>NW_020799095.1:49775266-49777972 GCF_003259725.1 Athene cunicularia | reverse complement strand
CGGCCCCGCTGGGCGGGAGTGTGGCTCCTCCTGCGGTCGTGGCTGTCTCCGGAGCCGGGGCCGAAGCGCTCACCTCGGAGACGCAAAAGCTTCTCGGCACCCCCAGAACGTATGTACAAATCCAGACATCTGTATGGGCCCCCGCCCCGAGGCCTCGAAACCTCGAGCTGCTGGCAGAGCCTAGGCCCAGGCTTTGCTCCTGAGCAGAGTACTGTGCCCAACATGAAGCAGTGTCGAGGCAGGAAAGCAGCAGTTATGTAAGAAGGTAGAGAGAAGAGGCCTTTTTTTCCGCCGCCATCAGTAGCCAGGCCTCCCAGAAAAAGCTGAGCAGCCCTAAATGTTCTTAGAAAGGAGTGCTCTGTCAGACCAGGCACCACAGGCAGACAGACTCCCTTTTCCCAAGGCTATTTCAGCTTAGTTCATGGAGTGCCAGGGCTTTATGCAGGGGATGGAATAGTTCAAGTACAAAGTGAGGGAAAACCTTGCTTTACCTGTCCCTGCCCATGTGTGCTGTGCTTGTTTACTCCGAGAGACTTGGTCCTTTGCCTTTATGGTGTTCTATCCTTGCAGTCCTCAAAGACCACAGCATTTGCAGACAGTTTTCTAGTGCTGTCTTCTTTGGCTCTTCAGGATTGTATGGTGTGCTTTTGTCACACTGAAAGTTCCCCAGGTCAGCTAAATTGCCTTTCCTTGTTTCTATGTTATGTCAGCTCTTACAAGAGTACACATAACTTCAGGAAGTAAATAGTTTAAAAGTTCTCTGCATATACTACTTCCTTTTTTTTTATATACACCCTAGAGAACCTTCTACTTTTTATTTTCAGAATTCAATCATGGCACTCCAGTGCTCAAAGCTGTTGCTTGAGATCAAGGTGACTTCTCAGTGGTGCACACTGAGATGGAATTAAATGGCCTAGACTTTTCTACACTACTTCAAGTACCTGTGGTTTTTAACCATTTTATTAGATTAATTCATTTTTAACAGAAATGTATCACAAATATCTGCAAAACAGTCATGGTTTAGGCTTGCCTGCTTGTCAATCCCATCTACCTTCTCTCTGTTCTACCAGATGGATGTCAACAGAGCACTTCTTTTGGGATGATGAGCATTAACTTTCTGGAGTACTTAGGGTGCGAAGAAGATGTAGGCTCTTTGCCTAACTCTACCATCTTAGTCCTTAGCCATCAAACTTAGAAATAATTTTAAAGCAGCCAAGCCCAAAGTACTGATGACTTCACAAAACAAAGAATAGAATGAGATCTATTTTCAACTCTGTTCCCAGTCAGAGGGATAGAAGTTAAAACTGCAGAACTTTGTTCTAGATTTGTCTGGTTAGTTATGATACAGATCTTTATTGTATTTGACAATGGAACTTCTTTACAATTTCTTAGAGCTTCTAAGAAATTAATCTGCTGAATCATATTGTCTGTATTTGTCATCCATTTAGAAACAGCTATTTGATGCTTAAGCACTGTGGTAGAGCATACATACTGTACATAACTAATTAAAAAGGATTAGGTAATCAGGAAAGAGGCACAGTACAAGAATTTGTGGGGTACTGAAGGACCTGGCTGGGTTGCTCACCAAGCCAGTTTTCATCATTTATCAGCAGTCCTGGCGGACCAGGGAGGTCCCGACTGATTGGAAATTGGCGGATGTGACACACATCTATAGGAAGGGTCGGAAGGATGATCCAGGAAATTACAGGCCTGTCAGCTTGACTTCGGTGCCTGGGAAGCTGATTGAGCAGCTCATCCTGAGTATCATCACACAACACATGTGGGACAACCAGATGCTCAGGCCCAGTCAGCGTGGGTTTATGAAAGGCAGGTCCTGCCTCACAAATCGAATCTCCTTCTACAACAGGGCAACCTGCTTATTGGATGAGGGAAAGGCTGTGGATGTTGTTTACCTTGACTTTAGTAAGGCCTTTGACACCGTTTCTCACAGCATTCTCCTGGCAAAAATGGCTGCTTGTGGCTTGGATGGGCACACGTTTTGCTGGGTAAAAAACTGTCTGGATGGCCAGGCCCAGAGAGTTGTGGTGAATGGAGTTAAATCCAGTTGACGGCCGGTCACGAGTGGTGTCCCCCAGGGCTGGGTTTTGGGGCCACTCCTGTTTAACACCTTTATTGATGATCTAGATGAGGGGATTGAGTAAGTTTGCAGATGACACCAAGCTGGGTGGGAGTGTTGATCTGCTTGAGGGTAGGGAGGCTCTGCAGAGACCTGGACAGGCTGGAGCCATGGGCTGAGCCCAACTGCAGGAGTTTCCATAAGGCCAAATGCCGGGGGCTGCCCTTGGACCACAACAACCCCCAGCAGCGCTACAGGCTTGGGGAGGAGTGGCTGGAGAGCTTCCAGTCAGAGAGGGACCTGGGGGTGCTGATTGACAGCCGGCTGACCAGGAGCCAGCAGTGTGCCCAGGGGGCCAAGAAGGCCAATGGCATCCTGGCTTGTGTCAGCAATAGCGTGGCCAGCAGGGACAGGGAAGGGATCTGACCCCTGTACTCGGCACTGGTGAGGCCGCACCTCGATTCCTGTGTTCAGTTTTGGGCCCATCACTACAAAAAGGACATTGAATGACTCCAGCGTGTCCATTGAAGGACAATGAAGCTGGTGCAGGGTCTGGAGCACAGGTCGTACGGGGAGCGGCTGAGGGAACTGGGGGTGTTTAGTCTGGAGAAGAGGAGGCTGAGGGGAGA
>NW_020799095.1:49731203-49775216 GCF_003259725.1 Athene cunicularia | reverse complement strand
ATCTAAACAACCCTTAAACACATCCAGGGATGGTGACTCCACCACCTCCCTGAGCAGCCTATTCCACTGTCTGACCAGTCTTTCTGTGATTTTTTTTTTCCTAATGTCCAGTCTAAACCTCCCCTGTTGCAGTTTAAATAGCCATTCCCTCTTGTTCTATCACTTATTACCTGTGAGAAGAGACCAGCACCGGCCTCTCTACAATGTCCTTTCAGGTAGCTGTAGAGATTGATGAGGTCTCCCCTCAGCCTTCTATTCCTCAAACTAAACAGTCCCAGCTCCTTCAATCGGTCCTCATAGGATTTATTCTCCAGGCCCTTCACCAGCTGCGTTGCCTTCCTTTGCACTCGCTCCAGCGAGTCTTGCTGGATATCTTGATATCTTGCAATATCTCTCAATATCTCTCTCATAATGAGGTGCCCAAAACTGGACACAGTACTCCAGGTGTGGCCTCACCAGTGCAGAGTACAGGGGGACTATCACCTCCCTACTTCTGCTGGTCACACTATTTCTCATACAAGCCACGATGCCGTTGGCTTTCTTGGCCACCTGGGCACACTGCTGGCTCATGTTCAGCTGTTTGTCAATGAGGACCCCCAGATCCTTCTCTTGCAGACAGCTCTCCAGCCACACCTCCCCAAGCCTCCAGCCATGCACGGGGTTCTTGTGGCCCAAGTGCAGGACCTGGCACTTGGCCTTGTTGAAGCTCATCCCGTTAACACTGGCCCACCGATCCAATCTATCCAAGTCTCTCTGTAGAGCCTCCCTATCCTCATCAGATCGATACTCACGCTTAACTTGGTGTCATCTGCAAACTTACTGATGTCCTTATGTCCTTATTACTCTATGTCCTTATCAAGATAATCAATAAAGATGTTAAACAGAAATGGTCCAACACCAAGGCCTGAGGAACACCACTTGTGACTGGCCGCCAGTTGGATTTAGCTCCGTTGACCACCACTCTCTGGGACTGTCCATCCATCCAGTGCTTGTTCCAGCAGACACTTTGCTCATCCAGGCCATGGGCAGCAAGTTTTTCTGTGAGAATCCTATGGGGAACTGTGTCAAATGCTTTTCAAAAATTCAGGTAGACAATATCCACAGCCTTTCCCTTGTCCAACAGTCAGGTCATCTTGTCATATAAGGAGATCAGGTTTGTCAGGTAGGACAATGCCGTAATGTTGCCTGTTACCCACAATCATTCTTCTAACCTCAAGGTCAGTTTACATTTTGCTAACTACCAATTCTTAATTCCTACAAACACAAGAAAGCAAAAATGTGCAAATGATGATAGAAACCTGAAAACCCCTGTTTTAATGGATTAAGTATTTTACACAAAATGGGATTTAACACATATCTGGATGAGGAATTTGCTATACAATTTCTGATTAATGATAATTATACAGATAGTTTTTCATATGGTGAAAATCGCTGTACTTTCTTCACTTTATGGACATCAACATTTTACAGCTCCTTACATACTGTAAATTTGACACTGTGTGGAAGGTACAAATTATTTTTATACGAGTGATTACTATTTAACTGAAGCAAACACCTTCAGGTATTAATGATTACGATTTTGCTTATTCAAATGGAGTTTGATGGACAGTAGAGAGTAGCAACGGAATTAAAGTCAGACTCATTCTGGCACATGAAAAAATTATTCGTATAGTGATACTAGCAGAAGATTTTTCATGTAAATGGCTTTGTGGGTTTTCCATTTTTTGTTTCCAAATTAATATAGCTGCAGATTTTTCATTTTGCAAAGCTCTGATATTTCCCCTGTGAATTTCATATACTTCAAATGTCAGTGTTTTATAAAAATTGTAAAGGCAACAGGATTTTCTGTTTGCTGTGAAGTGTGTAAGGTTGGAATGTTTTTGCATTCAAACATTTGGGATCCTTTTCTCATGTTTTTCCTTTATTTTCTTTTTCTTTGATCTATTTCCCATTCATTTTCTTTACCAAATTTATTATCGATACTTTTATTGTCAACCTTTGCTTACTTTAATCCTTCTTCCACTCCAAATATTCTATGCTCATTTTAATGCAAGCAAGGTAGGTGAAGGCTATACATAAAATCCCCATAGTTCTCACAATGACTAAAATGATTCATGTCCCAGACATCATGTAGCTTCAGACTGAGGCAAATTCCTACAGATCTTACTGGAAGCCTTTGTGATAGACATCTCTAGCAATGCCTGTTGTGTACAGGTATTACCAATACCACTAGACATTTTTCACTTACCTAGTTGGCTGTCCTGGTTTTGGCCAGGATAGAGTTAACTTTTCCTTGGGCTGAGAGGGAGCACAGCTGAAGGGCTGGGTCCGGATTGATCATTGGAGCATTCGGTGACATGTGAGGGCTCATGTTTGTTTTCGGTTTTGAATTGGGTGGAGTTTCGGTCTAATCGCTGCTGGGGAAGAGCTCTGTACTGGTTGGTGAGACACTACTGCATTTTACCTGTTGTGGACTACTATTATTACTGTTGGTTTTGCTAGTAACTTTTATTTAACCTACAAATTTCTTCTTTTGTCCCTCCTCTATTTCACCGGGGGAGGGGGGTGAGGGTGGGGGATAGGGGTGGTGGTGGTAAAGGACTGGTCATGTGGTGATTTGCTACCGGCTGAGTTCAAACCACAACACTGTTAAAACTCACTTGGGTCAATTTGATGTCCAGAATGCTAGTAGCTGTATCTGCAACTGCAACTGAAATCAATGGACACTTTGCTCTGCGTGGTTTCACTTCAGAGGAAAGATCCTTTCAGAGGGCTAGGAGCCTGCATTGGTAGTCAGGCTCTGAAGAGGAACAAAAATCAATGTATATTGATAACCAGCTTTTTGCACCAGAGCTGACTGTGCCAGCAGCACTGGCAGCAGAAATGAAGACAGAGTTGAATGCTAGACTCCAGTACTAGCACAAAGCTGGGAAATGTCTAAGGGTCAAGGCAGCACCAAAGCAAAACCAGCACTAAGGCAACCGAAGTCACATCACTGGTATTTCATAAGGTTTTGCCTTAGGTGTGGCTGGAAGGAACAATTATCAGCAATAATTTTCTTAGTGCTGAAGGATTGCCTGAATAGCTAGGCATTAGTCTGTAGCAATTGCCAAGGCCTCCAGAGATACAGTGTGCTGGAATACTGAAAAAGCAGGTAAGAAGGCTAGATGGCTTGTAAGGCACTTCTCATTTGGTCTTCCTTAAGCTAGTAGCTTTCAAAGATGTCAAGGACAAGGCAGAATGATCTGGCACAGATAAAATGACCTAGCCTCCTGGATCTGAGGACTTAAACCTTCTGGCATGAAGCCCCACAACTTGGAAGTTACTATGCTTCGTCTGTGATACAGAGGAGCAGTGGAATTTCTCAGGCACATTGTTCTAAGCTGTGACAATACAAATATGTCTGGAATGAAAGTCGTATGATGGAACATGACTATCACAAGTGGTAACAGAAAGATGCTTTTGAAATCAAAATATAATCAAAAGGAGTCAGACGCAAAATATTACAATTCAGTGAGGAGAAGAGCTGAAGGTTCAGCATATGTTACCCCTTATGTCACACACAGAGCACAAAGAAAGAACATGCCAGCTACAGATGCCACAAAGACGGACTTAACTCTGATGGCAGAACTGAAGAATGGATGTGTGAACTAAGAACTTGCTTCTGTAGATAAGCCACAGAGTGTAAAGCAATTTGATCAGAAACAAAATATTTATACAATATTTTACATAAATTGTGTGAGTGTACAAAATATACAACTTATATAAAATACATGATTTTGCTATAAATTTTGAACTGTCAGTACCAGCTACTCCAACCCAGAATTTTACATTTCCAGTGAGTATTTAGAAATGTCTTTATCAGAGAGTCTAGAATAGGAGTCATAAAATAAAATGGAGATTCCTATAAAATTCCATTCACACTAAAAACAGCCAGTAGGTTTTAAGACATTAATCTGAAATAGATGTAAAAACAAACTGGCAAGGTAGAATAATCTAAAGCTTGTGTCTAAACTGAATTTAAAGAATGATGCTACAGGCATCGATACAACAGGCAATCCTAAAAGCAGTGTGCATCCTGTCTGTTGAAGACAGCAGCGCCTAATCAAGCAGAACTGCAGGAGGGGATGACTTCTCTTTAATGAGCAACTCAGCATGCTGCAGAGCAGAACCTCCAGGAAATACGAGATCTGTCAATAAGAGCTGTGAGGCTGCAGCTCATGCAGCAACTCAGAAACTGTTGAGAGGACCAAGAAACACAACTTGGTTCTCAGGTGCCAAAACAGTTTACAAGAACCAGAAGAAGTTGTGAAGTGCTTGCTGCAACTGAAAGATACTGAACTGACTGAAGACAAGCTTGAAAGCAGGACACAACATGTAGGAGAAAGAATTAGGTGTAAACTGTATATTGCCCAATTCACTCTGAGTTAAAGATTTCATTATCCAAGTTCACAACTGGCTTCAGCAGACTAAAAGCCTTTTGACCTTTTTATGATCTAAAGAAAATGGAAAAAAGACTGACACCACATCAGAGCTCTGGCTGAGTCTAGGTCCTGCTACCATAAGAATCTGCATTAGCAAAGCTCACCTGTTCGTGTGGTTATAATCAGGGGCTGAAACCAGAAGTTTTCAGTGGATTTTTAAAACTACCTTCACAGCCCCCAAGGCATACCCAAAAATTCTGAGAAATGCCATATACCCTCTTTGCAGTGGCCAAAATTGCAGTGTTATGGGCAGTTCATTCAGTGAAATGACCTCAGAGGAAATTTCCTCCTGCCCCCCCCCAGTAGTATTTATACAAGCTAGAAACAACAGTTCATTCTGTGTTATTTAAAAAGACCAACAAGAATGTAATGGTGTTTGCTTCTTTTATTATGAAAGATACAAAAACACAGAGTGTAGTGAAGCTATCATTAGAAATGTGAACTTTTTTTGAACCAAATTTCTATTTACATACAGAAAATTCCTCAAGTGGAACAATATAAAATGTGAGACACATTATCAGAATATACCATATATACAAGTTCAGAGATTTAATATCTCTGTTACTCTATACATGATTGTTACACAAGAAGTCAATTCCTACCTGTCTTAAACAAGTATTTTAAATTAAGCTTATAAGACTACTCAAGCGAAACTAAGCAGAATCTGAGCAAAGTTCTGCTATCTGAACAGTTACTTTATAAATACAGTACAAAGTAACAGCCAGGTTTTCAGCTAGGCTTAATCTTCTGTTGTGTCAAATAGTTCATGCTCCAAATTGATGGAAATAAAATAATGGAAACTATCACCGATTTTAACTGACATCAAACCAGAAGTATCTCAGGAGTTAAAGGTGCACTGGTTTTCAGATCACTGATCAGTTATTAGGAAAAGCAAGTCTTTTTACTAGTTTTTTTAAAACTCTTCCCTCAAACAGAAAAGCCAAATAAAACACTTGAGCTTGCTTTGTGTGACCAGACATTGTTTAAAAAGAATAATAAAAGAGGACATACCACTTTATATTTTTTTTTAACTGGAATTAACTGCTGCTTAGTAAAATAAGGCACTTTTTCATTTAGATCAATCCGTTTCCCTAGATTTTAGTTTAGCTCCATTTTACACAGAGAAGTGATTTCAGCTATGCCACTTGTGACAGCAAACGGGATGCTGTTAAGAACTGTTGCTCTCCAAGCATGGATGGCCTCAACAATACCTTCTGGATTGCTTGAACCCAAGTCACACAGTGAATATATGGCTGCCAGCTGCACACCCCAGGGAACACCTGCAAAAAGTTAACACACATCAGCTTATAAAAACTCTGATATGCAATAATGGTTTTGGGTATAAAGAATATAAAGAAACTATCAGTCCAAGAATGGGAATTAAAACACATCAATGACTGGGATGCCTAAAACCAGAAAGTAGCAAGATGACAACTTGCACACAAATCCCATAGCATCTCATTTTATACTTCCAGTTTTCTGAATTCATCAAGTTTTCAGTATTCAAAGGGCATAAAAGATTTGAGAATCTAGGGATAATACTCCAGTTAAGAGTGATCAGACTTATAAAAACAGTCAGATTTACACAGAGTCTGAAACAGAGACATGTACCACTTAACCTGGAAGAATTTGAGACTGTGAGGAAAAGAAGCTGTACAAGTGGTTCAAAACAGCTCCCTAACATCAACCAACGCTTCACTGCAAAATGTACTTAACATCCAGAATAACTTAGCAATATAGACCTCTGCTGCCCTAATTGCCTTTGCTTTGTCTCAGTCTGGAATCTGGACTGTCTTGCAAGCCTCTCCCAATACAACAATCTTGCTAGTAGCAAGCTTCAGCATGAGCCACTTAAGGTAACAAATTAGCTATTACTGCTTAAGTTAAGATCACCCTTCAAGTTTTCTGAGGCAGCTGGTACACTGTTACATGAAGCAGTGTAGTTCCAAGGTGGTGACTGAAACTATCTCAGAATTGTTCTCTGTCTCAAACAGAAGGCAATACAAATGCTTCATTAACTTCAGAAGAGAGTGATTCAAACTGAAAACTGTTTGTACTGTGACACACTAATTTAGAAGTACATAGGCAGGCTGTTTTGGCTTGTGTGTCTCAATTTGTGTGTGTTCTATTTACACTGGCAAAATTTCACACTGCAGATGTTACACTGAAGTTCCCCTAAATAAACATTACCTTCCTCTTTTGCATGCTGCACAAACAGTCCAATTACAGAACTAATATTCTTCACTGCAGCAAGATACCCTTCCTTCAAACCAATTTGGCCCAATCGACCTGAAAGAAAAAAAGGTTACTATGTATCTCACATTTAGACAGTCAACTTCCTAATTTTTAGACTTACCGATTGTCTGTTATAGGACCAACAGAAAATGCAAATTTCAGTTGGAAAAGTCAGTCATTCTTGTTACTATGTTGTCTTGGGAACAACAGTTGCCATATTCCTTTTGTGACTTAAGGACCCCAAGGGCATTTTTTATCAGATTGATCCAACATCTCTCAGGTTTCCAATTTGTAGGTGTAAAACTCTCAAAGAATGCAATTTCTCTTTAAAAAAAAAAACCTATTATATAGCCTACACACTGAAAATATCTATTGAAACCCAATGTTAATTCAAATGCCATCTAGATCCCAAATAAAGGAATCTAACTTAAAATTGCAGGAAAAGGTATTATGTTGCATTTAAAACCTTATTTTAGACACTTTGCTATAAAGCATAAGTAGCTGCAGATATTTTCATTTTAAATAGATAAAACATGTTGGTATTTGTTATTGTGAAATCAAGAGTAATATCTCTAAAAACTTAAGTACATGCTTTCTACAGGCTGACAAACAGAATATATCTGCACAGGATTGTAAAAGTTTGGCTTTTAAGATGAAAATTTTTGAAGAAAGTGGAAAAAAAAATTGAGGTCCAAAAAAAAAGCAAAAATACTTCAATTCACTTTCCAGGCAGGCTGACACTTTCAAAGGACCATACTTACACAAAGCAGAAGTTCTACGAAGAATTACTTACCAATTAGCCTGAGCGTCAATGCTATAACACTGTCAGGAATGGATTGAGCAGTTTCATGCCCCTTTCTCTTCTTTATCCATTTATCCATAGAAGGCCAAAGCACTTTGCTGTGAAAGACAAATGGATCTGAAAATCTGATACTGCATGAAAGGGTGGTACAGTATTTATACAATAATGAATGCAAATGGTTCTTTTGTTTACCATGTATTTCCACAGCTCTACTTGCATCTTTAGTTCACTTTCTAGAGAAACTCAGAATATTCCAAGCATCCACAAATCTGAGAAGGTTTTAAATGCAAACAATCAAAGCTAACTTTCTGGAGGAATCATTCCTGTTCCTGTTCATCTTTCATTCAGTTCCCCACAATATTCTGAATCTCTATCTAAAGTCAAGAATTTACTCTACTGACTTCATAGATATACATGAAATTGCATTACTTTGTATTGTCATGCTGAGATGTAATACAAGCTTCTTACACAACTGAAAATTCACAGTTTGTATGTTACAAGTAGGATGCAATGCTAGTTTTTAAACGTGAAAGAACCTGAAATAAGACTTTTTTAATCCTTAAAATTATGCTAATAGACCTAGTTATCTATTATCAGCACAACTCCACATGGATAATCAACTCTGAATGGCTTTAGTTAAAATGACATACATTTCACTGAAGCAAATTTGTATTAATTTTAAAAGTATTTCACTAAAAATAACTTTACTATTTGAAAGCATGGAACTTGTATAAAAGACTTGATGATAGCTGTAAGTTATTTGCATTTATTTTATATTCAGTGATTACATTAGGTCATAGTTAAATAACTGCCATGTTTTTGTAGATGCTACTAGGTAACATAACCTCTACATAGAAAATAGGGGCTGTCAGATCAGCATAGGTATCAAAATTAAGTCCCTCAAACCAAGTTAAGTATGGTAGCAGTCCATGCACTGGATTATAGGGTTCAAAGAATTTAAGACATTGAATCTAAGTATTATTATGATTTTAGAATTAAAATCCAACTGAAATCAGGATAGTACACTAATGAGTATGATTACATTTCACTTTCAGCACTGAAGAAGTACTATTTACACATTAAAAGTTCCACCCTCATTTTCTAGTGATGTCGGGGAGAAGAATTCAACAATTAAGTTCAGAGGAAGACCATAATTTTACTTCATTGACAAACAATCCATCTCAAAATATTTCACAATTGTCTACATATAGCTATTTTAAAATAAATTCTTTATTAGAATGGTTCAAACAGGGTTAATTTCTTGAACCACTACCACAAAATCCTACATTTCCTCATTGATCACTCATTCTATCTTATAATTAGGCACATGAACACAGTAGTCTAGGTCTCATTAGGTTAAATGCCCTTATTTCCAGTATCTATGCAATGTTTTATTATGTTAAAAGCTAAGTCATAATGTCTCAAATTTGGGAAAAAAAAAACCCAACACAAAACAAACCACAAAAACCCCACATGGGAGAACATCTGAAAGAACTACTTGCCACAATACCTTATAACATTGTCGTGTGTCCAATCCCATTTCAGGCGAGAGCAGAGTAGATCAATAGCAAATATGTACTGCCAAGCATCTTCACTCAGATCTTCTCCGTATTGCTCACTCAGCCGAAATTCCACTTTTGGACATGACTGCATTTCTAAGAGCAGGTTTGAGACCATAATACCAGCATCTAAAGAGGAACTCTGGAATTTTAGAAGGTGATTATCTTAATGCATGAAAAGTTACCAACCCAGAACCAAACTCTTCATCTATATTTGATTCTAACTGTTCACAGCATCTTACACCATAAACTCAACTTAGGGTTTGACCTAACACAAAGAGTATATAAATGACAATCTTTAAGTACTCAGTATTTTTCTTGATGTTTTTACTAAAAGGAGAGTTTGGAAAAAAAAAACAACAAAACCCACAAACTCTAGAACCACTCTCTTCTCTCCTCCTCCAATTTGGTGATTTTTGTTTCTCTCAGTGAAGCTTTAAGGTCAGGAGAGTGTTTTCCAATGCAAGATTAGACTAATCCTGCTTTCTAACTTTTTTTTTTTAAATTGTTTTCTGATGCTGAAATTTGTTACTGATTATTGTTCATTAGGGGCTAATTTCCCAGCAAGTACTTTCAATAGTTGAGGTAGTAATAACTGAAAACATGTTATAAGAAACAATTGCTAACTAAATAGCTAGGACAAGCAAGGAAATTTAAAAAGAATATCTGAAGTATTAAGAAAAAGTCTAGGCTTATCACATTAAACACAGTGGGTGCTCGGCATACCTCCTTGGTAAAAAAGCTCATATAATTGGCAAGTTCTGCAATGGTGCAAGTCACTAAAATGGCATACTTTGACCAAGAACTAAATAGCCATTCTACATAAGTTTTACTTTCATAAAAGTAAATAATAAAATTGTAAGACTGTCAACAACAATCCACTTGAAATTGTCCTTGTAAGTAAAAACATCTTACAGTTAGAATAATGTCACCTGCTATCATCAAGATAGAAATTCCTGAGGTCATCCTCCCCAGCTGCAGCAGCTTTCATATTTCATAGAGATGCATAAAATAGGTCATATGAGTGCACAGAAGTAATATTTCCAAGAATATTTACTGAGACATACTTATATGTATCTCTATTGGCATGAAATTGAAAGCTGTAACATAACAGAATTCTTTGCTAAACAGGGATTCCAGTACAGCATAATTCTGACTATAAGAGCTTAATGTACAACTGTGATTTAATAAAAAAATAAACATATACAAATTCATGCCCTATTAATTCCCTCCACGGTAAACCTGCTCTAAATCAGGTTTATAGGGGTTGTAATTCCAGTGGTACCATATCAAATGTAGGGCTGGTTTCAGATCTAAAAAAAAATTTTAAATCCTCATGCTTTTTTCCAGTGGATACAACACCAAGACTATGCCTGACAGCTAAGCCTAGCTGCAGTCCCAAGGCAGCTGTGGAGCAGGACAGGGAATAGGTGAGCTATGAGCCAAGATAATTTTGTTAACTTGATATTTACAGAACTATAGCACTTCCACCAAGCAAGCCTGGCATTAATATGGGGTTTTCAAAACTACTGGGGCCCTAGCCTTCACGCAAACACACAAGTCTGTTACACAAACTCCTCCAGAAGCAAAGTACTTTCTATCTGTGTGATACAAATTTGGTCCTACTGGTATCAACCGTGTCCCAATTTTTCCTCTTTGCAACATTCCTTTCAGGATGGTAATATGTGCCTGCTGAAAACTGACAGAAATTAAGCAACTTGCCCAAGGGCTCAAAGACTTCAAGTCAAATATCAAAAGTCCTTAGGTCATTAACATTGGTCATCCTTCTCCCATCACCACCGTTTTGTACTGATCATGCCAATCATTTATGAAATTAATTCACTGATTTTTTTTTGGTGATAAATGGGAGTTTACAGTCTACCTGACAGAAAGATCATGAGTAAAAAGAGATGGGCTCATCTTGAAATTAACTGTAACAAATAATTACCTATAACACAGAGAACTATGAAAGACAGACAAGCCCAACAGGTATTAAAAAACCCCAACAAAACAAAACACCTCAAAGAACATTAAAGTCATAGTTCCATAGAAAAACAGAATTCCCGAGTCCAAGAACACTCCACTGAAAGTTTAAAAACAGTGTTTACTTTTACTGATCAATAGCAGGATTAATATTTAATAGGAAAAGCAAGAAAAGTATTGTGTTCCAGTAGAGTCTAGACAACCACAGGAAAAAGGCCTGAAGCAGCATCAGTTGTGCAATTGTGCAGTTTACATGGGAGATTCACATGGTATCTGCACACCCTTCATCACAAGGAAGTTGCTTGATTTGATTCAGCCATCAAAGCAACCAATGCAGAGAGAAGCTGATACAATGAAAGCAGACCTTACCTGTTCCCAGTTGAGATAAGCACTCAAACAGGTCAGCAACTCATTGCTTGCACTCTGCCTGACAACTAATTGCATAGCTATGTTAATTGCACCTTGGAAGACAAATATGTCAGACCATACATTTGTGATAAATAAAATCAATTTTTCTGAGTCTGGAAAGTCTAAGGAAAAAAAAGAGAGAACAAATTAAGTTTTTAACATTTAAAAACAAAAAAAAAATATACTCAGGCATTAAAAGCTAGTAAACAAGATAACTAGGAAGCAAGGCATAGAAATCACGTTAAAAACTGCAGCCCAGAGAAGGGGAGTCATACTAGCACATCTCAAAGACCCAAGAAAGAAAAACATCTTCCCTTAAGCCACCTCCCCGATTGTAATTTCACTCTCTATTTTTTTAAGGGAGAAAAAAAAAACCCTGACTGGATTTCACTGTGTAACAACGGTGCAAAAGGACCTTTACTTTTGCATTTCAAGGTTAGCCTCCCCCTTCATACTTCTTACTGCACTTCAGTTCACTAAGGAGAGTAGTCTTGGAGCGTTGAAACTGGATTATTTTAGGATGAACTTAAACTGGAAGATGCACTTCAGAAGCCTACTTAATACATTCCAGTCACAAATAAGCACTCTGATCACTGCATCAAACTAGAGATAGTCCAAAAGAAAAGAAATAATCTTAGCATGTGTAATAATGTGAAATGCAGGTCTTCAGTACAAATTCACAGTTCTTGCCAAGACCTTGCACCCATACACCTATGAAATCCACATTAAAAAAACCAACTTTGAAAAAACCTTTCATTCAATTTAAGTATAAAATCTGATATTGCTCAGCAATTTTCCCTGACTCTGTCAAGGAAATTGTATGCTATACAAGTTATAACTGAGTGTATACAAATGATGCATGTCAAAATGTGTATTTCATAAACATAAAAAAGTGTGCTACTGATATAATTGAATAAACTTCATTCAATAAATTAATTCAGAGCAAGTATCTGACAACTATATATCCAGAACTATACAAGTAAGAGAGGACAGAGTTCCTGGCTACCAAAGGGAAACTTCTGAACACCAAAGCAAAGATATTCAAGGCAAAATATTAAGATGAAACATGAGTGTGTAGACTGCAAGCAATAAAATTACATTGGAATAAGCCACTATATAATACTTTCATGCATGAAATGCAATACTGCAATATATGCCTAAACCACTGTTGTCACTATAAAAAACCTGAAAAGCTAAACGTGTCTTGCCTCTTCATCATAACTTCTACATTTTTAGAAAGGTCTTAAGAAATAAAGAGCATATGAAGATACATCAAATCAAGAAGTTTTAATGGATTCACTGAGCGTAAAGAATTTACAGAGTTCCATCCAGAGTCTTGGATGGATCTTCTCTACTCTGAAGCCCCTCATCACATAAGAATAAATTTTTGTCAGAACAAGGACTGTTGCTAAACTAGAATTATCTACATGCTGCAACTTGAATTGCTTGCCCAGGAATTCCGAACACTTAAAAGACTGACTCAGTGATGAGTAAGAGTTAAAGGAACATCAAAAGAATAAAAGAAAAATAACAAAAAAGGTAGCATTTAATTTGTAGTCATTTAAGGCAGAATACCTGAAAGGAGAACAGGACAAAAAAGGATGGACAAGAATTTGAGAACAGATGACACAAGTCTAATGAGGTGGTACTGATTGTTTATGGTCAAATTGGAAATTGTGTAGCTGGCATATAGCTCACACTTGTGTTGCCATAATTCTGATAGGAATTAATATGTGAAACTACATGAGAGAGAAAATCCTAAAATGAATGCATTGTAATCAAATCACAATAAATAAAAAAAACCCAAACAACTCTTAAGATGTGTATACAGCTGTTCACACTCAAAAGATAACAATAAATCCACAGAACAACCACAACAGTAATTTATGCAATCCAAAGTATAGAATAGAAGATTATTTGACAAAAATGTGCTTTTAGCTATTGAAGTTTGGATCTTACCCAGAAAAAGAAAGGAAAAAAGGGGAATGTGTAATATTTGCAAGAGCACATAAAAAGACTAAGTACCAAGGTACAGCAGAAAAAAAGGCTTAATTGTTAATTTAGACTAGGAAAAGACATCTGACAAGTAACAGTTTCTGTCATAGTTGCAGTATTAAAACTATTAACTTGAAAAAAGTGAAAGGAGAGTTGTGATGGACTGCATGAAGGACAGAAAAGAGCTAAGAAAACGGGAATTCCAGAAAGAACCCAAGTAACGCCCCCCGCCCAAATATCCCAACCCAACAAAAAAAAGATAAAAAAAAAAAAAATCACAAGCCTTCATAAGATAAAAAAAACCCCAAGGACATTATATGGAAAAAACCCCACTAACTGAAGCAACTGGCATTTTGCTCCTCAGTGCTCTCAAATTTTATTTTATTTTAATTTGAAACACAGATACCAAGATACTATTTTGAGCCCTGGGTGGCTCAGTATTTTCAAACTAAGTGAAGTCCTTCCAGAACTAAGACAGACTCTTAATTTAGTACAGTGATTGTATGTATTATCTTTGTTAACAGGAATAAAAGAAAGAAGGAGAGAGGATGAAAATCAAAATGAAAAAAACTCTCAACCAAGTGAGACTTTGGATACTAGGAGGTAATAAAACTTGAAGGAGGACATGTACTGGGTTTGATCAAGGTATGCCCAACTCCTGACACTAGTTTAAGCCAATGCTTGTTTATAAATCACATCTGCTTTATTAATCAGTGCTTACTCAACTAAAATAAGAAAATACTAATAAGCAAAAAGTACAAAATTCCTCAGAAACACATTATCATTTTGAAGATGGCAGGGCAAAAATGAAAGCACAGAGGGTCCTAAATAAAATATTTATTTGAAAAAATTACTAGACTACTATGAGCTCAGGTTATCACCAAACTGAGACATATATGTGGAAGAACCATGAGAATGGAAGTTTCTTCTAGAACACTTCTGAACTACAGGAAAAAAGTTATAAAGAAAATATCCCTTTCACAGGATTTTTTTTTCTTTGTTTTTACAAGCATAATCATTCTGGAACACTACAGCAAAGACACATAGCATGTTTAAGATACAAAATCACTAAGCCATACTACACCTTCTTTAAGTAGGCTATAGCAGAAAAGGCGGGCTCTTTCCAAATCTCCCAACTGTCGACAAATTCCTGTATAGACTCGACATAGAGCCTGACTGAAATTGTAATTTGTGGCATTCTTCTGAGCCTTGAGTTTACTGAGAATAACATGCAGCAAGGACTCTGCTAAATGCTATAAGACACAAAAAATATTGTTAAGAGTATTATTTACATGAGAATATTTGATAACATGACAGTAGTATGACAGGTAAAAAGAGCTACTATCTTATTTGCAAGATTGCTGTTTGCATACATATAAAAATGCAGAAAAGTAAATCAGAGGCAACCAGTGAAAGGAAGAAGAGTAAGGAGCAACTTCCCAGAATAAACATGGCTTAAACACATGCAGAATTGGACTGCTATTCTTTAAATATAAATTGTATAGTTATATGATTAAAAACTACTTTCCTTAAATAAAAAGTAAGAAGAATAATAATGATAGGTAGAGGAACCCCAATAACCTTATCAGAGCAAATGGAGCACCCTGACTTGGCTACTCCCAGAGCTGTCACAGGAGGACAAACAGCCCATTGTCCAGGTGCAAGACTTCCAAGATTAGTCAACAGCAGTCTCTTCCCCAGATCACCTTACACACCTCAGGAAGCAGGAAGAGGGTGTTACTGTCTACAGTAACATCGGACTCCACATGAGATGCAAGGAAGGAGAATATTGGGACTGTGCAAGACTTACTATAGGATCTTTAGAGGGAAGGCTAGAAGTGAGGAGTAGAATGAGAGGCTTAGGAGCCAGGTGCTGGAGAGGCCACAGGTTTAGACTGGGTACCTGCAGACACCAGGGAGTCTGTGTTGGCTTCGTGAGGAACCAGAAGCTCCAAGCCAGCTACCTGAAAGACCAGGGGTCTGAGGGTCAGATGCAGGTAAGGGCATATGTCTGTACCAGCTACTGGAGGGATGGATGTGTGTACTCTTCTGTGTCTGTAAGTCTGTCAGTGCATGGGACAAGTGGGCAGAACAGGAGTCACCTACTGGATATACTGAGCATCCAGTGTTAGCTACTGGACAGATCCAGACTGTCTGTACATATATATATATATATATAAAAATATATGTGTGTGTGTGTGTATGTATTTTCCACTACCAGTCTTTCACCCTGATCAGCCAGAGAAGGGAACAAGATCAGGCGCATATTGTGTGCACATGTACCTACTAGGGGTATGTACTCGGCCTTGCTACTGGCTGGACCTGGAAGGAGAAAGCTGCTGCAGCCTTGCTTCTATGAAGCTACCAGATTTGGCAACTCCTAACAAAGATGACCCAAAAACCTAATAGCAGCTTCTGTGGAGAACTTAATTACGTTCAAGAACTGAAACAGGGCGAAATGCTGCCATGCATCAGCTGGTGAATTGATCTGCTGCAGACTACAGATTGGCTATGAGAAAGACGGCAATTAAAGAGAATTTCTTCAACACTGATGCTAAGCAACTTCTGAGAAACAATGAAATATTTTTCCAATAAAATTAACTTGAACAACGTGATGTAGAATAAAGATAAACATCAAATGAAAGGGTATGTCACTACTGTATATATAATACAGGTTTTCTTATTTAAGTGAAAAAATAAAGGTAATCTCACACTTTTAGAGGAATTCCTTCTACAATTGTTAATGCTATCCACTACAAAAAATGCTGCAAAAATGAGGTGGTTTATGCATACATCAGGAAAGGAAAAGTATTTACAGATACAGTTTTGCATATTGGACACCACTGAACAGTAATTTCTTGTGAAGTTCTATATTCTCTTAAATTACATGTTTAGATGACTGATAACCTTTCAAGACTACACTTTGGCACTGCAGACTACCTGAACAATTGAGAATTCAAATATTACATACTTACACTATTCATCTGCACATTATCAAAACGCAAAATTAAAAGTCATTATCAACACACAAAATTAAAAATTTTGCTAGTTACCTTGTTTTTTATACCAAATTCATAGACAACTTCTTTCTCTTCATCTCTCATTACTGGAATCTTTGAGATATTGCCGACGTACAAGTGGCCTTTAATAACTGGTAACAAGTCAAAACAGGATTCAGCTATTTTCTTTAATGCCAAAGAAACTTTCTGGCAGTCAGGATCAACAACTTTCTTTACTGGTAGTGCTGCTTCTAAACTGGAACTGTGTGCTGAATCACTGATTTCACAGCTTTTGTCATGGAAAGCCTCCTGCATTTCAGAGATTGTATTTTTAGTATTTCCATTAGCAGCAATATCATTGGGCTCCAGCTTTGGTGGTTCACTGTCCAACCTCAGTCTCTTTGCACTTCTTGGCATAGACATTGGCAACAGTGTCCGTTTTTCAAGATGATTTGATGAGCTTGAAAACAATTTCTGATTTTGCACATCTTTGTCTTGATCTTTGCTACTATCAGTTTTCAGATTGCTCCCAGTTTTAACAAAAGCAGTTGATGTAGATGCAATTGCTTTGAACCCACCTATCTGAGCCACAGGTCCTGGCAAACTTTGGCTGTCTGAAAAAGCACATCGGTTAAGCTGAATATTGCCTTTCAGAATGTTTAGTGTCCTTGCCCTTGCAGACAGCTCTGGATACATAGTGTCCAATATTTTCACAGAATTCTCCTGAGGAGCACCTGGAGCAGCACTATCAGCTGCAAACAGAGGAAATCTCCCTGGGACGGGCAGTGCATGCTTTGGAATGGATGTACAAAATTTCAAAGGTGAGGAGCGAATTCTTCTACCTACTGCCATTTCTGAGGGTGAAGGAGGAGAAAACAAAAGAGCAGATTTTACTGTTGGAGTATCTGTTAATGGAGACATGAGAGGAGGAACAGGAGTTTCACGAAGTGGGGATATTAGGTCATCAAGAGGGGAAAGCAAAGAAGATCGACCAGTAGAAGACATTACTGGGGACATGGTACACGCAGCTTTTGGAGGAGTAGCAATCAAAGGTGGTAACAAAGGGGGCAGAGGAGGACCCATCTCTTGCCTGATTTTATTTATAGTCTCAGATGAGTGTTTTGTTGGCAAAGAAGTATCAGCATTTACAAGAACTGGCTGAGTTAGTTTAACTTTTGGAGTCCTTTTTTTTCTTTTACCTTGAAACAGCCTCTTTGATAGCTTGGCATGCATTACTTGGGCAGCTGACTTGGTTGAAACAGTTGAGAATTCAGATGGCTCCTGCTCTTTGGTCTTCAATTTGTTGTTCTTTTTGAAAGCAACATCTACACAAGACTCTGACTCCAACATAGACAGCTTCTCAAATACTGTTTTTTGTGGCTCAGAACGCTGCCTAACTGTCTGACAATTGCACTCTACATCAGATAGGGCTGGATTTGGAAGACACTTGTCAAAAATGTTTTTTCTACTGCTACCATCTAGGATAACATCAGTGTTGTTTTCTCCTATGTTGTAAGCAGTGCAAGTTTGATTATGATTATATTCTTCAAACACCGATACCTCTGTATCACCAGTTAGTAGACTTTGCTCCATGTGTGACTGAAGTTTTTCAGAATCACTTTCTTCTAAGAAATTACCAAGTGCTAACATTCTTGTATTTAATTTACTGTTTTTTACAGCCAGTCTGCAAGTTTCTGAGGATCTGGTTAACATCTGGCATAGAGGTAATCTACCTTTTGAAGCATCTGTCATCACAGGAATTTCTTTTGATGTTTCCATTTTTAACAGGCTTTCCTCACTGCCATTGATGCATCCAGCTCTGTTAGTATCTACCATGCATTCATTAGCACCCTCAGTATTTTCAGAGGTTACTGAGGTTACCTCTTTTTTACAAGAGGCTAAGTCGTTAGGATAACACTCCCCAACCACACTTGACAACTCATTTGCAGTATCTGGAGAGCTGTGTGTTTCACAGTGTGTATCCATATTCACCACAGTGTCTGCTTTTAAATGACTAACCGTCAAAGTATTTCCTGGGTGCACTGTTGAATGTGATTCACACACTTGGTAATCAGCATCAACAACTGCACCAGTTTCCAGAGCATCCGCTGCAATTTTCCTGGAACCTCTCAGTTCCTTTGTGAACACGGGAACCCATTCAGAACATTTCACATATCTAACTTTTTGTACAGAACAGTCTTTCTCTTCAGATTCATTGCTTTGCTCTAGCATACCGAAGTAGTTTTTAGGCCTTTTTATGGCATTTTTCCCAGATACCTCAAAACTATCCAAATCTTTGCTTTCTCCCCCAGCTGTTAGTGAACCAGTTCTAGACGGATCTGTTCTAACCTCACGTGTAGAAGTCCTGCACCCTGATTCTTGATCACCAGACTTTTGGAGAATAAAAGTATTCTTATTATGAGAGTCTGCATCCAGGATCTGTGATTCAACAAACACCTGGGGTTCTTTATCTACTGGCTGCTCCTTCTCAACTGGAATTTTCACTTCATTTTTGTGTATGTGTTCCTTCTCAGGGCAGTCCAGTTCTCTGAATGTGTTGTCTTTTTCAGCAGACAGGATCTCAGCACCTTCTTCCAAGACTTCTGAAGAGCAGTTAAATGTACTACCTGTAACAGAATTTTTATCTCCTTTGTTTTCCCATGTCCTTTGTTGTCCCTCTTCTTTGCAATTAGTTTCAACAAAACTGACAACTCTCTGAAGACTGCCATTTAGATCAGGAGGAATTGTTGATTCCAAGCCAATTCCAACTTGCATGGGAGAATCTGTTTCTTCTGTGTTCATACAGTCCATATCCAAATCCCCTTGAGTAGAAAATGCCAAGCTGCTATTAACATCCATTTCTGAAGTAGGCTGGCTGATGATCTCTGAAATATTATTTTTCTTCACAACATTCTCTTCCCATTTAAATGAACTGGAACAAGTCTCAGTCACCAATTCCTTGCTTTGTTTATTTAATTCTTTTATTTCATCACATGTAACATTTTCAGTGACCAACAACTGATTTAGAGGTTTTGCACACTGTATCTGAGAAGTAAGATTACTTTCTACTAAGACAGACTCAATGGTGTCCACTTTTTCTAACAGCTCACTGCTTTCCTCTCTGAAATCTTCTGGATTAACTTTGAATTCAGACTCTTGAGATTCAAACACTCTAAAGTTCTGAGTTTTGGACAGCACACATTCTAACGTACTACATGGATTTTCAGGTTGCTCTAGTTCACCTTTTATTTCTGTAAAATCTAACACAGAGGATTCACACTTAGCTACACTGCTCTCTGCATCAGTAACACATGCCATCTTTGGTAGTGCAAGCACACTTTCCAAGTCTGATTTCCCTTCCGATAAATTACTACCATTATCCTCCTGGTGTGGTTTGCCCTTTAAATACTCCCCCTCATTTATATCTATTAATTTTCCATTTTCTGCACTATGGAGTAGCTCTGACGATTCATCTATTTCTAGAATACTTTCTCTGTTGCATTTCATGGCTGGCTCAATAGTCTCAGGTCCTGTCATATTAATGTCTTCAGTTTTAAGCTGTTCATCACCTTCTGGAAAGGCTGACAAAGCAGTCCTCTCCATAGTTACATTTTTGTCTATGTCATCCATAGACAATGAATTTCTGATTCCTTCTGTAGCAGATACAGGTAAGTAATGTCCAGAGACTTTAGCAGTCTCTGTTTCGCATTCGTTGTCTGCTTCATCTTTTATTGTTTGAACACATTGTTTCTCCAGTATCTCTTCACTGTCATGTTTTATTTCCGAGCACTGAGAGTGTGCAGAGATCTCAGTAGCTCCAGTGTCTGCCTCAGTGTCCATAATTATTCCCTCTCCATCATGCTGCATCATTAGGTTTTTAGGACACTCAACTTCACAGAAGGATTCTGAACTGCTGGGATCAGACAATACATTTTCAGAGAGCTCTCTCTCATTTGTCTCTGCACAGAGTCCTTTCATCTGTATTGCAGCTGTTATTTCCTCTCCAATTACCACTTGGTTTATGTTTTCCCCTATATCACTTGCCATATTAGTTACTTCAATTACATTTTTTGATTCATTTTCAACCACTTCATTCTGTATCAACACATCAGATTTCTCCTCAGAATCTTTACTTTGAATCACAGTGCATTGCTTAGGTGGCAAATCAGTAACATTTTGGGGAGCAGATACTGCCCTGGGAGTTTCTCCTGATAATCCATCTCCTTCTGCTCTCATTAATTCACCGTGCTTTTCATGTATACCCTCATAAGCACCAGCTCTGATTAAGATTATGTTCTTCGCTGTTTGCTCTACGTCACTACATTTTTCCACCTGGTTCTGAGGCTTTAAACTGTGTAACATAAAACCAGATGGAGAACCTCCCTCTTCACTGTGCACGTCCTCACTATCTCCCTTCTGTTCTTCAACGGCTTCCGATTCATGTGCTGTTGCTTCAGTTAGTTCTCGCTTCTCCGTCTGCATATTCTCAGAATTCTCCTCTAAACAATCTTTGTTAGTTTCCATGTTTATAATTAAAGTAGCAGCTTCAGCTTGTTTTGTTTCAGCATCTCTCTCCTCCTTGCTTGACATACTTGGACTGATATGAACATTGTTTTCATTCCAACTCAGGTTAGGTGAGATTTCTGCATCAAGACCATGCTCACATGATTTGCTCTGTCTGTTACACTCCTCATTAAGGCTGAATACATGAAAACTTTGAGTTGGAACTTGATCTTCTTGTAAAATATCCTCCACTGAAGAAGTACTGCATTCAACTTCTTCATCACTGGAACTTGTGACTTCTCCAAACAACATATCCTTTTAATGAAAAATACAAAGTTAATATTCCAAAGCCTGGTATCACTTTTAAGGTTTGTTTCTCAAAACAAATACATTGGTGGCCCTGACATGCAGTGCATTTGAGATATTAAGGCTACTCAACAGAATTACATCCTTGTTCTTCACAGCAAATGAAAAGTACTTCTATGAAAATTCAGAGACTTCTTTACCTACCTATCTGCATTCTAAGATTACTGGAAAAGAACATTTGAGTAGGTTCTCTTTGACTTTCAAGCTGCGGAATTTTGCTGTGAAAGTCATTCTTACACACAACGGGAGTTGGACTGTAAGTCTGCAACACCAGGAAAAGAAATTATGACAGCAGTTGAGACTCAGGTAGTTTTGTTTTAAATATACTTCTGAAAATTATATTTTGTACCCTTCCACAGGCAGAACATGCTAGAAGGCTAAAAAGTATCCATATGGATCTTAACACTCACACAGAGACCCTTTAAGTGCATGAGTAACTAATACTAAAACAAGTAAAAAAGCCCAGAAATATCAAATAATTATTTTTGCACTAATTGTATGACCAAGTTAGTGCCAAGACAGACACATCCTGAAACTCACCTCTGTAGTTAGTGGTGAAAGCTGTACTGGAGAAAGTAGAGCAGGGAGAGGCCTGGCCCAATTCAATATATCCATCACACTTCCACCAGGGCCCTTTTGCTCCTGATCAGAGAAGTCTGAACTGCTGTGCGCCTCATCAGTCTGTTTTATCACATCTAAAGTTTTATCCTCACCATTGTGCAGACATTCTTCAGTAGTCCTGTTCTCAACACAGTCACCTCCAAAAGGCTCAGTACTTGCTTGAAGTTGCATGGCTGTTACAGAATTTTGCTTTGTAACACTTTCCAGTGAAGAATACCATGGTAGGGTTTTGCCATCACACTTCCTCATCTTTTGGTGGACTTGTACAGTTTCTAAGACACAAAAATATTGTTAAGAATTTTTTCCCCTCTCATTTTTCTTTATAAAGATAATACACCAGAGTAGCAAGAATGCATTACCATCTTTTCAAGTGATATTTCCATAGACTAATAATAAGCAGCACTTAATGTCACTTTCAGAAATATTTTTGTTACAGAGATCAGATGTTGTTATTCACAAACAAATCTTTTTTCATGAGAAGAGTATACATATGTGCAAAGAGCTCCCACCCAAACCACTTTCTGGCTTGGATCATTAAGGCTATTCCTTCCAGTTTTTCTTATCAGCAAGGGCCATACTGGGTAGGACTGAAGGTCCATACACCTCAGTGATTTATTGCAGTTTTAGCCCAGTAACTGATGTTCAGGAAAAGCAGGACAAGCATCCAGTGACATTCCCCACTCAGGGTGTAATTCTTATCTTAAAGCAACCTGAAGCTTAGAGCCAGCAGCAGCACTTGCAGGCCAGTTACAATTATACCTTGTCATAAACACAGTAAGGGAGTTGTTAGCTATATTCCTGGTTTTATGATTTAATACTCATATGTTTGTTCTTTAAATTTTAATATTGAGTCTAATGGTACAAAATTTTGTCTTTAATGATGCATCTTAGTTAAAGCTGAACCCTTAAAAAAAACTTTTAGAAGAGAGGTTCCCCCCAACATACCTATGCACAAAGGAGCTTGAACCACCAAGACAATGAAAAGATACTGAGCAGCTGACAACACCTTTTCAAGATGTCAACTATATCAGCTTTACAGCTATTCTAGCAAGCAAGAAAGCATGTCCAAATGCTGTGTGATTCTTTGCACTGTACTTTTATTGTTCCCTTTAAAATCACACTTTTTATTATTACACAGTAACCTATTTCTTATGCATGCAGACAAAGCACTTGCCCAAGAAAAGTCTAAACAGCAGAGACAAAGAATTTAAATATTGATTATAATAGTGCTAGATACTTTCAACAGTGAAAATATGGCCCAATTTTCTGAAATTTAAATTCTATGATTTTATAAAAAGATGACCTCCAATAAAACAGTAGAAATCAACAATTCCAAAACCTCAGTGTGCCACATGGAACTAGAACCTATTCTGTAGTATTTACAATTCTTAACCCACATTTGTATGTGTGATCTTGTTTATAATGCTCACAAACACTACTGGACACAGAATCAGCAGCATTCAAGCAAGACATTAAGCCTGTTCTATGTACATACAAGTACCAACCTACAGTATAAGGAACAGCACATGCACCAAATGGTTTTGAACTGAGGATGTATTAATTTAATTGGCTCAACTTGCATTCTGTAGGCTTCATTATTGCTGTCAGTGTTTATCCACTACTAGAATCTGAAGAGATACTCCTGAAGCAGCATCAATCAGGTTCAAAACCACTAATTTAATTCCATAGGTGAAAGTGACCTCCCAGAGAATCTTAGATTCTATCAAATTTCTTTCATGCTCCTTTGTGCCAACCAGTTATAAGCTTGGAACTTTCTCCACAATGAAGTGGGCAGACACACACAGTTCCATATTTTGCCCCTAGAAGAACTTCAGTTACACAGATGCGAAGTCTACTTTGCACAGTGAACTACACAACAGTACTAAGTTACCAGAAACTTTACATCTTATCTATATTCTCAAGATCAGTCATATCAGCCATATGGAGCCCAAGAACATTGATACACACCATCCACTGAAAAGTTCCCTCTGAAAAATGGATCAAAGATATATTTTCTGAATAACTAGGAGTCTCCATCCTTCTCATCCCTTTCCAACCCAGTCCCTGATAACTTTTTAAAATTTTCTTCAGGAATAATATGCTTTTTTTCATGGTTACACCTTTATGTGTAGGAAAAGTTGTCACAGCAGTTTTCCAAGGTTTAGGATACAGTAAAATTCTCTGTAGGAAACAGCCAACTCTTTGGCACCTTGGCCTGAACTTCAGGTCCATGAAAAGCCCTCCTGATATTGAGCCCTTCTCATTGGAAGAATCCTCTCAAAGGTCATACTGCATGGGCAAATTTTACTTTATCCTGGGAATCACACTCCTTTTCATTATGTCACCTACCAAAATGGTTAAGTTTTGTCATCAAATCTACAACCTGGAATCTAATCCACATAGCTTCAAACCCTTATATTGCTCCCTTCTCCCACTTCCGAGAGAAGGTTAAGATTACTCATCTGAAAACACCATCAAAACCTACCACACACTACTGTGAAATACTTCCTTGATGAAGGATGGAGAAAGGAGAGCAGAGATGAAATAAACAATCCACAGCTAACATAATTTGCCTTGGTACTAAACAAATTGAATATTACAACTCAAAGCTGTGCTCTTGATTGTCCACATCGCAGGGCAACTCACTGTTGCAAATCAAGGTCCTCTTCTCTCCCTACCCTAAACAAAGCAACTTTCTAAAACAAGTCTTGGTTTTTTCTCTCAGAAAGAAGAACCAGATTAAGATGCTGGTTATTATCAAAATAATTAATCTAGCCACAGAATCTCTCCTGTTTTACAGCAAAAACTCCTTACTATCAGCACAGTGATTGCAAATGCCTGGCAGCAGCCACCGAACACTTCTCAAGGACAAGCTGCAATATTTCTCTGAGGAAAAATCCCTTCACAGAAAGTTTCTAATGCTGTGCCAACAACCCTTGATTTTTCAACCTGTTTACAATTATGTGAATTTCAGGATGCTTCATACATTAGTTATTCTTTAGAGCTAGAGACACTATTCTGTTTTTCGAGACAGCAAATTCACACATGCCATAATATGAAACAAATCATTTGGGTACACAGTGCATACCTGAAACTAAATGCTCAGTGCTACACTACCTAAAAAGATGTTATCTTGATAGATTTTCATATGATCTTATAAACAGAAAAAAGATCTCCTTTTTAAATCACTCACATCCTGTGGACTTTAATCTGAGGACCATAAACCACACACAGGTCCTTAGAGATTCAGTCTTATGTTTGTATTTTACATGTAATGTCACTGCCTTGTATCTCCTTTTATCTGGTATTAAAGCAGACACCAAGGGACCTCCAGTGCTCCCTTCCATCCCCGCTCTTAACATCTACATGCAGCTTCTCCTCTATTGTGGATCCCCAAATGAAAAGGAAGATCGGATAAGATGGGTATCGCTCTGCAGTAGGCCAGATTTAGCTCAGAACCCTGTTATACATACTACTTGAAGAGGCTCAGCTCCTCCCAGACATGGTCTTCCCATTTTCTCTCCTATCCTGTCACCATAAGCCTGCATATGAACAGTGCATGTTGGAGAATCCAAATTACCATAATTTTCAGCATTGGGCTGCAAGATTCTTCAAATGCTTTTTCGCATGCCCATTCACAATGTAGGTGAGTTTATGCTCAAATTACATGGGAAAGTTTTCCAAAACCTAGAAAAACAGCAATGTCTTATTAACCTTAGATTATGGTCTAAGGTTACTGGTCTGATGATCAGCTGCAGGTACAGTCAACTTTATTACTGGTAGATTTGTAGCAATACTACCAAGACCAAGCAAAAATGCTTTTAAATAAAGTATGGAAAAAAGTCATTGTCCTATGAGGCTTTCACAATGGCACATTTATTGGAAAAAGCATGAATGGAAAGTCTGATGAGTCTTCCAGTTTTCCTACATGAACATGTTCTTCAAGAAAGCCATTCAAGGTGGTATCACCCTTGGTGGAACAGAGAACGCACTGATTGTAATGCATAGCTCTGGGTATTTTACAGCATGCTGTATTTTACAGTGTACTTAATAAATCAGCCAAAGAGGTATCTTCCTGAAAGACTAGATCCAGGCAGACAGATGAACTGACACTCTCTGGAAAAGATGCTTCAGCAATACTACCATCAAGCTGATTTGCTCTCTAAGATAAAATGATCATAATATGGAACAAGAAATTAGGGCCAACTCATTAAGATCCTTTTTTTCTGTTAGAATTTTGCATCTGTGAACATAAGCATTTTGCTATTATGAGTCCAAGGTAATCGCCACTTTCATGAGGTGTGGAACAAGATGGCTGTCTTAGGCTTAACAGGGAAAAAAACAAACCCAAGGCAGCAGAAAGTAAGATCAATTTCTACGATACCTAGCCACTCCAACAAAAGCAAAAGAGGACTGACTAGAAGGTGCTGCTATGGACAATTGCTCAATTGCTTCCTTTTGTGAAAGTACTATTGTTTCCCTGAGATGTGAATAGGAAAGATGGGATAGGACGTTGGAATCTAAAGCTGTGGTGGATGGGAAGGGGATGATAATAGAACCCAATATCCCTGAAATCACCTGTATTTCAAACTCTTCAGCTTCTTGTGCTTTGTCATTTGACTCTTGATCAAGAAATTGAATTCAGAATCTCAGGGGACAACAGTCTAGCTCAGTTTTGGAGCTGAAGCCACAGATCTGCTGCATTAAACTGGTGGGAGTAAGGTTGATAAACTGGTTTATGAACTAGTCTTTATATTTTGGCACCTCTTAAGTGGACTCCACTGGAACACAATCTAAAACTAGATTCATTGGGATCTACACTGGTAGCAATTTTTATGCTTAACAGGGTGGGGAGACAGGAAAACAGTTCACCTTCAAAGGTCTTAATAAGGTAGGGTACTTATCCTAGACAGTATCTCTACAGCCTGAGTTACAGAAAACCAAACTAGTAGAGAAAATAGAAGAAAATGAAAGATTAATAAGCACACTCTAGAAGTACTAATGCAGCTTCAAGGCACCTATTACTCTTGAGGTGAGAGGAAAAACTACATCAGTTATGTGAAGTTAAAGCAGTTCAAGTTTGCTGTGAATGTGCATGTGGATAACTACTCAGACTATTTTTTATTATTATACTGAATATCACACTACAAAATTAAAGCTATCACCAAGGTATATGTTTTGTTTCTCTGAATCACAAGTATGAAAATTAATGCACCGTTATCTATTATTATTCAGGCAGGTATGAATTCAGAAGATGGTGGTAACAGCTTCTTAAATTTTACAATCCAACTATGTTACCATGTGTTTGTTTCAGACTAAAAAGAGTGCTTGCATCCCCTAATTCACATTATATACTGCAGAATTTATAATGATATAATAATTAAGGTACAAACATGAGAGATGAGTTTTGACTACTTAGAAATAGTCAAAGCAGCTGATAGTAAATAATTTGATTTCTCAATTGCAACAGCAAATTACAACACCTTTTTTTAGAAGAGTATTCCAGTTTACTTGGTTGTTCAAATTTCCCATTATTTTCAAATATTCTAATCACACATGTACTTGACCATGCAATCACCAAGGAAAGTATTTAAGTCTGTCAAAAAAGTGCTATGCAAACAGTACTTAACCTGATGATATACCAATAAGATGCACTTGTATATTAATAAATTCACATTTACTGGAACCTACCTTCTGTAGCAGTCAGACTTCTTTTTCCAGGCCATGCCTTATCCTGAACAGAAGCTGAAAAAATATTTATTTTTGGTCAGAAAGAGAGACAGCTTCAAGAAAATTTCAGGACTTTGCACGCTATCTCACCTAAGACAGGGTCGTTTTCCTGATTCTCTCTTTTTCCTGTTGCACTGTCAATGCACATCCAGAGTTCTTCTAACAACAGCTTTATTTTTTCTGTTAAAAAAAAATTATAAATTGAGGAAAATTTCAGTTGCTCAAAGGGCTAAGTATGTTTATTTTTACTCAGAACACAGACATGCCTACAACAAAATACCCACAACAAGACAAGGGACATAAAGGCATTTTAGCTTCGGAGAAAGAGAAGTGCTAAATGCCATTGAGGGAATGGATTCTGTATTGGTCACAGCCACACAGCAGACTGAAGGAACAGTTGCAGAATGCTTTAGCTTTTCTTTTCTGTAATGAAGGTGGCTTAAAGTTGTAGCAGCCCCCAGAGAAAAATGTAAAAGCAGATTTGAATGTAGCATTAGTGAAATTAAACAGCTTGCTAAAACAACTCAGGTGACATGAACATAAATGAGGAAGGAAATCTTTTAGGAAAAAAGTATTTATATCACATTTTTTCTTTATGCCCACTCAGCAGTAACTCATCTTAATCTTACCATGGAGCAACAGCACATTAAACGTATCTGAATTACAACATTAGTAGACATTGTCTAGAGTCCTAACAGAACCATTGCTAGGTGATGCCAAACCACCCAGTTCCAGAACCAGAAGGGCAGGTAGAGAGGGAGAAACAGACCAAAACCTCAAAAAAATACACAAAGACCTCACCTACTGATGCCAAAACTATCATCAGATGCAACAATAAGGTACTGAGACTATTGGTTTTGTGCCAATTCTGTAAGTCAAAAGACCACAGCAAACTGCTACTATTTTATGAAGAGACATTATTAAAAAAATCTCAGCTCATAAGATGAAAACCTGCCAAATTTTGCATGACAGCTATTAACAACACTAATAATTTCTCATTAGTAATAACACCTTGCTGGTATCTGAAGCTCAAATTAGAGCACAGATCTTAATTTTCCCATTTTGCCATTAACTAAAAATTAAAGAATGAAACTGGGTACCAATTTAGTACAATCCAAAAGGCAGTAAAAATATGCCAAGACACACAAGAACTGACAAGGTCTAACTTTTTCAGAAAAGTTTCATTTTGGCAAGAAAATTTATATACAAATACTGTAAAGCAAGAAACAGAGCAGGGAAGTTCTTTTGCCTGAAAATTGCCTTCAGAATGTCTGAACAATTCAAAAGCAATACAAGTATCATAAAAGACTGAAAAAATGCAAAACCTAAATTTCTTAAAGTTTGGCCTCAGAACTTTAGAGGAAATTTAGAAGGGGTTTCCTCCATTACATAGTTAGATACAGATAATTTGTAGCAGATATTTTAGATCATTAGGGGAAAAAAAGTCAATAGGGCAAGAAACAACTATACATCCTGGATTGCTACTTGATTTACAGAGCCTCACATAGAACTGTGGCAGATTACACTCCTATCTTGTGTCTTGTGCTTTGCATGCTTCCTTCCTGATTTCAATAAGCTTCAAAGACAATGGTATTGTATTCTTCCGTGTTTGCATTCTGTTTTCTAATGGCACAGAAACTGATGTCACACATGCATGGGGTAAACTAGTTATTTTAATGAATCAAGTATTTTTCTTATTGCAAAACTGAAAATAGTATTACAGTAAGACTATTACATTAGTCCTTCATCAGTGTAGCATATCTGAATTAACCACACCTGCTCTCACATGTCTGTCAGTATCTTCTGCTACCAAAAATTCGTAATGCTTGGTTCCACACAGAGAACAGTCTTGCAAAAAATCTTACCTTTGTCTATATCTGTTGTAAGATCTCCACTGGAACTCTGGGTCTCCACATGCTTAACTATTAAAAAGAGAAAAGGGGGAAATGTTCAAACAGAACAATACCACACACAAATCTGAAGGCAATCAAAGGTGAACACTTACCTTTTCTGCACTTCTCTTTAATTACACCATCAAGTTTTCCCTGTTAAAATTAAATTATATTAATTTTTCAGGCTATATATAGTTTGTAGAGCATCCACTTAATTAGCATGAAATATAAATCAACATTTCAAAGGTCACGCTTCAGCTGGAAAATTTCTGTATCTTACAGTGAATTGCTATGTTTAGTTACTCAATATCCCCAACAAATATAATTTTACTATTTCAGTATCCCTATTACTAGTAGCTTCCATTTTTTCCCCCAGAAATACTGAAAGAAGCTTAATTCAAAAGACCAGAAAAATCTTACTTGTGCCTTCTTTAGCTCCTTTTCAAGCCTTTTCTTTTCAGTTTTCAGTTGCCTGAAGTCCTGTGCATGCTTTGTTGCAGCTTCTTCAAGAAAGATAACAAAAATGCAAGTTAAAAACTACAACATGAGAGACAACTAATTTAAGTAGTACTGGTCACCAGTTTGCATATGAAATTACCAGGGGGAAAAAAAAAAAAGAGAGACAGTGTGAAATACAAATCTACTGAAGTTATATTTTGGCTCATTAAGATAACAACTCATGCATACAAGTACATCATCTTCCACCGCATAATTACTGTTCTGAACTACTAAAATACATTTATAACTTTTCTCACTTACATGCAAGAATGAAGAGTGGGTCATATTGTAATGAAACTGTACTGTAGAACAATATACTCTATGTGAAAAAAGGGAATAAAATTAAGGATGAGGTGCAATGTTTTTTTCATGTGTTTTACTCTATTTAAAAGGTGGCTCTGGTTCAAAGATGAAAACACCATAACCAACCGCATCAGAAAGATGCAGACAGCACTTAAGACTAATATCAGAGAAAAGTACCTTATCTCTTCATGTCTAACAGACACCTGGGAAGAGTGCAGATGGGTGGGAATAAAGAACACAGGACAGGTAAGTGAGGACTGAATGTGAGGTTCCTAGGGAAATTCTCAAGCAAAAGAGACACTTGAAAGAACTCCTGAGAGATCAGCTCGGTGACATACACACGGAAAGCAGAGAAAAGAGAAATGGAGAGATTGCCTGCTGATCAGATCAAGTCACAGAAGAGAACCTATCAAAAGAGCATTAAAAAGGCAGCTGAGGTGGTAGGTTAACAAAAAACAATCATGGGAGAATTTCAGATTGACAAAAGATACCAGGCTAAAATACAGGGCCTGTGATACTTAATGAACACAGAAAAGAACAAAACAGATAAACTAGCCATGCAGACTGAACCTAATGCAAACTGTCTCACAGTATTTTGTTCTAGCTCTGCCAGAATCCGAGTTTTTGTGGGCAAGAGGGTATAAAACACTTGCTGACATGTAATGTAACTTCAAAATGCTCATCAAAATAAACAACCTGTACCTGTACTTTACAGTAGGATTTGGACAGTTTCTGACACTAAGATACAAGTCACTCAGTTTGCTGTACTTTAGTGTATGCACAGCTGCAAGTGTGCCATGAATGAAAATATTTGCCTTGCCAACTAACAGTGCAGCAAGTTAAGTATCAGAATGCTTTATGCATATCCACCCTCTATTAGCAAAGAAAAGCACCGTGCCACATGACAAGTGCTTTATCTCTACTTAAAAACAAAACAAGCAAACAAACCAAAACCAACCGCCAGAATATTTAAAAAACAGAAAGCATGTGTCAGGATCACTACATATTTAAATATGATTATAAACATGACTAGAAGAATCCTGCCAAGATTATTAGAATGCTGGAGCACATGCCCTGTGAAAACAGGCTCATTGAACTAGACTTAATTAGCCTGAGAGGAAAAAAAACCCAACAAAAAAAAACCTTAGAAAGGATCCAAGAGCAGCTTTCCTGTATCTACGAGGAGGTATCAAGAAGATGGGATGAGACTGTTCAGTGATGCATGGTGGGAAGATGAGAGACATGAGGCATAAGTTGAAACAAAAGTTTCCAACTGGCTATAAGGAAAAGTTTTTCACCACAAAGACAGTCTTGCAGTGAATATGGTTGCCTGGACAGGCTGGACAGACTCCATCCTGTCAGATTTTCATGACCAGAAGTTCCGTTACAACTTCATTTATGCCATATGCCTAAGATACTCAATAGAAAAAATTTTGCATGAGGGCTGATGTAATTCAGAGACCAAGTACCACTCATAGTACTACCCTGCCTTGCTCCTTGGGGCCTCAGCATTAGAACGTTGCGAGTACTTCTTTGGATAAAAAAGGAATCAAGAGATGGAGTAGGACAACATCACAGTAACACAATATAGAAAGTTACCTTCAAGTTTCTTCACTTTTGTTTCCAGTTTCTTTCTCCTGTTAAAAAGAAGGAATTAATCCATCATTTTTGTATAGAATTATGTTGCACAAAAAGCCAGGGAAAAAAAGATTAAAATCTAGACATTTCAGAGAAAACACACTTCCTAGACCCAGGGCCTGTGGGACCAATGTATCCCTGAAGTTGAAAACTTAAATCAGTGGCACGTTGCTGTCATTCTCTGTAACTGTACCTGTTACAGAGGTAGAGTCTGCTCTTAACAGAATCAATCCACTAATTCAGGCACATAAATATACCTTCAGCCACAACTTGGAGTTACAAATGCAACCCAAGAAAACCAGCTTCTGGTCTTTTGCACTTCTGTGATGTAATACAGACAGGTTAGTTTTACTCCTTAAAAACAATTAAGCCTTGTATATAATCAATAAGACCCAAGCAATGAGATAATCAGGAAGAGTCTCCAGGATCGCTTATGTTCCACAGCTTTTTGTTCAGAATATTCAGGTGTTTACTAAAACCAAACCACAAAAATTAGGCATTCGGAGCAATTCTGACCTCAGCATTTCCAATTCTACCTTTTATGTAAAACATACACAGAACTGGAAAATAAAATTAAAAAAAACCCAAAACACTAAACACTTCTATTATTCCCTTCTGTCAAATCCCAATATCCCAGAAACAGTTTTTAAACTCATGTAGTAAGAGAGAACTCTGTCCTGGCAAAGACAAGATGGCAATGCTCACTGATCACTTTCACAAAGAACACAATTCATCCATTCCCCATATTAAAACTTATATAATGGATTACAGTCTAAGCCTTTCTGGATGTTCAAGCTTTAATCATCAATTCAGACATTAACTGGATTACATTTGAAAACCCACTCAGAAACACGATGATGTTGGCACATCACAGACCCTTGGCATACTCACTAGTTAAAGCATTTATACTATAAAGTAACAGACTGATGCTCTTGGGTCTTCTCTGCCTGAACAGGTTCATACTTAACTCTCTATACTCAGATGATGGCTTTGACAGTCAAGCCATTGATGAGAATTTCAGAAAAAACTCCTCATAAAACACCTTTGCAGAAAAACAAAACAAAACAAAACAAAACAGGGGGATTGCCCTTTAAAAAATAGCAGGTAACAAACTTCTGTTTCTTTGCAGATTATCTTCTGACCAATGCACAGAAGTACTGCATCAGAAGCAAGGACAGGAGACATGGGAGGACTACAGAGATGCTGTTCACCATTGCAGGGAAAAGATTCATGCAGCCAAAGCTCAATTAGAGTTCAAGCTCACCAGTACACTGAGAGACAACAAAAAAGGCTTTTTCAAGTATGTTAACAGCAAAAGGAGAATCAGAGATAACATTGGTCCCTTACTTGATGAGGCCAGTCACCTAACAAACAGGGACATGGACAAAGCAAAGACACTGCTTTCTTCACCCCTGCCTCTGACACCCATGATGGGATGCCCAGATAGCCCTGTGTTGGAAGACCATGACTGGGGGGGATGATAAACTCCCACACAGCTCTGAACTTTTTCAAGACTTGCTGCTCCAGCTGGATGCATGGAAGTCTATGGGACCTTGTGGGATTCATCTCAGGGTACTAAAAGAGCTGGCCAATGTAATCACGGGACCTCTCTCCATTATTTATCAATGGGCTTGGGAATCTGGAGAGGTCCCAGTTCACTGGAAGCTGGCAAATGTCCCAATGTCCAAGAAGGGTAAGAAAGAAGACCGTGGTATTTACAGGCCTGTCAAGCACACTCCAGTGCCAGATGAAATTATGGAGATTATTCTGGAAGTTACTGAAAAAGACTTGAGAGACAATGCAGTCATTGGTCACAGCCAGCACAGGTTCACAAGGGGAAAGTCCTGCTTAACCTTGCTCATTTCCTTTTATGACAAAGTCACTCATCTATTTGACCTATGGGAAGCCAGTAGATATATTTTTTTCTGGATTTTAGCAAAGATTTGATACTGTCTCTCACGGTATCCTGGACAAAATGTCTAGCACACAGCTAGACAAGTCCACAACACATTGGGTAAGCAACTGGCTGAGGAGGCAGGCTCAGTTATGGGGTTATATCAGGCTATCCACCAGTGGGATTGTCCAGGGCTTGATTTTATGGCCAGTGCTCTTTAATGTTTTTATAAATAATGTGGACGCATTGGTCAAATGTGTATGTTAAGTTTGCTGATGATACAGAATTAGGAGGAGCTGAAGACTCCCTTGAGGATAAAGAGGCCTTACAGAGATCTGGACAGACCAGAGCTGGGCAATCACCACCCATATGAAATTTAACAAGAACAAGTGCCAGAATCTCCACCTGAGATTGGCTAATCCTGGTTATACATACAAAATGGGAGATGAGAGGTTGGAAAGCAGATATGGAAAGAGATCGGGGGGGTCTGGGTTGATGGCAAGTTGAATGCGAGTCAACAGTGTTACCTGGCAGCCAAAAGGGCTAACTGCATCCTGGGGTACATCAAGTACAGCACAGCTAGCTGGTCAGGGGAGGCAACTGTCTCATTATACCACCCTGGTGCAGCAACACCCCAAGGACTGTGTACAGTTTCGGGTGTCTCAATACAAGACTGGACAAACTATAAGAGTATGTCCAGAAAAGGGCAACCAATATGGTGAAAGGTCTAGAAGACCAGACTTATGAGGAACAGCTGAGGTTACTTGATTTATTCAGCAAAGAAAAGAGAAGGCTGAGGGGCAACCTCATCACAGTCTACAACCTCCTCAAGGGGGGCAGTGGAGGGGGAGGAGCTGATCTCCTCTCTCTGATGATCAGTGATAGGACACAAGGAAATGGAATGAAACAGATTGGACATTAGGAAAAGGTTCTTGACTGTGAGGTTGGTCAGTCCCTGGACCAGGCTCCTCAGGGAAGTAGGGCACTAAGCCTGTCAAGAGTTCAAGGAGCACCTGAAAAATGCTCTTAGTCATATGGTTTATTTTTAGGTAGTCCTACAAGGAACAAGGAGCACTGGACTCAGTGATAGTTACAGGTCGCTTTCTCGAGATAGAAATTCTATGATTCAAACAACTAAGAATCTGAATAACCAGACAGCCACTAAATGCCAACATTTATCATTGCAATGATTTTTACAGATGAAACAGTTACTTTTACAGGTGCAGTAGTACACTGACTAATTTCATTAATACACACATTTACATTAAGAAAGAATATTGGTACATGTTAAAACTAGTAATTCACAAAAAGCAAGGCTCACAGATGATGCACTTGGACAGATGCTATGCAACTCAAGCTCCCATCTGATTTTTAAGATGCATGCCCAACCGAAGCTGACAGAAAGGTATGCTAACAGAAGCTACATTCAGAAGCACAATACATACAGTATTATAATCTACCCAAACTACAAAACCCACAATGTGGTAAAATTTGTAATACACAAAAGTTGAAAATTATAAATACAAACAACAACTGTGTCTGTAATTTACTTCATCCTTAGTATGTGACCTTTTAATTTATATAAGCAACCTTACTTCTGGGAAAGGCTAGTGTTTTGAAGTACTTCTTTCAAAGCTTGTCTGTAGGAATGATTTCATACCTAAAAACTTCACAGTGGACATGTGTATTCATCTCATTACCACACTTGTTATAAGCTCAGAATTGGGGAACTGCCATCCCTGTAAATATTCAAAATCCAGCTAGACAAGGTCCTGAGCAACCTAACTTGACACCAGCTCTGAATGGCGGATTGGACTAAAGAACTTGAGACATAATTTTTGACCTAAATTATTTTACAGTAATTTTATAGATTAACATTTTATTAACAATTCACTAGAATTATACTTCTGAAGAAACTCAGCTCTCAAATTACTGAGCTCATGTGATCTACTGCTTAAAATGGCCTCAGAGCCAAAGGTATATAAAATAGCTATAGCATCACAATGACTGAGGTTGGAAGGGATCTCTGGAAGACACCTTGTCCAACACACGCTGCTCAAGCAGAGCCACTTAGAGCTTCCTGCCCAGGCCATGTCCAGATGGTTTCTTAGTATCTCTAAGGATGGAGAGGCCACACCCTCCCGGGGTGACTCATGACAATGCTCACACATTCTCACAGTAAAAAGCATTTCCTGATGTTCAGAGGGAACCTCCCATGTTTCAGTTTGTGCCCATTGCCTCTGGCTCTGTCACTGGGCACCATGGAAAAGAGCCTGGCTCCATCCTCTTTGCACCCTCCCTTCTGGTATTTATACACATTGATGAGATCTCCCTGATGTTCTCCAGGCTGAACAGTCCCAACTCTCTCAGCCTTTCCTCAAGGGAGAGATGTTCCAGCCTCTTCATCATCTTCGTGGTCCTTCACTGGACTCTCTCCAGTACATCCATGTCTCTGTTGTACTGGGGAGCCCAGAACTGGACACAGTACTCCAGGGGTGGCTTCACCAGTGCCGGGCATAGAGGGGAAGGATTGCCTCTCTCAACCTGCTGGCAGTACTTTGCCTGGTGCAGCCCAGGATAGCCGTAGCCGCCTTTGCCACAAGCGTACATCAGTGGCTCGTGTCCAACTTGGTGTCCAGCAGGATTCCCAGGGCCTTTTTGGCCAAGCTGTTTCCCAGCTGGGTGGCCCCCAGCATACACTGGTGTGTGGGGTTGTTCCTCCCCAGGTGCAGGACTTTGCACTTCTTGCCAAACTTCCAGAGGTTTCTGTCAGCCCATTTCTCCAGCCTGTCAAGCTTGTGCTGGATGGCAACATGCCCCTCTGGCCCATCAGCCTGTCCTCGCAGCTTTGTGTCACTGGCAAACTGCCTGAGGCTATGCTCTGCCCCATTGTGCAGATCACTAATGAAGATGGTGAACAGGCCTGGACTCAGTATGTGGCCCCTCTCCTCTCCCCATAGCCTCCAACTAGACTTTGTGCTGCTCCTCAGTACCCTCAGGGCCCGGCCATGCAGCCAGTGTTCAATCCACCTCACTGTCTGCTCATCCAGCCCCTACAGCAACAGCTGGAGGGGCTGTGAGGCTCTTATGGGAGATGGTGTGAGAGGCCTTACTGGAGGCCTGGCAGACACCAGCCACTGCTCTTCCCTCATCTACCAGGCGTGTCAGGTCATCATAGAAGTTTATCAAGTCGGTCAAACATGACTTCCCCATGGTGAAGCCATGCTGACTACTCCTGTGGAGTTTCTTGTCCTTCATGTGCCTGGAAGTGGGTTCCAGGATGAGCTGCTCTCTTACTTTCCAGGGATTAAGATGAAGCTTGTAGTTGCTTGAGGCTTGTAGTTCCCTGGTTCCTCCTTCTTGAAAATCTAAGTGACAGACAGGACACAGGCGATACATCTATACTGACACAGTATATTGCCAGCACATTAGGGTGGTGAGTTCCCTCTTTAGATGCAGTTAGCAATGGGGTAGCTGTTCTGTGCTGCTCTTAGCTAGTACAATGTGCTAGAGGTTCCTTTAAGATCAGAGAATATAGAGTACCTATATGTGAAATCAGTGCAGTCCAGCACAAGAAGTGACAACAGCAACTTAACAAAACTGCTGGTCTGCTTGTACAATGTTTTGGATGATAGTGGCTTGCTGCTGTTTTTGTAAGTAACATATGTTTCACAAGCTGTGTAAAGATACTAGGGCATCTCATTTGAGAAATGCCTCTCAGTCCCTTGATCATGTCTGTGACCATTTGTTGGACTCCCTCCAGCATGCCCATACCTCTCTTCCACATAGGAGCCCGGAACTGGACACAGTACTCCAGGTGTGGCCTCACCAGTGTTGAATAGAGGGGAATGACCACCTCCCTCAGCTGCTGATAACATCAAAATAGCTTAGGAACACTAAAGTTAAAAACGATAGTCAATTTAGAAGGAAAGGTGGAGTGATCAGTGTGAATCCCATAGAGATGTGTGCTGGAACACATAAGAGAGAAAAGCTGACTACAAAAATCAGCAGAAGGGTCTTAGAATTCCAAGCACATAGAGAGTAATCATTGGTGTCGATAAACGCAGTGATGCACAAGGAGAAAAATAACCACAACTACAAACTTGCAACACCCAGCTGTATATTATCTGGTTCTCTTTTGAGAGCATAAGTATCCTTCCATACAATACTGCAAAGTCACAGTTCCCTGATACACTCCTAGCCTCTGAATCACTTGTAACAGGGTTAAAAAGCAATTAGACAAATACATTAGAAAGTCCATCAAGAGCTGTAACACATGACAACACACACATGCTCCAGGCAAGGAAGTCTTCAAGTTATTGGTTACTGGGAGAACAAACTTTGGGAATTATCACGGTGAGCTTAACGATATTCTGCTCTATGGCAGCAAAAACAGCTCCCGAGTTTCTGGTGCCAAATCCCTCCTGCCCATTACCAAACACGGTGGACAGCTCAGGGCCTGCCGAGCTGTTTCTTTAAAAACAATTATTTTAAGGACTGAGTTTAAGTGCAGATCATTTTGGCAATATCATTTATATATCAGTCTCAGAGACTTATCAGCATGATAACAAAAAGCTAAGAGTAAGAACCACTTAAAACTGGAGAAACTACAGCTTCTTGAATCTCATCCTATTCTTAAAAACAGCTCTTTGCTAAACCACCACCAAAAGACACTTCAAGACAGGATAATAATTAAATTAATCCTATCTTTCAGAGTGTTTGTTACAAAACTTAAGACCATTCTTCCATCAACTCCCTCTTCTAAGAGCCCACAAGCATAAGAATTTTAGCAAAATGGTAAGCATAACTAGGTAAGGTAAAAGACCAAGTTCTGGAAGAGGTAAAAGGGGGAAGAGAAAGGTTGTGAAAAAAGAAGCACCACTCACATTGCATCACTGTTTACTATTTCTTCTTTAATTTTACCATATTCCAGTTGACTCTCCCGATAAATCTTAAGAGAACTCTGTGGAGAAGGAAAGCACAGTTAAAATATGCCCTTACTGAGGGGAAAAAAAAAATAGATGGCAGACACTTTACCTATTCTAATGAAAACAGTACACAGCCAAAAAAGTCTATTCAATGAGAAAACAAGCAAGTTGAAAAGTTAAGTGGTTCTTCTTCTTTTTTAAAGACAAAAGCTATAACAAAAAAATAAATAAATCTATATCTATCTTTTGAGTATGTGCCTCCAACACCTATCTGGGTAGGAACTCAAAGCTGAAGACAAGAGCACAACTATTAGACACCATGAAAATAATCCTGCTTTTTCTGAAAAACTGCCATCAGGACATCAGCTACTAATGCTTGCTGAGGAAAAAGGATTTAAAAAAAACAATTCTAATGCAGAAGGAAAAACTAGTTACAGTAACAAGACAAAGGTTAATATCCTACCTTGTGCCAGCATGAAAAAACTACAAGAAAGAGTGTTGGGGTTGTTTTTTTTTTTCAGAAATAATCGTTAATACCTAGAAAATTTATATATTTAGATGATTTGAACAGTGAAAAGCTTGTCTTCCGTAGACTAAATCTCAGCTAAGGTATGGGAGAGAAATTAAAAATAAACTCAAGTAGATAACAGTGTCAAAGCATATGTGCAAAATGGTAACAGAAGCAAAATTCTATTCTGCACCAATCCTCTTTGCAACTTTTTAGTAGTACGAGTTATAAAGAGTTCAGTAATCTAATATAATCAGAACAGAAAACCAATGGAGTTTAAATGCATCTCCTTCCTTCCTAAATAAGGAAATAAAGCCCAAATAATCTGATCAAAAAACAAAGGAGCTACAAAGCCTGAACTTTTTGCCTATCTGAAACCTGCTGCCATTTAATTAATTTCACCTAAAACCAGAGCTGCCTGTCCCAATGAGCTGGAAATAACAACTGGGCTCATTAAAGCCTGCTTCATTAAGATGAGCATTATATACATTTCTTTCAACAGGAAAAGTGCAAGTTATTTAAACCTCACAAACACACCTTTTTCTCTTCCAACTCCGCTTTCAAGGAACCTAACTCTTCCTGGCACTTTTCCAGAGGCAGGATTTTCTGTAGCATCTGCTCCACTTGGCAACGAAGAGCAGAGATCTCTCTGAAACAGAAAGTGTAATGAAAAAAAAATTGCCAAAAACCATGGTTGCTTTCAAACTCAGTGTACTGATTCTTCAGGCAAGTGTCTGAGTATTTTGCTTTTCTCTACGGAAAAATGCTGTGAGATACCCAAAGGCTTCTAATAGTCTAAGTGTTCTTATTTTTTCATCCAATATTTTACAGTCAAAGAAAAGTCAACAGCTGATTTAAAACATAAAGCTGAGCCTAAAGCTAGATGCAAGCAGATGGCATGTGCCACGCAGTACTGCTCAGCTGCCTATATGAGGTGCCAGGAATAAGTGTCTCTACATAGGTAGAGCTGTGAAACAAGAGCAGAGTCCACTGCAGGATTTTTCAGCAGGCAGGATGAAGACTGTAAAGATTATATGTTGCCTCTTCCTCTATAATCAAGTACAGTAAGCAAGGGCACACAGCCACATCTCTACAAGAAAATGCTTCACACAAATATGGCTGCCCCAAATACGCTTACATTTAATCACCACCAAAATATGAGCTCTGCATCTCCTCTTGGTCACTATAGACTCTTTATGTAACACAGGGCCATTAAAGAATTTCAGAGAGGTATTGTAGGAGGAGGACAAATTTCTCTCCTCATCAAAGGTATCGTTGCTAACTAAGGCCTAGGAAGCATGGTAAAAGAAAGGGCCATATTAAAAGCTCAGCCTAGACCCAGGGCTGCTGCTGTTACATTAGACTCCTAAAGCTGTCCCAAGACATAAAGAACACAGCATCTTTAGTAAACAATTTAAATCAAACTTACCGTTCAGCAAACTGAAGCTGTAATCTCTTGTTAAGGTAGAAATTAAAAGCAGTTTATCAAATGTCCTTAAGTATATTTCAGTCCAATTACCACTTGCAAAGAAACATTCAATGAATATTTCCATGCAAAACTTAATTGAAACATTTCAATAGGTCTGAAGTGAATAAGCAGAGCTTCTTCTGTTACATGAAAAAAGCAAGTCATTCTCAGCAATGTAGATTTCAACTAGTTCATATTAAGCCATATATTAGACACGGCTGGATCTTAAGTGGACAGTTTTAATACCAAAGCCCCGTTTTCCTTACAAAGCCTATCCAGCCTGTTCTTTACTAGAAGCATCATCTCTTATCTTAAAGATTCAATAAAAAGCCCCAAGTCCTTTTATAAGAAATGTTGATATATTAATTCTGCAAGAATACTAATAGAAAAGTGAAGGATATCAGTGCATTTCTGTTGATATTCTGTCAGCAAACGACTGCAAGACAAAAAAAAAAAAAAAAAAAAAAAACCTGATTTTGATAATCATGTCTTAGGATAGCCTTCCTTTTGCTTTATTCATAAATACAGAAAGTGTACAATTGATTTGTATTTTCTGATAGCAGTCAATATAACTCATTTCATTCAGACATTCAAACCTCAAATCAGCCTGCTTTATATTAGAAAAAAAAAACACCAACTGGCAATTACACAGATTTGTAGCCATTAACTATTTGCATCTTAAAAAAAATAATCAAAACCCCCCCACATTATTTAGGTAAAGAATGTTGTAATATACGTATAATAAAAGAATTTATATATTATCACAAAATCATATCCTAATTCCAAAAGTTAAAAGGATATTTTCTTTGGAAAGAATATATAAATGTAAGAAAAAGAGTTCAAAAGACCCTAAAAGGCTTTAATCTTTACACTATTCTCCTAGCAGCCTAAGAGGGCAACACTTCCTCTGATTCATGGTGTACAGTGGGCCACAGGACAGCACCAAGGAAAGCTATACTCTCCTTTCCTCAAATGTGATGGTTTTTAAGAATGGAGAGAATAACAAGAAAAATAAATACCATGGCTGTTACTTCAATAGAGAGGGCTGCATCACCTTCTCTTGCAACAGTTAAAAGTAACCAAGTAAGGCAAAAAAGTGGGTGAGCTGCAAGTAGTTAAAGAGGTAATTCCCACAAGCAATATATACACTGGCAGAGAGAAGAGGGAGACAAAGTTTGGATGTAGGAAAGGGAATCCATGAACACAGAGTAAAGGAGCTTTGAATAAAAGAGTCCCAGTTAACTCCATGAGGGTTTGCTTAAATACTTTTTGGAAACCAGAATGCAGGATTGGAATTTAGATTTGTTAAAGCCAGACTGATACATACCTGGGAAAGGGTACATCAGAAATAAATCATTACAATTAGGACACACAGCAAGGATATTAGGCCATAGCATAGAAGTATACATAACATATCTTAATATATTATTCCATACAATCATACATTGTTGGTTATTGAGAAAAAGCAGAAGCAATTACAGAAGAGAAAGCAAACTCTTTACAAGAAGCATTTCTGAACCTTACTGTTCTGACTGACATTCAGCCTCACTTTTCATATTGGTATTTAATCCCAACAATATTTCACACTTTAATGCTCAGACTAAATTTGGTTGAAAAGGTTTGTATACACCTGTGTTCAACTTTTAGTTCTCATACTGTACAAAACAGATAAAATATCTTCAAAGAGCTGCTTCTGCTAGTATTTCTAATAATATATGTTTTATAGCTTAACAAAATAGCCTTGTTTTACTACCATTACAGACAGATGTTTTAGGGTATAAACTAAATAAACCTTACAGTCTAAGTTTAGGACCTGTTCATGAAGAAATTATTTTCATTTCGAGGAAAAATTTAGTTTTGTACATTAACAAACATCTATATGCAACAAAATGTCTTTGGTGCATTGCTTTAACAACTTAAGAGCAATAAAAACCAACCAAAAAACCCCACAACACTCGTGCAATTGTACTTACTCGCCATCAATCATTTTTTGCTTCAGTGCAATTAATGCGGCTACATATTCATTTATATTCTGTAAGGAAGAGTCTCAAGTTGGTAAAGAAGTTTCACCCCAAAAACCAGTACTATACACTGTAAATAACCCCTGAAGTGATTGTTCTACGTGATACAATAACCTGTCTTCTTTTTTCAGTTCTCTTAGCGGACAAGCTACTAATTCACCAAAAATATACAAATATATATAGAGGATGCAGGCTCCACAAGAAAGTATGTGTATTTAGATGAGGCTTTACAACAAAAGCTCTTCAAACCTTGCCTTTACAGTAATTATACACTAAAACCCCCACAACTTTCTCTCTCACAATCAAATTAAGCTTTGGCAGAACACTACCAATGAACGGCACCTGGATCATTGGAGCTTAGATTCCCCAGATCTCCATCCATACTCAAAGCGTGTCCCAAGACTCCTCCACCCTCCGAGCTCTCAGCAGGGCCCTCCCCTCATTTAAACGGAGAGCAATCATTGCCCAAGGCGTTATACTATCAACTCCACGTTCGCTTAAGAGCGCTGAAGAAGGGAGGTGCACGGTGACACTCCTCCCGCTGCCCCCACGCGAACTCAAAAGGATACGCCTAGAATGGCACTAGCAGCTCCCGCTAGGCGCGCCGCACAGACGCGAGCTACTTCTCCGCATTTGGCCCGGCTAATGCTCGCCACTGCTCTTCCCTCATCTACCAGGCGTGTCAGGTCATCATAGAAGTTTATCAAGTCGGTCAAACATGACTTCCCTGTGGTGAAGCCATGCTGACTACTCCTGAGGAGTTTCTTGTCCTTCATGTGCCTGGAAGTGGGTTCCAGGATGAGCTGCTCTCTTACTTTCCAGGGATTAAGATGAAGCTTGTAGTTGCTTGAGGCTTGTAGTTCCCTGGTTCCTCCTTCTTGAAAATCTAAGTGACAGACAGGACACAGGCGATACATCTATACTGACACAGTATATTGCCAGCACATTAGGGTGGTGAGTTCCCTCTTTAGATGCAGTTAGCAATGGGGTAGCTGTTCTGTGCTGCTCTTAGCTAGTACAATGTGCTAGAGGTTCCTTTAAGATCAGAGAATATAGAGTACCTATATGTGAAATCAGTGCAGTCCAGCACAAGAAGTGACAACAGCAACTTAACAAAACTGCTGGTCTGCTTGTACAATGTTTTGGATGATAGTGGCTTGCTGCTGTTTTTGTAAGTA
>NW_020799095.1:49706741-49731153 GCF_003259725.1 Athene cunicularia | reverse complement strand
CCCGCCCTCCGCCACCGGCCCGGCCCGCCGCTGGTCGCTGGTGGGCCAGCGCAGTCGCCTAGACGTGACCGCGCTTATGGTCGTTGTTCCCCGGCACACGCAGACCCAGTGCTCAGAGTGGGAGCGTCTCACTCAGCGTCTGGCGGGACCGTGCTGTTCATAGCAAGAGATCAAGCTTTTTTATTTCACCTAAGCGTTCGTAAAGAGGTTTTTAGGGGCAAAATTTAGTTTCACTTATGGCTGCCTGCGTCTACGACTTACACAACATCTTTACAGAGAGAGCAAGCTGGGACGAGACCTCATGCGTTGCAGGCCATGCTTTCGACTGATTCGAGAAACAGAAGTTAGGGCAATGACAGCTGACTGTGTTGTTTACACACTTTCTTATTGCTGAGGTACGGTCCCATCCCGTTATTTCCATAACAATCATTCAGGATCTAGTACACAGGACAGATGGTTTCACACAGTGTGAATTAGCTGGTGGGATTTTTTCTATTCAGCTCATGCTGCTGGACTTCATCTACTGAAGGCTCTTTGCAACACTGCTTACACAGCATTGAGTCTACCTGAAACTCTCTGGCTCACAGTTTATCCAGGTGCTTCAAACTGCTTTTTTACTCCTGTCTTCCTAGTAGTTTGTACGCTTTCCTCAAGGGTGTTACTATTCATCTCTAGATTTGCAGTTCCACGTTAAATTTTCTTTCTCACTAACAATGGTGCATACATCTGCGTGGTTAACCAGACCTTGATTAAGGCATTGAAACTTGTAACTCCTGTATAAATGCTCTCATCAAAAAGAATATTTCAGGTTTTCTCAATCTTTCTCCTTTGAGAGCTTTAAAACAATATAATAAAATACTCATTAGAGCAGGAGTAGAATTTGTGACATTGTCACTGGAATTAATCACTCACTGTGGGGTGAGTAAATTTCCTGTGTGAAGTGGCCTTCTGGAATAGAGCTGAGCTCCACTAGTTTTAGATTTGAGAGGCTGGGGCAGTGGTTAGGTCAGGTAACAAGGCACTTTATTAGGTGAGAGAGTTAAGGGCAGGGTTCTTCTGAAAGAAACTGCTCTATCAGAAAGAAGTGAATAGATATTTTCAGAAGAGTTCAGTGTTTCTTGCGACTTCATCCTTAAGTGAAAATGTTATCCTTAAAATTCTGTTTTAACACTGAAGATGGCCAAATTTTCTAGTTCTTTATACTTCTTCTATAAAAACTCCTAAGTTTCAGTGCTTCAGACTCTGAATACATGCAGAGGTAGGCAAGTAAACTTACGAAAATTCAGTATTGCCAGTTTTTATGTTAAGTTCCCATTCCTTGGCAAGAGGAAAATATTTTAAAAATGTGTTTTAACGCACTCTACAAAAAGTGTGAAAGAAAGTCATTGATCCAGCACCGAAGTTTTATTTCCACATACTCTCCAGAGAGCTCTTGCATAAATAAAGACTTAAAAGACTGGATGATGTTTGAGATGTCATTGGATTTAGTGTTTGAAGCATCCTAACACAGTCTCCAGTTGAGACAAACTTAAGGCTGATTTTCATCATTAGTTATATTAATTGGAGAAATTATTAGTGACTGTCATTACTCATGAATAATACCACTTTTTTTTTTACATTAGTGAAGAACTCTTGAGTATGAAATTCTATTTAATTTTAAAAATGCGTAAGTGCTAAAATAAAACAGTAGAGAAGTACTGCCATTTATGTCAAATCAGGATGTGAACTAGCAGAATGAAGTAGCCAGAAACACCTGCTTCTAGTGAGAAAGAGCAGTCGGAGGTTAGAACATCATAGTACAAGCAAATCAAAACCAGAAAATCTGCATGCTGGATTTCAAGCACCTCTGACTCAAAGGTCCCTGTCTGATAGGAGGCAGCTGCTTGCAGAGGGAGGCAGTGCTGAAAGGCAGTCATCCAGGCAGACTGAACATTCTTCAGGAAAGAAATATTAAAGGTACAGGAGCAGGCCATCCCCATGTGCCAAAAGATGAGCCCGCAGGGAAGACCAACAACCTGGTTGAACAGAGAGCTTTGACTGGAACTCAGGATAAAAAAATTGGTTTATGATCTTTGGAAGAAGGGGCAGGCAACTCGGGAAGACTATAAAGATGTTGTGAGGCTATGCAGGGAGAAAATGAGAAGGGCCAAAGCCAAACTGGAACTTAATTTGGCTACTTCAGTAAAAGACAGTGTTGACTGTTTCTATAAATACATTAACAACAAAAGGAGGGCTAAGGAGAATCTCCATTCTTTATTGAATGTGGATGGAAACATAGTAACAAAAGTTGAGGAAAAGGCTGAGGTACTTAATGCCAGCAGTCTTTCACAGTAAGACCAGTTGTTCTCCAGGTACCCAGCCCCCTGAGCTGGAAGAAAGAGCCAGTGAGCAAAATGAAGCCCCCATAATCCAAGGAGAAATGATTAGCAACCTGGTGCAGCACTTAGACACATACAAGTCTATGAGGCCAGATGGGATCCACCCAAGGGTACTGAGGGAGTTGGTGGAAGTGCTCACTGAGCCATTTTTGATCATTTGTCAGCAGTCCTGGCCAACCAGGGAGGTCTCTGTTGACTGGAGGTTAACAAATGTGATACCCATCTACAAGAAGGGACAGAAGGAGGATCCAGGGAACTACAAGTTTGTCAGTCTGACCTTGGTGTCAGGGAAAGTCATGGAGCAGAACATATTTAGTGCCATTGCAGAGAAAATACAGGCCAACCAGGAGATCAGGCCCAATCAGCCTGTGTTTATGAAAGGCAGGTCCTGCTTGACAAACCTGATCTCCTATGACAAGGTGACCTGCTTAGTGGAAAGACTGTGGACATTGTTTACCTGAACTTTAGTAAAACCTTTGACACCGTTTCACACAGCATTTTCCTGGTGAAACTGTCTGCTCATGGCTTGGACAGGTGCACTCTTTACTGGGTAAAAAAACTGGCCCTAAGTGTTGTGGTGAATGGAGATAAATATAGTTGGCAGCTGGTCACAAGTAGGGTTCCCCAGGGCTCAGTATGAGGGCCAGTTATCTTTAACATCTTTATCAGTGATCTGGATGAGGGGATCAAGAGCACCCTCATTAAGTTTGCAGATGACACCAAGCTGGGTAGGAGTGTTGATCTGCTCGAGGGTAGGGAGGCTCTGCAGAGAGACCTGAACAGGCTGGAGCCATGGGCTGAGGCCAACTGGAGGAGTTTCTGGAAGGTCAAATGCCAGGGGCTGCACTCGGGCCACAACAACCCCCAGCAGCACTACAGGCTTAGAGAAGGGTGGCTGGAAAGCTCCCCAGTGGAAGAGAACCTGGGGGTGTTGGTTGACAGCCTGCTGAATACGAGTCAGCAGAGTGCCCAGGGGGCCAAGAACGCCAATGGCATCCTGGCTTGTGTCAGCAATAGCGTGGCCAGCAGGGACAGGGAAGGGATCTGACCCCTGTACTCGGCACTGGTGAGGCCGCCCCTCGATTCCTGTGTTCAGTTTTGGGCCCCTCACTACAAAAAGGACATTGAATGACTCGAGCGTGTCCAGAGAAGGGCAACGAAGCTGGTGCAGGGTCTGGAGCACAGGTCGTACGGGGAGCGGCTGAGGGAACTGGGGGTGTTTAGTCTGGAGGAGGCTGAGGGGACACCTGATTGCTCTCTACAGCTCCCTGAAAGGAGGTTGCAGCAAGGTGGTGGTTGGTCTCTTTTCCCAGGTAACAAGTAATAGCACAAGAGGAATGGCCTCAAGTCACACCAGGGGAGGTTTAGACTGGACATTAGGAAAAGAAAGTGTCACCCAGAAGGTTATCAAGCACTGGAACAGGCTGCCCAGGGAAATGATTGAGTCACCATCCCTGGAGGTATTCAAAAATGTGTAGATGTGGCACTTAAGGACATGGTTTAGTGGTGGACTTGGCAGTGTTAGGTTAACAGTTGGACTCAATGATCTTAAAGGTCTTTTCCAACCTATATAATTATATGATTCTATTCTACATTACGTAAGCAGTCTCCAAACTGCTCCTGTCTTGGGTTCTGTGCAAGGAAGTAGAAACTATTACAATATAGACTGTGTCTCCCTGTGATAGTTTAGGCCCTGCCGGGACTGGAGACCACATTGCCATTGTCCCTCCCCCACCCTCGGACCGAGTAGGGCACAAACCCCAGGTTAAAATAAGGAGAAATTTAATACAACAGTGTAATAAACAATCTGAACAACAACAATAGCAATATCAACAACAATAAACAGTAATAACAGTAAACAAGACAAAAGATATACAGAGAAATACCGCAGTGAATAAAGCCAGCCCACCGCGCGTGCTTCCCACGACCAAAGCCACAAAGGAAAGCTTCCCGTGCTGCCACGCCAGAGGGAAACTTAACCCTGTCCTAGCTGAACCAGGACCTCCCATACCTTCTTCCTAGATAGTTTTAGGGTTTCATCAAAGGGAAGTTAATGGGAGACTCCTTATTTCAGTGAATATTGGTCCTTGCATTTTACACTTCTGCTTTGTAGTTTTCTGGAGGAATAGCTCAAAAAGTGGAACATTTCAAATAACTAGAATATTTTCAACCAACAAATTGTGGGGTTTTATAGACTAAGTCAGTTGAAATTATCTTGGCAAACAGCAGATTTTCCCACAATAAGACTATAGTTACATATTATTCCTGGGTTAAATGCTTTCATTAGTAGGCAGGAAGCCCTGACTGTTTTATAATTTTTTTAAAGAAAAGAAAATATTCAAGCTGTGTTACATAAGACACAAAATTATTTATTTAGTAAGTGTTTTGAAAAATATTTGATATCATAGTTGGAATCTTGTTTTATTTTCAGTATTCACATCCAGTGCTCTGATGCCAATTACTATGTATTGACTGTGCTGCAATTTTTTTTGGCAATTGTAAGAAAATAAACATTAAAAATGGATTGGTTTAGTCAGTGTTTTGAGTTGCAGTTGTTTTGTACTTAGAACTTGGGTTTGGTTTCATTCCTGTCATAGCTGTTATAAAAATGCTTATTATTTACAGTTGGCATGCAACAGATATCTATCATAGTGTCTTGGGCTTGTGTGGCAAGGTTTTGACGGGGGAGGTGCTGCAGGGGTGGCTTCTGTGAGAAGAGACCAGGAACTAGCTGCCCCCATGGCCAAAAGAGCCAGTTCCAACCAGCTTCAAGATGGACCTGCTGCTGGCCAAAGCTGAGCCCAGGGTGGTGCCCCCATGATAACATATTTAAGGGAAAAAAATGCTGCACAGCAGCTGTGAAGAGAAGGATGAGAATATACAAGAGAAAGAACTCTACAGACGGAAAGGTCAGTGAAGAAGGAGGGGGAGGAGGTGCTCCAGGTGCCGGAGCAGAGATTCCCCTGCTGCCCATGGTGCAGACCATGGTGAGGCAGGCTGTGCCCCTGCAGCCTGCAGAGCTTAACAGTAGAGCAGATCTCCACCTGCAGCCTTTGGAGGACCCCACACTGGAGGAGGTAGATGTGCCCTGAAGGAAGCTGCAGCCCATGGAGAGCCCATGCTGGAGAAGGCTCCTGGCAGGAACTGCAGCCTTGTGGAGAGGAGTCCATGCCAGAACAGGTTTTCTCCCCCCACCCTGTGGAGGACCCACACTGGAGAAGTCCATGCCTGAAGGACCGTACCCCATGGAAAGGACCCATGCTGGAGCAGTACTTGAAGAACTGCAGCCCATAGGAAGGATCCTGTATTGGAGAAGGTCATGAAGGACTGTCTCCTGTGTGTGGGACCCCCTGCTGGGGCAGGGGAAGAGCATGAGGAGGAAGGATTGACAGAGGCAACGTGTTATGAACTGACTGCAACTCCCATTCTCCAACCCCCTGCACTGCTTGAGAGGAAGAGGTAGAGAAGCTGGGAGTGAAGTTGAGCCTGGGAAGAAGGGAGGAGTGGGAGGAAGATGTTTCTATATTTGTTCTTATTTCTTATTATCCTACTCTGTTTAAGCGGCAATAACGAAATTAATTTCCAAGTTGAGTCTGTTTTATCCATGACAGTAATTGCTAAGTGATGTCCCTGTCCTGTTCTTGACCCACAAGCTTTTGTCATATTTTTTCCCTCCTGTCCTGTTGAGGAGGAGTAGTGATAGAGTGGCTTGGTGGGCACCTGGCAACCAACCAGGGTCAACTGATCACAGATAGTCTCTGTTAGAGGATCCACCAAACCTTATTGCTTCTCCCTCTTAAATAATCCACTCCAGTAGCATCTGGATGCAGGAGTCAGTGTAATCATCTATAGTTAACAGGTCACATGATCATCTCAGTTGTTTAATTGTTTGCACAATGCTTTGGGGCTGTATTAGCCAACATTCTTCGAAACATGCCTTGGCTAACTATTGGATATCTATTGGGATAGGACTTGAGGTAACAATGTGGACAAGCGTGTGCTGTTTTGGCAAGTACCCTTTAAAACCATCCTCTTTGGCATGCTCTGTGGTCAAACACACATACACCGTGTTACACACCATGCCTAGGACACACCAAACATACCATCAGTAAAACAGCACAGGAACCCAATTGCAGAAGCTATGAAAAAGCCCTGTATCACTTGTCTGGAGTCTCTTTGTTGACAGTGAGGCAATAGGATGTAAGGGGAGGCTCCTGGTAAGATTCCCAAGAGCACAAGTAGGATCTGGCTACTCTGAGCAGCCTCTCTTGAGATCTCTATATGTGCCCTCTGCTCATGGATCCAGGAACTGCATTTAAGCTCAAATGTGGGTCCCCTGTGTTTAAATGTCCTATGTGTAATTCTAAGAGGTGGGGCTCCTGTGGAAACTGTCATCTTCCCCTTGGTAGTGTATGGGCTTGAGAGCTGCTTTTTTTCATGGGAAATCACAAGAAAAAGTATATTCAGTGTTTTATCTGTTTGAATCCTCAATACCAAATTCAGTCTTTCTGTAGCATCTATGTGGTGTCCCACATAGGGGTGGGACTTGGTGTGAATCAAGTGGAACAAAAGCTGTGGTACCAAAATGACAGCTCTGAAGGGAATGGTAGGAAGTGAATCCCAAAGAGTAATCTAGGCAGGAGGAAGTGGCTCTAACATAAACCATGGGATTCCAGGTGCTACAGGCATCAGCAGAAACTAATAGCACTGAAGAGACCAGTGTCAACTTTGTGAACTGTAGGGCTGTCATTTAACTGTTTGGGATTTTTTTTAGTAAGCCTTAGTATATTACAGTGCATTTGATAATATAGGAAATGATGCAAAATATTAAGGAGCAGGAGTGAAACCTGAGTTATTCAAGTGACAAAAAGGTGAAACTAGACATGTATTGTTTTATGCAAAGACAGAAGTAACTTCTGTCCTCTGAATCTGAGATGATTCAGAGTTTATGAACTTTGAGTGTTACCAATAAAAATCTGGTTATGATAAATTACCTGCATTTTAAAGGAAATTCAAGTTTATTACTTCATTTGATACGAGAGTAATGACATTCTGTAAAATAGGTAAGTGAATGGGTGATCTGCTATAAAAGGAATTTTTCTCATATCTCCTTCAACATGAGTTTGCAGACATCCAAAAGTACCTATACTACAGCTTGAAATATTGCTGTGACAGCTAAAAATACATCTTCTATGGAAACCTTAACATGATTCTCATAAGTCATTTTAACTTGGTTTCCTGAAGGAATGAAAGATATGCAGTTACACTGTGTTTGTCATTCTTTCCCTCATCACTGAAATGTTTTTTAGTCTATTAATTATTTGAAATTCTATTTGATGGTAGTAAGCAGAGAAAATAAATGGTCACTAAGCCACTGTATAAACCCATCACATGCCTGCATCTTGTATGTTGTAAGTTGTTCTTTTTTCCCTCTTCTCATTTCAGCAGTCTAAAGAATGGATATAGCACAATCTGAAAGATTCAGAGAAGGCTATAAAGAGAAACAAAGGTAGGTAATACATGTAAGAACATGAAAGAACTTTGACAGAAGAGAGGTGACCAAGGTATTTTAAGAAAAGCCTATCAGAACTTGAACTGCATGAAGGACTGTTTACTTTGCCTTCTGACACAAGAACTGAGGATATCAACTAATATTACTGAGTATTTTCAAAACAAAGTAGTTCACATAATATTCAGTTGAACTACGGAAATTCTTGGCACAGGATACTAGGGAGGCTCAAAGCTTACTTTCCCAAAAAGTCATACCAGATTGCTCTCTGAGTTGATTTTACTATTATGAATAACAATTTCATACTGCAAAAAATGTGTCCAATGGAAGAAAATTTTATATTAGATCCCATCTTTGCAGGCAAAGACAAATGGATCAGAAACTAAGAAAATAATGCCTGTCCAGAATATCACACTTTATTTGTCAGGAAAAGAAGTAAAAATTGTAATGTATGCATGCTTTTGTTTATAACAGTTTCACAAAACTAAAAACCATTTTGAACTAAACAGGGTAAAAGGAGGGTTTTAAACAGAAAATCAAAATGACTGCCATGATTTCATTATTAAATATAAGTGCATGAATCTATCAGAAAAGTAAATTCCCATGAAATTACTGGTTTTTTAGTTCAATTCACTGATGGAAAACAAAATTTCACTGTCTATGTTAAAGATATTGGTACTGAATCTGGTTTTACTCCTGTGAATTTCTGATCTACACAAGTAACAAAGCCCTTTTTGTATTTAGTGCTAAAAATATGACACTACTTTTGATGAGGTTAGTAGGGAAGAACTGAAGATGAGACACTTTCTTCTGAAACTGCTGACTAATCCACAACTTACTATCTGTATCACCCAGCAATTGTAAATTAAACTTAGTATGACCCGAATGAAATATCTCAGTCTTGAGCTTCATGTAAGAAGGCTACCAGTCAGACTTGACCGCTGAAAAGAGAAAAATAAATTTGTTTTGTGCATACCATTTCCTGTGAAGCTCAGAAAACAGCATCAAACTGATGATGATCAGAAAAACTGATACATGAATAACCAATGTTCTTTATGAGTTAATTCTACTCAATTTTAGAACAAAATGTTCAGACTTGCATATGAGGATGTTCTTAAATCTCTATTTTATAAGGACAAGGTTCATACTATCAGTAGAAATGCATCCTTTATAAGAGGGGGCTAGGATTTCTGTAAATTTCCTCTATGGCCTTCCAGTCACAAGCTGCTAAAATTTCTGAGATTTTTGGTGTAATTGAGATTGTCTTTAGGGAAAATTAGTTACTTAAAGCTCTGCTACTTGCAGACAACACAAGAAAACAAATATTTTTGTAGGATGAGGAGGTGTAGCTCTTACATAAAAGCTATTTCCTGGCTGAAATTAGTGAGATCAGTTAAGAAAAAAATTTACATTCTAACTGTATTTTTAACGCTAAGATAATGTATTCCAAGCCCTAAGAAAAAAAATATCAGCACACCCAAAAAGTTGTGTAGGCTAATAGCATTTGGACTGTGCAGCCAGATTTTGTCTATGTTCACATGCTATGTAGAGAATACAGAAAAAGCCAGTATTATTATTTGCCTCCTTCCAAAGGTTAAGTCTTTCAAAAGTCTAAAGTGAATGGGTTTGGGAACAATGTCAGAGAGCAGCAAGGGCCAGTTGCTCCCCAGGGGATAGGAATCAGGGGCTGAGGATAATAACAAGACTGGCAAGGCAGGGTCCTTACCAGCCAGGCAAGCAGGGTAGACCCAGGGTTGGCAGCTGGGTTCAGCCAAGAGCCCAGATCACGGTGATGAGGCAGGTCTGAGGTCAAGATGAGAAAACAAGTCTACAGGCCAGGGTCCAGGTCGATGAAGTCCATGGCCAAACTCAGGCAAACTCAGGCTGTAACAGAGCTGAGACTGGTTCTCCTGTGACATCGTTTGGACAGGCAACAAAAGCCCAATCCTGAGATCAAAAATGTATCCTGGCATCCAGTTCAGTCCCAGCAAATGATTCCACAGTGAACATGAGAGTGTTTTAGAATGACAGATTAATCTGTCATAAGGAGATTTCATATACTTTGTTACCAAGTTCAATCTGGGGCATCAAATGGTGACCATCTGGACCTGTTCCTTTTCCAGAATTAGGAACAATGTTTTAAATTGTGTCATCTACGTCTGTCATTTGTTCCATGTTCCAGAAGGAGAAGGGAGGGTGTCTCTAAACACACAAGTAAAATAATAAAAAGTCATAACTGCTTAATCAAGACTTTTGTCTGGACAGTGTAAAGCTGTATTTGGTATTTTCATCCTTAGTTAATTGATTCATAATCCTGTAATTCTGTTGTTTATTGTTCATCCCCAGGTAACTTTACCTTCACAGAGGTTGAGCAGCTATAGTTTTGTTGCCAGGCAGCTTATCTTTAAAAGCCTTTTCTGATTCAGGTGTCTCATCTGACTTTGAAAACCTATTAATGTAATTACACACACATTTATCATGCAGTAAATCCTACTGAGGTCCATGAAAGTAACTGGGAGTTATATATTATATAACTGGGAGTACAATTTGTTTATTTTAAGCAAATATACATACAACTGTCTATTACTTAAAAAATAATTTTATAAAATCTAACTGCAAATAAAATTTTAGTCATAGGTAAAAACAAGTATTACTTGATTAACCTTGAGTAAGGTCAGCTATTCAAAATGTGAATAGTTTGCCCTTCTTGCAGATGCCTTGGTTTGACATTCCAGAACTTCAACCAGGATAACTCTGTTGCAGTCACCAATTAAGTATTCTTGTTGTCAGTTTTGATGCTTTGGGCATATGGCATTTGAAATCTCTTACTTTCTCACTGTACTAGCTTTTCCAAGTTATTACCACGGAGGAGTAGAAACTGTATTGTCCTTCTGCCTCCAAATTATCAGCAGCATGAAATGCTTATGTAAATTTTATCACTCAGCCAACACAAGGATCATCAATACAGTTACTAGACATGTTTGAGGTTTTTTTGTATTCCCATGACTAGTTCAGAATAGCCGTGCCAGGTGCAATCTGTCAACCAGCAGTGGGAAAGTTACAGTTTAGCACAGTGATCAGACCTGACTAACAAGATGATCTGGGAAAATTCTAATGAGTAGCATTAAGTGTTAAAATTTATTTTGGGCAGTGGGTAATGACATCCCTGCCCATGCTTCAGTGACATATTACTGCTTCCAGGTCATCATACAGTACTGAATTTTATGACTAGAATCTTGATAAGGTGATGAGGACAATGTCATTTGGAGATATATTGGTGGTAGTTTATGACACCACCATGTATTCAGAATTTATATAGAAATTAGGAACATAGAAGCTGGAAGAAATCTCTCAAATCATTGAGTCAAGAATCTTGCAGTCACATATTATATAATCCTTTACAGCAATTATCAGCTATTTAGATTTCTTATTCTGTCTATCTTTATTGGGAGCTGGTCCAGAATGTCACTCCCTGATTGTTAGAAGCCTATTTTTAATTTCCAGTTTAAATTTAACCATAGACAAGTTATATATTTTTGTTCTGCAATTCTTCTGTTATCTTTAATAGTTCTCCTCACTTCTAGCTGTGTGCCCCTATGCTGTATTTAAAAAGAACAATACCAAGCTCTATATTGTCTTCTCTTGACCCTGTCCTGTATTGTTTTGGCCTCTGATCTGCTAAACAATCTGAGCTGGTTTTGCTTTATCTCTTAAGAGAAATCTTCTATTCCCTGAATTGTGGATCACATTTTCTTAAACAAAGGTGACTGGGATGTACATGAATTAAATTTCAGATGAGGAAATTCCAGATGAGTTTTACTTGTACTTTGGATAACGGCAACTCAGTTTCCTTAACTTTGCAGATAGCTCATTTCCTCTTGCAGCTGAAGATCCTGCTTGCCACCTTCTTCTTGGGCTTCTAAACATTGTGACTGGTTTGTAACTATTTACATGTCCTGGATATTAAGCCATTACTTTTCACTGAGATGCTATCACTTCATTCTCTATTACATCCAAGCAGTTCTGTATGCTATTGCAGTTTCCCATGGACAATGCTTAGTGTCCTCAGAAGATTCTATTATCATTGACTTAATCTGATGTGAAATCCATTAATAAAAATAAGAAATATTATTGGGCTGATATATGTTGGGCTGATATTAAGGATTTATTTAAATGAAGTTCCTTGGCCTAATATCCCTCTCACCTAGTTTTGGCTTGGGTTTTTTTCTCTTTAACCTTCCACCCCTACAGTTCTTGTACCAATGTGAATTTTCCCTAGTATAACTAATAGTTCACCTACATTAAACTCTTTCAAAGGCTTTACTGGCATCCAAATGTCTTATCTGATGCTGAACAAAAATATCAAATGATCAATATTACTCCATGGAGGTGTGCCACTTCAACCTGTCCCAGCTGTGGTGATATGCAGAGGTACTTCCTACACAGAATTTCTATGCAGTCTTTTAGTGGAATGTCTTGTTTCAGCTGCTCTTGCCGATTTCAGATCCTTGTGGACTTCCCCTATTGACAGTCTAATGTACAAGGTCTGAAACACTTGACATCTCAGCATAGAACCAAATAGGATCCCACTCTTCTGACTAGAGACAAAACTTCAGGACTCCACTTCTTGCTTCCTACTCCCAGTACCTTGGGATGCAATAATGATAAGGAAACAACTCATTTAAGCCAGACTTGAAACAGCTCTTTTATTTAGACATCAGCAAGCAAAGATATTATAATTTTATTGTTATAAATAATATTACAGCACAATAGGAAAAACTTAGCTTGCAAGGGACCTCTGAAGGTCTGTAATCCAACTTGCTCAAAATGGATTTAACTACTGGTTAGATCAGGTTGCTCAAGGCCCTGTCCAGGAGATTTTTTTAAATCTCCAAGGATTTAGATCCTACCATCTCTCTGGACAACCTGCTTAACTGTTCTAAGAATGAAGAATATTTTTCTTCTCTCCAGTCAGAATTTCTGTTGTTTCAGTTTGAATCTGTTGATTCTTGTTTAGCTGTGCATCTCAGAGAAGAGCTTGACTCAGTTTTCTTGATATATCCCCTTAGGTGGTTGAAGATAGCAATCAGATCTCTCATTTAGTTTTCTCTTCTCTTGGCTGGACAAGCCCAGATTCTCTCTGTATATATTATGAGGCCCCTGGCAGCCCATTTCTCCAACATGTCAAGGTCAATCTGAATGACAGGCCTGCCTTTGAGCATATCATGTGCTCCCTGCAATTTTGTGTCATGAGCAAACTTGCTCAGGGTCCTTCCATCCCCTTTTCCAGGTCACTGGTGAAGATGTTAAACAGTGTCAGCCTTAGCGTTGACCCTTAAGAAATGCTATATAATTAGGCGGCCAAACAGATGATCACTGTCAGTTTACTGTTTGTCTATCTACTATATCCAAACTTCTTTTCTTCTCTTTCTCTCCCTCACTCTCTATACAGATATGTACACACACATACACACACGTGCGTTCTGCACAATTATGAGTTTCTGTTACATAAGTTGACAGTAAAAGAATCTGAGACAGAATATGCTATTTTTTGCCCTTCTGATTGGCTCTATTTTCACCTGCTTTTTCAGGTTTTTCCTCTAGTGTAAGACAAATCCAACCACACCAGTTGAGCAGTATGCTTAGCATTGCAGGCTCATCTGCTGGGTTGTCACTGCACAGTACTCACAACCCTGAGAATAAATACATAAGAGTTTTTTCAGGTGAGCATACTCAGGACACAAAAAGCTTCCCTTTTCTGTAGTCTCATGGACATTGTGTAGGAACCTGCATGAGTCAATTCCTAGTTCAGGGTGAAAATGACATTTCGTATTCTTATCTCCCTTATCAGGCTTTCTCTTTTACCCTATTTGCTGAGTGCTCTGTGCATATTTCCTCAGTACTGCAATACCTCTTTTTTAGATCTTTTTTTTCCTTTTCCTCTCTGATTTGTCAGATGTTGGAAAGCAGCTCTGTTGCCACAGGCTGCTCATCAATTCAGAGGTACGGTTTCTTCTGATTATGAAAATAACTCTGAGAGGGGCTCTGGTTCTTTGTTCTGTTACCATGACATCAAAGATTTTTTTTCTGTATCATTCCTGAAGTATCATTCTTACTGCCTCTTCTCAGAATTGGGAGAACATTCAGGTGGTAAATTAGCTGGCATGGTCTTCCTGTATACTTTTAATGCATGGAGTGAATTATTTTACTTGTTTGCCTCTGATATTTGAATAAGTGATAGAGGAAGGAAGAGCATACTGGTTACAAGGATCTATTTGAAATCCACCATGTTTAAATTGTAAGATCCTTCTTTAAAAAAAAGCTTAAACATATCCTAAAAACTTGGGTAACACAACATTGGTAGAATCATCTTGTATTATTTTCCTTGAAATTACATGAATTAGAAAAGGTTGACTAGAAATCACAGGGATGTGACTACTCAGTGCTTACAGATCCACTGCATGTCAGCTGTACATGTGACAGATGCATGTGGAGTAAGTGGCTTGTATTGTGGTTAGAAGTGTAGGTAATTGAGAAATACATGAATGGTAAGCCAAATACGTTGGATTTTGCATGGGCATTGGAGATGCTTTGTGTTTGTACTGGGCATCTCAACAGTGCATACTACTACTCATCGAGATTTTCCATATAGAACTATGGATGCTCAAAAACTTTGTAACAAGATATAGTTTATGTTTATACAGCTAAATTCTTCCTCTTCCAACATAGGGTGTCTGCTGCATTTAAATTAGGACTTAGTTGCCAGGAATCCTTTAGCACAAAGGCCTTTGATCCTAATTGCCAGCGTGTCTTTCTAGTATGTCATGCACATCTCCCTTTCCTTACATAGGGAAAATAGGCACTTCCTTATGAATGCCTTTCTAAAACAATACTTACTCTATACCTGCAGACTGGTCATCTGTGTTTAGTTCCTGGTAATACAACATGCTGTTTGTGAGTGATGCATGTTCCTACATCATTTGCTGTTTGTGTTCATGCAAGACAGCTTTCACCACTTGCTTAGGCCTGGGTGAGACCTGCCTCTTACTTCCACCTAGAACAGCAGAGCTGCTGCTTGCTGGCGGCTCCAAGCAAAGATGCAAGACCTGTGGAGCCCTGTGGGGCTGGTCCAGTATCTCAACAATGTGTAAAAGGGAACAGTTGCTGCAGGCCACCTGGCTGTTTGCCAGTCAGAGAGGTACCTGGGGGTGCTGATTGACAACCGGCTGAACAGGAGCCAGCAGTGTGCCCAGGGGGCCAAGAAGGCCAATGGCATCCTGGCTTGTGTCAGCAATAGCGTGGCCAGCAGGGACAGGGAAGGGATCTGACCCCTGTACTCAGCACTGGTGAGGCCGCACCTCGATTCCTGTGTTGTTTTGGGCCCCTCACTACAAAAAGGACGTTGAATGACTCGAGCGTGTCCAGAGAAGGGCAACGAAGCTGGTGCAGGGTCTGGAGCACAGGTCGTACGGGGAGCGGCTGAGGGAACTGGGGGTGTTTAGTCTGGAGAAGAGGAGGCTGAGGGGAGACATCATTGCCCTCTACAGCTCCCTGAAAGGAGGGTGCAGAGAGCTGGGGATGAGCCTCTTCAGCCTAGTAGAAAGCAACGGGACAAGAGGGAATGGCCTCAAGTTGCACCAAGGAAAGTCTAGACTAGATATTAAGAAGAATTTCTTTACAGAAGGGGTAGTTAGGTGTTGGAATGGGCTGCCCAGGGAGGTGGTAGAGTCCCCATCCCTGGAGGTGTTTAAGAGTCGGTTGATATAGCGCTGAGGGATATGGTGTAGTTGGGAACTGTCAATGTTAGGTTAATGGTTGGACTGGATGATCTTCAAGGTCTTTTCCAACCTAGATGATTCTGTGATTGTGTGACCTCTTTTTGTCTGGGTAAAAGGGGTGTGTGGGCACTTCAGAACATGTCCTCCCTAAGCTGTTCATGGGGGAAAGCAGCATTGGAACCTGGAATACCAGGACCAAAGGTAGGATCAGCTTGTGCTGTGCACCTCAGAAATCAGATGTGGGTATGAATTTCAACACGCGAAAAGCTGTCTCTGAAACTCCCTGCTGGAACACTGTCTTTTGTGAGCATATCACTCTGGAAAGAAAAGATGTCATTGAAGCCTTCTTATGTCTGACTCTTACCAGTCTGTGGGAAGACTATTAGGTGTTGGCCAGCTCATGATAGATATGAACCTTGTCTGCTCTGTGGTGGCCGTGTTGATAGGGCTGCACAGGCCTTTTGGCCTACCTAGACTGTAGCCAAAAATTAAATAAATAAAAAGCTCTGACTTTTCTCTCTCAATCTGCATCTATATGTTGGCATGTTCTTCAGTTTTCCTCCAGCTCCCTTTCCTAGCTGCATTCTCCACAGACACATTCAGTGTCTTCTCTCCATTTCTGCTCTGCAATACATGTGCAGACAACCATTTCCTGCTGAGACTGCTGATGTCTATCCTCTGCCAAGTCATACACAGCACAGCTGGCTTTGGTGCTGAGTGGCTTACATCTGCGAAGAGCTGGGCCTTCCTGAAGTGAGGCTGCTGGAGGTAGTGCTGCTCTGCAGTGTTTAAACAAAAAGAGGCACATAGATCTTCCAGTGGAGCTGCTTGTCTATCTGTGGCTTCAGCTATTCCATCTGCTAGAAGAGTTGGCAGTTGACAGTTGAGAAATTCTGCTAGTGTAGAGCTGAAAGCACACAATGCCACTGCATGTCTGTATTGTGTCTCTGTTGCTCTTGAGGTAATGCCTGCTCTTGATCTTGCCCCTTCCCTTGTAAGAGCCTTTTCAGGAAATGGGTGAAGAGCCATCATCCTCACTCCTACCACTTTGATCAGGGCAACCTCTAGCCTCATCCTGACTCCTGTGGTTTCCCATCTCAAATGCCCCTATGGAAAAAGAATATTGGGAGAGACATGTTTCATGGTGGTGTTGGGATGCACACAACACAGAATCTGGTATCCTCCCTGTAGATACCAGTATTCCAAGTCTTCAACTTGCAACAGACATGGAGAAGGCTTGAGCTAGACTTGTTCCTCTGCAGACCATGTCCCAGGAGAACTGCCAAGAACCAGCCAAGACTTTATCTTTTGTAGACCCTTTTGAACTTGTCCAGCTGAGCTATGAGTGGGGTAGAACGCTGTTGGATTTGTGTGAGCAGATCTCCAACTTGAAGTAAGCATGAAGCAGCTGTTAGCTTGATAACTTCACAGGAGGAAACCCAAGTAAGAGAGGTCCAACTCATGGGCTGCTAATTCAGGGTGCTATAAGGCAAAGACATGCCTGAAGGGCAAACTGTTTCCTGGTGCAAGGTCTATGTTGTGGACATGAGTAATGGAATAGTAGTGTTTTCTGCCTCTTTCTTCTCACAGACATACACAGGATTACTGAATTTATGTGGGAGCATAGAGGGCTGGGTAGCAGAGGCTGAGGTAGAGGTACAGCCTTGGCATCTGGCAAGAAAGAGCTGCAGTGGTGTAGGAGTATTGGACTGAGGCTGTGCTGTGGTGCCTCACACAGTGTAAAACCAGAAACATGGGAGTCTGGACCAACCCACATAGTGTGCTGAAATGGGGAAGACAGCTTGGAGAAGATTCCAGGGCAGACATTTGCCTTCAGGATCTGGGTATTCCTTTCCTGCAGAGAAACACAAGAAACCAAATTGCCAGTTAATGAGAAGGTTGTGCTTCTGTAATGCAGTGGACTGGACATAAATTGCAGGGCTTCAGCAGCTGGTTGCAGAGGTGACATGCAGGAGAAGATCATGTATTGCACTGTGCCAGCCACAGCCAGTACCAGATAACTCTAATTTCAATGTAAACAACCCCACTAACCCCAAAACTTTAGAGGAGCACATGGTACCCCAGCTCACACATATTTAAGAAAGAGCAGCAGCTACCTAAGGGAGGAAAAGAAGGAAAACACACTGAGAAGAAGCAGAAGAGACAAAAGAAGAAATGGAGGGAAACACATAGAAAGGAGACATTGTGGAGGACACAGCTGGAGATGCACTCCAGAAAAGAGGTGCTCTATACCTGTGGAGATGCACCCTGAAGGGGACTGTGGCCCACAGGTGAGCCATAGCAGAGCAGAGGAAAGTGAGTAAGAAGCAAGGAACAGCAGAAAGAAACCACTACACAAAGTACTCCAACCTCCTGCACTGCCCATCACCTCAACCAAAGGAATGAATTTGTGTAGGCAGTAATGTGTAGTGGGCATTAAGGACTCATTCTTCCCAGCCAGTTTTCCACAGCCAGTGTATAAATTGGACTGTCTAGTCAGCAACGACCTGACTTCCCTGCTGGAGCTGGCAATCACAGCCACAGCTGCACATCAGTGATCCCCAAAGACAGCACTTCGAATCAGTGAATAAAGCTTCAGTCATTGCATTTATCATAGAGGTGACTCAATCCATGGTCACCCTGAAAGCTGGGAAATGATGACTGCAGAGCAGCTGGTATCTATTGCCTTGGCTGTAAAGATTAGCCACGTGTGCCTAATAAATCCCTGAACCCTTACCTGCTCCCCACTGAAGGGGAATCTGGGGGCAGAAGTCACTCTGGGTACAGGAGATGTTAAAGAATCCTCCAGGACTGTGACCTGTCTCTCCTTCTTGGTCAGGTTTAGGAGATTAACTTAGAGCTGTAGGGAGCCATTGAGGCCTGGAGCTGTAGGGAGCCACTGAGACTAACCCTGGCACAGCCTGAGGACTTGTCCCTGTGGTGCTCATCTCAGAGTTCAAGGAGGCTTGACCTCTCAGGCAGGAGTGGGGACTGCTTCACAGGGGAAGACAAAGCAGGACTGACCATATAACAGGTAGGGGGAGTAATCTCACCATTGCAGTCCTAAAGTACCCAGGGAGGATTAGTGACAAGAACAGGCTTCATCAACAGTCCAGTGATCATCAGACAAAGACAAGATGGTAAGTCAGATCTGTGGTCAATTCTGAAATCCAGGAGACAGAACCAGCAACAGGAGACAGAAGTGGACACAAGTATACCTGTGGCACATATGATGCAGCTCAGGCAAAGACTCAGGGACCCAGTTCTGGACTTAAATGGGACTCCTGGTTCCATGGCACAGAGCATGTGGATGGAAGACCCAGGTGAGGCTGGTCAGGGCAAGTACTGATGCACCCATGGTCTTAATTCTCATGTATGGTGCTTTGGGATGGACACTAAGATTTTTCAAATCAGACTAGCCATTCTGTTACTAGTATCAAGTTATTAGTATCAGTACCTCATCGTTATATTTTCTTTCAGCTTCTAACTTGTTTGGATCATTAAGGCACCCATACTTGTTAGGTCAAGTGTAGCTTAATCTTACCTTCTTTCAGTGCTGCCTGGCCAGGACTGCAAATGATCTTTAATTTGACATCCACTGTCAAAGGTCTGTTTCCTCCCTCAGTGCTGCTCTAGATTTTGCAGATCTCTCTCAGATCTGTCCCCCACCTTTTTCAAAAGGTTTATCTAAGTCATTCTTTGTACAGAAGCCATTGCATGCTTATGATCCCTCCTTTTTCCTTGCCATTTTCTGAACCTATCCCCCTTCCTTTGTACTTTTTTTTCAGATGGAGAACCCAGATGTGTGTGTAATATTTATCAATGTATCACTGTCTCGATGCTTTCTCTCTTTTATTCTTTACACCTTTCTTATCAGTGTTTAATAATTTATTTGCTTTCTTTCACATTACTGGGCACAGAGAAGACTTTCTCATACATTTTCATACCTGTTATAACTGTTGCAACAGCTCAGAAGTCTTAATTTCAAATGTGAAGGTAGGACAATTTCTTCCCATGTGCACTACCTCACATTGAGCTTCCCTAAATTCCATCTGCCATTTTTTGCCCATACACTCAGTATACTAAGACTCTACTGCTTGTGGATCTTCACAGCCTGCCATTGCCTATACTCCCCTAAATAACATTGTACCATCAGCAGACTCTGACACTGCCATTTCCAGGTCAGGTTCTAAAACATCCTTCTGCAACTCTATTGGTGACCTCCTTTTACTGTGGAAGTGGACTACTGACTCCTACTGTCTTATTTCCTCTCTTTCAACCAGTTATTTACCCCTGCAATTGTTACTTCTTGGCATTGTAACTTTTAAAAGCTTTTGATGAGTGACCTCTCCAAATACCTTCCAGAAATCTGTGGTCAGTATTCCCGGGTCTACCTCCCTTAGTCACAATCCTGTTGATTCATAAATGTTTTGCTAGGATTGTGAGGCAGTTGTTCCCTTTACAAAAGCCATCTTGACTCATCCTTGTTACAGCATCTTTATGCATATGCTCACTAATTCTATCTTACAGTTTCCATTAAATTGCCTGGTAAAGACATCAGGCCTGTACTTTTCTAGATCTCTTATGGCATCCTCTTAAAAAATTGACGTTACAGCTGACACATCCCTGTTTCCTGCTACCAAAGCAGTTTTGTACTAGAGGTTGTACAGGGCAGTTTGTTGTTCACCCTTGAATTCTCTTGGAATTGCTGGTTATATACCATCTGCTTTTGATGATGTGTTGCTATTAATTTTGCCTATATGTTCCATAACCTGTATGTTGTATACTGACTCTTTCAAGACACAACCTCTGGTCAGTCCCCCCATAAATAAGAGATGACTTGGGAATCTCATCCAGCTCTGCTGTAATGAACACAGATGTAAAGAATTAATTTAGATTTTCTGTTATTTTCTCCGTAGGCTCCTTTAAATTTCTTTTAATTTTCCTGGTGCTGCAGACTGCCTGGCAGGCTTCCAGAGCCTGACATGTTTGAAAAGGGATTTATTATTAGATTTTATGCCTTATGCAAGTTGTTCCTCAAACCCTTTTGGCCTGTCTCATGGTGTGGTTTACTTTTCATCTGTCACAAGTTTGGATTCTATTTTCAATGTTAGGCACAAATTTAGCTTTTGGAAGGATGCTTCTGAAAAGCTGTCCCCAGCAACGGGCTCCCTTGTCCCTGCTGCTTAACCATGGCAAGTTGCTTCTTCCCCTTATATGCATTTGCCCTGAGCCTCCCATATGGTATCCTTAAAGTCTCCATATAACCCTCAAAGATGTAATTATTTTAGCTGCCCCTCCATTTTTAACAAGCTTCCTCAGTTTTAGGTAGGGTTTTTTTGGTTGGTGGGTGGTGGTTTTTTTGTTTTGTGTTTTTTTGGTTTGGGGTTGGTTTCTTTTTGGTTTTGTTTTTTTTTTTAATGAAAGCACTTATTGGTGGCCTTTTTTTGGCTTGTCTACAAGGGCTTTATGTAAGGAAGGAACATTGCCATGTCCTGCAGTGGACTATGCCCACAGCACCTTATAACACTCCCCTTGCCTTCTGGGACAGTACACTGTACTATATTAAACTTCTGATTCTGGTTGCAGGGATTTTAACCCTAATGACATCTGGAAACACCTAGGAAACCTTCTTTAAAAATCAGGAACTCCAGAAAAACCTTTGAACAAAAGGGCATTGTGTCCATGCAGGAGACTCATGCTGAACATCTAGACTTGCAGTTGATTGGCTGTAGTCCATTTTGTCTTCCTTGCCAGAATCTCAGCATCATGGCAACCTTGCTCTCTTCATGTCACCGCCATGGCTGACAGGTCCTTAAAAATGACTATACCATGATGACAGCTCAGGAGTGAATATGTTTGCATTAGCAGATTTATCTTCCTTGGCATGCTGGCACTGACAGTTATGGCTAGGGATTCCCTTCCTTCTGCTTCCCTACCTCATCTCCCCTCTCCCTTGAAGGCAAGGCTGTTTACCAGCATCTCTGCTGCATATAGGAGAGATCTGTGACTGTAAGGGCCCTGAGTACATCTCTCCCATGTCCCTTCCCGCCACCCTGGGGGTTTGTCTGGATGAGCTCAGCAACAACTTTTCTAAGTAGCTATGAGGCCTTGAGAAGCCTCAGTGAATGCCTGCCCCTTATTCTTTCCCATGCTGCTTTAAAATTCACGCTCTTGTCCTTAGTGTCTGCCTGAACTATGTTGCAGCTATGCTTGTGCCTACCCTCTCTGAACCTTACCCACTGGTTTGACTTGTGGTTTGAGCTGTCCTGTCACTACAGGCTTGCCTGGTAACCTGGCCTGTTGCCTGAAATGTTGATGAACTTCGTCTGCTCTTCTTGCTCAGGTATTTTGGAATTTGATGACTCTCAGCTCCTAGCTTTACTTTCCATATGGAACAGTCTGTTCCTGCTGCTTCCTGACAGTCATACTGGTCAGATGGTAAAAAGCAGACACTGAGAAAAGAAATGAGTGATAGGAGGGCAGAAGGATAGGGAGATAAATATTCAAGCATTACAACATAGAAAGAAAAAATATGTTTTAAGGGAGGACATATGATATAGTGGTGAGATCCCTGCCTCTGTCCCTGCACTGAAAATGAGAAATAATGAAGAGAAGGTATAAAGACTATTTTGGTCAAACTAAAGAAGAGAATAAAATCACATGCCTGTACAGAAATGCTGGGCAATTAGGCTGTCAGGAGTGGCTGGGATTGGCCCAGTGCAACTTTAAGACAAGAAAGGGAAAAAAACAGAACTGTTTAGATAAGAGAAATGGAGGAACGAAGGAAAAGCTGTATAGACCTAATCACTGGCATTTGTGCAGCAGCATATAGAGGTGAAAATCCCTGTAGTGCTTTCCATACCACAACTGCTTTTTTTTGGTGGTAGCGAAGAAGAGCGTGGATATTGAAATGGTAGTTCTGTGGTATTCATGTAAAGCAGTGTTAAAAATTTGTAGTAGTTCTATGCGAATGTTATGGTCACATCTCTACAGTACTGACAGAGAAGTCTATGGGAACTGGACAGCAGCAGGAAAACCATGCATCACCTCTGAAAGAATGCCACTGCCATATACCTTTCTTTGCAACCTCAGATCGTCACAATGTTTATGTACAGCAAAGCACTTTGAACACACTCAAAATCCATGGCAAAACATGTAGCATCTTCATGAAACTGTTGCCATAACAGTTTGAAAGCTCCATTTGCGGCAGTGGCAGGAGTCTGGGGTGCATTTCAACAGCTAGTGTTTCTGCAACAAGCCCACTGGTTCTATGAGGGCTTTGGGGCCACCAGCTTTGCCCACAAGGAGGGGAAGAACTATGCAGCAGATGGAGCATCTATCTGAGCATTTCACCAGGAGGGTGCAGAGGGCAGAGTGCCGAGGCTGTGTGCAGCAGTGCTCCTGAGGCACCGTTCTTCAGAGCTGCAGTTGCTATGGAACTGCAAACTTATTCTGCAGTGTCTGAAAAGATAAGCAGCTCTGTAAGGACTCTGGAGCCACATTGCAGCAGTAAAAGCATAGAACTGTTCTGTAGATGTACTGTAACCATGGCACTGCAAACCTCTGCAGGGAGGTGTGAATCATATAACAGTTAAACGCTGGTGCTGAAACCCGCAGTATGACAAAGCATGCAGGTCTACAGATTATTTGTATCTGGATCATGGTAAAATTTGCCTGCAGCACCAGCTGTAGTATAGAAATCCTTGTCTGGGCTTTCCAACAGAAGCTTAAGTTCCAGCACTCCATTGGGATGACAAGTGTGTGGCTCTACAACCTCTCTTGAGCAGTGCATGCAGGATGCAATAGATAGCCTGACGACACACCCCTATTTTCTACCCTGTGCCTAGAGAAAGCACCTGTTTCATGCACTGAGACAGAGCGGTGGGCTGTCCTGTACCCACCCTCCTGCTCTTGGCCCGCTCAGCCAGGCTCTGAAGTGCAGCCCATACAGTAAGCCCGTTTCAGGGGAAGGCTGCTGCAGGCAAGCTGATTGCCAAGCAAACGGCCAATTTACTGCCAGTGCTAGTGATGTCTATCGGGAATTTTCTACTCTGCCCATTCTAAACTTGTAAATAGAACAATGACAGGGTGAGTCACTCATTTAGAAGTGCTGTGGTCAAATGAAAGAACCGGGAGATAAGGGTGTGAGTTACTCCAACTTCGCGTGAACTATGCATGTCTGGGTAACGTTAAAAAGATTGACGAGAGGGGCGCATCCTGCCCCAGAGGGTGCCAAAAGATGAATGATAGTCTGAGAATAACGAAGTCAGCAAAAATCGGCAGTAGCTGGTGAAAAGATAAAGATAGTGGGGGGAGACTGCGACCACTGACTCATTTAAGACCAAGAAGACTTGCTCCCCCTCACCCTTTGAGCTTGTGCAGAATTGTTAAAAGACGCTGTAAGTTTCAAACCAGAGGAGGCATGTTGTTAACCAGTGAGGGACAAAGTGGTAGGAAACTAACCAATGGTCACTACTGTAAATGTGCATTCGTGTAGTCGGAAGGATATAAATACACTGAAGTTCTCCGGCCCGGCGTGCTGGCCTCGGGGAATTGCCACGGCATCAATAAAAAACCCCACCCTGCGCTCTGCGCCTCTACCGGCGTGCTGCACACCGGGCCTGCGGCCCCGCCTGTGGGCAGCGCCAGAACGAACTTGTCGCTGTTAGTCTTTCCTTCCTCCCCGTCAGGACCAAGCTCCCCGGTTTCCCGCCGGCCGTGCCCGCCTCGGCTCTCCCGCCGGC
>NW_020799095.1:49621037-49706691 GCF_003259725.1 Athene cunicularia | reverse complement strand
GCAAAACATGTAGCATCTTCATGAAACTGTTGCCATAACAGTTTGAAAGCTCCATTTGCGGCAGTGGCAGGAGTCTGGGGTGCATTTCAACAGCTAGTGTTTCTGCAACAAGCCCACTGGTTCTATGAGGGCTTTGGGGCCACCAGCTTTGCCCACAAGGAGGGGAAGAACTATGCAGCAGATGGAGCATCTATCTGAGCATTTCACCAGGAGGGTGCAGAGGGCAGAGTGCCGAGGCTGTGTGCAGCAGTGCTCCTGAGGCACCGTTCTTCAGAGCTGCAGTTGCTATGGAACTGCAAACTTATTCTGCAGTGTCTGAAAAGATAAGCAGCTCTGTAAGGACTCTGGAGCCACATTGCAGCAGTAAAAGCATAGAACTGTTCTGTAGATGTACTGTAACCATGGCACTGCAAACCTCTGCAGGGAGGTGTGAATCATATAACAGTTAAACGCTGGTGCTGAAACCCGCAGTATGACAAAGCATGCAGGTCTACAGATTATTTGTATCTGGATCATGGTAAAATTTGCCTGCAGCACCAGCTGTAGTATAGAAATCCTTGTCTGGGCTTTCCAACAGAAGCTTAAGTTCCAGCACTCCATTGGGATGACAAGTGTGTGGCTCTACAACCTCTCTTGAGCAGTGCATGCAGGATGCAATAGATAGCCTGACGACACACCCCTATTTTCTACCCTGTGCCTAGAGAAAGCACCTGTTTCATGCACTGAGACAGAGCGGTGGGCTGTCCTGTACCCACCCTCCTGCTCTTGGCCCGCTCAGCCAGGCTCTGAAGTGCAGCCCATACAGTAAGCCCGTTTCAGGGGAAGGCTGCTGCAGGCAAGCTGATTGCCAAGCAAACGGCCAATTTACTGCCAGTGCTAGTGATGTCTATCGGGAATTTTCTACTCTGCCCATTCTAAACTTGTAAATAGAACAATGACAGGGTGAGTCACTCATTTAGAAGTGCTGTGGTCAAATGAAAGAACCGGGAGATAAGGGTGTGAGTTACTCCAACTTCGCGTGAACTATGCACCCCAGACCTCCGGTCTCAGAACCCACGAAACGCCGCCGTTTTCCAGCGGCCCGGGGGCTGTGACCGCTGCCGGGTCGCGCGGGCGGGCAGGAAGCAGCAAGGTCTCCAGAAACCAACCGGCTCTTTGTATTTTTTGCGGGCGCTCCCGTTCGCTCCTAGCACTCGAGAAGCTCGCGCGCTCCTCCACCTCCTCAGGCAAAGTTTCCCTCGCGGGCCCTGCGGCAAAGCCGAGTCCAGCCATTTTGGACGCCACCGGTGCCGCCCGCTCGGGGGGGATGAGGCGGGGGCTCACGGGCGGAGAGCGGCGGCGGGACTGAATGCCGCAAGTGCAAGAAAAGATTTTTTTTTCCGTTTGTTTGTTGATGGGATGGAGATGGGCCCACAGCTGCCTTGTGGGAAGCGGAATGGCCTGGGACGTGGTTCAGAGAGCAGAGACTGATAGTTTCAGTCAAGAGAAGCTGGTGCATGCGCATGTCTGCTTGCCTGTTTATCTTCCGTGCTGTCAGGCTGCGAGTCAGCTCTAGTCCTGAAAACCTTTTGTACAGTGTATATATATTGGAATGAAGGGTCTTAAATAGGTTTACCAAGCAAGAAGTAGCTTTATTGAAGGCAGTAGATTAGTCTAGATGGCACACCGTTCCTACATTTGCTTTGTAATACTTAAGCTAACACAGATACTGTTACATGGCATTAAGTTATGCAGCTTATTCCTTTTTATGTTAATACATACTGTGTTATCAAGAATCATCTCGTAGGGAAGTTTCAAATTGAGCTTGTGCCATATTAGGATGGGAATTGGCTTTTACCCTGCAGCTTCATGAATAGAGTGAGTGTATGATTTTGAGAGCTTAAATATGGAAGATATTTCTGCTCTCAGTGTAGATATGGGGAAGCAGCTGAAGTCAAAGAATGACGGCTTGGTCATGACAGATGTGCAGCCCATCCAGGGTATTTTGCCACTAGTGAACTATTATTGAGGCCTAGGGATATATGAGACAAAGGGGAAGAATGTAAGAAATGAGGCAATTGTAGAATGATTATTCACATTAATATGCCATTCTTGTTTCCAGCCCTGTGTGCCTAGAAGGGACAGGTCATATTTGCATTTAATAGCCACGAATGGATTTTTTTTTTTTCCATCAGTTGCCATAATAGCTGTTGAATGTAGTTTTGTTTTTTTTCCTTCACAATGACACTGTCATACGTGGTACAATGCATCATTAAACTGACGATATCAGGGAGTTGCTGTGAAGCACTGAGTAGCCCTCTGTAAGGGTGACCAGGAAAGTGAAAACTTATATGTTTATTCTCCTTAATGCAAAATCCATTCTGTAGAAGATACTTCTCTTAGGATGATGAAGCTACTTATGGTGAAGTTATATTTCTTTACCTACTTTTATATTTCTCCTATGCCATTTTGAAATGAGTTAGCTAAAGCTTCATGTTCTGTTCAAAATGTGGATGCTCTGAGTTTGGACGGTAGCATAAATAGACAAAAACATTGTACTGTGTGCCTGTATACACAGCAGGCTAACTAGCTGGAAAGCAGCTCTGCAGACAGGGACCTCGGGGTCCTGGGTGGACTGTAAGCAGACCATGAGTCAGCAATGCACTCTGTCTGCAAGGGAGGCCAACAGTATCCTAGACTACATTAGGAAGAGTCTTGTCAGTTTGTCAAGGGAGGTGCACCTTCCCCGCTGCTCAGCACTGGTGAGGCCGCCCCTGGAGCATTGTTTCTGGTTCTGGGCTCCCCATGCAAGAAAGACATGGACATAGTGGAGTGAGACCAGCAAAGGGCCATAAAGATGATTAAGGCATTGAAGCATCCCTCATATGAGGAGAGGCTGAGAGAGCTGGAACTGTTCTGTCTGGAGAAGTCTGAGTGATCTTAGTGCAGTGTACAAATACCTGGCAGGAGAGAGTAAAGGATATGGAGCCAGATTTTTCTCAGTGGTACTAAGTTAAAGGACAAGAGGCAAAAGGTACAAATTAAACCACATGAAATTCTATCTGAACACAAGAAGAAGCCTTTTTACTGTGAGGATTGTCATACATTGGAACAGGTTGCTCAGAGAGTTCGAGGCCTCTCTCATTAGAGATACTCAAAACCCGGCTGGACACAGTTGTGGGCAGCTTGCTCTAGCTGACCCTGTTTGAGCAGGGTACTTGCACTAGATGATCTCAAGATTCCAACGTCAGCCGTTCTGTGATAATGATGATTTTGCATGTTAATAGTTCTCAATTCTGGCAAGAGTTGCAGAAAGGGAGCATATCCTTTATTAGATGAGCTATTATAGTTGGAATAAGCAGTAAGTTTTGGGCAGGCAGATTATTTTGCATACAAATGGGTTGCACTGCTTGAGTCTTTAAGCCTGAAACAGTCTAACTTCCATTTAGGAAGAAATCCAACCTTCTGTAAATCTCTGTTGTGTCTGCAAATGACAGGATGCTCTAAGTGAATGTATGAAGTGATCAAAGAAGAAAACATCAAGCTTGTTCTGTGAGGAAGAGGTTTAAAGCTTCCAGTGGTATGGGAGAAGCCTCACATTTCCATAATGCACCATTCCTGTTTGTTTTTCTTTTTTGTGGTACAGTGTAATACTGATACCATAAGACTCGCAGGGAGTGTCTTCCCTGTAACTTGTCCTTTGTGTCCAGCTGACTGGACCATTTCTTGTCTGGATGTATGCAGTGCTGACAAATAGATTGTTGTGTATGCACTTTGTACTGTCATCAATCTTTAGGTGAAAGAATAGGTTATTTGAATTTCTTTAAGCCTGAAGACGTCTGTCCTGAAATTACCTTTGTCTTCTATTGGAAGCTGGTATATGAACGGAACATATAGAATATCCAGAGTTGGAAGGGACTCACAAGGGTCATTGAGTCCAACTCCTGACTCCTCACAGGGCAACCTAAAAGTTAAACCAGGTACTCAAGAGCATTATCCAAACACTTCTAGAACACTGAAAGGCTTGGGGCCATGACTGCTTGCCTGAGAAACTTTTTCCAGTGCTTGACCATCCTGTCATTGAAGAGCTTTTTCCTAGTACTACCCAATTTGAACTTCCCCTGATGCAGCTTTAAGCCATTCCTTCATATCCTGTCACTGGCCTTCAGGGAGATCAGCACTTCCCTCTCTGCTCCCCCTCATAAGGAAGCTGTAGACAGCAGTGAGGTCACCGCTAGTATCCTCAGCTGCTTCTCATAAGTCATGTCTTCTAGCCTTTTTACCATCCTTGTTGCCCTCCTTTGGACACATTCTAATATGTTTAGATCTTGCATTGTGAAGACCAAAACTGCATAGAGTACTCCATTATTTTTGGTTGAATTTATGGGTATCTCAATCAGAAGTGGTCAATTAAGAAATAAGTGCTTGTCCAGTCAGAAAGACTGGTACTAATCAGTTTTTTTTATTTAGTTCCAGTTTTGTATTGATCTAAAGCTTCAGAATGAGAGTGAAAGTTCTTCCTATCTGAGAGATAGAGCTGAATTAGTTTAAGTATAAAGTACTGCCTCTGACAGGTGCACAAGAGTATACAGTGTAGCCCCAACCTATTATAAGTTTCTCTGGCTGGACTTTGTTGATATTTTTTTTCTTTCTTATATTTATTCTTAATTATCAACTTCATATAGTCTCTGCCTAATTGAAGCACATTGTTTAATGGCCCCTCAAAATCTAATTGGAATTTAGCTCGCTGATACCGTGCTAAGAAATGTCACTTGGACAGGATGTCTTTAAGTGACACTTTCAAATATCATTACTGTTGTCTTCATAAAAGAAGTACCTAAGTTATTAACTTTGGTTGTACTTGTCCCCAAAATAATCTGGTTTTGAAGCAGAACTTGTACTTATTAAAATGAGACATGTGCTTAATAATTTGTTTCATATTTTTAAAAGTGTCCTTACCAATTTATTTTTCTGAAGGATAGTTCACACAGACTGCCTAACTTTGCCAGGGCATTTTGGTTTGTCCACATTAATGCTGAAGGCTGTAATGTTATGGCAGAACAGGCATGAAACCATATGAGTTTCATATGCTTCATTTTAATTCACATTCAAGCTCTTAAGGATGTTAAAATTTGGAATGTAGAGGTTGTTTCTAAAGATACTGTGATTCTCTTTATTTTCTAGAAATATGGACTATCTAGCTTTGAAAGTTCCCTTTTTCTTGGGATTTTTGTACAGGTAAACATGTCAGAAGAAATTAGAGCCAGTGTTAGCTACTGATTATTATACTTGTGTATGTATTTTGCTGCTTCTTATCTTGGCAGACAGAAATCAGTTTTGGTAGAATTCACCACTTTGGAAATTTTTATAATGTAAAAGCTGACAGTAAGAATAGGAATCCTACTCATGGGTGATATAAAAAGCCCTAATGAATTATTCATATTTTGGAGGTGCTTTTAAATATCTGGTTTCCTGGTTTCCCATCTGTTTCTTCAAACTTAATAGATTATTTGGAAAGTGCTTTCAAAAATACCACTTCCACATTTCAAGTCCTGGTTATGCTTCTTGGAGAGCATGCTCAAAAGTCAATTTGGCTGCATTTTAGAAAACCAGCATTTTAAAGCCATAAACAGCATGGGTTTTTATGTCAGTATAAGACAGTATGTTTTACTGATCTACAAAACATACTCAAGCTTATTTACTGCATTCATTTGAAAGCCTTCTGCAGCAATTCCTTTTATAATTCATGCATGCATTTTATATACTGCATCTCGTAACTGAAGAAACAATGGTCTTTAATAATAGAGCATACTCTTTAGAGGCAAACTGAGAGATTTTTGAAAAACATGTTTTTATTAACCATTAAGAAGTCATTTGGTTTACCTTGTTGCATCTGTCTATTAGACTTTATTTTTTAGTGTATATAAAAGAAATCTTAAACCAACTAATGAAATGTGTTGTTTCAAATAAAGTTTATTTGTAATTGCAGGATTACATCCTGTCTTCAACTCAAAATATGTGGAACTATTTTAAGTAATGTATACTGAATGACTGCTCTTTACATTATAAAGGAATTCAATTTATGTTTGTAGTCCTCTTTATTAGTGATAGAAAAGAAACTAACAAAACATTGGAAGAACTGAAAGGAAGTATGGTTGTAGAAAGTAAAAAAGGATAACTTCTGAGTTCTTTACACAGAATATGCATGCTAAGAGGAGAAAAATAGTATGTTTCCAGGGAAGCTGCTTGCAGTCTAGATTCTTTCAGATGTATAAGCCTAATATTTTGTACCTACTAGGGTCTGCAGTTCTAACGATAGAATAGATTAGTTCAGCTGGAAGGGACCTACAGTGGTCGTTGAGTCCAACTGCCTGACTGACAGGGCTGACCAAAAGTTATAGCATGCTCTTAAGGGCAGTGTTCAAATGCCTCTTAAATACTGATCAGCATGGGGCATTGACCACCTCTACAGGAAGCCTGTTCCAGGGTTTGACCATCCTCTCAGTAAAGAAACGCTTCTTTAATGTCAAGTCTGAAGCTCCCCTGACAAACACGCCTTTGAGTCATTCCCATGGATCCTGGCATTGGCAGTTGGAGAGAAGAGATCAGCACCTCTCCGCTTCCCCTCCCCTTCAGTTAAGATTGATTCTCAACTCAATACCCAGGTGTTTTGAAAGACCTCTGTCTTGTGTTCTAATTCTATTGTCTCAAATTCAGGTTTCCTAAGTCTTACACTATTGTGTAAGACTTAATCTGCCACAGCCCATTAAACTGTCCCTGATACTCACCTGATAACTGCTGTTGCAGGCAGGCCCCACTGGCACGATGTGATATGAAATTGAGCAACATGAGATTTGTAATGTGCACCTCTTTCTTTTATCTAGAGACCTAGAAATAACAGGATAGTCATCAGCCACTCAAGTAGAACCATGGTTGATGCTGATGGCCTCCTAACAGCAAAACTAACTTTGCAAAGCTGCCCTGGGTAGTCCCTCTACCACTTACTGTGTCTATATGTAGAGCAGTGTAATCAGTGTTCATGCAGGCATTTACTATTGCTACTTTTTGGCTGATGGATTTTAATTTGTTTGAAGTTCTTTGTAATATTAAAATCTCAGATGTAGCCATTTTTCTTCAGGTTTGTATGTAAACATGCTAGGAAAAACCTCAGCCACATGTTAAACACTGATTATCACACTTGCATGTCTTGTATACATACTTCAAATGTTTTTCTTCATTCTAGATCATCACAGTCTTTCTCTAAAGCTTACAAGAGAAAGTAACTTCCACAAAGCACTATATGATTTGACTCTGGTTTCTGGAAACTGTTTTCAGTTCTGTCAAGTGAGGGATTGATTGAACTTCTGGGCCTTTGCATGTATGGTAATTTTGCTGAAATGATATGTTTATTTAATAGTCTTATATGACTTTTTATTTTTTTCACTTTTTAGGTTCATTGAATTTCAATCCTGATGCTGCTGATTCTATTCCAGGAGAAGGACAACCTACAGATATAAATTGGGTAAATAAAGATAGGAAAGACTCCAACAGTGTTCAGAACAGAAGTAAGTTACCATTTCCTAGTCTGTCCTCTGAAAGAGGTAGAGATTATGAAAGCTCTTCCACAAAGCATCATGGCTTTTGTAATCCAGACAGTCAGTATGGGAATTCTGAAGACTTCCACCAGTATTTTAGTACCAGTAAAAGTTTGAAGAATCGTAACTTGCAAAGCCAGAGATGGCACAGATCAAGAAATGATAGCGCACATGCTAGAAGTAAGATAAGGCAAACTACTGCCGATGCTGCTGCAGGTGCAGGAATTACAGATGCTGCAGTAGTACCTGGGAGAAGAGCACCTCCTAGAGGGTACAATGACTTTCTCTCCTCAGAGAGTGACAGAGAGGTACCTAATGCAGATAGCAGAGGAGCAAAGCCAAAGAAAACACATCTAATGCATGCATCTGGAAGAGGTTTCAGGGAGAAGGGAAAGCAAGTACATGACCGGGAAAAGAGAGTGAGCTCTAAACAGAAAGTGGAGCTGTTTGAAAATGTTCCACCTTTGGATTTGACTCAGTCTGACTCTTCAGAATCATCTGTTGGAAAGGCATTCTGTGATGCACCTGTTGGTAGTGCGGATGAGCAGAAAGGCTACAATTACGTAAACAAAAGATATCCCCGGAAGCCTGTGTGGAATAAACCCCCAGTAGAAAAGGAGTGTCAGAAAAGACATGATTCTCACCGTAGTAAAAATACAAGAGTAGGTAAGAAGTCTTCTCTTGCATATGCTCCAAAAGATAAAAATGAGAGGAAGAAAGAAATCTCTGATCACAAGAATGAGGAAAACTTGACCAGTGAAATCAGGCATCAGTTGTCTGATTCTGTCAGATGTAATGGAAGAAAGTTCCTGCTAAAGGGGGATCAGGCACCTGCCCTTCATTTCAGCTGGACCCAATACTGGAAAAAGCAAAGTGATGTACCAAAAAACAAAGAAACTCATACAGGTAAGCTTTCTAGCCTGTCCTATACTTCTGTATTAAAGATATGTTCTCGAATAATTTAAACAGCATTTACCTTTGACTAGTTGAAGAGGCTTATTATTTCCCATTAGGTCAAGATCAGTTTCAGAGCGTAGAATTAAATGTAAATGTGTGGTTTCCCAGTGTGGGGAGGTGTTCTGTAAGTTTACTAGGGAAAAACAGTTTTTGTTTAATTTTTTTTTTTTTTTTTTTTTTTCACTGCAAAACTACAAATGATGACCTGGCTAGGCACTGTGTTAAAACATATGTTGAGGGAGTGGGGAGTAAAATTCTGAGTGTTTTGAACAATGAGACTTGAGGAACAATCCCAGAACAGATTTTTGCAGAATAAATTTTCTCATGTTTTATGTAGAAATAGGAGAATGCCAGATTGCTCCTAATGGAATTTTTTGCTCTTCTTTTTTTTCAGCAGTAGTAGGAAAAAGTAATTAGAAATAGAGAAAGTCTCTGGATGCTATTTTTGGAAGTTGAGAATAGAAGCATGTGCTGTTGAGAGTGTAAAGCAGACCTACAGGTTTTGACTGTCTGAGTGAATTTTGTGCCAACTCATACCATTAGGGACTTAAAACATTAAATGGAAATCAGCTGAATCTTTGCAGTGCACAGTACTGGTTTCCATTGCTAGACAACCTAGGTAGCTTTTTCTTACTGTTTTAGATAAGTTTAGGTGTGTACAGAGAAAATAGTCTCATTCATAGTACCTAGCAGAAGTAGTCCTATTTTTTTTTCAGAGGCAATAAGGAGAGAGGTTGTCCTTTGATTTTATTTTTTTTTTTTCATTTTGTTTTTTGTTCCTTTCCAGTTGAACAAACACTAACAATTATATTCAGTTGGTTTTTACTAAGCATCTCAACCTGGTCTCCTGCTGCCCAGAATGAGAGATGGGTAGACTAGTTCCTGTTACCTTAACTGTGGTATTGAATCTTTTGAAGATTTTTCTTCTCAGTGGCTTATCTCTTTCAGAGCTGAGAAATTAGTGGCATAATTGGGAAGCATAAGATAGCTCCACTCAGAAACTTTGTTCCCTTATGAGGAGCTCAAGGATCAAGATTTTTAACTTAAATATACTAACTTTCATGCTTCTGGGTTCTACTTGAATAATAAAATTAAAAGATACCTTAGTCTTTCTACCAGCATTATTAAATGAAAAACATCATAGGCAATAAGCAGGAAAAGAAATAGTAATCTTAGAGAATTTACCCCTCAAAAATGACAGTCTTTCTTTGCATGGTTGAGTTGGGAGCTATTTTGGAAACAGTATCTGCCGCTATTTTCAGGGGACTGAGTCTGCTCTTCTGTATTACCTATTGGACAGCTATCATATCTGAGCATGGTATAGCTTTAGTCTTCCGTAGAAAAAGTAGTATGGTTTAGGTGAGAATGCTTTCTTTGCAGCAGATAATATTCATGGGGCACTGAAAGCAGAAGTGACTTAATTCTAAATCTTGTGGTGCTTGATGCAGGAGGATGGGAAAAGAAGCTTGAAAGTGCTTATCTCCTATTACGGAGGGCAAACTGTTAATACTTCCAAGTTTCCAGGCAACCACAGGCTTGCTTTCAGTCATGTGTAGTACAAGCACATTTTAAATTGATAGTAATTTTTCTTTTGTTATTCTCATTTTTTTGTCCATTATGAGTTCTAATTTCCCTTGTATTGACACCATCTAAAAATGGTATGTTTTTACACTTGTAATTAAGATATTTTAAAATTCTAGGCATAGATTAAATAACATTTCTGAGGTATATTTGGTAACATTACCTTGATGGAAGAGGTAAACTGGCAGAATTGAAATCAGGTGGTACCTTTGTTATGGTTGCACATCTAACTATGTTTTCAGGCTGTTTTGTCTTTTTTATGGAGTTCTTGCTTTATTTTCAAAGTACTTTTTCCTGTTCTTTCTTATGGCTCAAAAGGCCCTGTACTTTGACTGTTGTTTCCCAGTGATTCCACTCCTAAAGCAGTCAGTTTGAGGATCTTATTGCTGTAATCCAGGTACTTCTCTGTTAATACTTGTTGTGTGGTCTTCCAGGAATACTGGAGGCTGGGAATTACATTTAATATTGGCTGCAACTTCTGTAATTAAGAGCTTTAAGCTTTTTGATTTAAACTTTATGCGACGATAAATTTCCCATATAAAGTGATGAGTAAAATCTCAAACTTCTGCCAAGCTTAAATCTACTAACCAATTTGCAATATCAGAATGGTTGCTATTCATCAACAGGAATTATTGTTTCCAGTTTTATGGGAATCTCATACTCTCCTCTTCCTGCTCCGAAGCTAGAGAAATGCATACCAGCTATCAAACTGGAACCTTCCAGGAGTTCACTAATGCCTTGCTTATAGCAACACAGGAAAAATAAGTTCTGTTATAATTTAGATAAAACATTGGAAATTCATTTGGATTCTGTTTCTTGGCTATGAGATTTTTCATGCACAAGTAATTTATTTTATTTGCAGGGTCACTGATTGAACAGTTGACCACAGAGAAGTACGAGTGCATGGTATGCTGTGAGGTGGTCCGAATAGTAGCCCCAGTGTGGAGCTGTCAGAATTGTTACCATGTTTTCCATCTGAATTGCATTAAGAAGTGGGCACGATCACCAGCTTCACAGGCTGAAGGTTGGTATTCTCTTGCACACATTTTCTCTCAAATACACATAATAGCAAAGTTCATGTGTTTCTTACGTTGGAAACCTTCTTATAAATATTGCCTAAGTTAATCAGTAAGCTGTGAACAAAGCAAGTTTTAAATTAAAATTCTTTTTTCAGGGTTTTTTGGATGCTTTGTATAATCCTCCTAACTGTTTTGATTCTTCTTAGTATTCTAGCTATAACTAATTTCCAGGTTTGGGAACATAAGATCACTCAAATTGGTGCCTCAAGATGCAAAGCTCTGTGGCTGTGTTTTTACACACCAAGAAATGTCTCATCTCTCATTTGTGCTTGGCTGAGCAGTCAAACAGAAGCAGTACTCCAAGCATTAGTTGCCTGCTTTTATTCAAACCGCTTCTTAGTTCTGTTCTCAGATAAAGTACTTCTGAAATACATTACTGATACCACGCAGTCAAATGAAATTCAGAGAAGACAGAAACCTTATGCCTTTGTCATTAGCTTAAATAAGATTTTTTGTATGATACCAGTTTTTGAAACTCAGACCTCTGCATTCTGCCCTTTGAATGCTTTGGTGTAAGTTAAGGCTGAATTGCAGCCTCTCTGCTGTGTTCAGTTGTGTCATGTAGACACACTCTGAAGACTGTAATGTTAATCTTGAAGTAGGGTTAATTTTTTCTGTAACCACCTTGTTTAGCTTTATCACTTTTCATGCGTCCTTCTGTCTCTCTGTATAGACCAAGGAAATGGAGTCTGTTAGCTACTTCCAGATGTTTGACAGAAGTTCTTACAGACTGTAAATCTCTTGCAGACAGGATTAGTTGCAAAGTTCTTGGATTTCTGAAGATGAATACACAGGCTTCTGGGTAGGGCTGGTCATAGTTCATACAGTAGAAAAGTTACAAACACCACCACAAGATATGAAACGTAAAGGCATTGGAATGTTTGAGAAGGGAACAGATCTTTGGGTAAGACTGAGATCCCAAGCCAAACTCCTAGCTGTTTTTGTGTCACCACCTTCAGAGCTGATTTATCTCCCTAAAACAGCTTACTGCTTGATCAGGAGGGTGTCTGCTTGTGTAAGGGTGGTTTTGCTTATCTATCAAGACAGTGCTCTTAGGTGATTGAATCCTGACAGCATTTCAAGTAGCAGTATTTTTTGACCATTTACTTTTCTTGTAAGAATTTGTAGACTACATGTGTTACAGTATCCTGTGTATGAGAGAACTTGAGCTAATCATTAATTGAAATTAAAAGTGGTGGCCTCAGTAGAACTGATTCTATAGCTCCAGTAAGGACACTGATGCATATTTCTTGACCTGCAAGGCCCTGCTACCCTATCTTGATTAGAACTTGTACTTCAGTGTGTAGTTGTTTTATGGTAGGCTGTTTCAGCGTAGATTCTACTTCCCAGGCTTTATATAATGTTGGAGAATTCACTAGAACCCTGGCAATAATTATTGTTTACTGGAGGAGAAATAGGACACTGTAATCTGCCTAACACAATAATAATCTGTTTTTCTGGAAGGGGAAAACCCCCTTTTTTCTGGACACGATCTACTTGAAATCTGCTTGATTCTGCAAATGTTACAATGAATTGCAGAAAATTTTCTAATCTCAGTACCATAACTTTTCATTGCTATGCTTCACTTCCAGCCTAGTGAGATTATTTTGTTCATAAGATCAGTTTTGAGTGTCAGTTCTTTTATGTTTTTGAAGCAACTGAATGTTTTAGTGAGAAGGTCCCTCCATTTGGGGCCTTAAAGCAGCTCTTATTTCTACAGCACGTAGTTGGAGGTTGAAAGTATGCATGGGTACATAATTCCCCCACAAATTTTTGTCATCGCAGCATTGTATTAGAGAAATCCTGAATACTTGGATGAAGTAGGTAACATCCTTGGTGGGATATCATATTGTGTAGTTCCATCTTCCAGATCAATAGTAACAGGTATCTGTTATGAAGGAAAAGCAGGTGCGGATCGCTCAGAGACAAGGCATAACACTCAGCAAGTGAAAGCTTTGGATTTCCACCAAGGTGGGAGCCTGCGACACCAATGCTAATCAAATGGGGGCCCAGCACAAAGGAAGTGAAGCTCAAAGTAATGCACTGCATGGATGGATAGTAAATCTTGCACCGATTAACTTAACATATACATATGCCATGTCCTGTTTTCCTCATTAGCGAACTTGATGTAATGTGGATGCCATTGTCCAAATTCTGGGATCCGCAGATAGCCATCAGGTTGGCACCCATGCAAAGGTGGGTGCAGATGACGGTGAGAAGTGAGCTATCCTGGGTTAGTGTGTCAGTGAGATAAAACGTGCTTGGGACTCCATGTACTCAGGTGGGAAGAAGTGAAAAATTATCCTGGGTTACTGTAAAAAAAGTCTTCTTGCACCCTTCTTCTCAGGGACTCCTTCAGATGCATTTCACTGAAGGTGTGTTCCCTCAGAAACTTCTTTGCCTTCTATTGTCTTGATGGTCATCTGGAAAATGACTTCTAGTTTGGCCAAGCCAGGTAAAAGAATCTCCTGATTATCTGTGGGGAGTCATAGTGCATTGCTCTATTCTTGGTTTGCTTACATTAGAGTTGTGGTTGACATCCAGAGTTCAGTATTGTGTAGGCTGTCATCAGCACTCGGAGCTAGAGAATGGATTTTCATTTGTATTAGAGATGTCCTGGTCGGGAGGAGGAGAAGCTCTGCCAAACACCACTTTGCCATCATGTAGAAAGATTGTTTTCTATAAGGAAGAACATAACTTTCTCCTTAAGAAGCATTTTTACTAACATATTGAATTATGTCTAAGAGGAATACGACCTTTAGATATTGCACAGCTAAGGTCAGTCTGACAAGAATACCTGCATTGCCCACAAGATCTTTTACTTTGTTATGTTTATAAAGGGAGAAATTGTTGTCTCTTGTCCCCTTCCTCCTTCTACATCTTTTAAAAACTGATGCTTCAGTGGTGTTTGACTTGCGCCCATACGTTGATGGAACAAAAGTTTAAGCCATTTGCTCCCTTCTTTGCAGGGAAGGTAATTTTACTGGTATTTTATCTGGAAGGGTTGAAAATATTTTGAGTTATTACAACTGTCTCTCTCTATTCTGCTCCCTCTGTTGCCCCTGCCCTCCACTTCCAGGTGAGCTAGTGGTTTGTACCAATATTGGCCTCTGAGATGGCTTCTGAGTTTCAGTGGTCAGAATATGAATCTACTTGCCTTTTTTTCTCTTTTTTTCCTTTTTTTTTTTTTTTTTTTCTTAGGTAATGGTGTTCAAGGGCTGAAGCCATTCTGTGCGCCTTGGATATTAGAGATGTCACTTGTTACTGGGACAAAAGCTTTTGATTATGTCTAGCTGAGAAGTCAAAGCAATAATTTATTCTGATACAGATTATCTCATTGGAGAACTGTATCAAACCTTTTAGAAATGGTAACATGAAACTGCCAGTCTTGGTTCTAGTATATTCTACTACAGTTGAAGTGACTGAAATTTGTTTAGAGGTTTTTTTAATGTACCTAGCATTGTATATATGTTGAAAATTCCTGTTGCACTGCTGCCTGTGGAAACGTAGCCTTTTAACATTCACTCTTTATTCCAGCAGATGTATTTGGATCTTTTCTTATGTAATCACCTATGACTCATCTAGGCAAGCATGTAAAGAGGAAAGTTGCTTATTTGAAACTGCATGTAAAGATCCATAGTCTTTATATATAATTCTTAGCTCTTCCTACTCAACGTTCTTTTGAGCTCCTTGATCCTTTATAGTTCTGGAAACTGAGGAGATTATTCACTGTGCCCTTATGACAACAGGTATGCAATAGAAAGGGGTAGGATTCTGGGCATGCTACCAGAGGTAAAAGAATTTTTTGGCTGAAAGTGCTACAAGTAGGGATGCTTGCAATATGAAAGTATGGAAGAAATTTTGGTAAATAATTACAAGTAAGGAATCTTTATCCTAAAAGGAGAAAGAAGATAGAAAATACTAAACTAATCTCTAGTAAACAGGACTGAGATGTATTGATTTTGCTTAGACAACTGTCCTTCTGGTGGCTTTGGTTGGAATTCTGCCTACTTTGCTGCTATTCATGAGAAGATTCATGAGAGTGGGATGTTGATTCTGTAGGGTCATCCTCATTCTCACTTTCTTCAGTGATCAGGATTTGTAAGGAGTAGTTACAGGACCACAAATGTGGATGTCAGGAGTCATCCTACTGTCATTCTATCCTACTGTAATTGCAGCTGAATCGAGGAAGAAAACTTACATTTCTTGTCTTTTTAGAAGAGGGCAACCATGCATGTTCCTTGTGGGTAGACTCACATGAATGTAGTTATGTCTTAGAGAGGAGCAAAGGATAATCAAGGATTAAGAAGAACAAAATATATCTTGAAATGCTGTTTTGCTTGGTAAAAGGTTCCTATTTTACAAGCACCTTCGCTATACTCTAGAGAAACTGGTACTTGTAGAAGACGAGACATCCTGCTCCAGGAGAGCTATTGATAGGAGAGGCCTTCTGCTGGCCTCCTGAAGCTTTGATGGTAGGCTTACCTTCACAGCTTTTGAAGAACATAATGAAATAAATTTTGTTGTTAATGTAATAGTTAAGTATACTGTACAAAGTAATCCCATAGAGAATCCCTTAGGGTTTAGTATGCTGGCTTTGGGAGGAGCCACGTAAGGTGCTAACAGCTTTGTCAGCAGATACCCCTCTTGGTCCCCTGCTGCGAGGTTTTACCTGTAGCCTTTAATGCTTCTTTCTGATATGCTTCAGTTTGTAGCAGTCAAATAAAAAAAACCCCAAAAACCGAACTTGGTCAGAAAATGCAAGTTGGTTTTGAGTATGAATATGAGAGTATACTCCTTGTGCTTACAGCTGCTCAGCCCATAACTGTACAGTGAGTGCTCTGCAGCAGTCTTGGTGACATAGTGATATGAGCCAGAATAACAAAGGGTATGAATATGCACTAAGTATTGAAAAGAATAGACATGCTTTAGATTTGCCTTTCAAGAGTGTCAAGGCAGTCTGTAATCTGGATCATTTCCAGTTTGTGAAAATCATTAACAGTTGTGAATTATGATGGTTAACATAAGAAGTCTCCAGTTAATTGATAGCGAATCTAGGCATGCCTGTCATTGCAGTGCTGTTGTCTTGTCACACATAGGGTTTCCTGTTCACAATCCCTTCTGCATTCGTAATGTGAAAATAACATAAATCTTGGTCATGTTTCTTTATCACAAAGTACAGTTCTAAAATCACAGCTTTATTAATTCACCAGCACTGAACTGATTGGTTAATAGAGATAGTAAGAGCTAATCAGTTTATGGTTTTATATCTATTAAAAGAATATTTCTCTCTATCCTCCCTGTCCTCCCCTTTGTCTTCAGTAGTGCACTCTCACTGGTATTCTTCATAGCCAGATATGCGTTTAATTTGGGAAACATCTTAATGAATGTTCCTTTCCTTACACTGAAGTTCTTCCTTTACTGCTAACCAACACTCTCTTGGAATGCAGAAGCAAGGAAACTACTATTCAGTAGTATTGACCTTTAATTAAATTATTCTGGTTTATGTAGCGTTAATTTATTCTGTAGGTGAAGCAATACTAAATTGGTCATCTACAAGACACATAAGATCTTAACATGAGAGGACAGTGGAAAGGAAAATACAGGTGGTAGTTAAGACTATAGGTAACTATATTTTTCTTGCTAATTTCCCATGCTCTTAACACTTCACCACATCTTTAGATATGGTGAAGACTGTGTAGTCTTGTAGAATGTCTTATAGCAGGTTACATGACCATAGAAAAAGTGCAATTTAAAAATTTGTACTTGCCGCCGTATAAAGCTGAAGCCTGGTCATATAAACTACCATTGATGTATTTATGCTGTTACTGTATAAAATGCATTTTTAGTAACCTGCTTTCTCACCACTTCTGAGTAAATTGAGAAACTTAGTTTAGTTGCAGCTGTGGTAAGAAACAAGTTGAGAGCAATTATTCAAGGTTTGCAAATTAGCTCTTTTATTTACTTCAAGTAATTTTTCTTTTTTTTTTTTTATTTACAGATGGTAATAGTGGTTGGAGATGTCCAGCTTGTCAGAATGCTTCTACGCAAGTTCCTAAAACTTACACTTGTTTCTGTGGTGGGTTTCTTGCTTGCTTTTGCAAAGAAAAACAATTTGCTACTTGTTTGCTTACATTCCTGAAATTTAACTTTGTTTAAAACTTCATTGACGCTGGAAGGTGGCTGCACAGAGAAGCACACATGTTGCTTAAAACATTAAAAAAATGAAAAATAATAAGTGATATTTTCATATCACTATGTAAAAATAGTGATTTTTATAGAATAAGGATAGAATTCGACTGCTATCCTACCATTTTTCCTCCTGTAGGAGTACTGAAATAACCTGCATGTGTTATGTCTGTGTGACAAGATACACCAAAATAATACACAATTCGAGCATGCAACTATCTAAACCTTTAAATTAATTCAGTAATACTGTCATTTATGTTGCTTGGACACATACAGATTAAATAGGAAGTAGAATTCAGACTTTTCAGACCTTTATGTAGACACATGTTTAATAAAAGGTAAATGAAGTGAGTACAACACTCATTAAGCCATTAAGTATATGACAAAAAGGGAGAAATGTTACTTAATTGCATATGTGCAAATAAATTTCATTTGGGATTTACCCTTTTGAAATTTGTGTTGCTGTCATGTAGCTTTCCCTTCCTTAAGTCGGAGTCACTGCAAAGTTTCACTGTGGTTTTTACGAAACAGAGTATTCTGGAACTGAGACGGGAACTGGGAGTCAGTGAACTTGCCCTAAAGAAAACTAGACTTATACTGTTGGTAACAATTTTATCTAAAGTTCTCTTTGTCTAAATGTGTTAGTGAGTCAGTTAAGAACATGCAGTGCAGGTAAGACAGAGTTTTTGTAGGACAATGTGTGAAATCTTACACGAGTATAGGGATAAAAATTCAGTTAGAATGAATGTTTTAATTCCAAGTAAAAGTTACACTTCTAAGACATGTTGTCAATCTGTTAAATAGGAAAGAAATTATGCCTAGGCCTTAAGACTGTTTCATCGTTTTGGGAGATCTACAATAGAAACCTCAAGTTGTCCACAGGGTTAATAATAACAGGGCACCATGCAGAAATATATAACTTTGATCTTCTATAGATAATTTTACAGTAATAACAGGGTGTTTGGACATCACCAGTTGCTTATGCAAAGCTATCTTCTGTTTGATGCAGAATACTAACTCTGTGTTGAGTGTGGTTTTGTCCACCATTCTATGAGGAAATTTTTAGCTTATTTTCTTCTGAATAATTTTCAGGATTTTACTAGGTATGCAACTGGTTTAATTCAAATTTGAGTGAATAAATACCATCTTTGATGTTTATTTGTATTTTTCCTAACTTGTTACTTGTAGAATATTTGAAGGAGTGCTAAAAGAGTTAATATTATATAACTGTGTCACCAAAAATATATATATCTTTGTGGTTTTAGTTGTTGCAACTCAAATTTGTAACACTGGCTCAGTTGCTTCACTGTTAATTGCCCTCTTGCAGAGCACCAAATTAGTTTTGTATGTGTTAACCATGGCAATTAACTTTAACCCTGATGGTTTCTCATGCACTTAGAGCAATGAGATTTGCTAACACAATGTCAGATTAATTACAATGTGATTACAGTGCTTATCTGAAATACAGAATACTTGAAGTTAATATAGATTAATCACTTCTTGTTCCAAGACCCTGCTGCATTCATCAAGATGTTAGCCTTTAATGTTTAGATTTATGTAGAGTCTGCTTCTTTTTAGAGAAGTGACTTTTATAATTTGCCCAGTCATTTAATTCTGCCCCCGTTCTACATCACCTTATCAGCTAGATTTTATTTTCTGGGAATAGTGTCTTTTTTTACCTTTTTTCTTCTGTGTTGAGGCAGCAAGAGAGTTTGACCCTTTAATTTTCTTACCTACTATGCAGCCTGACCAACTAAAGGGGGCTTTTAATTTTCTTGTATTATCAGCTGAATATAAAATACCAGCTACCTAAGTGCCTGCTAAGAGCATAGAAGGAAAGAATCTTTTGGAGCTTGATATTCTAATGGCACTTACTTTTAAAGAAGTTGAGTATATATCAGCACTGAAAGCAGAAAAAAACATAAACCAAATTGTGTCGTTTTGTTTTTCAAAGATGACTACTGCCAGTATTGAAAATACAGCTTTTTCTTTTCGGTGTGATATTTTTCCCAAATTCTGTATTGTATTCAAGGCAATAAATATGTTTTTGTCTTTGACATGGTTTAGGTAAGGTACACAATCCTGAATGGAATAGAAATGAAATCCCACATAGCTGTGGGGAACTTTGTGGGAAGAAGAGACAGTGTTTGGACTGTCCACATCTTTGTAACATGTAAGTAAATATTTATCATGTGAATATTGAAAAGACCTAGAGAAAATTTCTGGAGACTGTATTTGGATATTTTTTGACTTTAGGATATGCTTAAAGGTATATTTGGTTTATAGCTCAACTGAGGCCTGGAAGAAATTGAGACTATTTGTATGTCTAAAGTGAGTTCACATGAGCGAATGAACAGGACGTTAACAACAGTAGTTGTAGCAACATTTCCACTGTATTATAGAAACTAAACCAGCTGCCTGACTTGGTTTCAAAAACTTTAATTGAAGTAGAGAAATAATAGTGAATAGAAGTGGTTTTAAACATTTATCTAGTGGTCTGCCATATATTTTACATATGCTTTTTCTGTAATAGTGTTTGTGTATCTTAATCTAATAGCAGTAGTACTTGGTTAAAGTGAAAGACCACTTCTATCCCTTGTTTCCTTTTATTTGGCTTGTAAACTGTTGAGGATAAGAGGGCTTTATATGTATTTATCTATTTGTTGAGACCACCAAATGGTTGAACCAAAATCCCTCATGGAGATCTTAATCAGTATATGTAACTTGGATTGATATTGCTAACACTTAATACTATAACTCAAGGAAGAAAAGCAAAGGAGCAATTCTGTTTTCAGTTTTGAATGTTTTCTTTTAGATCATTTTTTAGCAGAGTGGTAGTATTATATTTACAAGGTTAATGGCATTAGGCAAGCTTTTTCAATGTATAAATATGCTTGCTAGTCTGAAAATAAATTATATGTTGCTCCTATGTATCTAGCTTCATTTTCCACATATGGAAGTTGTTCCATAATACCTGTTCATGTTTCTGTTTTGAGAATTTTTTAGTAGTCAGAAGCAGTCGTTTCTGCTCTTGGTACACAATCAAAAACTTCAATCATTCCAACAAATAGATTGTCATCTTACACTTTTTCCAAGGTTTACTAAAACTTAGAACTTTACTCCAAACTTTTTATTTTATGTGTTCTGTTGCAAACCTATTTCAGCATCTTGTTGAATGAATTTTTCTTTACTCTTTAATACTACTCCCAAGTGTGAAAATACTGTATTTCTTTTCAGATTGTCATTTCTGTTCTATAGCTGTTTTCTTAATTCATTATCATACTAGATCCGCTTCACTGTGGTTTGCAGGGTAAAACTGAAACAGATCAACTTTCAGAGTACACCTGATGTAGCTGATATCCTGACTCAGCAGAACACTGATTCCTTTGGAGGCCACCAGCTGGCTTCCATCTCAGGAGAGGCGTATGTCTTCTTTGCCCAGTCAGAAATAAATAGACTCCTTAACTACTTTGAGAACTCCCCAACTGCAGTTTGTTACCTGACAAACTTTCTTACAGTGCTTGGAAGAAAGAGCTGTTCTTTTCCTGTTCTTTCCTATCCCAGTCTACAGCAGAGGCTTAGTCTCTGGCTTTCTCTTCTGGCAAGTCCTCTGAACAGTGGTGGCAGTATTGTGCCTTTTGCAAGCTGTGAATTCATAGTCCCTGGTAGTCTGATATGCATCAAGACTTGTGAAAGTTTGGGACCTTTTAAAGACCTAATTTGCTACCAGATTAAGTTGTAGCAAATTTTAAAGTGTTCTCATTCAGCTCATTCTACATGAGTAAAATCATGCTGAGATCATCCAGTCCTGGAGGTAAGGGAACAGTAAGGATGCAGATCAAGATAATGGATGGTTTTGGCACTCTCTGACTTGTGATAGTGATCTGGAGAGGAATGTATTTTCAGCATCAGTGTTACCCAGTTTTAGTCTTTCTTCAGTGTGTGTTGGACAATTCTTCCTATCATATGGGAATCTTAAGTATTTATGAGGACATACTCTGCCTCCATCTGCTGTATCAAAAAGCAAGTAGAAACCTGGTTCCCTCTTGCTGTATCAGGAAGTGGTGGAGATAGAGATGTGGACCTTTACCATCTGACTGCATCTTTAGCAGTCTGTCTTGCCAGCTCCTCCTCCCCACTGGACAACCTCAGCTGATCTAGAAGTCCAGATCATGATCTGTATCTGGGCAGTTTTTCCTTAAGACTCTACTCAAAGGTGGACTTGTTGCCATCAGGGCTAGGAGTCTGTTTCATGGTTCTTGTTGGAGTTTAGATGATCTCAGGACTCTTTTCTGCAAGCAGTTGTTTCTTTGGATTATGGATCTGCTCTGTGCCTTTTTCCCCTGTTCCCACAGGTTCTCATAAGGTGGTAAGGTTTGAACCAGAAATGCTGTTCTGCTCATCGAGATCCTAAAAGCTTTTTTGTTTTTCCTTGTGTTCCCCCCACCCCTTCAAGAACAAATGTTCCATGTAATTTTCAAGACCTACCTCACAGTGTGACGGGACTTTTTATATCAGAATTATTTATGCAGTGCCTAGCAACAGAATCTGAATTGCAGTATTGTCTGAGTTGTTTCAGTGTATCTACAGTTTCAGTGTATCTACACTGCATCTATCTGATGTGATGCTACCAGGATCAAACAAACATCATCCCCTTTTCTCCTCATATGTGACATCAGATGAACATATTTCTCATTGCTTTTAATAGGATGCTTGTATTTGCTCCTTCTGCCATGTAGATGAAATTTGCAGAGTATGGGAGGTGTTGTAAGTTGTTCTAATAGTTGGTGATGGCCTAAACTTCAGCCTCTCTCCTGCTGTCTGCCTTCTGTAGGCACAGTGTTAGCTACATGCTAGGCTTGTGTGTTTGATTGTCCCCTGTGGAATGAGCAGCTCTGAGAGCGATGTGACTGTAGTCTTTTGGTGGGAGCGATGTGACTGTAGTCTTTTGGTGGGAGCGATGTGACTGTGACTGTAGTCTTTTGGTGGTGCCAGTTGTGCTGCTTAGGTGGTTACACAATTCTTAATGTAATATGAAGTAGCAAGTTGAAGTAGATCAAAGTGGATTAAGTTACTTGAGAATCTCTTTTCCCTTTAAAACTGAGTAAGCATCAGACTCTTGTTGCTGAGGAGAAAGAATTGGGTTAAAAGTCATGGGAAAAGATTTGGATCCTTTAATACTTTGTAGAGTGATTCGTTTTTCTTAAGGAGACATTGAAAATATAGGGATTTACACCCGCTGTGTTGTCCGAGTAGGGAAATGAGACCTTCAATTAAATCAGAAGGTGGCAAATTCATAATGCATCACATACATGCTGCTAGGCAGGGCATCTCCTTGCAAGAAATTGATGCAAATAATAAGACTCAAAACAGATCAGATCCTGTTACGGGTAATAAGAATGTCTAGAGCTCTCAGCATCATGTAGATGCTTTTAAGAAGGATATTAAAGCTTGTGGCCTGGTTGAGAGAGATAATGATGGCCAAGTTTGGGCAAGAAGTGTTGTATGTGTGAAGGTCTGTTTGGTCATAGTTTTCTACTTCATAGTGTTGAACCATCTTTTTTGAGGCCTTTGTCTCTAAGCACTGTCTAAAATTATGTAATGAGTCATCCAATATATTTTCAGTTTGAATCAGAGCTATGTTTCCATAGGTTTTGTGACCCTGGTAGTTATGCCTTTCAGATTATTTGATGTCTCTTTTACACTTGTGTCCTGGTTTTGGCTGGGATAGTTAATTTTCTTCATAGTAGCTAGTAGGGGGCTAGGTTTTGGATTTGTGCTAGAAACAGTGTTGATAATGCAGAGTTGCTTTCCTTGTTAAGCAGTACTTACACAGAGTCAAGGCCTTTTCTGCTTGTCACCCCACTCCACCAGTGAGTGGGCTGAAGGTGCATAAGGAGTTGTGAAGGGACACAGCTGGAACAGCTGAGCCCAACTGACCAGAGGGATATCCCATACTGTATTGGTACCATGTTCAGTATATAAAGCTGGGGGAAGCAGAAGGAAGGAGGGGACACATTTGGAGTGATGGCATTTGTCTTCCCAAGTCACCATTACACATGATGGAGCCCTGCTTTCCTGCAGATGGCTGAGCCTGCTGATGGGAAGTGGTGAATTAATTCCCTGTTTTGCTTTGCTTGTGTGCTTGGTTTTTGCTTTACCTATTAAACTGTCTTTATCTCAGTCTATGATTTTTCTTACTTTTCCTCTTCCAATTCTGTCCCCGGTCCCACCAGGGCAGAGAATGAATGAACGGCTGTGTGGTGCTTACATGCTGGCTGGGGTTAAACCACAACAACTTGTAAGGAATGTCTGAAATTGGTGGTCGAATTCAGAAAATTAGCTCATAGAGATAACAGCAGTTCTTCAGCCTACTGTTGTCTGTAACCAGCTCAGTTATGTGCTGATCTCCTTTATACCACCAGAACAAATAATTTTCTACTGAAGTGGTATTTTGGTTATTCATATGTTTTGGGAGTTTGTTGTTTGTTTGTTTGTTTGTTGTTTTTTTTTTAATTTCCAACCTTGCTTATGTATTTTTAAATGGTTGGCCAATTAGGCCTTGCATAGTTTCAGCTGGCAAGGAGAACTTCAGAGTCTTAAAAAAAGTTTGTCATTATGTTAATCTCTTTTCCATGGTGTAGAGTTTAGTTTGGATGCTTGTGTTGGGCTAGCTAGTGCCACACTTATTTTGGTGAAAATGAGTGAGGGAAGTTTACACTGTTTGAATAATAAATCTTTATTTGCTCAGATTTACTGAAAATGGGTTAGTAACCATTTATATAAACAGCTCTCTTGGCAGAGCTGAGGAATAGGCAAGCAGCTGTTCGAAAGGGAAGTGATTTGCAAGCCTTTTGCTTCACAAAGTTGAGTTCTCTTCACATTTTTAGGTTAAACACACTGAAATTCATTTCTCTTCATTAGGTTCTACATCAAAGAAACATCTTGCTTAACCTTCAGGAAAATGTTCCTGATAGATAACAAACTTCATGACAAACTTTTTTTAAGACTCTGAAGTTCTCCTTGCCAGCTGAAACTATGCAAGGCCTTAAAAGCATTTGAAAAAGGTCTTACAAAGTCAATAAACAAAATTTTCTGTAGCTTTCTCTAGTTTAAATTTTAGTATCTGATCTTTCATAGATCTTTGGTGCTGTAATTTTTTCCACACCAGTTACTGGAAATCCCTTTGGGCTGTCTTACAGTATCTATTTTCAGTGTCAGGCAAAAGGAAATGTAATTTTTCCTATGTCTAGATTGCAGCTTTTATTGTATGCCAGCTCTCTAGAGCAGCAGCAGTAAATTGTGAAAAAAATCCTCCATGATAATGATAGATAATGGTATTTCACTAAAAATAAGACTCAACATTCACTGAACTGAAGGTAATAACTGAAGTCTACAAGGCTGTCTTTTTGAGTGTAGTTTGTAACAGTATTAAGTCATTCAACTAAACGTTTTGCTTAGTCCCTTAAAACAGACTAGAACTCTAAGGTGTCATGCATCTTTATCATCTAAGGAGAATTTTTTTGCACTTTCTGTGTGTGTGTGTGCGCTCAATGAAATTTTAATTTCTATCTTAACTGTTGTGTGAAAGTGTGCCAAGACTGGTCTCATGGAAGTAATGTTAACAGTGCTTGAATATGACAGTGTTGAGGAAGATAATATACCAGGGAGAAAACAGTGTGACATGATTTCTGAAGATTATGTGTCTTCTCCCTTTTCCAAGTTACGACCTTCATTGTAGTATTTTGAGTTTATATCTACTTTGAATCTGATTCTTAAATTTAGAAACTGTTATCTAGCCTTTAGAATCTTGCATGGGTCTTGAAGTCAAGACAGTGAAATACATAGGGCTGACCTTTTACAAGAAGTTTCCTGTTGCAGAATACGTAAGTTAATTCTCATTGTCTGAAGTTCCACAATACAGTTTTGTTTTAATGGGTTTGCTTTCTTTGTGTTTTCCTTTGTATCATATTTACCCTGCTCCATCCAGTTTTGCTCTTTTGTCTTTCCTCGTGCCTGCTCTGGTGCTTATTTATCATTTCATTATGCTGTAAAACTGACCTATCAAACGAGGTTTGTGGTTTCTTTGATGGTTTGTTTTTTGGTTTTGTTTTTGGTGGTGATAATTTGTGTTGGATTGGTTTATTGTGTAATGGCTTGGTTTTACTACTAGAGCTGGCATAAATTGAGTGATAGATTAGGCCTTCTTGTCAACTGGGAGGAGTGATTTTACAGGAGGAAGGGAACCAGACCACAGCTGATTAACTGCTGACATGACTCAATTATATTGCATATAACTGTAGTAACTGGTGTGCTAATTAGTACTTGCATAGTGACTGTACTTGAGGGAATTTAGTAATTACCATGTAATTGAGTAGTCTGTGTTTATGGGTTTTTTTGGTGGTTCTGTTTTGGTTTTTGTTTTTTTCTTTTGCCTAGGGCATCTGGACTGGTCAGTCCTGGCCACTAATAATTGTTCAAAGTGAGAGTTGCTGTATTTGCAAAGGAAGGGAACTGGGAGCTGGCTAAGGAAGAGTGCAGACAAGTTAGTTAAGTATAATTTCACAAACCTGAGCTTCTCTATGCTCAGTAGAGGTCTTATATGCAGACAGGGACCATCTAGTGTTTCTTGATGTAGGAGGTAAGATCTTACAATCAAATAAAAGACTGGCATTGATGAGACTTGCAGGAAATTGCCCTTGATGTTAAGAAAGAATACTGAGGCAGACTTGCTGCATCTCCTACGCGTTATCTTACAGGAAGAGGAGCAACAACTCTTCCTGGTGGTGTTAAAAATGCTGAGTTCAAAGGTAAAGCCACCAACTCAAGAAATTCGTAGAGAAGTTTTTGTCTCTAATCTGTTTAATATTGCTGAAGAAAGAAATGTATAAATGGTTTGGACATGTGATATTTGTTTTGAGTGTTATCTGTGATGAACACAGTTGAGTTGATACGTGTCTGCTGGTGAAATGCAAAATATGGAATGTGTTAATAGCACTGTTACTGTTGATTGGACAGCAGCAAGAATACTGAGGTTTCTCTCAACATCAATGACATTTGAGACTGATGCAACGGTAATATTTTTTGCTAGTGCTAATAACGCTTTCATACCCTGCAGGGAGTGTAGGTGGCTTGTATAATGTTCTGATAACGTACTGCAGATTGGGTCATGGTGGATTGTTTCTCTGGGTGTATAGTAAAGCTAAAGTTAACTGTACAATTTTATTTGCTTTTTTCACTTATGTTTAAGCCTGTGCCATCCAGGACCTTGCCCTTCGTGCCCAGCCTTTGTGACAAAAACATGTGAATGTGGACAAACAAGGTGAGAGTGCTTCTATTATACAAACAAAAGTTTATATAAGAATAGTTTATTAAAGGTTAATAAAATGTTTCTTTCTAATAGTTTATTAAAAGTTTACAGAACAAACTTTTGATTCTAAGCTGTAACTTTTGTGTGCTACAATAATGTGGATAATTTTATACTTTAAAAAATGCAATTACATTTAATCTTTTAATAAAAAAAAATATTAAAAGAATTGTCAGTGTTAACATCAATTTATGGTACATGTGGCCAAGTGGTCCAAGAAGTCTGTGAGTTGATTGGATTTTGAAATCCTATTCTAGTATTTATTTTATTTTGTAGAAGACAGAGAAAGAAAGAAGCAGAAAAATTTCACACTTTTTCTGTCTGAACAGAATGTAATACTGAGTTACTCCATTTCAGAAATAATAATTTCAAAAATACCATGTACATTTCTGGGAAGCTGTACTGCTAGGAAAAGAGAAGTCTCTAGTATATTCCAGACTTGAAGGCTATCTTTTCCTTTCATGTTTGATGCATATAGTGTAGTTGCCAACAGCAAGACTGTACTGCCCATACTATCTGGGCTTCCCTGTATAACTCAGTTGTTCTGAGTCTTTAGAGTCCTTGTTCTAGCTATCTAGAACTGATTCTGTGTAATAGAATGTTTGCATATGCTAGTTCCCAGAACCAAAACAGACTGTGATTTCTGTGCTAGCATTCTTGCTCTAGAAAAAAGGTTTTCAGAATGTGACAGTATTTGTAGTTGAAAGCACTTTGTCTTCAGTAGAAAAATAAACTTCTTGTAGATTACTGAATTTTATTTTGCATAGTGAGATCACCACCTTTATTATAGCTATTCCTTGCATTTAAAAGTTTAGTAGATGCCACCAACTTTTTAATTTTTTTTCCCAGATGCCAGCTACTTTTATCAAATTGCTGATTTTTGTAATACTGCATTTAATACTTCTAAATAGTATTTTTTCATATGTACTTTATTAGCATTCAAATTACATGGTATGACATCTCTGACTTCAAGATGGTTTAGAGTTGCCATTTCAAATGTACATTTACAGTCATTGTATAAGGCCAGCCAAAATGGGGAAAAAAAAAAAAGGGAAATTTATTGTCCCTATTTTAAAAAAATAATTAAAACACCCAACTCTTTTCATAACCATAATATTAGGTTAAGGTTAGTGTAACTTTTTTTTTTCCAATTTTGTTGAAGGAAAATTCTGTAGACTCACTACTGTGACAAGTGTCCTACTGTAGGGAGGTAGGAGAGGGGAAGCAGGGGGAAAAATTAGTGGCATTATCTCCTAAAAAATCCTTTCATTAATAACTTATGGTCCCTTTCGAAGTCTTTGGCATTTTACTGAAAATGTATTTTCCTTTTTTAAGAAGTGCTTTATAGATACTGAGGTAACTGACAGACTGTGGTGTCATTTTTCTACAGTCATTCAGTTCGCTGTGGGCAATCAACAAAAATTCATTGTTCTAATGTATGTGGAAATACTTTAAACTGTGGTAAGCACAGCTGTACTCAAGTGTGCCATGCAGGAAAATGTTCACCTTGCCAGTTAACAGTACAGCAAGGTAAGTACGAAAATGCCTCATGTATATCCAGTCTATAATACGAAAACAACTGTGCGGAAAAAAAAATAGTGCCAAGAGGCAAGTGCTTTTTTACTTAACAAAACCGAAATCTATTTGTAGAATATTTAAAAAATGGAAAATGTGTCAGCAATGCTATATATTTAAATAAGAATGAGTGTGATTAGAAAGAATCCTGCCAAGATGATTAAGCTGTTGGCATATGTGCCCTATTAAGACACGCTGGTGGTACTGAAGTTTGTTATCTTGAGAAGACTGAGTGTGGCCTTTCAACAGCTAATGGGAGGTAATCAGGAAGACATAGACAGGCTGTACATGGTGGAGGATGAGAGACTATGAGTTGAAGTGTTATAAGGAAAAATTCTTCTTGGAAACTTGGAGATTTTCAAGGCCCAGCTGAATAAAACACTAAGTAACGTGGTCTGATGTGATTGCTGACTCTGTTTTAATTAAGGGCTTGGATTAGCTGATCCCCTGAGGGCCCTTCTGACCTGAATTGTCCTATGATCTTATTAATTTTTTACTGTAATTCTGAGACTTGATTAAACAGTACATGGAAGAAGAATACAAAGAAGTATAAGATTTCAACAAGCTACTCATGGTTTCTGGTAAAATTTTCTAAACCTGGTCTTGAATGGAAATTAAATTGTCCAAGTATGTGTGCTAGTATACAAATACATTTTTGTTGGAACAGTTTATATACAAATTTGCAAGTTAATTTTCTCAAATTTAAGGTAATAATTTATGTATACTGCTTTAATAAGTAAGCTTTTTGTGAATGTAGTACTTCCCCTTGAATTTTTATCTCTTTATTGAAACAAACAAAACAGGGATTCCAGCTTCTGTAGGACTGAGAAACCTCTATTGCTGAATTAAATCTAAAGAACTACTTCCTTATCCTTCTAAAAACTGACTGTAACTACTTTTCACATTTTACCTTTTTATATTTGCTGTACTGCTGGAAGTGTTTTGTCACTGATATTCTCTTGTGTTGTTTTCTGTGGAATACTGATTTCTTTCAGTGTGTTACTGTGGAAGCAACTTTAAAGAAGTATTGTGTGGGACAAAGGAAGAATTCTCTGATGGATTTGGAAATTTCTCATGTCAGAATATATGTGGCAAGTAAGGTCATTATAATTTAGGATTTTGAAAAGAAAAAAGATCATTTTATTCACACTCAGTGATCATGATACTCTTAGATAATTCCATTTTTCTTTGTTTGTTTTGGGTTTTATTTCTTTGGTTCTGTGTTTTTCCAGAAAATTAAATTGTGGGAGGCACAACTGTACCCAGGTATGCCATCCTCAGCCTTGCCAGCTCTGTCCACGACTTCCGCAAGTAGTTCATCGCTGTCCTTGTGGTCAGACTCCTCTCAGCAAGTTACTGGAACTAGGATGTGTTGAACGTAAAATATGCACAGACCCTATACCATCATGTGGAAAAACATGCGGCAAACCTCTTTCTTGTGGTAGCTATGGTAATTAGACCTTTCTGCATCGGAGTATCCAAATGATGTAATTGTTTTAAAAGGAAAAAAGTGAACTTTAACTGTTTCATTTCAATAAATAAATATTTGATTAGTGATACTGAGTTTTATACGAACTGAGTGTAAAAGCCACTGCAGAGCCTGCAATCTGTTTGTTTATATTGATACTTAAAATCGGGAAATATATTTGTCTAGAAAGCACTAACACCAGCTAGACTTCAAAATTTTGTTTACATACACCTTTCCTGTATTGGTAAAGGAATAGAGCTGTAAGAATTTGCAGAGTGGTATGTACTGATGTCTCCTAAAAGCCCACTTAGATCTTTGACTTTCATGTGGAGACTCATAGAGATAAATCACTGTTCAGATGCCTTCAGTAAATACTCATTTCCTGCTGCTGTAAAAGGGTCATGAAGTAAAAAGTAGTGTTGGAATTCAGAGAAAGTTAGGTGCAGAAGCAGTTTGACACTTCCAATGAGTGCATTAGGTAACTCAAGTGTATTCAGCTATGAGATTGTGTGAAGCTCCAGTTTTACAGGCTACATCTTTAATCATGATTTTTAGACTTTTGAGAGGAGAGAGACCAGTGCTGTCAAGATGAGGGCTGCTTAATAATGACTGATCCATTCTGTCAGTCCAAGGACAGGAAGTAGAAAAGGAATGAGTAACTTGGCTTTTACTTGAGCTTCAGTTAACCTAGTAAGTGAAATATGAAGGTGTGCATAGTAAGTCATTCTTTTGGGCTGAAAAGGAAGAAAAAGTTACTTAAAATTCTTGGAACTTGGGTAAGATAGTATCACAGGATCTTTTATTCCAGTTATTTATAATAAAATGTATGCATTCTTAATGTTAATTGTAGACCTGAAACTCTAGTCTATAGATTCATGATTAAAAATTGAAAATAATGGCAAGATTTTATGCACATTTAACTCCAAATAGTTAATTTATTTGGACACCCAGCTGCACATAAGCTTAGTGGTTTTGACCAGTGATGCTCCTAATAAATATCAAGTTCCAGGTCATGGATTTTTCTTTTTAATTGTTAATCTTTGTGTTTTCATTTTGCTAGAGTTCGTTCACACCTGTGAAAGCCTTTGCCATGAAGGAGACTGTAGACCATGTTCTCACACATCAAATATTTATTGTAGATGTGGCTTCAAAAAAAAGGTGAGTATAAAGCTTGACCATGGAAACAGGTTATCTTTGTTTTTTAAAGCTGTGGAGAAAAGAACTACTTCAGTTGAGGGAAAAAAAAGCTACTGAGAGGTGCTGTGCTGCTTAGTTGCAAGAACTATTATATATTAACTGGATTATACTGGGAAATGCTAATATAGGCTACTTACTGTGAAGGCAATCTTTGGAAGTATTTTTGCAGCACTTATGCAGAATTCTGTTTAAACTGGCTGCAAAGTCCTATGTTATCCTGCAGTTTTTATATAGCACAAAGAATGGTAGTTTTAAAAAGAATAATGTAAACGAAGAGGAAAAAAAAGTAGCATAACATCAGCTAATTAAAAATTTATACTAGTAGCTTGCAGATTTGTCGTAGAATTTTTGAGAGAAGATGAAGTTTTTTATTGGTACCCATTCTTTGTACATATGTATAGTGACCCAGCAGATTCTCAGCAGTTGTTTTATAATTAATATATTCTTTAAAATAGGTTACTTTCTGTAATCATAGGTTTAAAATCTTTGTCTACTGTCATATGAGCCTTCTGACCTGTTATGTCATCTACAAGTAGAAGTGGCTTCTGAATGTATATGCCTATAAGTACATAGAAATGATTGAGACTTTAAGGTTGGAACAGTTTTCTGCTGCAAGTTTACTGATGGTGGTTATAGGGTAGAAGGCTTCAGATAGTTTCATTTTGAGGCTTGAAACAAAGTAGTGAGGTTTTTTTAGTTTATGCAGCTTGATAGATACTTTTCTAAGAAGCATCTTTCTGGTAGGAGTGAAGTACAGTGATAATTTCAATCAGTCATGAAAAATGTGATGCTCAGAAATGACAGCTTGGAATATAAAGTTGTGATGACTGAAGGTTTGAATGTAGTTGATCAACAGTGTTCTTTTCATCCATCACATTTTATTTTCATGTTGAGGTCTTTAAGCTAGGTAAAGCTTCTTTGATTGTGAGATTTTACTTCAGTCTGTCTTTCTTTTTTAATCAAGTAACACTTGCATTTTTGGGACATTTGGTCAAAACACAAATTTAGGCACTCTGTCAGTGTTTTGTGGGAGAGCTCTTGGTTTCCTGCATACGAGTTTCTGGTATTGTAGGACAAACCTTTATCTACTGAACAAAGTGGTGAATACAAAACTACATTTTTTTTTAATTGGTATTGAATCTTTTAAGGAGAAAGTATTGTGTTAAAAGCTTTTAGGATTTTTTTCCAGCTTTTGTTTCACTTCTGTGTACAGAAGTGTTACACCTGTGAAAACTGAGTGTGCTGCTTCTTTCTGTATCATGTGACTAAGTGTTTTCCAGATAAGTAAGTTTCAGTTGTTCCATCTGTTTTAACATAATGGCTTGCTGTTTGTTTCCTAGGAAGTCCCATGTGCTCTCCTCAGAAATAAAGGTACAGTGTTATGTTACATATATAATGTGAAATTGTTTTTAAAAAAAAAATTATGCACAAGTCATATTAATTTTGGGTTTGAGTGACGAAGTTGGCAAACATTTGATCAATACTGCTTCTTTTATCCATACTTCTATTCCAAGTTGGTAATTTCTTGAGATGCTGCTACTTCTGGGAAGATGTTTGAACTAAACCTTTAATTTCTATTCATCTTTTATATAAGGAAAGACTTCTTCAGCATTTCGTCTTGAAGATTCCAGACAAGCAGTCTATTTCAATTTGAACAGTCTCTCATGTCACCTGCCATATTCAATAGGTTGCCCCCCCCCGGCATCCTGCATATCTTTAGGTCAACTTGCACAGCTCTCATGTGAAGTAATGCTTCTGCTCTGCTCTTGTCCAAGTTCCTGGGAGAAAATACAAGCTTTGATTCTGCTTCTGCTGGTCTTTGCTTCTGAGCTTGGCAGAGAGTTCCCATTTGACACTTCTTGGTATTCTGGATGTAGCATCTCAAAATTCACCTTTTGTGAAATGCTTACTTGATGGACCTCTGTCATACTGAGTTACTTATTTTCAAGATACATAAGGAGGTAATAGGCATACTTACTAATTTGAGCTTTTTTCTACGAAGACCTTGCTCTTCAGAATCAAAGTGATTGTTTTGTGACCTGTGTGTGATGTTAAGGATGTTCTTTGTTAGCACTAGTTTCATGAGTATATTAGCAGTCGTTGTATTTAGCTGACTTATACTGCCTTACCTATATGAGCAGTCTTAAATTGGATGTTTATGGTACTCCAGTGTATCAGGATATCCTGCTTTCTGTGTTCTGTTGTACGGTGTCTATGGTGTAAAGACTAATGTGAAATAAATGAGTTACACGTATTCTGCTCTCCAAAATCCTTTTGAACAAGAGTTTTATTTCAAGGAAGCCAATTGTTCACATGGGCAATTAATGTTGGAGAGCAACTAATTTGTTTGCTTACTAGAGACTTATTTCATATTAGTCTTTTCTAGGCCATGCTCTGCAACAGTTTTAACATAATATTGTGATCACAGGTTTTTTTTCTCAGCATGAGCAAAGACAACTTATGACTGGTTTTGGGTTTTTTTTGTTTTTCATAGCTGCTATTACATTCATGTGTGACAAGCGATGCAACAAGAAAAGATCATGTGGACGACACAAGTGTAATGAAGTTTGCTGTGTGGTAGGTTTACGTATTGTTTTATAAAATTGTCCATTGTGATGTGTGTTTGGTTTTGATTGTGATGTTAAAAAATTTTTTTGCTTTTCTGTCTTTCCATTTTTGGAGCACATCTTCTGTAAAGACAAGCAGAAAGTTGGGGTTGTTCAGCCGGGAGGAGAGAAGGCTCTGGGAGGCCTTATTGCCACAGCCTTCCAGTACCTAAAGGGGGCCTACAAGAAAGCTGGAGAGGGACTTTTTACAAGGGCACATGGTGATAGGACACTGAGGGTAGTGAGGCACTGGAACAGGCTGCCCAGAGAGACTGTGGCTGCCCCCTCCCTGGCAGTGTTCAGGGCCAGGTTGGACGGGGCTTTGAGCAGTCTGGTCTAGTGGAAGGTGTCCCTGCCCATGGCAGGGGGGTTGGAACTAGATGATCTTTAAGGTCCCTTCCAACCCAAACCATTCTGTGATTCTATGTCTCTATTTGCAGTATTGGTCATGTTCAAAAAGTTTATGTGTGTGCATTTATTTTGCAGCATTTGTTCTATGGGTGCCACTGTAAATGCAAAACCATGTTCCTGCCTATATGCAACTAAGTTGTTGTAAAGGTGCTTTTCTTCAGTGCAGTGATTCCAGGGAGAAGAGGGAGGGGAAGGATATTACTTAATATAAGAAGCGTAAGATATGATGTATTCATGGCTGCAACAGAGGTCTTAACAGAATCTGCTTTAAAAACTGTATCTATACAGTGATGGAAAAACTGTATAGATCAGGCCTAAGCTATTTTTTGCACTATACGTTTTGTTCAATTGAGTACATTATGACCTCACGGAGAAAAATAAGCCAATGGTGTTTATGGTTTATTCTGCTTTTCTTCTTTGCATTCCCTTAGGACACAGAACATAAGTGTTCTTTGGTTTGTGGTCGTAAACTCAACTGTGGGCTTCATAGGTGTGAAGAACCCTGTCATCGGGGCAGTTGTCAAACATGCTGGCAAACAAGTGAGTTATGTGCACAAGAGTACCTTATTTATTGTAGAAATCTATTCACTTAACTGGTCAGAGTTGGTCAGAGAATGAGATCCAAATTGACCAGAACCTGAAGAATATGCAGTTTGTTTTGATTGTATTTTTTTTCATGAAAGAGAATGTTATTTAATTCTAGATGAGTTTAAGTGGTGAATTTTAAATTAAAATTGAATTACAGTGAAATATATTCAGTTATGTGTGTTGATCCAGCAGTCACTTAAAAAACTTGAGGAATCACGCAAGGAAAAAAAGCAGTTTAGAAAGGTAATTTCTAAGTTAACAAAACTCTTGTTTAACAATGTGATAGTTGTTAAAGATGTTCAGAATTTGTTCAGCTGCTTAGAATTCACACTTTCCCAACTTGGTACACTAGTGATTTTTCTCTGGACAGAACCATCTGAAGAAATAAGATATGTCAGTCATGTATGTCTTAGGCTATCTGGTCACGTTCTGAATTGTGAAAATTAGTACTGAATTGCTAGAAATAGATTGACAGCCAGCAGGTATTAATTTGTTTAGGATTGCTGAACTATTTAAAGACTTAAGCTGATGCAATAGCTTTAGACAGGTATGTACTCTATTAAAAAACTGTGCCAGCTGAGTAATACTAGTTTTCTACTAGTTCTTTTTTACCACTTGATGTAAGGTACCATATGTTGGCACCATTATAATATGTAGATAGTACTAAATTTTCTGGTTTGGGCCTGAAGCAGACAGAGGAATGCTGCTATGTTTCCTTCTGCTAGCAAAATCTTTAGTTGATCTGGAACATCTTTGCATGTGATAGCATTTTAATGTTTGGGGGTTTTTTTCTCAGTCTCATATTTTAATATAGGTTTCCCCTTTCTTTATAGATACAGCTTATCACAGAAATGATAAGCTATTTATTAAATGCAATTTTTGAAAGTTGGGCAGAAAAAGTGCTTAATGGATTTTCCAGTTTGTATCCATCCTTCCACTCAGTATTTTCTTAAGAAGTTTGGACGTTTTCTTTAAATCCATCATCGTTCATTCTTGAAGCTGTGAATTCTAGGTTTATTTTTGCATCTGCTGTAATCTACAGTAAAACTGTGAGGGGACAGTGTTTCAAGAATGGAATAGAAGTACTCACCTGTAGTTCCCCTTTGGCTTTCATCAAATACTGTCTTTTGTCTAGTAGTTCTACAGTCACTCCTGGAGAAAAGTGAGTCTTCTCTCTCAGAAACAGAGTACTGCTTTGGAACTGCTCACTAGAATGTGGGAAAGAGGACAGTGAGATGTTGAAAATGTGAACCAGACCTCATGACATCAGTGAAAAGGAGACAGACAGGTGTTGTATGTTGTAAGGATACTCTTTACAGCTGGAAGTGTCTTAGCTGCAGTAGTACCTGTGTCTCATATCATATGCCCATGGACATAGTGAAAGAACTCCATTTTTATGGAAACATCCTGGAAAAGTGAAGGTACTAGAACCTTTAAAGCTCACTGTGGTTGAAATAGCATTGTAGTCTGTCATAATGGCCTATGAATATGATGTGCATGCTGACTGTACCTCTCTTTTAAAAAAAATTAATATTTCTGTGTCCAAACATTTCTCTTGAGAAAGCAAAACAGTAATCTGAATGTCTCAGAGGTCCTGTTAGTAACTTATGGTCTAGCTGAGTCAAAATGCACAGATTTTTCTGAGCAGTTGTTTTTTTTTTACTGGATTTCATGGGCTTGATCTCCAGTATCATTAAACTTCTCCACACTGCTGCAGTATTTCACTCTCAGACCCAAGATTCTGATTCCTGGAGAGATCTAAGGATTGCCTCCCTGGTAAATTGTTCCACTATTGGATGTGATGCAATTGAAAGGTCAAGCTTCACTACTAAAATTTTGCAGAGAGGCCCTTTTCTGAGCACAGGAAAATCAGCTCAAGGAACCAGATACTTATGATCATTTGGCTTAAACCTTTGTGTTTCTAAAGTCTCCCTTTCTGTATCTGTCCAGAGATAAATCATCTAACTAAGCAGTATCTTCAAAGATTTCTTACCTGCTTTCCCTGGACGCTGCTAGTTGGGATTTTAGGGGCATACCTTACGTGATTCTGACCCTGTAGCTCATGTGGAATGCTTCTCAGCCCTAAGATGACCATCCTTGTCTCTGATCCAGCTGTCTAGCCACCACATTGCAGTTGGGCTGCATCAGCCATGGTATCATGTGGCACGGTGTGGCTGCAAGGCATCTGCCATTCATTAGATTGGATTTCTTGCCTCTGCCTCCATCTCCACTCTGGTTTTGCTGGGTGTGGTGAGGGCTGACATCAAGATGCAATACTAGAGTGCATCTACATCTCTGGTTCTGATTGCTTCCCAGGTACTTTACCTTCCAATGTCATTTCCTCAGTACTGAGAGGTGAGGTCCCTTTCTATGCCAGGGTCTTTTTATACACACCTGTCTACTTTAACAGAGCAGTACATCTCTTAGCAAAAATTAATTATGTCAGCATTAGATAGATCTTTTCTTGTTTAAAGTTGTCAGATGTTGTATTTCTACTCTTTTGATCTGACCTCTCTGTGCTCCCTCTCCATTATCCTGATTAGTGCTAGTTAAGGAAACTTCATTATAGTTAATGATTCTTCACCTACCACTTCTTATCAATAGCAAGCAGCCGGTATAGCTGTGTAACGTTCAGGTCTTCCAGGGACCTTGGTCTCTGATCTTTAATCTTCGTTGACCAAGGAAGACTTGGGACTTTACAGCCTGGAGGGTTATAGGTTGTTTCAAGACCTTTAGTGAGGGACAGCAAAAGCCCTACTCTTTTTCTGTGCTTGCTTTCCACAGAAAATCCATGGATGTTCTGAAAGTTCTCAGCTTTATCTACTTCTACTTCTTTCTTGTAACTCCTAATGTTTTGTTTTCCCCAGCATTCTTACTTGCTGGAATTTATTATAATTAAGTCTCCTTAGACAAAAATTACAATTCTTTCTACTAACTGCTGCTCTCTAAGATACATGGGTAGATGTCTAGGACCCGGCCTGAAATTTAAGGGCCTGAACAGACGATAAAAAACAGCTGGACATGAGAAATTTCTGAACGTAAGAAAAAGCCCAGTGAAAAGCTTACAGAAGTTTCAAATAGTGCTGTGAGGAATGGATGGTTTTCACAGATGTTAAGGGTGAGAGATGACTGAGCTTCACGGGTAATTGGAGGAGGGAGGTATTGGGAGCCTTTCTAGGAGTGAAATATTGCAAGGCAGACAGAACTTGGGTAGTTCTGTGATGCTGGGATGACCACGCTAATGATACCAAAAATAGCAGATTTGGGTACAGATGTACATAAACTGGGACCAATGGGGAGAAATTTATTTTGGTAGATTATTTGGGAGAAACTGAGGTGAATGCATGGGAAAATTGAGAGAAGGAGAGATAAAAGGCACCATTTGTACAAATGAAGCTGCTGGTCAGTGCAGAACTCTGGTAGAGCGCATCCTGTGCACCTGATGACAACTGTCTATCCTGTCCTAGTTAAGAATAAGACTTAATATCTGTCAGTGTAATCTCATTCTTTTTTCTTTGTGTAAGAAGTTTAAGTGCCAGCAGCTGGAGACTTGACTGCAGGTCATGGGAGCACATAATCTCTATGCCAACAACTGAAGAGACCAAATAGACTTGCTGTAGTGTATGCCAGCAGCTGGAGAATGGGATCATAACTTAGAGGGGCCCCTTGATCTGGGTGCCAGTACCTGGAGAGATGAAGGGGGTGTGTGTGATTCTGTTGTTAATTTCAGTCCTGTGTATGTCTGGGTAATTTGGCAAGGAACTTGTTTCAGAGCTGGACTGACTGGCTAGTCAGAGATCTGCCTCTGGAAATACCCAAGCTTTCATTCAGTGACTGGGTATTGGGTCTGTCCAGGTATGGATATTAGACAGAGCCTATGCTAATATTTGAGATCCACAAATGCGGTGTGCATGTGAATCTAGAGTGTATGCAAGTGTGTCTTCACCAGTGATCTTCAATCCTGCTGAGCTGGAGAGGAGGAGGAGGAGGAGGACTTGGCTATTGGTATTCCTGTTGACATGAATCTTGTTCAGTTGTCCCTGTGTTAGTCTATGTGTCTGATCATGTTATTGTCATGTATGTATTGTGTATCTTGTCTCTCTGAAATGTGTGTTCAGTCTTGGTACTGGCTGGACCTGCATATTGATCCAGCAGCCATCGTATCCATGGAAGTTGAACAGTAGGAACCTTTGAGATTTTAGAGTTCAATGGATTTTGCTTTGGTAGATTAGGAAGGAGGAATCCTGTGATTCCCAGAGTCAGAGAACTTGCTGAATTCAGCATCTCCCTTAACACGCTCATCTTCTCTTCAGGTTAGAATTGTTGATTTGTATTTTTATTGCCCCATTATTTTTTTTACCTCTTCCATCATTGTTTCCTGTTCTCTCTGATCCACTATCTCTTCATTTATAGAAAAATCATACTCTCTATTAGTTCTCAGACCTCCTTCTATGACTTGTGATGTTGGTATTTTCTCTTAGTGTCCTGTTTTTCTAAGTATTTATCTGTTTGAACTGTAGTTTGCATTCTAATTGGTCTCCCTCCCAGTTTCTTTGTTTTGAAAAACAGCAGTGAACAGTGTTAATTTTTGTGCAGTGTTAAGTTTTAGTTGGGATGGGGTGTGTAAGTATTTCTATTTCTTTGTTTATTTTATCACTGAGATTTGGAATCTTGTGATTAGAGTTTAAAATCTGTTTCCCAAATGTGTGTGTGGTGGGGAAACATATACTGCCTGAGACAGAGAACTTCTAGAACATACAAAGTTTGCTTTGAAGTATTTGGACAGGTTAATAAGGTGTTTATGAGGATATATATAATACTAAATGACATAAAGTAGTATACAGAAGAAATTATATGAAGAAGTCTACAGACTGCTGGCCTTCTGGTAATTCTCTCTGGAATCTTCCTGGTACCATGTACAGGGTTTGGCAACAGGACAAAATCTAACTACTGGTCTGACAAAGTGATGATGGGGGAAGTTTGGAACACAAGATTTGGATGATGTGCTTTCTGGAAGGGAATTCAAGAGATATCATTTTTAAGTCAAAGATAGAACAGCAACAGCTTTCAACTTGTCATGAGCATTTCTCTTGCTCCAGTTCAAAGTGTTGCTGTCAAAGAACCACTGTCTAAAAGCAAGCATAATTATTAATGAGTGATCATAGTCATAATACATGTAGCTACTAGCATATATTTGACTTGTTTTTTTTCAGGTTTTGACGAGTTAACTTGTTACTGTGGTGAATCTGTGATTTACCCCCCTGTCCCCTGTGGCACTCAGCCACCAGAATGTAAAAAGACATGCACCAGGCCACATGACTGTGATCATCCAGGTAAGTCAGGTTTGGGTATTTTGTTTCTTTTACTTTTTAACAAAATTTTAAAAAGTGTACACAAATTTGTTTCAAAATATATTAGCTTTTTTATTAGCTGTTCTTCCAGTAGATCTGAATATTTCCCAAAGTCTACCCTTAAAAGCCAACCAACTTAAAACTCGTCAAGAATATTAGTAGAGGTACTTCTGACTGGCAAAACCATTGGGGTTTGTTTCCCATTGTTATTAATAGTCACAATACACTAAATAGTGTATTCTGAAGATTAAGTGCTCTATTGAAACTGTAGGATAATCTAGTGTACAGTTCATTTCTACATTCCTTGGAATTACATTAGCTGATCACAAAAAATATAGCACAGGTCAAACAGATGTGTTTTCTGACAAACTGTCTGATAGTATAACCCTACTCAGAGGTTACAAAATTATCTGCACATAAATTGTGTAGTTCTGAAATGCAAACTCTTGTTTAATGGTCTTTACTGTCTCCTTTAATGCATTTAATTGAGGTATACTAATAAAATTGTGCTGGCTTTTATGTTTCTGTGACTGCAGTGTACCATTCCTGTCACAGTGAGGAGAAATGTCCACCCTGTACTTATCTCACTCAGAAATGGTGTATGGGCAAACACGAAGTAAGTCTGGACATTTAATGTTATTGAATACTAAATAATGTTCTAGGACTGTAGGTCTAGATTTTTGTGACCTCTTTGGAATGGAATATGTTACTGGAGTTTGAGTTTAATGTGATTAAATTAAAAAAATGTATCTTTTCTGCCATACACATTCAAACCAACTGCTATATTGGACTATGATATAAGGAAAAGCTCAGTCTTTGTCCTAAGATGATATAGTAGTAGTATTCTCTCATGGACGGTGCAGGTGTGAACAGTAAAACTACTTTGAGATTTGCATTTATAATATTTCATTTTTAGTTGTCATCTTTTTTCCTCCTCTCTTCCAGCTGCGAAGTAATATTCCTTGTCATCTCACTGACATTTCCTGTGGACTTCGCTGCAATCAAATGTTAAAATGTGGAATGCACAAATGTAAAAGAATCTGTCATAAAGGAGAATGTCTTATAGATGAAGAGTGTAAACAGCCATGTACTATTCCAAGGCTATATTGTAATCATCCCTGTATGGCTCCGTGTCATCCTTCTTCACCCTGTCCAACAACATCCTGCTGCGCAAAGGTCAGATACCCAAAGAAAATTCACTGTCAGTTTTATGGTTTAATTATCAGCCAGTAACTGTTGTGACAGAGACATGTTTGCACATGGATAGCATGACGTTTTTTTCCATAAACTTATAATATTGAATTTAAAAAAAAACCACCTTATTCATCACTTTTAATTAGCTGTAATTCTACTAAAATGGGACTTTATAAAGGAAAAAAATTACCTGCCTTGATCCCTGCATGGCCATAAAAAGACGGAAGTTTTAAAAAGCTGCTCTCTTGTGTGATAAAACAGGTTGATCTTCAATGTGAATGTGGAAGAAGAAAGGAGAGTATGATTTGCTCAGAAGCATCTAATACATATCAAAGGTTTGTACTGTAATAATTCTTGTAGTTAGTTACTGGACTTAATTCTTTGCCATTTTATTAAATTTCAGGCTTGACTGAATATATTCAATTCACAAGCTTTTTCGGGTTTTTTTGTATTTTCACATGGTTTCTTTTTTATATTTTCCTGAACATTCCTCTTTTTATCATTGTTAGTCTAACTGTGGTGGTGTGTCAAAGCTTGAATCTTCCATCTATGGAACTCTGTTCTACCCACGTAGAGCAATTAGATACAGAATAATTGGGCAGGTCCAGATTCAGGTTTCTGAATATAGGTGATTGCAAATAGCGATCCATGTGTGAGTTGCTAAGTTTCCTTTAATGTGTGATGGAACCTAGTCCATCTGGATGATGGAAGCTAAAGAGTAATTTAAAGTAATTCTGAAAGAGCTAAATTTAGGCAGGAGAGCTTTGGCATCTTAACTCTCAGTTCTTAATATGCAAACTGAGTTGTCATAGAATGGTTTGAGTTGGAAGGGATCTTTAAAGATGATATAGTTCCTAACCCCCTGCCATGGGCAGGGACACCTTCCACTAGACCAGGTTGCTCAAAGCCCCATCTAACCTGGCCCTGAACACTGCCAGGGAGGGGGCAGCCACATCGTCTCTGGACAACCTGTTCGAGTGTCTCACCACCCTCACAATGAAGAATTTCTTCTTTCTAGCTAATCTAAATCTGCCCTCCTTCCGTTTAAAAGTTACCCCTCATCCTGTCACCACACTCCCTGCTAAAGAGTCCCTCCCCATCTCTCCTGTAGCCCCCTTTAAGTACTGGAAGGCTGCGATAAGGTCTCCCTAGAACCTTCTCTCCACGCTGAACAACCCCAACTCTCTCAGCCTGTCCTCATAGGGGAGGTGCTTCAGTCCCCTGATCATCGTTGTGGCCTCCTCTGGACCCACTTAAGCAGGTCCATGTCTCTCTTAACACTGAACTAAAGACAGTACTCCAATCACTGTCTCACAAGGGCAAAGTAGAGGGAGACAATCACCTCTCAACCTGCTGGTCACACTTCTCTTGATGTAGACCAGGTTACGGTTGGCTCTCTGGGCTGCAAGCACACATTTCTGTCTCATATTTAATTTTCATCCACGAGTACCTTTAAGTCCTTCTCCACAGGGCTGCTTTCAGTGCACCCATCCTACAGCCTGTTTTTGTGCTTGGGATTGCCCCAACCCAGCTTCAGGACTTTGCACTTGGCCTTGTTGAATTTCATTAAATTCGCATGGGCCCACCTCTCAGGCCTGTCCAGGTCCCTCTGGATGTCATCCCTTCCCTCCAGCATGTTGACTGTACCACACAGCTTGGTGTCATCAGCTGCAGATTATCCTCCATCCTGGTAGATGACTAGTTCTCTGAATGTGATGCAAAACATAGAGGCAAGCATATCCTTTTATATGAATTTAACAGGAAAAAATGATTCAGAGGATAGAATGTTCTATTTCCAGGATTTTGTTTGAGAATGATGTGGGATATTTCACTAAAAACTTGTATATTTTAGTTAAAGAAATTTTAGCAAGAAAATCAGACCAGGAAGGCTTGTTATTGAAGGGAGTGGTGAAGAATCTTTATAAAGAAAATTGTAATAGTCTCAATAGGGGTATTTTGCTTTTTCCTTAGGGCTTATATCATCAACATTTTCTAAGCAGATTTCTAAGTACTTTTTAAATTCACTTTACACGTTTTAGTTGCACACAGTTAAGGAAGAATCACATAAAAGTTAAAAAGGTAATTAAAGCTATACAGTCAGCTGTAGTTTGAATATTAAGCAGGTGAGAAGAGAGAATATTTGCACTGCCTAGTTTAGACTTGCTTAGAATTGATGTTTTGAAAAATTCCCTGAAGAAGTATGTCCATTTGTTAGTCTTGCTTCTAGTTGCTTGAGGGAGATGAGAGTAACCTTAATTTATGTAGCTAGATTAGATACTTAAAACTAGGTGTTGTGGAATTGGAGTCTCATACTGTAATTTGAGGAGGAAACTGTCTGTCGTCTTCCACTTGGAGGTTTAAATCTGCAGCTTTATACACCTTTTCAAATGTTTATGTGTGGCCTCAAATGAAATCTAATGGTCTTCTTTTTCAGAATAGCTGCTATATCTATAGCCACTAAGTTAACAGATCTACAGCTTGGAGATTCAGTGGAAATCAGTAGGCTTATTACAAAAAAAGAAATGAAGCAGGCCAGGTAAGGAGATACAGTTAAAAACATACTGGAAACCCTTGTGTGTACCTGAAACATAGACGATGTGGAAAGTACATAATATTGTGAGCAAAATACCATTGTGGGATAAAATAGGAAGACTTTAGATAACCTGTCTCTGCTGTAACAATACTGATAAAAGAGAATTGTGCAATTCCTTTAGTGGGTTAGGGTTTTGCTTTCATGTAGAATGAGTCATCTGTCATTGGCTGGTTTGTAGTTACAGTTATGTAAGGAACAATATAATTGTGGTTTCAAAGTTTTCCTACCCAGCAAACTCCTTAGAGTTCCTACGGGTTTTTTTTTCCGATTTCTAGACACTAACTTTTTGCTGTTACCTTCTGTTCCAGCATCCATCATTCCTTCCTGGATGATTAATAGGGCATATTTTCCTCTAATCATTATGTTAAAATTTGTAGTATTTTTTTATTACTCTTTTTAGATTTCTTACATTTATATCTCAATTTCATTGGTGTGTCTGTGTTCTCATACTGGCTAGCACTGAAAATCTGCTTTTAAGTCACAAAAGCGCTTATGGCTTAAGTTTGGTGATTTTTCTACTCCTGATGTTCCTCAGGATTGGAATAGTGTGTCTTTTTACTTTTAGTATCATTTCTTCAAAGAATTGGCAAGTTTTTCCAATATCCTTCTGGCAGAAACTTGTTTTCTGAAGTATTTGCCCTTGAAGTCCCTGATTTCTGGGTTTAGTTTATTTTCGTTTACCATCTCTACTCTCTCTTAATTGTGAATTTGATTATTGCAGAATCAGTCTGTTACATGTGTTAAAAATCTAACTTTCCTTTATATTATGTATAGTGAAAGTAGTGAAATTTCCCATACAGCTGCTTCATGAGTTCCTGTATAAAAAGCTACTACCAGCATACTTCAAGAACTTTTGCTAGTAATTCTGTTCTGCTTATCTGTGTAATGTCTGGAATTGTAGCATGTTATTACCAAGTCATTTTTGGATAATGTACTACACTGAAATAATTTTGACTCTGAATGTATGGGCAAGGTGAACTAGCACCAGAAATGACGTGTGAGAGCACCTGTTCTTCCCAGTCTCCAGGTTCATTCTAGTTGGGCCACTGTCATACTTCAGAAGATGGGGGGGGAAAGACAAGGTGTAAGAGGGAGATCTGTACTGATCTCTGCATGCAACTTCAAAGAGCGTGGTATTAGTACTATATAAGCATGGTATAAGACACAAACAGGAAACGGTAATTGTGTCTTTTTTTTTTAGCCTACCCTGTTTGTTTCAATTAATTGAATACTCAGAAATGTACAATAAAGCATTAATTTTTGTCTCCTAGAATGTGTCTGTAGAATAATCGCTGCTTTACCCAGCTTGAGCCTCAACTACTTTATTCCTGTTTGTATCACAATGCCAACCAGATGCAAATATACTCAACAATATGAAGCCAACTTCAGGTTCTCAAAATAAAGTCACTGTTTAAAGAAAACAACCATTTGGCAGTGCTAGAACTCAGTGGGGGAGGATGGAGGTGTGGTGTGGTAGAAGCAGAGGGAGTGACCTTTTCAGCTACTGAAGCTGCAGGTCTGTCATAACAGATATATGAGCAATTGAGATACCGGTGTCTGTTGGTATCCCAGACTTTGCAGCATGTGATATAAGTTGTGTTGTAGTCACTGCTGCACACCTTTCTGTGTGGGCAGACTTATGCTGCCCTTTCCTTGAATAGTTGAAATTACCAGAGATTACTTTTTTTCATGGAAATATTTCCTGATATGATATGTGAACTGTGGCAGGTAGCCTTCATTCAAGGACAATCAAGGGAAGTATTCTTACTTCCCTGCTCTCTTCATCTACCAAATACTGGGCTGGGGGGTAAAAGAGATGGTGACACATAAAATATTTATTCTTAAATTTCTAATTTATTGTTCAACTCCACTATTTTCAAAGTAAATTATAAATCTGCTTGCTTCATTTACAGTGGCAGAATACTTTATGCAAATTGTTCAGAAATATTTTATGCAAATCAGACAGATTTCCTTTCTTTTTTTCTCTTCGGTCCTATCTGGAGACATTTTATACTTTAATTTGTTTAGATTATTAGGGTTTGGGAGTTTTTCTGTGACAAATTTGATCAGTCCTGGAGTAGCTTCTCCAAATTGGCTACATTCCTCTTTTAGAGGAGGAAAAAATAATTCTTCCACAAATGATACTAAACAGTAACAGGGTGATCTCATAATGCAAGTATGTTAGCTTTCTTCTGCCTCCAAAAAACCCACCAGAAGTTCTGGATCCTATAGCTGTGTGTCTCCAAACGTTATACAAGTCACTGAATGAACCAGTTTCCCTTGTAGGAATTATTTATTTGGAATCAAGGAACTATCATCAACAGAATGAACGCACTTATGCAGTCTAAGGGCAGTAGTTTGTAACTGCAACTGTGAAATTCTAGAGAAATCTTGATCTTTCTCTGAGATTTTTATCTCTTAAGAAAATACAATACCTTTCAAAAATGAGACAGAAAACTGAAATTCATAACTCCACTGGCACTAGAAGTCATGGCTCAGTTGAAATACTGATTTTTATGGTGCAGTATGATCCTCCATAGCTAACTTTCCTCTTGTTTTCTGATGCACAGAAGTGACCTTGTCACATCTTCCTTTGCTAATTTCACATCCTTCCTAGCATCCCTTCAGTGCTGTTACCAACTGCATATTTTTTTCCTTCAAATTATCTGGTTTACCAGTATAATCTAATTCAGAATTTGTTTTTCTCAGCTTCTGTGTGGCTTTGGTAATTGCTGCTTCTGTTAAAGACCTGGAGAAGGTCTTGTGTCTCAAAGATCTTTGGTTGTTGTTTGGTTTTAGCTGTATTATATCATCTAATACAACAAACTATTCTCACACACTCTTTTTACTCTTTTAGGCAGTGATAACATGACACTAACAAATCACAGTTTGGAAAGTATGAGTAACAACAGCAATTCTAATTGTATTTTTCTTTCATAATTCAGATTGCAATGTGATGAAGAATGCTTAGCTCTTCAGAGGAACAGGTGGGTAATGAACTTGCTTTTTTTCAGATGTCCCAAGTTCAGAAAGTTAATGCTATGTGTTTAAAAAAAAAATACCCTTTCCTGCATGACCTAAAGAACTGATAAATGTGGAGATGATTCCTATATTATAGGGATATGTACTGAGTGGTCTGAGATCTTACTAGAATATTCTAGTGAAAAGTCCTGAGTAGTTTCAAATGTACAAGACTCCATTTTGCAAGTTGTGCATGTGTATCAGTAACCCATATCTGTACTCTTCAATGACAACATGTTTGGGAGACTGGGGGGATTAGTGTATTTATTTTTGCTTGATTGCATTTTTGTTATGTTCTCTTTTTTTCCCTCCTACCCTCAAATGTAGGCGTCTTGCTGAGGCTCTTGAAATAGATGATAATTCTGATCCTTTTAACATCCGTTCTTCTGGACCAAAGTACAGTGACCTTTTAAAAGAAGATGCAAAGTACGTATTCTAATGATGACAGGTGTCATAGGTAAACAGTGTTGAGTGCAGGATGAGAAATGCTGAATAGTTCTATTTACTCTTGTAAAAATGATCATGTTTTCAAGACCTCCAAAATGAGAATGTGAAAGGTAAAAAGTGCCTGATGGTTTGCTTTGTTCTGTAAGAGGACCAGATTTAGAACAGACCCATCATTTTCCATCATTTTTTTCACTACGTATCAGTACCTGTACTTCTCACATCCACACTGCTTTCATACACAACCAACCCCCATCTTGATGCTCCTTGTAAACTTTTCAACACAGAGACAAAAGTGAATAGCTGAGTAATGAAACATGCTCTCATTTCTTTTTTTGCTTTACTGCCTTTATTTTAAAAATAAAGAAATGGGAGTAATAGAACTGTTGATGCAGAGCTAAGTCTGCCAGTGCTGACTGCAAAGAGTGCTGCTAGACTGAAACATCTGAAAATGAAGCAATAGAAAGTCAAGGTAATATGAAAAGCATCACACTAATAAATACTATGCAATCTGGAGTGACAGGGAGGGACCAGACATGTTTTTAAAAAAATCCTGAATGGTAAAAAAAAAAAATCTAAGAAGTTTTTACTCGTGTGTGTGTGTGTGTCTTAATTTTTTAGAACAGCTGAATCTGTTTTGCTCTTGCTTCACTAATGATATATAAATTTGATATTTTTATGAGGATTTTTTCTACTTGAAAGTCCTTTAATTTGCTGATGTTTTGAGACAAGTGAAAATTTCAATTAAATAGCCACACAGAATTTAAAAGTAAATCACTTGTTACTTTACTTTCAACTGATTAGCCTACTGCAAGATAAGAGCTGAATGTTCTCATTGTGGAGGTACTGTTTTATTAGTATTTGCATTTAAGCTGTATTTTATAAGGACTGTTCTCTTAAGTGTATATAGAATATCTTTTTTCCTACCTCTTTCAGAAAACAAAGTGCACATTTTCACTTTTTTTACTATGTTGAACATCTTGTGACGTGTGTGTGTGTAGTCCCCTCTTTTTGGAACACAATCCAATCTTGCCTTCTTGTCAGCTATTCTCTACCCATAGTGCAGTGCTCATCTTTCATGAACAGAACTGACCAGGATCATGCACTGTGTTGCAGATGGTCTAACAGATACCTTGAAAAATAGCCTCAATGCTTCCATGCTTCTCTATGGAAATATCTCACAGAATCATCTAGGTTGGAAAAGACCTTGAAGATCATCCAGTCCAACCATTAACCTAACACTGACAGTTCCCAACTACACCACATCCCTCAGCGCTATGTCAACCCAACTCTTAAACACCTCTAGGGATGGGGACTCCACCACCTCCCTGGGCAGCCCATTCCAATGCCTAACAACCCGTTCTGTAAAGAAATACTTCTTAATGTCCAGTCTCATATCCTAATATCCAGTATCTCTTTTCAGTCATTCTACAATTTTAGTTACATCTCCTTTGTAGCCACGCTATATTGGTAATTCACAATAATACAGCCAGGTTATTCTTACTGATTCATAGCTTAAAGCAAAGGTTCTGTTAGTCCCCAAATCGATGACTTTGCACATTGAATTACTAAATTTCATTTATCTAGTCTTCAAGATAAGTGAGCTTCTCCCTGTATTAACATACCTCTCTTCTACATGAGCAGCAATTTGTAAATTGTGGTTTTATGAACTTAATTCCTTGACTGCTCTTCGATCTTTATTTCAGCAGCCCTGCAAAAGGTCTGGGTTTCCCTCATAGTGGCAGGACCTGGAAAGTGTATCTGTTACAGTATTTTCTTCAGGTAGCTCAGTATTCTGTGTAGGTTTTGACAGATGCATTGATTCTTGCTTGTGCAGGTCCCTCAAGTAATGCAAAAGTTCAGGGCTTGTGATTTTTCTGCAGGGCGTAAGCTACACATCTGTGTATGTGATCTCGGAATGATGAGAAATACGACAGCCACCTGCCTGTGCATTCAGGGTCACTGCCTCAAAAAGGCAGCTGCTGCCAAAAACCATGAGTAGAATGCTGTGATATTAATTTGTTTAGGCAATCCATTGATCTGGGAAGGTGATACATTGTCAGGGGCTAAAAAAAAATGCAGGTCTACAAATGAGAAGACTTGAGAAAGCTGTGAGAGCTCCTGATTTTGAGCTGCAATCTTTAATTACAGAACTCTAAAGCTCCGAGATGCAGTACAACTCCAGGTAACAGGAAGAAGATGAGTAAGTGGAAGTATGCCAGGATATGTCTCCTTTGTAGGAGAGTGACAGGAGAAGGGAGCACCAGGAATAACATGGCAATGCTGCTGCAGCCAGTCTTGCTGATGTGTTTTTCAGAATGTCAGAACATTCGTCTCTACACCCTACAGCTCTACATAAGGAAATTATCATGCTGCCAATGGGAATCGGTCTTCTAATTTAAAGATGACTGTACCAGCACAACTGAGTATAGATCCACTGTGTGGACACTTCAGCACTGATCTATCTAAAATGCTTGAGAAATAGACACAGAGAAAATGCAAATGCTCAAGTTGGCCTGCTCACATGAAGTTGGAGGATAGTGGCACAGATATCAATGCCCATTTTGACAGGGATGATGCTAAGGCTGCTGCTCTTTGAATTAAGACTACTGGAGAAGGAGGGGAGGACATCTGGAATATCTGGCCACATGGAACTAAACAGAATAGAACTTCTTATTTTGTCACTGGCTGTGCAAGACCCCACAGCAGCTGTATGGACCAAGGAAATCTTGGATCAGATGGTTAAGTCTAGAGAGATACAGAGGGAGATGGGTCCTTTGTAGTCATCCTCTTATCCAGTCTTCCCAAGAGTTAACCCTTCACATGCTGTTGTAAACAATGAAGGCAGAGCAAGCACTCCTGTATGTGATCTGACAATAGGAGCAGTGTACAGGTTTAGGGGTAAGAGGGCTACTTTTCAAACATGACTGCAAGCCTGGAATGTCAGCCATCTAGAGTAGAGTCTTGTACTGGCAAGTGTTACAAGAACAAGGAGGGTTTTGGCAAAGTCAGCAAATTCTTGGGAAAGGAAAAATTATACAGCACACACTACAGTGAAAAAACAAGTAGTGAGGAACACTCTTATGAAGTAGTGTGGTTGAGAGGAACTGAAATGGCAGTAGACCTGTTCCTGCTTACATGCAGTGTGAGGAGGGGAAAAGCCAAATGTACACCATTTTTAGACACTGCACAGAAGAGGCTTTCAAGTCCCACGTTGCAGAATTTCAGTATACCCACAGTCAGATTGGATGTGTTTATTCTAAGAACCACTTCATTTTGCTGTACCTTATTTTTCATTGTGTGTCTATTGCAGGTTAAAGCATAGGAGCTCTGAGTGAGCAGTTAACTGGTTGGTTGGCCATAACCAGTCATTAATAGCTTAATGGAAAGAATTGTGTGCAAATCATGATTTCTGCACTAGTAAGCAGTAACAATATTCCTTTTAAAAATAAAATAACAGAACAACACACTTGACAAAACTTGGAAAACTTACTGTAAGAGCTCAGATAAGTAGCCAGAAAGAATTAAAAATCCATGAGAAAATACTTTGCTTGGATAGTAGATACTCATCGGTATCCTGGGAAATGGAGACACTCCATTTGGTTTTGATAGGACAGTATGAATTGTACATTGGTTAATTTGTAAATATACAGGCGAATTCCAGCTCAGGCTGATCACAAATGAAATACTTCAAACAGGATATGAGCAAGCGGATGAGACACCAAAACAAGCAACCTGAAACTGCAAGACCAGAACTAGACACAAGTACAGGTGAGAAGTAAACAGTAGCCACTTCTGTCCTACTCACCCAGGTATCTGATCAGGATCATACAGAGATGACTGAATCTGCAGGATTTTTTTTTGTCATCTTGTGAAATGACTTACAACAGCCTTCATTTTCTTCCTCATCTGAATGGATAGTTTGTTACTCTTGGCCTTGCAAGACCTTTGCTAACAGTTATGCTTGCCAATGTTTCTTGGCAACTGTAAGCTTCTTTTTGCCCTTCAGTGAAGTGTGGGTTCATGCTTCTGTATAGCTAGGAATAAAGAGTATACTTTGCATGCTGACCTGACACTCCACTCCTCTTATGTCATGGCAGTCTAATGACGTTTGCTACCACATTTGGAATGGAAAGACTGCACACTCTTGAAAAGTTACTTTATTTTTTCTTTACTGTTTCACTGATGGGAAGTTTTGATGCTTTAAAGAAACTCTTACTTGTGCTTTGTCAGCCTTGGTGTCAGAGGAGTAAACAGCCTGAATTACTATTCTTCACTCTCAACATCTCGACACAGTAGATACATCTTCCTGTTGGATTGCCTCAGCTGTTAACTGATGCATCCAGAAGTCTCTAGGCCATTCCAGATGCGGGTACCTCTTCAGAGTAAACTGAAGATTCCTCAATTCAAATTATGCTCCCTCAGAATCTTCTTGGTGATTCCAAAGAAAAAACAATTGTTCTGTCTTTCCCACCATCTGCATTGTCCTGCCCTGTGTTGTTCCTGTCTGAACAGTCTGTAGGTTGGGGCTCATTTAGATCATCAGGTGGCTCAGGATTGTTTTTTCATTAAGTTTTTTTCTATGAAAGATTCTGGAGGTGCTAAGTGCACAGAAAACACTTGACTCCCCTTTGAACACACATATGGGTAGTCACAATTCTGCCATTTTGTAGTATGTTACAAGCAAAAGGGTGGTAAGATCCTGCTTCTAGTCTTTAGGAAGCCACTGGAACTAGGGATGTTGTGTTGTCCATGAAATTAGTTTCAGTAACGTTCATGTACTCAATCCATCCTACAGCCTAGGTGTTTGGATGCCTCTTTCTTTTTAACTTGTCAAGTCCAGGTCCTTTTTGCAGTTCTCTCAATGTAATGCTTTTCTCCACTGAAGATCCAGGAGTTCTGATAACTACATGCAGTGTCCATTCACTGTTACAAAACCTTGAATGTTTTCCAGTGATAGGCTGAGTTCATCGTACCAGCGTTCAAGTGATGTTGGTAGCCAAGCTACACAATGTTGCTATTTCGCATGTTCGCTTGAGACCACTTGGTCTTTTGATGATACGTTCACTTCATCATCCAGAACTTTGGTAGGGCATCTACCATAGATGGTAGTGCTTGCCCTGCTTTGGTAGGCACTTCTTGACTGATGAAGTTCTGACATCATTCACAAAGTGGTGTTGTATTGGGATGGAATGGTGCCTACTTTTGAAGAAATAAAGTTATTTACTACTAACCAGCTTTGAGATAGGAAATCTTCAGGTAACCTTTCTTCCCCATGGAGATGGTGCTCTAACAAATAGCAACCTTACTTTTGGAGTTAGTTTACTTGCTTATTTAAGAACAGAGTACAAAGCTCACCCTTATGTGAAAGACTTCACCTAGTGTGATTGCACAAGGTAAAAAAAAAAAAATCCTTTATATCTCATATCAAGAACATTTTGTTTGCTTGCAAATAGCCTTATGCTTCTTTCGTTCTTACTAATTTGTTATGCTAGTCAAGTTGAAGACCAAAGTCTGTGCACTTTTCCTCTGTCTTGGAAAAGATCTCTCTTCTGTTTACCCAATCCCCATTTTGTGTCTAATCATGTATTCTAATTAAGTTAATTGCCTTAAAGAGAAGTAATTTTAAACACTGAAATGTCAGCTTTAAAATCTACATTATCCATTTGAAAATGTAGAATTGTATTTTCAGACGGTAGAGGTGCATCATAGAATTTTATGCTGGGTTCTAAGTGTTGAAGGGAAAAAAATGAACAATTTTTGTAATAGTGATGACATACTAAAATTTTTAAAAACTAAATAGTATAATATATAAATGAAAATGTGCTCTCACTCCTGCTTCTGCTTCAGTCAATTGAGTTCTTTAATTTTGTTTGTTGAAAATAATGTTACAAAAGATTAAGGTATTGTATTTTTGTAAGCTTTCTTGCCTCATTTACCTACAATGCTGTTCTTGCAGGAAGGATTTAAAATTTGTCAGTGACATTGAGAAGGAGATGAGGATGCTTGTGGAAGCTGTGAATAAGGTCAGTATTCAGATATTCTGTATGGCTTATTATAAGAAACAGTTTTTGTTAAGTTTGGGAGGAGTTTGTTGTTAAACTGCATTAATACTAATAGTTAGGAGTTGACACTGTTTGAGCTCCAATAGGGGTCACAACTTAATTATAAATAGAATAAAACTTTTAGGAGATATAGTAGCTGGGGATCACTTTGGTCACAGCCAAGCTTTTTTTTTTTTTTTAATGGATTCAACCAGTGCTATGCTTAAATGTGTCAATGAATTATCATTCATTTTCAGATCTCCAGTAATAAAGTATTAACTGTCAAGGGTGGCCTTTAAAAGTTGAGACTTCGAGGACAAAAGCCTAGGCTATTCTGATACCTGTAGTGGAACTTGCTTACAAATTTGTGGATGTCTTCCTGTGTTTGCCAGTGTGTGAGATAGTCCTTCTCCTTCTATAAGGAGATTTGGATTCAGCCACAGTTGTTTGGCAGACTCCAGTATACTTAGAGAGGTTGATACCACAGACACAACTACAGGTTTTTTAGTGAAAGGAGAATTCTGCCTTTGGGCCTTGCAGGTTAGCATACTCCTGTCTTGCTGCTGCACCACGCCTGACCCAGTATATATGGTTCAAAGGACAGTGTAAGCCATACTATTCTCAGTTGCCCTTAGCTCAAGAAAAAGTTAACCTTCTATAGAAAGCATTAATCTTCTTCACTCTACTCTCTAAGGACAGTTCCATAACTTTATTCCTTCTTTTTTATGTATGATGTTTCTTAATCTTTGGCCACCTGTCTAATGTTCTTGCCCATTGTTTTCCACATTGGAATAAAAGTTTAAAAGGGGTCCATCTGTCTAATTATGTTTAGGCCTCTCCAACCTGACATTTGGTAGTAGATGCATAGAGCAGTTGTTATCGCCTAAAAATAATCTGCCCAGTGTTATGTTGCCTGTGGTTTTCCAATTTTACATATACCTTCATATACTGCCTTTATTATACACACATATGTACACAAGTGCGTACACAAATATGTATTTATGACAACTGTGTATATGTATATGTACATGCCTATACTAGAATCAAACCGAGATAAGTAATATATATTAAAAAAAAAGAGCTATCAGAGGTCTTGAATTTGCAGTAGACAATGGATTAATGACATAAAATATGACAGAACAACAAAACCAGAGAGCTCAAAAGCATCTCCAATGCTTTAGTTCTCAGCAGTACCCAACTATTTGTTAAATAATGATTCTACAAAGCAGACAGTGTTTGATGAAGAGCATTGACATTGCAGAAGAGAATGAAAGAATGAAAGCAGACCAGATGTGACAATCTTTTCCTTGTCTGACCTAAAGGGAGAATTGCCCAGTGGTTACTTAAGTTTTTATCATGATCCGGATGAACCAGTTAGGCCCATGTGACAATTCAATATCTTAAGGATCAGTTCTGCACCATCCTGCCCCTCAGGCTCTTGGGAATTGCTATTCCGTAAGGTACAAGAAGTCCCCAGAAGTCAAATTATATTTCAAAAGGCAAGAGATTTATTTCTGAACACCAAAGGTGACACAAGCCTCGAAGCTTGGTAGCTGTATATTACAGTGCAAATGCAGATGATAAATCATTCTTATTTCACGAAATCTTCAGTAGGCAAACACAACAGTTACCTGAGGAGTTCAGTGACCATCTCTATAAAATTCTCTGTTTAGTTACATATTAACTTTCATAAGGCTGTCAGATTCCTTCTTGAGATGTTTAGATACCTGATTACCAGCTTTCTGTTTAGACACTCATTCTAGATCTGCATTATTCACGTTGCTTACAAGCTTCCTGTGCTTCTGCACGTGAGCCCATTTGGTAACAGCAGATCAACTTGTGCCCTGCTACAGAAATCTAGTTGTTTCACAGAATTGCGGAATATTTGAGGTTGAAAGGGTCCTCTGAAGGTCATCTTGTACAAACCCCCTGTTCAAACAGGGCCATCCAGAATCAGTTGTCCAGCACCATGTCTAGACGGCTTTTGAGTATCTTCAAGAATGGAGAGGCCACACCCTCCCGGGGTGATCCGTGACAGTGCTTGCTCATTCTCACAGTAAAAAGCATTTCCTGATGTTCAGAGGGAACCTCCCGTGTTTCAGTTTGTGCCCATTGCCTCCGGCTCTGTCACTGGGCACCATGGAAAAGAGCCTGGCTCCATCCTCTTTGCACCCTCCCTTCTGGTATTTATACACATTGATGAGATCTCCCTGATGTTCTCCAGGCTGAACAGTCCCAACTCTCTCAGCCTTTCCTCAAGGGAGAGATGTTCCAGCCTCTTCATCATCTTCGTGGTCCTTCACTGGACTCTCTCCAGTACATCCATGTCTCTGTTGTACTGGGGAGCCCAGAACTGGACACAGTACTCCAGGGGTGGCTTCACCAGTGCCAGGCGTAGAGGGGAAGGATTGCCTCCCTCAGCCTGCTGGCAGTACTTTGCCTGGTGCAGCCCAGGATAGCCGTAGCCGCCTTTGCCACAAGCGTACATCAGTGGCTCGTGTCCAACTTGGTGTCCAGCAGGATTCCCAGGGCCTTTTTGGCCAAGCTGTTTCCCAGCTGGGTGGCCCCCAGCATACACTGGTGTGTGGGGTTGTTCCTCCCCAGGTGCAGGACTTTGCACTTCTTGCCAAACTTCCAGAGGTTTCTGTCAGCCCATTTCTCCAGCCTGTCAAGCTTGTGCTGGATGGCAACATGCCCCTCTGGCCCATCAGCCTGTCCTCGCAGCTTTGTGTCACTGGCAAACTGCCTGAGGCTATGCTCTGCCCCATTGTGCAGATCACTAATGAAGATGGTGAATAGGCCTGGACTCAGTATGTGGCCCCTCTCCTCTCCCCATAGCCTCCAACTAGACTTTGTGCTGCTCCTCAGTACCCTCAGGGCCCGGCCATGCAGCCAGTGTTCAATCCACCTCACTGTCTGCTCATCCAGCCCCTACAGCAACAGCTGGAGGGGCTGTGAGGCTCTTATGGGAGATGGTGTGAGAGGCCTTACTGGAGGCCTGGCAGACACCAGCCACTGCTCTTCCCTCATCTACCAGGCGTGTCAGGTCATCATAGAAGTTTATCAAGTCGGTCAAACATGACTTCCCCGTGGTGAAGCCATGCTGACTACTCCTGTGGAGTTTCTTGTCCTTCATGTGCCTGGAAGTGGGTTCCAGGATGAGCTGCTCTCTTACTTTCCAGTGATCAAGATGAGGCTGACCAGCCTGTATCTCTGTGTGTTCTTCCTGCCTCTCTTGAAGACAGGAGTGACAGCATGTGTGGGGACCATGCTCTTGACTTTCTATTCCTTCAAAATAGTGGCATGTATTGTGTAAAAGGGAACATGTCCCTTGCACTCAAATTCTTCTTGCATACATTTTATTTCTGGAATTCTCAGAGGCTTTATTTTCTCCTTGTAAGAGTCATGTTTCTTCTTGCAATCCTCAGGTATTTTATGTTGTCTTGGCATGTCTCTGTACCTGGTAAGTGTTACTGCTATTGCTCATTTAGGCCTGTGTCCAAGCTGATCAAGTCAACTCCCCCTTTTTATGTAGCTGAAGACTGGATGAATGAGTTTGAGATGGCATTATGCAAGGAGACTGGTTTTAATTGTTGTTCTTCCATGATCTATAAGTCCTCCTTATGCTTGAATCTGTGTTCAGTTGTTTATGACTACTCCTAAATTCTTTCTGACTAAAATTGTGGCTTATTTTCTTTGTTTCTAGATGTAGATCTCTACTTACTCATATTAAAAGTATTTTGCATGCTAGTCTATCAAGCATTCAGATAGCTCTACTTGTATCAGTACTGTCTTTCATGCTGATTACTATTATTATGCTTACATATTTCACTGACTTTTTTTTCCTCTTTTGAGATACCAGCTTCAGCTTAACTGAATAAATTAGTAACTAAAAGGATTTTGATACAAGTTTTAGTATAAATATTGTTCAGTTGTATCTATCATAATGTTACCGTAAAAGCCGGCAGAGGAACTCTATGTGACTGCCTCATGAAAATCTGTTCCTCCAGACTCATCATTATGTACTTGTCTAGCATAGCAAAATTGTCATTGTTGGTATGTAAGCAGACAAGACAGGAAACATTTATATCATCTAACTCTGTCTACATATGGACAGAAATTCTGATGTTTTTCTGAGTGTGGAACCATCACCACTTTTTTAAACCAAGTGTTACTAGTCATCATAAATAGGTACAGAATCTGTAGTTTTCTTCATTCAAATGTTTGTCTATATGCTGTAAGTGTTATAATAGGTGGGAGGTTTATTAATGTTTATTATTAAGTAAAGATTATATCCTGATGACTTGTGGTTACCCTGAAGACTTATGGAAATGATTAACCACAGTTTCTGGTCCAATTACTATTCATAAATTAGCTATTTTACAGTCTTAAGAGGAGACAGATATTAACTCTTTATTTACAGGGTAACTACAGTGTAGCTCTGGTGTATATCTTGCTCTATTACATGTGGTTGTCTTTATGTTAATTTAGGTGACTGATCTTCTATAAATCCACACTGACTACCCCCAGGGACTTTCTCCTTCACGTACCTAAAAATTGTTTTTTAAAGGAATTGCTCTATGATTTTTTTCTCAGTCTTTGATGTGTAGCTAATCAACCCATAGCTCTTAGTTTATGTTCCATTGTCTTTGGTGGTTTTGGTGGGGTTTTTTTAACACAGTTGCAACAGTTACCTTTCTTCCCCTGGCCCTCTGAAAGAAAACTTCACCTTTTTTTTTTTTCTTAAACTTTTCTCTTGAATTCAGGGCAAACATACAAAGAAGAGCCATTGCTACCCACCAATGAACAGAGATCACCGCAGAATCATCCATGAATTAGCTCAGGTTTATGGCATTGAAAGTGTGAGCTATGACAACGAACCAAAGCGTAATGTTGTTATCACTGCAGTGAAGTACGTAATTCATTACTGTTTTCAAATCTACTAACTATAGTTTTAATAATTGGATATTTTTATCACTTACTCGAAATAATTTGTTTATCATACAATTTGCAACATGTGGTAACTTCTAGAAGTTTTTAAAGCAGTTTTTAATTTGATTATTTCGTAGGCCTGTATTTCCACTACCAAGTAAATCTTTAGAGAAGAAAACCCAATTAGAAGTAAAAAAGATAATAAAAGATTTTGTAAGACTGTTTTCTGTTTATCTTAGCAGTAACTTTTTGTCTTTTTGCCATCAGCTAAATTTGATAGAGTTATCAAAGACAGTAAATGTCATGAAGTTTTATGAAAACTAATTGCTGGGTTGAAAGTCATACCTAAATTTGCACCTTCTGTGAAAACATCTGGTATTTGACCTTACTCATTCTCCATTTATTGGAACCTGCCACAGAGTGTACTCCCTCTTCAGCTGAGGGACTATACCCTGGGCAGCATATTTAGTTTAGCACTGTCAAATTGTGGTTCTTTTGACAGCCAGTTGTTTTTAACAGTAGATTTTTACTGTAGTTATAAATAATCAGGTATGTTCTATAGTTATAAATAGTTACATATGTCATCATCTATGCTACTAGTGCCGTGAGCTGCTCCTGAGCCTGTTCATGGGTTGATAACCTTGCTACAGTGTTGGGGTTTTTTTTCTGAGAGATGGAATACTGCTGTGATACACCCCTTTTTGTTTCCATGAAATAACTTAAGATACTCTTTTTTGTTTCTAGTAAAGGAAAGTAAGAAAAAAGATCATATTTGAAAAAGCTTATTTAAGAAAAATAAATAGAAAATAGATGAGGGGGTGAGAAATCAGTGAAGAGGATAAAGTGTCAGAGAAAGGAGCAGAACAGATGACTATGTATTAAAAACAAAGACATATCCTGCAACTTGAGAATGGGAGGCCTTTCTCTGGTTTTAAGAGAGATTGCATACTAGTTCCTTCCCTTGTGTTGTTCCGGGAGCAGCATACTGTGCAGAACACACATGCTGCTATTTTACCTCTGCCACTCTTACAGACACCGGGTGGTCTACTAAGAATATTCTTCAGCTGCATAGCAATGTTTCTTATTTCAGTGGATTCATCCAAAGCTTCTTTCCATTGTCTTTTTATTTGCCACTTCTTCAAGACACAGAAAACATTAACGTCTTAGACAAGTGATAGCTCAAGTTCCAGGATGATTTTTTGAGCATCATTTCACAACAGCTTCTTTAACCCCAGGGGCTAGTAGTCACCAGGAAGTCCAGATGGTTTGGTTAATTTTGTTTCATCCTATTCTCAGTATTCCCCATAGGTTTTTTTTATTGTGGTCTTCTCTGAGTATAGATAATTCAAAATGATCCTAGGCAGAGAGACTATTCTTTCTTTTCACACTCCCCCATTGTGTCATGGAACTGGTAGCATCATCATACAGGTTGGTTAGAAGAGTAATAGTCTCCTTGGTGCTAGGAAGCTCCTCCAGCAGGACTCTTCCTGTTCTGGATATCTAGGAGCAAACACCACAAATCTGCCTTCATCTCAGCCCTGCCCCCATCATCGTTCCACCACATCAGTAAGAGTTGGTGATATTAGCTGCACTGGAATCGCTAATGTATGGCATTGTCAGGGTCTAACCACATAGAGAGCCTTCCCAGCATTGACTGTCAGAGTTGATCTGAGTTACAGTTCTGGTGCCATTTGAAATATAAGACTCCGAGTGAATCCTTGCAAGTGCCCTTCTCTGCTTCCCTGTTGGTCATTTTTGCAGTCACTATTTTTTGAGCAGTTGCAAATGCCAGATTCCTTCTGAACCAGGTCCAAAGGTAATGTCCAGACTGGTATGATGAAAGGTGGAAGGCTTTCATCTCCAAGTTGACACATATGCTTCACTTTACCTGTCAGTGGTTCATTGAAGTCTTTTACTCATGTTAATTCCTCTTATGAGTAACTCTGGATGCCAGAGCCTGTTAAGGGGTGTCTGCTTGTTATGTAGTGACTAGTGTTTAAGCAGCTTGTGTGAACTTGAAATCCTGGAAGTGTTTTTGAGAACAGTCCATCCCTGTAAGACCCATCCTTTTCCTGTTCCCTCCAGGAAGGACAATAGGGTCAGTCTCTCCTCATGAACAAGGGCACTTTTCAGGAAGGTGACAGGGTCCTTACATATTGTTCTCATTGAGAAAACCACATCCTGCCACAGTATCATTGATGTGTTCTCTATTATTCTTCATCCAGGTTTTTTTTTCCCTTTCAGTGAGGTCAATCTGGAGACAGTTCAGGAGTGGTCACCTACCTGCAAACTACACAAGACCAGCAGGAACAAAGGCCTAAAGAAATTAGACACTCTGTAACTACATTGAACACCCTTATCAGATCATGGCAGTTGCATCACAGAAGGCAAAAACTATACATCCCAGTGGCAGGCTTGAAAGGAAGTTGTATGTCTGAGGAAGCAGAATTATTCTTTGGCTTGTTTTACTGGGCATGTTTCAGTACTTGATCTCCAGGTACAAGTTCATTTTACTTAACTGTCTCTGCAGCCTTTCTGCTATCTGGAATAACTTTTTTTCCAATTTGACAGAAGTTCTTATCACTTCCTGAAGGTACTCTGTTACTTTAAGGACTTTTATTCTACCTTTCACTCTCTTAAGAATTTTTTCTTCTTCCATGAGGAAAAAGCTAACTTTCTCCCCACCTCTTTTGCAATTACAAAGGCCTTTTCCAGTGACTGCATCTCAACACCTCTAGCATCTAAAGCAGTTTATGCACAAAAGATGCTACAGGTCACCAGCCAAGGTAGTTTTAACAACAGGCCTGCTCCAGATAAAAAAACCCTACTATTTTTACTTCGGTTGACATTGTTTTCCCTGAGAATGTGTTGCCTCTTTACAGCTTATGACATAGGATATGTGAAGTCTAGACAGTCAGGAGATTGAGAGCTTCTTTATTTTGCCCAAACTGTATCAACTTTTGGAGACTTCTCACAAAAACCTGCTCTGTCTGAAACATTATTGTAAGGCTACATGAAGTCAGTTCTGGACAGATTAGGAGGCAAAGAATTTTGTAGTAGTTCATACCAAAACAGATCAATGCTGATCCATACTGGAGTTATGAAAATTGAACTTTCAGTTTTTAAGGAGAAAATAAGTTGGAGTCTGAATTTCCACAATTCATTTTTATACAACAGGCCATCCTGTCAGAACTACCAGTGCATTATAGTTAGCAGATAGTTATGTTCTCCTTGTCTCTCCCTGGAGTGCTGCTAAAAATTTGTCATCTCATCTTTGTTGCTTGAGGAAGGCAGTTGCCTTTTTTCTTTACTTTGAGAGTAAGTTAATAGAATGAAGAATGGCATCTTTAATATGAGAATGTCCAAAGTACTTGCAGAGACTTTTGGTTTCATCTCCACAATTGTAATAGAACTGATTATAGATAACTATGATTTACCTTAGCAGGAAGGGAAGGTCTGCTTGTCGCCTTTCTGTCAAGTAATTAGTCAAGGATTTTTTTCCATTGTACACCTACTTAGTTGAATTAATTTGTTTGGTTTTCTTCCAGATGAGCTGAATGTGATTGGCTGTTTAATATATTTTTTAAATACAGAATTTTTTTGAGATTGTAGTACTATGTGTCACCAAGGTATACAGGAAGTGGTATACATTTTGCTTGAGTGTGAGTTGATTGTCTATAAAGCCTCTTTGGTTTCATGGCTGGACAGTCTACTGTATAGCTCTTCTGTTTTGCTTTTTGTGGTTTGTTTTTTTTCTTTTTGGTGGGTTTTTTTGGAGGGACACTGAATCTTGTCAAAGCTAAAATAGGGCTTGGCAAATTTTCTTCCAGGATCTCCTCTAACTGCCCACAAGGTTTTGATCCCTCCTCAGTTTTAAATGTTTCATATATTAACCTTCTACATGCTGGGAATATTTCACTTCAGAGCAGAGCTCCTTTATTTACTTTCTTGGAATGTGGTAATGTTGTCTTTTCTAGTAAGATTTTCTTTAGCTAATTGTAGAAATAAGTGCACATGTATTCTTCAAGTGTTTTGGTTTTATGCATTCCAGAACTCTCATTTATTTTCTTTTTTTTATTACAGAACTGATATTTAATCTAATGTTTTAAAGTCAAACACCTTACTTTACTTGGGGAAGGCCTTTCTAGCCTTTCTTTTTTTGGCCAATTTACCTACCTCCAGTCAGTCAGGTTTCCATGTTTTTGCACATCACAATTCATAAAAGTGAAAGGAGACAACAAAATATTTTCCCATCTACCTTTGTCCTCTTTTAGTCTTTTTGGGTGTTGCTTTACAACTGAGAGGTAACTGAAATGATAGTGGGAGCCATTTGGCTTTATATGCCAGGTTTGGAGTAGTCTTACACCCATTTTATACAGGAGGGGAAAATTAAATGTTCTCAACTGATAGGACACTAATATATACTTGCTGTTGAAATATATACATAAGCATAATATAGTCCTGAAAAAATTATGATCAGTGGCAAGTAACTTTTTCTTCAGATAATTAACACTTTCGGTGTTGGAGAGGTGGGGACTCTTTTTGAATTGGTGACCCATGTTTGCAAGATTTTGTAGTTCATTTGAACAGACTGTCAGTACTCAGTTTAAAACAATACTGAAATGGGACCAGGGTTCATCGCTTCATATTTTAGTGGACTTCTGATTTACCTTGAGAATATTGTGTAGTTTTTCATCTGTGTTGCCACAGTATCGCAGGAATTATATTTGCAGAACTGATGGAGACAAGAAATGCTGGAAATAAGACATACTTAATTTTTGTTGAGCTCTGGAATAGAGCTAGTGTTAATCTGTGTACTGATGTAAGATTTCAACTGCTTAGAGCTCTGAGAGGGGTGAGGGGAAAAAAATACAAATTATCAAGTAACAAAGCATGGAAATCAACACATGCACACTTGTGGAATTATAACAACATTGTTTTGTAGGGTTTTTTGCTATTTGAAATGTAATTTTGAAAGGGACAAGATAAACTTGAAAGTAGAAATTTCATGTGATTAGTAACACAGAATCTCATGGTCTAGAGGACTCTGCTGTAGGAAGAGTTTACTTAAAAATTATGAATAAAATAAATAAGGAGGAAGCATTATTTAGTGATTGACATAGAATCATAGAATTACTTAGGTTGGAAAAGACCTGTAAGATCACTGAGTCCAACCATTAACTTATCACTACCAAGTTTACCATTAAACTGTGTCCCTAAATGCCACTTCTACACATCCTTTAAATATCTCCAGGATGGTGACTTAGCCACTTCCCCTGCAGCCTGTTAAAATACCCAAATTGAGTTCTAGGGCAATATATATCTCTTCTTTCACAGAACAGAGGTAAGATCAGAATCGACAACTTAATAGCTTAATTTGGCATTATGTGAACACAGTTCACTGCATCTTCACAATGTGTTTTGTGCACTTCACATGCAGAAATGAAGGAGTCTGAGCACCAAGACTCCAATATAGTAAACTGTTTCTGCATCTTCTATAGACAGCAGTCAAGAGACATCTGGAATACTGGATATCTTGGTTTTGGTAATGAAAATGGACTTTGCACACTATTGGTCTCCATGGTTGGAAAGATAAATATTTGAATAGATGATTTAAGTGTACAAGTATGAACTCTGATACCAGAACTGCTACTTAAAAATGCATCTCTCTTGTCCTAACGTCTTAATGAATATAATTTCCTATTGAATTAAATATCTTTACTTTATTTCTCTAGAGGAAAATCCATTTGTCCAAGCAATACCTTAACTTCTGTGCTGGATAAAGAAATGCAGAGCCGGCCTCCACCTCCTATTCCTCATTACAAACAAACAGATAAGTAAGGAATTTGTCTTTAAAACAATATTCTTCAATTTTGTGCTGAGTTATGTGAGGAGAGTGTTCCTAAGCTTCAACTTCATACTCTCTGGCTTTTTGTTTTCCCAACACACATGCAGCTTTGGAGCTTGCAACCTGTACTAAGACTTTCTTTCCGTAGAAGTGAACCTGAAATGAAGTGCTAAGGAAATGTAGGATTGACTGTGTGGCATAGGAGTAGTAATATAACAAATACTGTGGACTTCTAAAAAAAAAAATAAATTAATAAAGATTAGATAGTTGGGAAGAGATGGCTGTTTGGGAATTTTTGGATTGTTTTTTATCTTTAACTGTTCTTTGTAAAAGGGTAATGTCTTACTGGCATAAAATGATTTATTTAGACAGGTAGTAAATATATTTTTCTTATGTAGATATGACTACACAGCTGGCTAAAGGTGAACTACCATTTTTGTCAGATAGTGAAAGTTACTGAAGATGGGATACATAAAGCCTCTTGGTGAATAGTCTACTAGAGCAGTCTTTACTTTGTATGACCTGCCAGCTTTCATGTACCTGTAGTAATCTCATAGTTATGATTTTTTTTTTAACGGATGGCTTAGTTTTTGTTGAGGTTTAACTCAAGTTATTTCTAAATTAGCACTTGAAATTACATTCTGTGAAGCACCATTTACAGAAAGGGACAACTTGATTTTACAGTAACTATTTCTGGCAGTAGCTATTGGGTGTTTAAGGTGCTGCTGGAGAACAAAGTAGACTGAGAAAATTTAAATTGTTTCAGAACTAAGCATCTAGAGCAAAAAATATGTCTAAAATGACTGCTTATGGTGTAACTCAGTGTGAATTTTATAAAGGTTGTTACTCTTTATTTCCACTTCTGTGGGATTCCTGTCTTCAGTGACCCTAATGAAAGGGTGTTATGTGGCAAAACTAAATAAAAAAGGCTTTAGCCATTTGTCTTTAATTACTAGAATTTAAATTTCAAGTGCTTAATTGTACAAAGCTTTCTGAAATATTTCATGCTCTGTTATGGAAAAAGTCTTTGTTTGTATTTGATATTAAGATACATGTTTTGGTACTCTTGCTTTTAAAGGTGAGCAGATATGATCATCAGGTCACTTCAACAGTATTTCTTTTGTTCTTTCTTTTAAAAAGGCATGTTGAACATTTAGTCTTCAGTACAGTTTAGTTTTTTAAATAAATATTAACAGTAAATAGTATTTGCTGGTAATATTTGTTACCAAATTGTAATTTTAATAATACAACCCCAAAACACATTATATCAATTCAGCCACAGACTGATTTACATTAATAAAGTGTATGTTTTTTCCAAAGTTGGTTAACGAAGGCTTTCTGGAGCATTAAGGTGCTTCTATTAAAACATAATATAGCAATGCATGCCATTTACTAATGTGGTTACCAGTGCAGTTAACAATGCTGTGTGCATGTGCACACTGAGACATTATGGGAGTTTGAGGTTTCAGTTTACTTTGTGTCTTGTTTTTCATGCAGATGAGTAACATTTAATATTCTTATAATTTCAGGAGTAGTGGAAACAGTGGTTTATCCAAGCCAGTAAAGGAAGAGCCAGTAATTGACTACTTTGATGTCCAGGACTGAAGTTGATTGGTGTAGAATTATGATATAGAAGCTTAGAGGTGAAGACACTAAATTATTGTGTGAGGCGCTTTTTTGTTATCTGTCAAATGATCAGTTGTTCAGCATATTCATGATTTAACATCTAAAGTTAGATTGATTGTGATACTTCAAAAAGTTATGCATTTTTACAGTTCATGTAACTGCATAACACCTAACAGTAGTATAGCTTTTTAAACCTGGATTTGGTGCAATTTTTTATCTAATGTGTTGTCAGAATGATGTAGATTTCCATTGATGCCTTTAAAGTGAGAGAATTGGTTATCAAATATATTTTTGGAGGTAGTAGGAACAATGATAAATCTCAGAGATTTATTTTGACATATCTCATGCAATTTAAAATGGACCAGAAATAATCTGTGCTAAAAACACTGATGGGATTATTCTTGAAGTGTTTTTATATTTTTATTAATTCACTTTTGTGTTAATGTGGTAAACCTGGGTATGAGTTATTCCTCTACATGGAAGGAAGTGAAAAATTTAGTCTGAAGTATAGATATATACATTTCAGTGCCTGTTAATTGCACAGGCGTCTTTTGATTTGGGAGAGGTGGGGAATTAAGACATACTTTGCTTTATTTCAAATTTGATGTGTAAAAAAAAAAAAATAAATCGCACAAAAAAACCCACAAAACAAAAAAACACACAAAAAAACCACAAAACCAAAAAAAACCCCAAAAAATCAACACAAGAAATTTATTAATACTTTGTTATTCAAGACCTTGAATAAAATCATACTTTATATATTATTTTGGTGTTCTGTTTGGTTTAATTTGTATTTAGATATGTTAGCTTAATGGTCTTCTGGGGTTTTTTTTGCATGGTTTTATTTGGGGTTTATAATCTTTCTCTGTACTGTGCAAGCTTAAAAAATGTGTGAAGTATTTTATGAATTTGGAACAATATTTGTGAAATTTTTAAGATCATCTGTCTAAACTCTTTGACAATGGAAGATCATTGTTTTGTGAACAAAATGGGAGGATGGTTTAAACTGTGAAAGACACCAAAGTGGTCTCATACATGGTGAATTGTTTCCAGAGGATGAGTTAAGGCAGGTGAGTAGCTGCCTAGGAGAGGAGATGGTTGGTTGGATCGGAAGAGGTGGTACAGCTCTGAATTTGAGTAATATTTGCTCACTTGAGAAGTTTTTTTTGAATTAATAACTTTAACTCTGACACCGAAGCACTCTGTTTAGTGTTCCTTGTGGCTGGCTACATGTAGCACTAGAGGACAGTCCCCTATACAGCATCAGAGGCTGCTGCTAAAAGTGGCTTAGCATAATGAAGAAACGGATCTAGCAGAAAACTTGTCATCTGTTGTTGATTTATTTTTCAGCCAGCTCACTACAGTGTAGTGTGAGATTTGTTGCCGAGAAAATAGAAAGCAGTTATCCAGACCTAGATTCACTTATAGTTATCACATGATCCTGAACCTTAACAGAGGGATTCTGTGACTACATTTTGTCTTCAACAGCTTGTGAAACATGAAAGAATGAGCAGCAAACTCACAGACCATATCTGTTCCCCAAAATGTTCTGAGAATTAAAATAACTGCTGTTATTACCTATTTTCATAGGAACTTATCATTCTACATTTAAATAAAAGCAGTCTTAAATGTTTCTAAGCCTTTGAAATGCATATGCTTCAGGTAAAACAGTTACCAGAATGATTCTCAATCCTGAAGAGTGTTCAGGCTTTTAATTTGCATGTAGTTTAAATGGGTTTTACCTTTTTTTGTTTAATATTTTGTGAACAGAAATGAAAAATAAATAAACATAGCTTATATTGCCCTTAATTACTTAACCAAATCAATGTTTGATTCTGCAAGGTGTATTGCTTTGCTAAGTTCAGCTGAAGAAATAAGTTGCTTGGCATCTTTCCAGAAATGTATTTCTTAAACTCTTCACAATGAAGGGATTGATCTATTCCAGTGCCAGGTCAGTGTGGCCAAAAAAAAGGCTAATTCTGGTCTTGAAGCTCAGAGCTATGTTAATATAACACTGTTTTCAAGCTAATAACACTTGTTAGGGAGATTGTATGTAGCTGTACTGCAAAGGTAGGTTCTGGACAGGAGCTGGCATGTGTCTGGTGAGCTGAGAGTATAAAGTTAGATGCATGTACGCTGGAACACGTGCAGTTGGTATAGCATAGGTAGACTTAACATTACAGAAGCAAAACAAAAAGGGATTTAGGTGATAATAAATAGAATGAAGATGAAGCCTATTAACTTTTTGCACAGTTTCACATCAATATAAATAAAACTTCACATTGCACCTCTGATTTGAAATCTAAAACTTAAAATATTTTAATAACATTAGATTTAGGTCTGCTCTTTGGAATTTTTATCAGATTATGGCTTCAATATAAAAATGTGAACCCTAGTGAGATGCACATCAGCAGTCAAGTATTCTGTCACTGCTTTTAGTAAGAAAACCCAGGTAATCTCCAGCCTCTCAAGGTGAGACTAATAATTGTTACTGAATCTATTCATACTGAGAAGTTGTAATTCTCATCGCTAAACCTCTTAAATACATGAATATTAAAATACTTTTATAGATCTGTATGTTACGCATCTCTAAGCCATGGCTGTTGGAGCATATCTGTAGTTATGAAGCAAGTCATGTGTACAGAAACATTTTTAAATGCATTTTAATAACTTGGTTAAAAACATGATACCATATATTTACGCAGGAAATTAATACCAAAAAAAAAATATTGGTGTTTTTCTTCCCCAAACACAGTTACATAGCCTTAAGAAGGAACTCGACAAAGTTTAACAGTGGTGCTCTCCTCTCTGTTCTGGTTTGCTTTTGCTGCAGCATATCTGTGACTTTCATATGGAATAGTACTAAAGGTTGTAGTTTTGATACCTGTGATAACTCATCTTCATATTGCACGTGTGCCTCATGGAAATATTTTTCAAATAGCTATTTTGTAAATCTGAGCTGGTCTTTACACGTTTTATCTAATAGAAAATATGAGTGGATAAAAGAAATCTTTCGTCAGTGGCAAAAATCCTATTGACAGCACTGGAACCAAGACTTAAGCTTTGATATGCTAGTCATTTTCCACAGCCCTAAGAACAATACTGTTTCTTGTAAATTTATTTGAAAAAAGTACTCTGCAATAAGCATTTTTTTGAAATAAATTGTGATGTTGGTTGGAATTCATGCAACTTCATGAAGTGCTTTTAAAATTGTGTATAAAATAGGCAGATACTTTGGCATTTGGGCTGTGCTATTACCTATCTATATCGTCTAACATGTTTAAAGTGCTCTGAATATGCAGTGCTTGGGTTTAACCTAAAATTGTGTAAGATGCGTAAGTAGACTTCAATACCGCTGTTTCTGTGGCAGTTTTGTACAGTATCTGCCACGTAATGAAATGAGCAAAGTAAAATAGTTCTAAAACACTTATTCTTAAGTTATTTGTTGAAAGTTTTATATTTGACTTGATTTTTTCAAGTTACTGGTATGAAATTACTTTCTTTATAAACCTGAAATAGATTCAAGTTGAAAGTTCAGTGCTTTGGAATTGTTTGCAAGCTTTGTCTTGGTATTCCAAAGTTTGAAGACTGAAGCATCACAGAGAAACAGTAAAGATACATATGGAAGTTTGGGGAGTCCTTTTCCTCAGATTCTGAAATAAGAGGTATGATTGCTTGGATTTGAAGTGGTTTTCAATGAATGCTCTACGGAGAATTAAGCAAAGAAAGAGGGATTCTGCAAGAAATGGAGAGTAAGGATTATCTTCTACCTTCTTGGAATTCACAAGTACAGGAGATGAATATCTGAATAGAAATGTTCATTTTGGTTGTCTGAAAAACTCTTCACTATGTCAGCCTAAATGATACTTGGCAATAAAATGTATGATTTTAACTCATTGTCCTTCCATTGTTGTTTGCCCACTGTTCAGTTGTAATGGTGACTGTAAGGCAGAGTGGTATGGGTGGGGACAGGGGGGAGGTAAGGACTAATGTCACTTAAAAGACCCGGCAGGCATTAGCTTTAATGAATACAGGATGACGAATGTTAGGGGGTGGTGGTGAAAGCTTTGCCAGCACAGTTCAGTAGATGCAGAGAGACTTAAAAAGCAAACAGTCTGTCAAAAGTTTGAAATTATTTGAACTGCTTCCTCCTGAAACTTTCATAATACTAAGTAATGCAGCTCCAACAGCAAAAGCCACAGAAATTTAAGAACAGCAGCTAAAAATTTGTGGCCTGACCTGATATTTAAATGGAGTGTAAGGAGGCTCGAAGAAATTCAGGAAGTGATCTGAGATTGAAGATGTCTTAAAAGACAGCTGAAAACTTTTTGTCTTACTACCTCAACTGTTGGTAAGTTTGGACTTCCTTTTCAGGATATTTTGGAAGATGGCAAGTTGTAGGTATATAAGCACTGCAAAACAGATCTCAGTTGGAAATCTCAGCTTGAAAAAAATTACTGCAGGGCTGTCATCTACTAAGTGACCAAACGTGTCATCATTACCAGTGTGCGCAAATGGCAGCAGAAGAGACAAATCAGTTTTGCTTCATGATAGCTTATCTTGTCCATGTTTGGAAATAGTCATTAAAGTCATTACCTGGTCACAAGAATTCTCTACTAGGTTAAAAAAACCCCAAGCTTCAATAGATATTACTGTTCAAATAATCTTGTTTTTTGAGTATTTTAGGCTTTGTAGATTCTGAATTCCCAATAGAAGCCCTGCTACTTAAATGCTGTTCTCATCCTTTAATAAGATGCTGAATTCATAAGGTGGTTAATGTGCAGATTTTTATGTCTATACACATGTTACTTAACCATGAACCAGAATGCCAGAGATATTAGAAAGGGTATCTTTAGAAAGGCTGTGTTTTGGTTGCTCCTGAGCTCTAGGTGAGGTATCTTTAGTCTTTGTCACCTCAGGATTTTTGGAGGAAGTCATGCAGCTTCTTGAACAGAAGGAAGGTGTCCCTGTTGCTACCCTGGGAGAACCCGGGTCCCAGAAGGATCCTGGGAATCCTTTGGTGTTAATAGGACCCTGTTGCAGGTTAGCAATGTGTGGATCCTTTCAACTTCCAGCCAAAGGATAGGTGAGTGTGCCTTTATGTTCCCTGGGTGAAATCTGCTGCTGAATTATGCTTTGCTTCCTTCTAGAGCAAGGCTGTGGTATGGGTGAGGTGCCCTTCTATAGCCTAGACTTGCGTCTTATTCTGCCACTCCATGAGCTGCTGTTTCCAGTACTGTACATTTTTTTAAGTCAGGATGTCCAATTTTACACTTCCATGAAAAATAAGTCTTTCACAATATAAGATGCTTTTTGCCACTGAAATAATCTTTCTCGGAGCACAGACCAAGGCCTCAGTAATTGGTTTAGGCTCCATCAGTGTTATCACCTACTGTTGCCTGCTGTGGAGCTCTTTTTGAGAGGAAGGAGGTGCAAAACGTATCTGTTGATGCTTTGCTTGCCACTCACAACTTTACTTTCTGTGAAATCATGTCCAAAAACTGTCTTCTGGTAAATGATTCAGCTTGCTACTGAGTCTAACATGTGCTAATTCCAGTATTCAGTCTTGTTACATCCGCATTTGTTCCCTTAAAGTGTAGAAAATTTATTCTAGTCAGAGGACTAGAGGGCTTCATTTGTAAGGAGCTGTAAGGAATTAAGCTAAAATTCATGATCACTGTAAAGAAAAACCTCAATTTTAATAGAATACATTTTATATAGGTCTACAAGTTGATAATATTAATGTGAAAGAAAATAATATCAATAAAAACTATTTTAGAATTATGTGCATCTAGGGATAAGACTACTTCTTTTCCCATTAAGGTCATAGCTGAATAGTGCAATTCTGGATTTACTCCATAGACCTCTGGCTCCAGTCAGTTGCTGGTTCCTGTTTGGATGTTCAGTTCAAATTCAGTCCTCCAGTCAAGACAAATTGTCACTAGATGGGAGGTTTGGCTCTTCTAGGTGCAGAGTGGGAGTGTGGCCCCATATGAATCTGTTGCAAGAAGAGTTTTAGGAGAAGTAGATTGGGCAGGAGGGAGAAAAAGGCAATGGGTTCAGGTAATAGGATTTTCAAGTAAACTGGGGATTTTCATTCCAGAGTTCCTGGAAGATTGTATTAGAGCTGTCAGTACTTTGTCATAAGGGTGCTAAACAGATGTAGAACACTGGAAGGATATGGGGAAGATTTCTTTATGCCTGAAGATATGAAGGTAGCAAGGAAGATACCATACATTTACCACTAAAAACAAGACATAAGCCTTGTACTGTTGAGCTTGGGTTCCCAAGGACAGGTCTAAGGGTGTACGACAGCCGGGTAGCAGCAGGTTTGGCTGAGATATGGGAGGAAGAAAGCAGGGGGCTGTTGTGGGGAGCAAATTGTCACTCCAGCAGCCCAGGTGTGGGGGAGTCTTCTAGCATGCCTTAGGGTCATAAGGCACTCAGAGAAGGTAGTGACATAGAATGCATAAAATTTTACTCAGGCATTTTCTGCGAAAAGGGCAGAAAATCAGGCTCTGGAATAGGACATGAGTGGAAACAGTATCACAGCGATGGGAATAGCAGCAGAGGAATTGGACACATACACTCAATTCCTGAGTATTCCTGAGCACACTGCAACCTAGACAGCAACCAGCAGTACTCTTCAAAAACAAATGAAGCTGGCTCAGGCATTTGGAAAGCATGGGCAGACCATTTTGGTGGCACACTGAAGGACAGAATTGCTTGGAACAAGAATAGGACATTCAGGCAAGCATGAGATGATGACTACAGACTGTGATCAAAAGAGAAATAGGTGGGTTATGCCAGAAGTTCATGATTGCACCAAAGCTCACGGGTGAAGAAGTTTTGCATGGCAAGACAGTTCCTCCAAGCTATTTACATGATGTTTGTTACGCTTTCAAAAGGCACCATCGGTTAAACCTTCCTCCCCTGCCAAATATGGGGTGGATCCTCAGCCAGAGTTGGGCCCGATTTAAAGGGTGGTCAGAGTCACAGAGGATTGGATGGGAATGCCAATACACTAAAGACTCAGAAGGTTAAAGAAGTTTATTTCACAATGGGCACTGAGTTCTCCTGGCAGATTAGCCCAGGAGATAGTGTAGACATGCTTGTCAAGTTAAGTACCAGAAGACTTCCTCGTTTTTAAGGTGGACAGGGTGTCAGGTAATATAGCACGGAGTTACAACCTGAAAAAAAAAAAAAAAAAAAAAAGGTCACTCTGTTCTATAACAATTTGCTACTTAGAGGGGAAGTTTTGTTGATCCTTAAGATCAATAAGTACTAAAGAGGGACCAGTGAATTCTGGTTGATTACCACCTGTCCTTTAACTGTAGATATAAATTCTATTCTATTAAACTCTTGTGGAGCAGCCAGAGATGTTGACAGAATGAATTCTCTGTTAGGCTCTGTGAGATACTGTTTCCTTGGCTCAGCATCTTCAGTGATATGTTTCTGTGGTTGTAAAACATGGCTTACAAAATATACTAACAACATTTTAACTAGTACTGGTAAACCCCATGTGATTTTAATCTATTGAGATTCAAGTTCTAAGGCCAGGCACAATGGTTGCTCAACAGCTTGTGCAGTCTTCAGAGCAGATGAGCCCGATACTAGATTGAACAAATTCAAAAGTCTGCTCCTGTCCTATATTATCCTAACGACTTTCTATTTGTTGTGCAGCATAGTAGGATTGTGGCTGGACTTCTGACATTTAGAGGACAGCAGGTTCGTGCTAGCAGAAAAGACAGCCGAATATTTTGACTACACGGAGAGCCCCAGGACAAATTCCTCAACTGGATTGAGAGAAAAGAGGCTGTCGCACTCAACTACCAATCCTGCGAAATGCTTTGGTTTTGCTACCAAGGGTAGTAACGCTAGGTGGAGTACACGCTACTACACTGGTCTCACCCTTCTCAGGGCTGAAAAAGTACAGAAAGAGAACCGAGTTGTACAGAAGTCCTTATGAGACATTAGTGGGCACCCTGAACCCAAAAGGCTTCTTGTAAAAGACCACAATGAGCTGGGGCCGTGAACTGAATTTCAAGCTAAGTTTCACTCAGAGAATGTGGGTTGTGGGGAAGCACCCTTTACCCACAGCTGGGTGAGACCTTACAACAGCTTGTCAGACTAATAATAGTTGGGTTGGAAGCTTGTGTCTCCTTATCCTTAGGCTAATGTTGCAAACAAAAAGCAGAAGACTAAGCATGAAAGACTGTACTGTTAGACCATGATTACTGTGGAAGCAGCAAGACCCAGGCTTTGGGATGCAGCCTACAGATGATGGGTATGAAAAAAAGCAGTGGGAGTTTTCAGAGCTGAAGACCATGGTTATTACTGGGTGATGAGGAGCAGCGGGCAAGGTGGAGGGTGTAAGGGCATTGATGTTACAGATAATTCTTGACACAGCAAAACAAAAGCCACTGTTACAACAAAGACTGCTTATTAGTAAAGCTGAACAATTTCTGCATAATTATGATGATCTTGCTGAGACTGTTTATGGCAGCCACAAATCCCACAGGTGCAAACTAGTTTTCTGAGTCTCCTGGGCAGTGGACATGTGTCCTGCTAGGACAGAAGAGGATCCCCTGGAAGGGACATCTTTGATACTGCACTTACCCTATAGAACAAGGGGCTTTGCACACTGTGAACCAGTTCACAGTAAGGATGTCTACCAGGAGGGGCCACAGGCAGCACACCCAAGTTCTGAGGGGGCATTTGAAAGTGCAGTGTTACCTCTACACCCACATGTAGCAGAGGAGGTAGAGCGGGAAGCATCCATGGATGATGTGCAGCAATGGTGATGGCACACCCAGGGGTTTGGAGCTAGGTAATATCTAGAAGAACACAGATTTATTAATTTAGGCCAGGTATCACTACAGGAACTGTATGAAATGTTTGTTTTAACCACTCATGGCAACTGTTTGAACCTGGTGATTATGCTCATCTCTATCTTGAAGCTGACACATTGCACAACCCTTTATATTCTCCCGCTATTAATTTAAGCAGTATGAATACAAAGGGAATTTTAGACAGCATCAGTACTCTCCTACAGAATAAATGAGAGTTGTGGTTTCGATCAGACTTTCCTCTTGGCTATCATTACTATAAAAGAAGTTGGTAGTATAGGATACAGAATCCTACAGTCTATCTGCCACTCTAAAATCATATACAAAAAGTGGTACTATTTCATCGATCTAAATCATGCTAACAATAACCTCTGTTTTGCTGGGAGTCTCAAAGGGCTTAGAGTGGTGAGGGATCTGACAGATGTACAATTGTAAAATGGCACAAAAGAGCTGCCTCACAAACTGGGGTGGTCTGTGCACAGGAAGGTCATTCTGAGTGAGATTGCCTTGTCTGAAGACCTGCTGCATGCTATATATGCATCATCTTCCTATCTGAGGGGAAAAAAATTGGGGGTATTTTTAAGTCAGCTGATCACTGTAGGTATGCCAAGGCCTCCTTCCTCCATTCACATGATCAAGCTTAACACAGTGTTGAGGATGTCTGAAAGTTATTTAGGGCAAGAAACTTCGGTGCTGCATTTGTCACAGATGGTGTAATCATGTCCATAACTATATATTGACAACTCTGCTTGTCATACAACTTGTGCAGTTAACATGGATGTGAGAGTAAGGTGCCCCAGCTGCAGGATGATGTGCAGGTCTGGATATGTTTGCAGAAGCACAAGGCCTTGTCTACTGAAAAGCAAATTGTTTATTTGGCTATGATTTTTTTTTGGTAAGAAAAAGTCCAAAAGTAGTGAATGAATTCCAAAAGAAGCCCCTTTGCCTTGGTGACAGAATGACAGTTTTCATTAATTTTCTCAAAATACAAGGATAGTAGAGTTGCATAAGAGATCGCAGCTTAATCATAACACTTGCCTTTACTGGAAAGAAAGACATTAGACTGCGTGAAGAAATATACTCAAGGATAGGAGAGACAAAGCAAGGTTGTCCAGATGGTGATTGTATGGTCCCAGTCCTAACAGATTTAAAAAATATAGGTGCCCACTAGTAGCTTTAGGATTGTTTTATATGGTTATTTAATATGATAAGGATAATTTCATTAGGTGCCATGGATTCCAAAACATTCAGTTGATCCAAGTATTCTATAGTTTGTTTTTTCCTAATTCTGGCCAAAGTTACCATAGGTGGTTAATGTCCCTCGGCATTAGCAGACCCTTTCATTTCAAGTGAAAGATGAAGTACACAAATACTGAACACTTGATTTTCTGTACTGTGTTGCTTGGGCTTTCTTTTGTTGCTAGCAGACTACTTTCTCATTACTGCATAAGCCCTTTGCTAGCATTGTACATTTTACACACTGGCCTTAATTGAATCCTGTTTCTAGGAGCAAGTTGGTGGACAGCATATATGACTATCTCATAATTCTGTTCAATCAAATGTTCTTCATTCATGGTTTTGTTTATTCAGCCAATTTCAGCTATATCGGCTTTGATTTATTTCCAGTTCCATATTCCTTACAACTAAATGATATTTTAACAAAAAGTATATTAATTTTATCCTTTCTTTTCTTCAACCTTTCTCTATAGTCCTACTCCTTCTATTAACATTCATTGATTTATTCTGTTGAAACATTTAATAAGGTACCCCCAATATGTCCCTGATGAAATCAATGATTTAATCTAACCTTGGCAACTTGGATGTATCAGTATGGTAGTATTATCTATCTTTTCCATGAGTGTCAGTTCTGAAAAGCTCTTCTGGGAATCCACATTTACTAAGACTTTCAGACTAAAACCAAGAAGCTACAGAAAAGTATACATTTTTCCTTCACTGCCAATTATTTTTAAGATATCACCAATAAGTAAAGACACAAAAATAATTTATTAGTTTCATTGTAGCACACTCTTAAGAACAGTGGAGAAGGTGTAGGGCACTCTAATCCCCCCTGTGCAGGAGATTACCAGCCAAAATAATAGTTGCTTTCTGTTTAGCTACATTTAAGAAAAAACAAACAAACAAGCAAAAAAAGTTGATAAAAACATGTGCATTCTAATTCTTGGTTGAGAAATAATGACCTGGAACTCTCCTGGTTGTATATGCTGAGGGACCAGACAGTCCCTATCCATGGTTTACACAGTCTGACTTCAGAAAACCACTGGCATGTGAGCTGCCTAGCTAGGGAAAGCGATACCCTCCTGTTTATGCTGTAAAAGTTCAAAACTTAAAAAAGGTGAAAATCTTGAAAGTTCAAAATTAAGCGTTTACTTGGTGGAGGCCATCTTCTTGGCTGCAAACCAGGTGATATTTCATGAAGAGTTACAAGGTTTTGCTCAGGCCCCAGCCCTTTCATATAGTTTCCTGAATTTCCATTTAGAAAACAGTTCAAGGTGTAATGTCCTAAGTAATGGTGCAACTCAAATCAGGACTTGCCTTTGCATTACAGCACGGGCATTTATTCCTGTAAGGCTAAACTGGCTGATGTTGAGAGCTTATCTCTAAAGAAAAGCTGTGAGAACAGGTTGTTGTAGAGATGTAGACAGCTTTTCTAAAATCAGCTAGCATCTCATTAGTCAGTTAGCTTGCAGCATACAGTCACTAGATAAGTGTGATCAAAGTCCATACAGCAGGCGTGACCTAGCCTGTTTTCCTGGAATCCAGTGCGGCTGTATGTGTCACTGAATTACGGCTAAATTTGGAAAAAAAAAAAAAAAAAATCAATCTCCTCAAACCTGGCTCTTTTTATCCATGCTCTTTGGTCACCAAAAATGTCATTTCAGCACTAGTTGCCTCCCTGCTTCAAACCTGGGTGAAAAAATCCGTTTGGTTCTTGGTTGGAAAGGTGCTGTTTATTCATGTTTCACTCCTCAGGTTATTCTGATAACCACTGTCCAACTGTACTCCACTGGATGATAGTATACAACAATATGGGGACACTGAGTCACAATTAAGAAAAATGATCCACAGAGACTACATATTCTCAGCTATTGTGAAAATTATGGTTTTTAAAAAACAGTAATTCTAATACAGATATAATTTTTTTACATTTATTTAGTTGAACACAATTATACAAAGGGATTATACAAAGGGATATTTCAGCATGACAAGACATATTATAATTTTAGTCAATAGTCAAACTTGAAACTGTAATTGTAGCTATTGCAATAGGTTATAGAAAAGCCTAATTTAGATTACCAGTTTTCTATCAGTTTGCAATTTCTTTAAACTGGCTAGCTTTCCTGATACATAAAAGATATTTGCTCGCTTTATTGAGAAATAATTGAGCAGTTTGTTACTACAGTTCATAGAACTTCTGTTTCCATCTTTGTTTTACAACCCTCCAATAATAGAAAGAAAGATAGCACCAGAGGAAAAACACTAGGGAACTCTGCCTCTGGTTGGAATACAAAAAGGTCAACCTAGGAGAATTTCCTTATAAGCAAACAGAGCCATGTATTTACAGTTATGTTTGTGTGTGTTTTCAACTTGAGTTTCACAGGAGTTAGCAGAAAAGCATAGAAAAATAAAAGGAAGATAGATAAACTGTAACTTACATCTGGGGGGTATTAATTTCAGCATTTCGGAGGCAATATTTTTTTTTTAATTCTCTAGTCATTATCATCTACAGAAGTAAAATGGAGAGATTTACAGTACCACTCCTAACCACACGTGTGAAGTTTCTATATAGGTGAAATATTCTCAATTGATAGTGATGGACAAGTTACAAGAAAAAAGTAATGTTCTACTAAGATGAATCATTAATATTTAAAAAAAAAAAAAAGTCAGTTGCCATAATTTATGGAGGTTGAAGGAAAATTTCCACCAGCTGATTCTGACAAGTAGTCCAATCTTTTAAAGAGCCAATTATAAACAAACTACATTAAATGCCAAGGAATGTGGCCGTAGTACAACACAAGGGAGGAATTCAGGTGCTTGTGTCCAAGATGGCAATAGAAAAGACATTCTTCCCTGCTAACACTAAGTGCCTTGCTTGATTCAATCCATATCTGATTTTCAATTTACAAAATTTCCTTAAGGCTGGTATTTGAGCACCTTCACACATGAAAAATCAACCTGTTTGCATAGATGCCCTGCAATTCACACAATTGCAAATTGCAGACAAACACCTAATTTTGCCCATGTTCTCTGAGGGGTCTCATCCAGCAGACATATTGAAGAATATGATGCATAACAGTCTGTCCTGGTTTGAGTAGGTGGTAGGGGTTTTTAGGTAGTACTGATCTGCAGCCTGTGGGTCCCCCACATGATCAAGGTGACTGAGCCCCAAGAAGGCCAGGGCTCTGTGGGAAGAAGGCTCTGCTGTCGTAGTTCGGTGCCGGGAGGATTTGCAACACGCAGGGTGACCCACACACTCGTGGGCATGACTCATGTCGGAGTTGGTTTGTGGAGAGCTGTCTCCTGTGCGAGGGTGACTGTGGTGGAAAAGGGGACGGATGCCAGTTCCCTCTACAGGAGGAAGCAGCAGTGGGACTGACCGCACCCCCCATCCTCTGCCCCCTGCGCCTCTGCGGGGGAGGAGGTAGAGACATCGGGAACAAAACAGTCTGGGAGGAAGGGAGAGGTGGGGGAAGGTGTTTTCAAGATGTGGTAATGCTTTTCACTGTCCCATTCTGTCTGTTAGGTGTTGTTGTTGTTAGTGTCTGTATTAAATTTATGTGTTTTCTTCCCCTAACGAGTCTGTCATCGTAATGGATGGATCATCCTTCTCTGTCCTTACCTCAAGTTCCCGGGTCTTTTGCTTTTCTCCTTCCCAGTGCTGAGGGAGAATGGGGGAGTGAGCGGCTGCATGGTGCTCAGTTGCTCTCTGAGCTCAAATATTGAGCCTTTTGCTTTATTTTCCCCTTCTCAGCACTGGGGGGAAGGAGGCAGTGAGTGGCTGTGTGGTGCTTGGGTGCCCTCTGAGCTCAAACCATGACACAGTCAAAAGTTAGTTAATCAGAAACAGAAGTGCCTACTTTTAGCATAATAACCTCTTATTTAGGGTACTCCTCCAGGTGGATATCAAACATTTTTTGCCTGTGCTATTCCCATAGCCTAAAATAATATCCTTAATGAGTATGCAAGGAGCTACTCCCTACCCTTTCTACTAAAACCATAGTACTGTCTAGCAGAGAACTTGCTCTTCCGAGGGCGTGCATATGAGGGAACCAGGTGGTGCTGCTGCTCAGTGGTGAGGGGTTCTCACTGGGCAGAAGGGACTCCCAGCACTGAGTTGAGCATAATTTCCCTTCAGAAGAAAAGCAGTGCAATTGGATTATATAGGGTTTTTCTTCTGCCAAGTACTCTACATCAGCAGAATAATAAATCACAGAGCAAAGTAGTATTAGAGCAAAGGTAATATTAACTTTTATTGTATTATCTTACTGTTTTTACCTGCCATTCATCAATGCCTTTGATAAGGTATTGCTATTTGACGAACTCTTTACATTTTTTAAATGCGCTTCTATGTTCTCCTTACTTAGTAGGCGTTATGAAACTTGTTTCACAATTCATTTCAACCTCGGCAATGATTAACGTGCAATGCTAATGTTGCAAGTCGGTATCACTGTGTCTGCTAGTAGATGCCATTGAGAGGGCGGAGAGCTATTCACTGTGGCAGAGGATGAGTTCATGAGATACAACTGCTTTAAATACTTCCATGTTGAGTGAATTTTCCTTCCCCCAGTGAAGTGGTTTAGCAGTGTCAAAGAAGAACAGGTGCATGTGGAAAGTATGCTAGTGCACTAAGCAAATATGTTGGTGTTCCTACCTTCATCCTGCAGAGGCTTGCACTGCAGTTTTTTTAGTCAGTAAGAGTAGTTTATTTCACCACTTCTCTAACTAACAAAACTAGTTCCAGCTGGCACACACTGTGCAGTCAGAAAAATCTACTATGCGTATTCTAAGGGTGCATCTCTGCAGTTTTGACATCTTTTCCACACTACAGTCTCTCAGCTCAAGGTATACATGAAACATTCAATCAAATGGACAAGGAACAAAATCACCCTAGTGCTGTAACGAATTGAACTATGTCTTTTGAAAGAACAAGCCCTATGTGGATGGATCAATGTTTAATGCAGAGGCCAAAGAAAACCAGGTTTCCATTAGGAATTTTGGCATTGCCTCAAAAACACTCTCTGCAACTGCTTGCAAACATGTCAGCGGCATGTCAAACAAGCTAAAAGACACAAATGCACAGCTTTATACCTTCCATTTCTGAAATTAAGCAAAACCAAACAAACCCAACAAATTATACCTTTGCACATTAATGGCTGTAGGACCTTAACTGTCCAAGGTGGCATCAATGTCCCAACCCACTGAACCATGCAAGCTGAGCATGAGACAACAATTGTTAACAAATTCACAGAGTTGTATCAAAGAGATTAGAAATTTCAAAATGCATTGCATACATTAGCTTCTCTTAAGAAGAAAAGCTACCTAGAGAATAAATAGAAGTACAAACAATAGTATGAGACTCTGTGTTTGTTCTGTGATATATTGTTAAAGAAAGGATGGGAAAGTTAATGCTGCAAGTGATACTGAACAATGCAACAAGAAATTAGAGCTCTAAGACAGCAGTGCTGTTATATGGACCATAACACAGGCTTGGCCTTTTTCATAGTGGGAGATGGCTCTCAATCTGGTTTATTACCGGAAAAGATGTGATTCCTTTAGTCTTTCCTATATGGCATGGCAAACCACAGGAGCTAGGTCTCATGATGTCCTCACACCACACAGTAGAGAGAAGGAGAGGCAAAAGTAGAAGGGAGAGAGCAGTTGTAAAGGCTGAAGGCAACAGATAATATACCAAGCTTTCTAGTTCTCTTCCATTTTTCTGTAAAAAAGCAAATTCTATTGTGCCTAGTTAATGTTGGCTAGTGGTTACGTTTGTATGGAATCAGAAAGAAGCAGTTTGTGAAGGACCTCTGGAGGTTATTTAGTGTAGCCTATTAGCCTAAGGGCAAACTTCAAAGGTAGATCAAGTTACTCAGGGCCTCCTCCAGACAAGCACCAAGGAACTGTCGACTATCTACTTCCTTTAGGAGAGAAGCCAAGAGTGGTAACAAGGCTAACAGGGCAGGAGCTTCACCAGCCAGGGACTGGTTCCACAGTACCAAAGTGAGGCAAGTAGGCCAGGCTCTGGATCAACAAAGCCCATGGTGAAGCACAGATGTGATGAAACTGGAGGCAAGTACATCTGTGGCATAGATCAGACAGGGACAGAAGATCCAGGCCTGAACTTAAATGGAGCCTTTTGGCCTGGGGGCAGAGTGTGCAGGTAAAGGTGTCTCAGGGGAGGCTGGTCAGTGCAATTAAGGCCTATTAGTGCACTGAGGGTCCTGACAGGGTCTTTTAGATATCACTAAGGATGGAGAAGGATGGAAGCAATAGCTGCCTTTGCTAGGTTTCTTCATAAATGAGGATACTAAGCTAGCATAAGATCACTCTCCAAATAGAAGAATTTCAGGTCTGCTGGCTGGAACAAATTAATCTGAAATCTCAAAAGAAATTTGCCTAGTGTGTCCTTTTCAACAATACTGCTGGACAATTCAGCAACAGTATAAAGTGGCCCAATTCAGTCTGAGGGTTTCTACAAAGCTCAGCCATGGAAGGCTTTAGCTTTATCAAGCCATAAAACTCTTTGAGTTTTTCTCTTATTAAAGAAGCCACAGGAGTTTACTGAAAGATAAAATTATGTCATGCAAAGCCAGCCCATGAGCCAACAGCACCGTTCTGCTAACAACTCAAGTAGAACCAAGATATGTATGTGCATTTAATTCAAAGAGACTTATTAAATGATTACAAAGCAAATCTTGTTCTTGTTAGAAACCTGTGTTGATATCAGCACATGCTCTGACATATCACTACTCAGTAAGCATGCTGGCATTGTAACCATATGTGACACCCCTAATTTCCCCAGCCTCTGGTCAGCTAAGATTCACATACTTTCTGAATGGAGGAATAGTTGTTGAATCCAGTTGTGCTCTGAGACTTTTAGAAGTAAAAATACTTGCCACTAGTTTTGCAAATACTGTTCAATAATTATATATACCCATTTTTTTGTGATGCTATCCTGACATGTTTCATACTGTTGTGGATACAGTTTCCTAAATCACTCTAAGAAAGGATCCTCCAGAATGTTCTCTATCAATGATTTTGTAATTTAGAAAGAATGAGGAATCAACCATGCTGGCAGATGCCACATTTCAGTAGCATTCCATCTTCATACTAGTCTGTGCTCTTCTACCCTGGAAAACTGTAGCCAACTTCTTTCATACTGGAGAGGTCATACAGGATTTCTGGAGCTGGTGCTGGGTATTCCATACCCACAAAACAGTGTGATTACTCCATAGTGGTCTTGTTCAGCCTGCCTAAAAAGGGCCAGTTTCACTACTTGCATTGACTGTGTTGGCAATGACTAATTTCATCCGGTTTTCATGGGCTTCCATTTCCATGTGCTCTGAATGCAAGATAAACACATAGTCTCACACTTTGCTTCAGGTGTGTCTTAATGATCACCATAGATACGAAAAGCTACTGCAACATCTCTGCAGAAATGCCCTAGGCATGAGCACTTGGGCAATGGAAACTCTCTGGCTCTCACAAAATTAGAGTCCATCGTGATGTGCTAACCTGAACTGTGTTCTAGATGACAGTGATAACAGACTGTAAGGAATCAGGTGATGGCAGGTTGTGACGCCCTTGTCCTCTCATTGAGGAGGGACAAGTAGTCAACAAACTAAGTCTTAGAACAGTACCACTTGTCATGGTTCATGGGACTCTGGGAAACACTTGTTTGTACCCAGGAAATAAAAAGCACTGTGTAGTTGGCTTGCATTTTGGCCACAGTATGCGACAGAAATATTTGAAGAGTCAGGAAGGTCTGGCAAAGGCTAGACCGGGAAGGTGTCACACTCAACTTGGGCTACACTGTATCCTTTTTTGAGTTATTACTTCCCAAGATAAATGTTCACTTCCTGCCATCCTGATCCTCAGATGTATTCATGGCTGCATTATAATGCCTTTTTCTGTTTGATTCATATTACAAACATTTCCCTCCATTACTGATTATTGCAATCATTGTCACCCACAGACTTTACTAGAAAATCTAAATGGCTGATGAAAAAAGTGTCAGAGCATATCCTAATCTTCATTGCTCCCAATCTTACGTTTCTTATCATTCTGCCTCTGCTAAACCTTGAGATCTGTCAGGAAGCAGTTTTGAAATATATGAAAGTTGTATGGAGTTAATTCCATAGAAATTTCCAATCAAATTTCAGCTGGTACCAAATGAAATGCCTTGGCTCTTTTCATGTGGGCTGTAACACTAGAACAACTTTAACTGTTCAGACACGGTATTTTGTCCCCCAAAATTTATATATCATGATCAGCTCTCCTCAAAGAAAATAATCATTAAGCCAGTTAGATTGACTTCTGTGAGTCATTCTTCTTCCTCTTTTTAGGTATTGATAAGGGCAATAATTTTTTTTGAATTTTCCTAATTATTCAAGATTTCTAAAAATGTAACATTCCTGAGTCAGAACTCACTGGCTAGTGTATTTTCAGTTTCATGTACATAAACTGCATTAGTCCTTATGACTTGAAAATATGTAGTTTTAGTAAGATTTTTATTGTCAGTCTATCATAGACTATAATCTGGATGTATTAAGCATTTTTCTTTCCTTCTTTGCTATTTCTGATTTTACTTTTTTTTTTTTTTCCCCTGTGACAATAACTGTATCTTTTTTAGTTTTAACAATTTATTTCTGATACCTTAATATCATCAAAGACAATACAAGTTTTTAAGGTATTGGTCTCTTAGTGACATCAATAATTTCCTTAGGTAGATGTTTTAAATCATAACATTGTTAGAATTTATTTAATCCTTTTTCTGTTCTCAGTATGTAAACTAGCTTAATTATACTTTCAGATATCTTCATGTGTTCTAGTTTGTTGGGCGGGTAGGGGGGTGAGCACTCAGTAGAATATTCACCCCCCCCAAGTCCATTTTAGTTAACAAGAGGAATGCCTTCTTAAGATCCATCTGGATACAAGGGATTGAATTGGTGGTGTACCTGCTGCATTCCTCTCTTGCCAAACAGAAAGATGATGATGCTCCAGAGCTCTGTGTTTTTTTTTTTTTTTTTTTTTTTTAGCAAAACACGTATTGTTATGATTCCAGCATTCTATTTGAAGGGAAATAACAATAAATCAACTTAAGAAGTGAATTACTTTTACCAGTTCGAGGTCCTCATTCTGCAAAAACTTTTAAAAGACTGTCTTGGTTTGAGTAGGTTTTTGGTAGCAGGGTGTCACAGGGGAGGGGGCTACAGCAGTGGCCCCCTGGGAGAAGCTTCTCGAAGCTCCCCCAGCTCCAAGTCAGACCTGCCTTTGCACCAAGGACAGGCCAACTGCCTGTGCCTCTGCGATAACATATTTAAGACGGGGAACCTGTGAGGAGTTGAAGGAATTGTGAGGAGAAGTTGCAAGGAAAACGTCTGTGCAAACACTGAGGTCAGTGGAGGAAAGGAAGAGAAGGGGGGGAGGTGTGCTGGAGCAGAGAGCCCTGTATCCCAGGGCCACCCTCCCCTGCCACCCATGGAGGTCACTGGTGGAGAAGATACTGATCTGCAGCCTGTGGGGGGCCCACGCTGATCAAGGTGACTGAGCCCCAAGAAGGCCAGGGCTCTGTGGGAAGAAGGCTCTGCTGTCGTAGTTCGGTGCCGGGAGGATTTGCAACACGCAGGGTGACCCACACACTCGTGGGCATGACTCATGTCGGAGTTGGTTTGTGGAGAGCTGTCTCCTGTGCGAGGGTGACTGTGGTGGAAAAGGGGACGGATGCCAGTTCCCTCTACAGGAGGAAGCAGCAGTGGGACTGACCGCACCCCCCATCCTCTGCCCCCTAGGCCTCTGCGGGGGAGGAGGTAGAGACATCGGGAGCAAAACAGTCTGGGAGGAAGGGAGAGGTGGGGGAAGGTGTTTTCAAGATGTGGTAATGCTTCTCACTGTCCCATTCTGTCTGTTAAGTGGTGGTGT
>NW_020799095.1:49617580-49620987 GCF_003259725.1 Athene cunicularia | reverse complement strand
TTTTTTTTTTTTTTTTTTTTTTTTTTTTTTGTTTTGTTTTCAGATGTTAGGTGAACAGAAGTCAAAAAATGGGTTTTTGTAAAGGGCAGTTCCTCCTAATGGCGGTGGCTTCTTTTTGTGGTATAGATCACAGATACATAAGGCTAATTTTGTAGGATGTGAATGTGAGGAGGTGAAACCGGACATTTGACAAACAATTAGATTTACAGTATTTTAGTTTATTTTTGCATAAAAATTCTTCAGGAACATGATCCAGTAAAACACCAAGCTGACAAAGTTGAGTTGTTTTCTCCCAGAACTTTCTCCCCTTAAGCCCCTACCCATCCCTAAAAATACATACTATATGTAGCTGCACTTCCTTTGGTATATTCAAGCGGTTAGCAAGTGTTCTAACCACTGCCACTTTTTTTCACCAAACTAAATGGAATAGAAAAACCAAAATAGTATAAACTGTGGCAACAGTTTGTTTCCTGTACCATCTGGATGACAGCAGTACAGCCCTAATCTGTTTGAGCAGTTTTCCTTATGGTAGAAGAGCTAGTCAGAAAGGCGTAGAGGTTGGTCAGATGGCATCTCAAAATACTGAACGTACAGGCATAGACAGGAGTTGTTAGACCATGTGTATATATGAAGCATCTGGAAGGCTTGCAACGTTTGGAAATCTTGGGAGGCTGAGGGGAAGAGTGGAACTGGTGTTCTTCTAGTGGCTTATCTCTAACCTTAGGGTTGTGATTAAAAAAAAAAAAAAATTCATGTGCTTAAGTAGAATTGGCGTGGACTGGCAGTTACATTTGCAAAATGCATTTAAATTACCTGCTGTTCTGGATCTATATCACTTGAGCGGATGAATTATTGTGTGAATTTTTCTATTAACGTGCCTGTAAAATAGGGAGTAAAGAGGAAAACATGAAAAAGAGAAGTCATTGACTTGTAAACAAGATATAGTCAGAGAGCTCCGACTTCATTAAGAGATTAAACACTTGGATACAGAGCTTTGGGAAGTGAATGACATACTTAAATGTTGTCTCGGGTGTTATATGGATGTTTGTGGTTTGGATCAATTTTTTAAGTTAATGCGGTGTAATCACTCCTTGACTCATTCGTCTCAAAACTTCATAGAATTCTAAAATACTAGTACAACTAAAAGCTGTTGTAGTTTGGTCCGTCTTAAAAGTCTGCTTTTCAGATGAGTGCTTGCCTTTCTCCCCACTCCAGCCGTCAGAAAAAGGCTAGGGAGTAGAACATTTCCTTCCCTGTTTCTTTCCACATTGCCGGGTTCTCCTCCTTTCTCCTGGGTTTGACCTTGGTGCTCGTCAGACACTTCAGTGGGCTGGTTCAAAGTGCTAAACTGACAGAAAAACTGAACTCCTGCAGAGGGAAAAACACGCTTCCCCGGTTTTGGAGTTGAGGTGAGTGCTGCAAAAAGTCAGAATGGCTAGTTGTGTCAAAGTGTGTGTGTGTGTGGGGGGGTTAAAGCTGAGCTCAGAGAGGGAAGTGAAAAAACAGGGAGATTGGGAACTTCCCCTTGGGTTATTCTTCACCTATACAGCTGAGCATGTAATTCTGGTCCAATTGTTCAGGCATTTAGAACTTTATCAGTTTTGATTGAATTCTGTGGTTTAAAAACCACATAACTGTTCTGGAATTTCTTTGACTGGACTAGTACCTTGTTTAAAAAACCTCAACAGAACAAACAACAAACAAACAAAAACCAAAATCCAACAAAAGCCAGAATAAACAAACAAAACCAATAACATCCTCTTTCCCCCCCAACCCCACAACACTTTTTTTGGAGGGAAGCAGGCTATATGCTGTTTAGCCATTAGATCACCAGTAAAGTAATTCTGGTATCTTATTAGCAAGGCACCTAGTTGTTCTGTACATTTATCCACTTTCACGCATTCTTATCTGATAATTATCTATGTGATAATGGAGTAAACTGGGATGTACCTACTGTATGCTCGTTGCTCCTTCATAATCATCTGAAATTCTTCTATTTTCTGGTTATGTGACACCTTCACATGTGTGAAGGAGGGGAAGATTTGGGTGAGTGGCTATTTGTCTGGTTTATAGCACTGGCCAAAGTAGTACTTGGAAGAGCAGGGAGGCTGAGTCGAAGTTAATGCTTGGATTGAATGATACGGTTGAGAGTTGGAGCTTGCTGACTCGAGTACAAAGTATCAGAAAGCATATGTGCCTGTGTCTTTCCATACAGGAAATAAGTAATTGGTTGAGGGAGTGAAGGAAACAGGAATCTGTTGTAGGCAGTAATGGACAAAGTTTTATGAGAAATTCTGTCTTTGATTCATGTTGGGCTTTTTATTTGTTTTCTTCACACAGGTCAGCGATGACTGTCTATTAGATAGACCTGTCAAAACTTTGTAAAGTTGATCAAATCTCTATTTTATTAGCATGTCAGGTGTTTCGAAGCATAACTAGTATTTTTAGCATCCCATAGTATTATTTACTTAGCCACAGCAGTCTTTTATTTAGAAACCAGTATGAGAACTAACTCCTACAAAACCTTTTTAAAATGAAGACCCTCAAATACAAGGAATATTAATGACAAACCTAGTCATTATACCTGGTCATCACATAACTAATGAAACATGAATGTTGTGAATTTCTATAAAATGCTAATTCCTGGAAAACCAGGAAATACTTGAGGCAGGTGTGTGTGTGTGTGTGTGTGTGTGTGTGTGTGTGTGTGTGTGTGTGTGTGTGTGTGTGTGTGCTGTCTCTTGTGTGTGTGTGTGTGTGTGTGTGTGTGTGTGTGTGTGTGTGTGTGTGTGTGTGTGTGTGTGTGTGTGTGTGTGTGTGTGTGTGTGTGTGTGTGTGTGTGTGTGTGTGTGTGTGTGTGTGTGTGTGTGTGTGTGTGTGTGTGTGTGTGTGTGTGTGTGTGTGTGTGTGTGTGTGTGTGTGTGTGTGTGTGTGTGTGTGTGTGTGTGTGTGTGTGTGTGTGTGTGTGTGTGTGTGTGTGTGTGTGTGTGTGTGTGTGTGTGTGTGTGTGTGTGTGTGTGTGTGTGTGTGTGTGTGTGTGTGTGTGTGTGTGTGTGTGTGTGTGTGTGTGTGTGTGTGTGTGTGTGTGTGTGTGTGTGTGTGTGTGTGTGTGTGTGTGTGTGTGTGTGTGTGTGTGTGTGTGTGTGTGTGTGTGTGTGTGTGTGTGTGTGTGTGTGTGTGTGTGTGTGTGTGTGTGTGTGTGTGTGTGTGTGTGTGTGTGTGTGTGTGTGTGTGTGTGTGTGTGTGTGTGTGTGTGTGTGTGTGTGTGTGTGTGTGTGTGTGTGTGTGTGTGTGTGTGTGTGTGTGTGTGTGTGTGTGTGTGTGTGTGTGTGTGTGTGTGTGTGTGTGTGTGTGTGTGTGTGTGTGTGTGTGTGTGTGTGTGTGTGTGTGTGTGTGTGTGTGTGTGT
>NW_020799095.1:49592291-49617530 GCF_003259725.1 Athene cunicularia | reverse complement strand
CTGTAGTTCAGAACTTCCTGTAATGTTGTCTTTCCATACATGTTCCCTGTCATCCCACTGCAGTTTGTCCAGTTTTCTGTACCCTGAAAAAATACAGATTTGTATCGTTGCTTTTTTCCCTTTTATCTCCACAGGTTAGTTATCCTGCTCTGCTCTGTTCATGTGCTTAGTTAGTAGTGTGCACACATGTTTCCAGTACCGACTGAAGTCTCACGTCTAGGGATATGCATGGGAGCAAGGGTTGTCAAGTACAATACTGTTTTCCACATGCTATTCCAAGCTTCACAACTTGTGGGCCAGAAAAAGATGATCATTCTATGAAACTGGATTAATTTATCTTTTTTTTTTTTTTTTTGTGAGTTTAGAGTAAGCTCAAATAGGCATGTGAGATAGAACTTTCCTTTACAGAAGCCACATTGGTTGTTCTCCCCTGCCACCCCAATGTTATACTCTTTAATAGAAAATTGGAATGGAAAACATTTCTGTTACAGATAAATGCACATCTGATGTTTGATCACAGGCAGGGAGCTACACACAGGGATTTTATTTGCTCTGAAGGGCTTTGACTGTTCTCATGTATATGCAGGTCTGCCAAGATGCTCTTATCCTTTCGCTGTTTAATATAGCTACATGTACCACCGAATATAAGTGTGTGTTATCTATTGATAGCTCCAAGGGAAATAGGGGCAAACGAAGGAGACTGAGTTAAGAATAATAAAATAACTTCATTGTGGAGTATGTGATCACTTAGCACTTTGTAACTGTTTAAACATTTCTTTTTAGAGTGTTGCAGTTTTGACCTTTTTTTGTGAAGGAGAGGGTCTTAATGCTTGACATGGAAAACATTATTCTTTTATTCCATTGTGTTAATTTCACATGAATGAAACGCTAACATTCTTTTATTGTACTTATTGCTTAAGATAAATGTAAATAATACTAGTCATAAACCAACTTTAAAGTAGAATATTCCAGGAGAAAGTAACATCAAATGTAGTGATGGCAACCCTCAATTTTAACTTCTCTGAGCTGTAATAAAAATACTATTACTGAAAATTTTTTGATCTTTTATTGAAGATTTTTCCTTTGGTGATAATACTTTTACAGCCATCAGAATATAATGAGCAAAGGTCTTCTGGGTAGGTTTTTCATAACACAACTCTTGTAATGTTTTGTTATCTTTAAGAGAACTGTTATTGCTTTAAAAGCTCACGTGGTAAAGGCTGCATTTGGTAAGGGGTATAGTTTGATACTGCATAGCAGATCTTATTAGCTGCTGCTGGGGAAATAAAGTATTTATATTCTCTCCAGTGCTACTGCTTGTGAACTGTTTTAGGGAGCCAAATCAGCAGGAAACTAGCTATGACAGTAAAACAGTTGTTCTTAAAAGTTGTTTTAAGAGACTTTATTTCCTTGAATTGGCTCATTGCAGAACAACAGTGTGTTACATCCTCACCCCAACACAGAAAGCTATACTTTTTTGACAGCACTGACCTGATTAATTATTCCTGCATCTTTGAACTATGTCGTTGCTTTTCATAAAAATGGATACTAAAACATGGGGAATGAAACAGTGCTATTTTTATTTGCTCTCTAGACTAATGAAAACTATAGAATGTTATCACAAGGGACATATTTTCTGAATCTGAGTAGAAATATTAAAGCTTGAGGGTTCCCCCCCTGAACAAAATGTGTAGCTTGGTTTAAAGGAATTCTCCTACCAATTATTTTTTCTTCCATACAATCCCTTTGTGGCTTATGTGGTATTTTTTGCATAATCAGTATTTCTTTTCCTACTTGATTTGATGTATCAGGTGAACAGGGAGTATTTCTGGTACACACTATAATTTGTATAACTGCAATTATCTGTATTCTGTGGCTTTGTGAACTGTCCAGGTAGTAGCTAGCAGAATTAAAACTCTGCTAATAGTGTAGCTTATCCTGTTAGGTTTCTGTTTACCTTCTCCTACCCTAAGCTAATAAGAGTACTTCAGGTTTGCAGTATGTTTTCCTTGGCTCTTTTGCACCTTTGACACAGTGTTGACAGCATTGTGGTTTAACCCCAGTTGGCAACTGAGCACCACCCAGCCACTCACTCGTTCTTCCCTGGTGGGATTGCGGAGTGAATTGGAAGGGTAAAAGTGAGAAAACTCAGGGGCTGAGATAAAAACAGTTCAGTAAGTGAAGCAAAAGCCAAGCACACAAGCAAAGCAAAACAAGGAGTTCATTCACTGCTTCTCATGGACAGGCAGGTGCTCAGCCATCTCCAGGAAAGCAGGGCTCCATCGCAAGTTACTGTTATTTGGGAAGACAAATACCATCACTCTGAATATGTGCGTGTGTGGCCTCTTCTTCTTTCCCCAGCTTTATATGCTGAGCATGACACCATATGGTATGGGATATCCCTTTAGTCAGTTGGGGTCAGCTGCCCCAGCTGTGTCCCCTCCCAACTCCTTGTGCACCCCCAGCCTCCTTGCAGGTGGGGTGAGAAGCAGACGAGTCCTTGACTCTGTGTAAATGCTGCTCAGCTATAACAGAAACATATCTGCATTATCAACACTGTTTCCAGCACAAGTCCAAAACATAGCCCCATATTAGCTACTATGAAGAAAATGAACTCTAAGCCAGCCAAAACTATTGCAGACAGCAAAGACAAATTCAGTGGAGAAGGTGTCATCATTCTTGGCAGTGGTTGTGAATGTTTTTTCCTTCCCTACTGGAAGAAGAATACACAGTGAAGTGCATTGGGTTTATGTAGTGGGGGGCCTGCAGGGTGGCTTCTTTGAGAATCTGCCAGAGGCAGCCTCTGTATCAGAGCCAGTTCTAGTCGACTCCAGGATGGGCCAGCTCCAAGATGGACCCACCACTGGCCAGAGCTGAGCACATGGGTGATATTGGTAAGAAAGGGTAGAAAAAGCTGCACAACAGCTGCTAAGAGAGAGCAGTGGGAATATGTGAGAGAATCAATCCTGCAGATACCAAGGTCAGTGAAGAAGCGGGGGAGGAGGTGCTCCAGGTGCCAGAGCAGAGATTCCCCTACAGTGCATGCTGAAGACCATGGGATGCAAGTTGTCCCCCTGCAGCTCATGGAGGACCCCATGCCACTGCAGATGGATGTACCCTGAAGGACCTGTGACCCTATGAGGAGACCTGTGCTGGAACAGTCCATGCCTGAAGGACCGTACCCCATGGAAAGGACCCATGCTGGAGCAGTACTTGAAGAACTGCAGCCCACAGGAAGGATCCTATATTGGAGAAGGTCATGAAGGACTGTCTCCTGTGGGTGGGACCCCATGTTGGAGCATTGCAACAGCACGAGGAGAAAGGAGTAGCAGAGACAGTGCATTTTGAGCTGATCGCAATCCTGTTCCTCACTCCCCTGTGCTACTCAGGGGAAGGAGATAGAGAGGTTGGGAGTGAAGTTGAGCCTGGGAAGATGTGAAGGGTGGGGAGGTGTTTCTAGATTTGTTCTTATTTCTCATTATCCTCCTCTGTTTAAGTGGGAATAAACTAAATTAATTTCCTCAAGTGGAGTCTGTTTTGCTTGTGACAGTAATTGCTGAGTGACGTCCCTGTCCTTTCTCGACCTACAAGCTTTTTGATTTTGTTTTTTCCCATTGTCTTGTAGAGGACGGGGAGTGATAAGAATGGATTTGTGGGCACCTGGCAGCTAGCAAAGGTAAACCCACTGCATGAAGTCTATGAAAACTGCAGTCTTTTTGGTTTCATATGCAAATTTTAAAGTAGTTGCAAAATTGGACGAAGTTTTGATTCACTAGGTTGTGTGACACTAGGTTTTTGCTGTGCTGCTGTGACCCTGCTTTACAAGAACTATAACTGTTTCTTTGGCAGCTTCTCAATCCTCAGAATTGCCAGCCTTGAGTTTTAGGGCGTCACAGGTATTACCTACTTATTTCTAAAGGCCTGAAGGTAATCTTCAGAAATGCATTCATGAACAGTTATCAGTATGCAAACTTAAAGATGATTCCTGAATAACTTTGTGCTTGAATCACAACTATGGGAAAACATGGCTTAATATGTCTGTGTCAGTTGGATAGTACTTATTATCTGCTTCCTGATTTCAAAAGCTAACATTCTTAATTAGGTACCTTAATTAGCTAATATCCTTTAGCTAGCTCATAGCAACCAAAAATAAGCAGTGTTCAACCTGTTCAGGAAATTATTCTGGGAGTCTTTAGGAAGTGAGATTTTGAGTGGTAACTGCTTTGCAAAAATGGATATTTTTTAAAAAACTCATGTATCTTCTGAAAAAAAACCCTTTTCTCTTTCTGGAAGAAGAAATGAAAAACTTGTTCTGTTTCTTGCCTTCTGAAAAGGAGCACACAAGTTTGAAACTTTTTAAAATGAAAAGCATCTTCCTACTAGCTTACTTGTGGAGGAGAATAAAACCCTTTTACAGATTAATTCCGGTCTTGAAGAATGAGAAGTTTCTGTCTCTTTTTTTTTTTTTTTTTTTTTTTTTTTTTTTCCTTGAAAATTTGTCAGAACTTTTGCTTTGTTACCTGTGGAACTGTCCTGATAGAAACTTAACCAGGACATAAACAATGTCTTGCTGCCATTGATTAGTGACCAGTCCCCTCTCTATCCCTCTACTGGCCTTTCTTGCTTTGTGGGACATCTGCTGAGTTCTTGCTTGAGCCACTTTATTTTGCTAGTGAGGAACAAGAAGCAGTCACCGGGGGAAAAAAATTCAAAATATCAAAATGGGGAGGCATAGGAAGCAGGCTTTTTGCAACTTCAGTGAGTTAAAGCAGCTCTTTCAGGGGCTTAGTAAGCACCAGGTCTGGTTCTAGGAAGGAGGAACTTTGGGAAAGGAGCTTGGAAGGAGCCTTCAACCTTTTCATCCTTTCTACAGTTGACCATGCTTGTGACATAGGTGTTAGGATCACAGAGAAAAGTAGATTTTTGGATGTGATTCAAAGATCTGACCACAGGAACTAGTCTGTTCTAAGCAATAATGTCCATTTTATAGAACTGAAGTAGTTTGTATGAAGTTGTTTAAGGCTGGTATAGAATATATGAAATAGATTAATGCATAAACAATAAAATAGTGATGTATCTAATTTCAAAGAGAATTAACAAACCATGCAGGCAGTCTTAAAAAGGACCCTCTTATAATTTCAAAATACTTGTTTTTAAAAAGTGCTTGCAAAGTTACTAGAATTATATTTTAAAATGTTTATCTTCTACATCTTAAGTACAGTTAATGTAAGCTCTTTCTGCATAAAATCAATGTTTAGCCACTATACTTACGATTAACTTGCTTAAGATCTGATAATATGTACTTTATGCATAAAACTGGCTTTTAAAATAGATAAACCTTTGGAATATGTTAATACTACTTGTTGCTAATGTATACTGATCTGCTTAGTGGAAGTATTTTAAAGTAAATTTTTTGATGGAAAGAAAACTTTAAATGTATTGGGTGAAGAGGTGTAATGTTTTAGTAACTTGATCCCTCCTATTTCACTAAGCATGGTCTTTATTGCTGATGGAAATTGTCCAGCTTTATTCTCTTTAGAGAGTTCTGTGTCTGTCACGTAGTTTGGCTGTGTCATTTGCATGCTTCACACTGCATGAAGCCTTAATGACTTGTTTCAGGATTAATCCAGTGCTAGTAAGAAACAGGATTTGAGGTCTTACACAAAGCTGGCAGGAAGCAGCTGTCAGTTTCCTGTTTCATTTCTTGGTAGGTGAAGAATCAGCAGAGGGGCATGACTTGATTTTCCTTAATCATGAGAGAACAAGATTATGAAGAAAGTGGGCCAAATCCAAGTGAGTCTTTTTGAAAGACAATACCATGGTTCTAACGACTCTTTACTAAAATAGCAGGTTCTGTGCTTCCAGCTATATTATAAAGAATTTATAAAGAGCTTCTGCAGTGTGTTCACTGAAAATAGTCTGTGTTTGATTATAATAGTAGCTGAAGTAAAGAAACTAAAATTTAGTGATGTTGAGAAGGTGATGGATGTAGTATTACAATCCTCCATTATGTAAAGGGGTTTACAAGGAGCTTAAGTGCACCTTGTTCTGCTTTCCAAGATAACTTACATAAATCGTGCTAGTCATAAATAAAAATAATGCAAGAAGTTGGTGATATAATAAATATATTTAGACATTTCTTTACTAAAAAACCCACTAACATACAACTTTGAAGTAGATTGTACTGAATTCTTAAACCCATCATGCCAAAGTTCAGAGGCAAGGTGTTAAAAATTCACACAAGGTTATTGATGCCTTCTCATAATTTGAATTAAAACAAGGTAGTGGCTTTTGAAAACTTGGGTTTATGTTAGAGCTCTAAAGAATACTATATATTTTTGTGTTAGGAGTGGTAAGAAATGAAAATATTAAGATTGTCTGAGTTCTCATTAGTTGCTTGTCAATCAAAAATTTGGACACATAGGAAGTAAATATGCATGATAGAGAAGATAGAATTACAGCTTTTGCACAGGCAGCTTTTCTGGATGTGACGCTTCTATATGTCAGTTTTAGTGACTTTTATACTTTATGTATTTTTACCTTAAAAAATTATTTACATTAACAGTAAATGCTTGTTTACCCTTGTGCAAACAGGATCTTATCTTCATATTCTCAGTCTGTAGTGGTTTGTTCTTAATGTGACCAAATACTAACTTAATGAAAATGCTACCATCATTTTTATTAGAACCTGTTTTTCACCTGTATCTGGCTAAGTGGAACCTACTTCAAGGTACATGGACTATGATTAAGAGTTGCCCTTTGGAAACTATGAAAGGTTGGGACTTTTCTGTGAAGTATTATTCTTCAGCTGTGTTCTACATATAAACACATGCATAGACAGCAGCATATAAAGGTAGAAATTTCTAGTGGGAAGCAAAACTTTTTAGTTTTACATGTGTACTTGTTTAGAGAACAGCTGTACCTTATCATAGCCAAGCTATATTATTTGAGGCCATGTGGTTCAGAAGTTTTAGATTGTTCTAATTTCTTTGAACAGAACCTGTGTTCTTTTATTTTTCAGATAGATGTTAAACTCTTAGATCATGACAGGAGACACAGATGCTTGCTTTTATGGACAAAATGTGTTTGAATACAAAGGCAAATAGGAACACTTCTTTATGTGAGCACTAATGACAGACGTGTGGAATGCAGTGTGGACTGAGGAGGCAGTGGATCTGGAAAGGATTTACGGGTCAGACTGGAATAGAATAGCATGAGCTTGGTGTAATGCTGTGGTAAAGAGGGCTACCCTGATCCTTGGAGTAGAGAGGTGATGATTATACTTATGTAAATAGCATGATTGAGACTGGTGTTAGAAAGCTGTATTTAATTTTTAAAATATGATTGATTTTTTTTTTTTTTCATAACTTAAAAACTGGAGATGATGTGCCAGAAAAATGATTAAAGGTTAGGAAAGTGTTTTCTGAATTTAACTGTTTGTGCTTCAAAAGGAAATCTTGAGATAATTTGATAAGTATAGTTACCTTCACAGATAGAAAATACTGTGAGTGGTTAAATTTGGAAGCTGTACCAGGATGTTATAGCTAGAAGTTTGAAAAGAGCCAAATTTAAATAGAAATAAGGAACAATTTGAGATTTTTCTAGTAATTAAAAAACCCCTTAATCCTTATAAAAAAAAAAACCTGATAGACTTTTTTCTTATTTAAGCTATGAAAACATCAGGAGATACACTGGTCAAATTTCATATGTTTTTTCAACGTTATAGCACCTAATGCAGAAATAAAGTTCTGCAACCTGTGGAAAGACAGGAAATCAGATTAAATGGTATAATATTTTTGTCCTTAATCTCTTGAACAGGTGTCCTAGTGCAAATTTAGGATCACTTAAATGATCATTTCCTTTTTCTACCCCAAGCCCTGCTCTGCCACTTTCCCTAAGACAAGATACATGTAAAACTTTTTTTTTTTTTTTTTTCATGCTCTACATCTTTTGATTTGGGGGCAGAAAAGGGAGGAAACCAACCGCTATGGTTCTGTGATTTAGTGATATTGGCATCAGAGCTAAGGAATTGGTTTTGCTTACGCTAATTGCCAATTCCTACACTGATGGTGTCGCTAGTGACAGCACAAGCATTTGTGTAGTGAACCACCCAAACTCATCTGGATTAAAAGTAGAAGCAAGAATAAAAATCAAAGTAAACGAACTCTTTCCCAGCTCAGTATTAAACACACACCACTGTTGAAGTTATAATAAATAGTTCTGTTAGTGTGAGGAACAGTGCAGTACAGGGACACAAATGGGTGAGTAGAAATGCGAGGGGAAGGAGGGCCACATCTTTGTTGACAGAGGTGGCTTCTGCTTGTTTAAGCTATGCTGTTGGCTTCTGTTTTACACTGTATAAAATGCACCAGTTTGGATCAGTTTAGAAATTTTTAACTGGTAACATACCTTAAAGTATTCTGCCTGTCAATGTTTGTGAGGATCTCTGCTCTGAAATTTCTGAGGAATATGAATTTGAATGAAGTGCTGTCTCTTGCCTCTACGATGAACACTTTGAATTGTGATATACAGACATATTCTTGACATAAATTATTTTTGATGTGTGGAAATGTTAATGAGAAATCATCTGATGATGTTATCAGTTCTAAACTTGAGGCTAGCACAACTCTGGCATGGTTTGGGATGATAACTTGTGTGGGTTACACCCCAACCCCCAATTGCCAATGCAGTGTATGGGAATGCGCATTGTGATTATATTCATGAACACTCTGAATATTACCTCCCAAATTTGAGACGTCTCCTACATTCTCTGCTTGCAGCTGTATATCTCACATAGGAAATGTAATTTGATGTAGTTGACGTCCATGTAAATATAGCTACAGCCATCACAGTGCTTGAGTATCTGTAGAAATCAGTAGTAGGAATTTTTGCATGTCCCATCAACACAGAAAATACTAGACAGTCTTCTATGAAAGGTACGTTAGTTATGGCTTTAGTTTGTCTACTGGTCCATCAGTAGGCACAGAGTCGTGCTATGGTGTGTGAAAATTCCATAGCAGATCAAAAATAGTAATAATAATTTTAGAAGTATATATTTAAGTGGGAAAACAGAATTATTTCTAGAGTTTAGGCTTTGATCACCTTATGTTGGGTGGAATGGAGTGTTAGATCAAACATCTGCTTTTTTGTGTGTCATAAGACAGAGGAAACATTCAATCATAATCAAGCCTGTTGAAGAATTTTTTGTTGTTTTATTTTGGCTTTCTTCCATATCTTTTAATACCAGTGGTGGTCCAAGATAAAATACTGACTCAGATGGACTACTAATCTAGTCCAGAGTTAAGATTTTTGCCTGTAAACCCTCATAACTTGAATTACTTTCAGAAATCAAACAACAGTAAGTATTGATTTTTGGAGTGCTGCAGTTGCAGAAGTTTTAATTGGATTCCAGAAGACATGTGCAGCTTAGATATGAGTGTCTAAAACAACGTTGGAAATTATCATTCTTATTGTATGTTTAACTCACCTCCACACCTGTGAAGAGTTTGAGTTGATGCAATTTCAAGGAAGCCTGAGGGAAAGGTGATTTGCTTTGTCAAGCATTGGAACAGGCTGCCCAGGAAAGTGGTTGAGTCACCATCCTTGGAGGTATTTAAAAGATGTGTAGATGTGGTGCCTAGGGACATGGTTTATTGTTGGACTTGGTAGTGTTAGGTTAATGGTTGGACTCTGATCTTAAGGGTCTTTTCCAACCTAAACGTTTCTATAATTTTATTATCTTTAATCTTCCTTATATAATTCAAGGAAATAGGGTTAAAACATACAGCTGTAAATTGCTTGAGACTTACTAATGGAACAAAGAACATATTTCTATATTCCATGTTACCTCAGTGGAAGCAACTGAAGTAATTTTTTTCTATTTGCTTCATTCCATTTGGTGCAACAGAAATGATATTTACAGTATTTGTGAAAAGTGTGAAGTTTTTAGCTCTGTTTTGCTAATGAATCCCTTCTTTTGAAGAAGGGATGAGATAAAGATTGGGATAGTCGCTTATTGCATTAACCTCATCATAGTTGTTGGCTGTGTGTTGAGATCCTAAAACTAGTTCTTTCTACTGGGTGGTGTAATACACCTCAATTTTAGGTACGTGTTTCCAAGGCTCTCTGTATTTCTAAGCATACTAAATAAGCATACTTTCAAAGGTGGTGTTTTTTAATTGACAGTCCATATGATTTTGTGGACATCAATGCTGGAAGCTCAAAGGAGGTTGTTCAAAGGTGTTCATAATTGCAGGATTGGTCAACAAACTGCAGATGAGAGAGTACTTGTCAGTACATTTTATTGTCACTTTTTCAGCATTGATCCTTTTTCAAATAGAGCTAGAATAGGTACTGCTGATCATGTCAAATACTATAAAAATGCTGTACCAAACATACAAAAAGAGACAACTTTATTAAGGAAATGGGAGACTTTTATAGATTCTGGCAGTGATAGGCTGTTTTGAAGACTAGTATTAGAAAGCTTTACAATAGGTAGACTGTTAGTTGGAAACACTGGAAAATTTTTGAAGAATAGGGAACCTAAATGCTGTGTTGTTCCATTTAAAATCTGTTAGGTGCATTTGACAAGGCTTGTTTGTTAGAGACATTGTGTCAGAGCTTTTTCCTATGGAGCAAAGCCAAGTAACTGTTTAGAAATACAAGCATAAAAAGGACTTCACTGTTCTTCTACCTGTAATTTAAAATACTTAATGTACAGTACTGAAATGCTGATTTTTATCTCCAGAACTGGTAAGACATATTTTTTAACCTCAGAACGGTGAGTACTGATTCACATTATTCAATTGGCTACCCTTTTTTTGATGTTTTGATTAGTCTGATGATACCCACTGAAGTAGTGACTTCAGTGACATTACAACTCTGCATGAATGCAAAACAATTCCCTAGCTCAGTTTTTGAAGAGTGATCCTTTCGGAAGGGATTGGAAGTACCCCCAATGGAGTACTGATACTTAGCTAGTAAGTGCAGCTACGAGCTGTCAATAGGTGAAAAAATCAATAGAAGTGTTGTCTTAGCAAGACAAATATCAAGCAACCTTATTTTTACTTTAACTTGGGAATATGCCTTTTAATGAATACTTCTTAAAAACTTTAGTTAAAATAACGTGGTCATTTCAGGGAAAGAAGAAAAATGTTTCAGAAATCTTGGGAAGGAAGTGCAATGTCTTAACTAAGAAGTTGTAGTGCTTGTATGCTTTAGGAAGGTGGTGAGAGAAATCAGCTTGTATTTGCTTGGGGACAGAGTTGCTTTTTTTTGTTTGTTTATGGAAAAGCGACCTTAACCTTTCTCTAAGTATAATGGGGCCAATTAAAGGATAAATGCCAATTTCTCAGACAACCTGGTGCCAAATCAGTATATTGCAGGCACTGTGAAACATCTCAGGGGGCTGGTTCATGAGGGAGATTCTTCTGTGTTCACAGTGCTCCTTCTGCTGGCCTTGCATTAGCATTGTTGGAGGAGAGGGACCTAGCCAGGCTCTAGGACTTGAAGCAATGGGGGTTCATTATAAACCGTAGAAAAACAGAAAAATGAAAGCTGGAGGAAATGCATAGAAGGAGATATATTAGATAAGAACAGCAGTTGTGGATGATTCATCAACAGTTCATCTCTGGATCGTGGAATTAATTCTAGAGCCGTAATGGGCAATAGCTGTCTTCTGAGTCTCTTATGATAGTATGTGACTTCTGTGTCATGATACCAGTAAATATAGTGATACTATGGAGAGTCTGTCGGACAAGGGAGTTATGGACAGTAGTAGGAAATCCATCAGGGATGTAGTCACTCATCTGCTTGAGGGACCAAGATCTATTTCTGTCTTTATTACAACCAAGATAATACTTTGTGCTGAGACTGGTGTCCATGTTTGGAAGAGCTTTGTTCTGGGACTTTCTGCCCTCTCCAGGACACTTCTCCCCACATAGTGGAGGACACAGGGAAAAGACTACAACTTGTTCTCCAGATGTTCCTTAATTCTATAGTAAACAGAGTCTGTAGGTGCTATTGCTATAACTTGTGAATACAAGGTGTAAGGAACTGAAGGAAGTAACGCCTCAAACATTGATCGATAGGCCAAGTGGCATAGGCCAGGACTTGAGATATGTTGATGTTGCGACAGTATCAGCATGTAATAGCTTTTGTATTGCATGGGCTGGAAGGCAGTGAAAGTGGTGCTGTGTTTTGAGAGGTGTACCAGAGCAGGTCAGGGGAGCTACAGCATAATGAGATTGATATTTCAACGAAGAATAGAATAAATATAACATGTTATGGAAGAGTCCTCACAACCTTCATAAAGTAATTCCTTTTACATTGCTTTTTCATAAATCCCTGCCTCAACTACTGGAAATTTTTTGAGGGAGTTGGTAAAGTAATGAAAAGGTAGGTTGGGGGATTTTATGTTGCCCAGAATATTTATGTGAAGTTCTAATATCAAGTGCTTTTAAGTAAACTAGAAAGGTGGGGCAGGGGAGAGATCAGTATATGTATTAAAGAATAATAAATAATAGTGAAGACACAGAGCACTGTACAAATATTAGACTGTTAAAGTAAACTTAATTTCCTTACATGTGGATGTTGAGCGCATGTGTCTGGGACAAAGACACAGTGTTTGGCAGCCACCTTCAGTGTTAGCTAGAACCAGAACCAGTTCTTAAACCAATGTTTTCTGACTATTCCTTTTATATCATAACTTGTCTTTTTTTTCCCTTTTGTTTCTAATTGTTGCACTTTTCCACCAGGGGATGGGATCGCCAGGGAAAGTAGTCCATTTATTAACAGTGCAGAGATGGACAGAGGAAACATGTATGAAGGAAAGAATATGGCTCTCTTTGAGGTAAGTTAAATATGTATTTCACCTTCAGTTGAGGCTGTGGTAGTAAGATGAAAACAAACCCACACCCCTTTTTTTTCTCTTGAAATTTAGTGGGGGAAATTTTTCATACCTCTTCAGTAGTTTGCTTCTTGCTAATATTCCATTTAATTGGATTTGTATGATGTAATTAAAAAAATGCTGATTTTTTTTTTTTTTTTTTTCCCCTTTTATTTTAGTATTTCTGTATAGGCAAGTAAAATAAATTTTGGTATGCGTTGATGTGAAGATATGAAATAAGCCTTCTTGCATTTAAAATTTTTGGACTAGGATCTGGAAATTGTTAGAAAAAGTTGCTGAAATTTAAATCTAGTGGTTTTAACAAAGCAGTATCCAGTTTTAAAAATATTATCAAATATATTATGTTCAATGGGGGATATGCAGACTTCTCTTAAAACAGCAAAACTATAAAACTGTGATAAGGCATGACTTATTTATATTGTCCTGCTATAGTGTAGAGCTATTTGTAGTTTCTTATATAAACATCTACTTTTAATACAGGTTTAATTCACTGAATGATTGCAATCATCCACAGGAAAAAAAAAGTATATTGATATGGTACATTTAAGTGCCACTTTTGCAATGAAATAGTACTTTTAATGAGGTTTAATCTAAGTCGTTCTGCTGTAGCATCAGCAGCTGGTTTTTCTTTGCTTGCTGTTAACAATAAAGTCCTTCCAATATTGTTTGCTTAGCTGTCTTGCTGTTGTATTCTACCCACTATTTTCTTGTCACCCTCTTACGCTCCTTTATTTCTTTCAAATATGTTTGCACAGAGGACATGATATTTCAGTTCCCTCTTTTTGCATGACCCAAATATCATATTTTTATTATCTTTCACTAAGTCTTAGAGAAATTGTGCTAAGGATCAAAGTAATGTTGGTCATTAATTGTCTCTCTTTGTCATTTATGGAATTTCTTACTCTTTTTTAACAGAAACCATAGTAGTGCAGTTTTGTCATTGAATTTCTCTCCTTCAAGCTCTGTTCCATAAAGCAGTGTCTAAAACTTCCTGTTGTTCAAATTAGCTGTTGTGTTCCTCAGTGTTGATACATTTCCTATAGCTACTTTTTGTCCCTAATCTCCTTTGAACATATGTTTGCATCAGTTATTTTGAATAGTGGCTGATACTAAATCCTCAGCTGATATAATGACGGCTAGCTTTTACATATCTCAGATTATAGACTGCAACTTGCAGTGTTGCCTTGGAAAGCCATCTAGTGACCTCATCACCATTGACTGCTGTTGTAGAGGTGAATCTTTTTTGGTAGCATATATGATTCATAGTATGTTTCCTACGATCATCATCTTCTCATGTTTTGAGCTGACTTGTGTTTGAATCTTTATTAAAGCTGTTAGAAAAAAGTTTGGCTATTATAACCATGATTATTATGACCTAATGCCTCAAGTCAGAACTAATGCCTTAGTTCTTGTCTTCTATTTTCAGTCCTGATCTTTCTTCTTCCTTCAAATATTTGATTTTGTGTACTTGATCGAATTCTCTGCTTCTGCTTTTTTTTGGTATCCTTTTATTGCATATGCTTCTGGATTTTGTTATTTGTTTTAGCATGTTTTTGTTTTGTAGCAGATATTTGGCTAAAGAAAGATGGGCTGACTTCTGTGTCATGTAGTATTTCATATGTGCAATTATGTATGATATGCATATGTGCCTGTATTTTTCAACAAATGAATATTGGATTTATCAACAAATGAAATTTGGAAGTATTGGCTTAAGACAAAGTATGTAAGCCCACAACAGCATGCTTGAGTGATCCTTAACTATCTTTATGTTTGAGAGAATCATTTGAGGCCACCCTCCAGACACAAAAAAGATGCTGGAAAAACATTCTTAATGATCGACCCTGCCAGTACAGTCCCCTAAAAACTGTTTTGTGGTAGGAATAGATTTTTATAAATAACAGTGGCCCTTTTCTAGATTTCTCTTACAGTCCAGATGTACAAGCTGCATATTGTAAGATAGTGTAAAAAAGTGAAAGAAAGATTGTAAGATAGTCAACACAATGTTAAACTACTAAAAAGATTTAGAGCTCTTGTTGGTTGAAACCTGAGTTGTATTTTGTCACGCTGATTTTTGCATTTGGGTGAATTAGGGCTGACCTGTTGAGTATGTGTTTGAAGTTGTATGATAAAGTCATGACTTTTAAAAAACTATTTAATAAATGCAGTATTCTTAAAATCCCAACAGGAAGAAATGGATAGTAATCCCATGGTGTCATCTCTTCTTAATAAACTGGCAAACTACACTAATTTAACTCAAGGTGTGGTGGAACATGAAGCAGATGAAGACAGCAAGCGAAAGGAAGTCAAGGTATTTAAACTTCTAGTAAGTTATTGAGACAAAGCTAGCCACAGAGGAGCATTTTTCAGCCTAAAAAGCAGATATGTGGATGCCTAAAAACAGCAGCAAGGTTTGTACTACTGTGTTTAAAATGGAAGCATTTGTAATAGAACTTGTGTTAATTCAGTGTTCTTGTTAGCATGTTTTAGCAAGCCCTTGTGGTAAAAGCCCTAGATAAGATGTGTGTAAGACTAGGACCTGAAACATGCAGTGCCCTGGGTTTCCTCCTCTTTTCTTTTTTCTTCTGTCCTTGTATGAGCATCAGTATATCAGTCTGCCTTTAGTGAGAATACAGTATGATTCTGGGTATTTTTGCTCGTTTGTTAATACATTTTAATTGTCTGGGTTTTTACCAAAAATTGAAATTTAAGGAAAACTAGAGATGAAATAGTTTACTCCTTGAAATCCATAAGAGTATACTGTTAGCATGGAAACAGTTTTTCTGAGTAGCTCTCTTGTTTGTGTGTTGGAGTAAGTAGTTTTAAAACTTAATCAGCACATTCCAAGAAAACATTTTGTTGCATAGTTCAAAAATATATTTATCACGGCAGGGTGGCGGGGGAGGAAAGGCAAAGGCTCTGTATGACACATCCCTAAGCACACTTGCTAGAAGACAGCAACCTAATTCAAGGGTTGTCTACTGGATACCCAAAGTGCTTGTCTAGGCCTCTGTAGAAATGGGACATACACAACTGCTGGAGTCTGCAACGAGATGTTGGATTGATCCCTCTGTGAGCAGGGAGCTGTTTCAGAAGGAGAAAGCTTGGATTGAAAACATGACCTGACAGAGAACAAGAAGTTCCAGGCAAGGAGGGATGGTGAGCTGGAACTGGTTGAGCATGGTGACTGAAACCAAGAAATTTAGGGTAGATACTGGGAAAAGGAGATTACTGGGAGTCACTTCTCCTTGTGTAGAAGGGGAGTTGCTACTGAGTTTGTATGCTGAACTATGGAGAAGGAAGGAGAAGCACATAAAAATGAATAAAAGGAAATGAGCACATAGCAGAAGAGACAGATATGAGAAGGTGCTTAAAAAAGTGGAGTTAGAACTGGAGCTCACTTGACTGGAAGAGAGATTTATTGTATAGTATCTGAATATTTGTAGTAGAACTGTTTGCATTAGGACTTGACTAGTATAGGAAGTTAGTACCAGGACAATGGGCAAGGGTGAGGAATAAAGTCCAGCTGTTGGTTTTAGCTTTTTGCTTACCCTGCATTTGTTTGTATTGAGTTTCTTGTTTGTCTCATTGTGCTTATTCTGTATTTGTTTCTTCTCATCGGAGGATACAGCTTGAGATAGGAGAAAACCAACACTGATCAACTTACCTTTTTTCTTAGTGTGATCCCTGTCCTCTGTCCACCTGCTGTGCAAAGGCTTTTGTTAATGCAGCACAGCATTAGTCCCTCTGGAACTATCCAAATTAACACCATGTCCTCACTTGCACTTGATCTCGTTTGAGCACCATCTCATGGCCTGAAAACACAATTTCTATATATGTGTCTTTTTTTCAGTTCCATGCCTGAAATTAAGTGATGGTTAAGTAGTAGCCTGACAGAGTAGCATCATTCAATGACGTAATTGAGACAGTAGCATTGGTGTTGCACATGGATATTGCCCAAGATGCTAAAAATAAAGATTAGACTCTAAATGGCATTCCATGTTTCCTTATATGCCATTCCATGGCATTCCATGTTTCCTTATAAGTACTCGGAACCTTAGTATTTTCTTAATAATTTTGTTAATTTATAAAGCAATGGTTGCTTATTGATTTAAATTGATTGCCCTTTTTCACAGCTTGAGTTGTGATTTAAGAAGAGCTTCTGTATCTGGAAACCTACTGCATATAATTTTCCTTTAAGTTGAGTATTTCAGGTCCTGATTTCTTCATAAATTTAGAAAGCTGCAACTTTAATGATGAAGCCTGAATACTTTTGTGTGTGTCTTGACCCATGATGATCTCTAGCAAATAAAAAGTACAAACAAATGTACTATGTTGTGGCAGGTACAACTTTTTTAAAAACAAATCATAGCCAGTTCTATTTCTTCTGGCCTTGTGTCCTGATGTCATCTGGGATAGAGTTTATTTTCTTCCTAGTAGCTGGTACAGTGCTGTGTTTTGGATTTAGTGTGAGAATAATGTTGATAACGAACTACTGTTTTAGTTGTTGCTAAATAGTCCTTATCCTAAGTTAAGGGTTTTTCAGTTTCCCATGCTCTGCCAATGAGGAGGTGCAGAAGCAGCTGGGAAGAAGCATGGCCAGGACAGCTGAGCTGACTAGCCAAAGGGATATTCCATGCCGTAGGACATCATGCTCAGTGTATAAACTGAGGGGAGTTACTGGGAATGGTGGTTTGCTGTTAACGGGTGATCTGGGCATCAGTCACTGGATGGTAATTGTATTGTGCATCACTTTCTTGGGTTTTCTTTCTTTCTTTTTGCTATACTTATTTTCATTACAATTACTATTTTATTTTAGTTATTAAACTGTTCTTACCTTAATCCACGAGTTTTACTCTGTTTCCCAGTTCTTCTCCCTGTGCCCCCTTGGGAGTCGGGGAGGGTGGCAGCGTGAGCAAGTGCCTGTGTGGTGCTTAGTTGCCAGCTTGGGTTAAATCACGACAGTCCTTTCTGGAGCCCAATGCGGAGCACAAAGGGTTGAGATAACAACAGATCTGACCAGAGAGTGTTAAAACAAAGTTGTTATAAGTATTCATTTTATTGGTTTAACAGTCACTGGTCACAATGAGGGTTCATTTACTCTCAAAGTTGATGTGTGTGTTTTTACAGTTGTGTTATGTAATACCTTACTTGCTTACCTTACACTTGCTGTTGTGCTGCCTATCACCTGTGGGATCTGGGCTAAAGTTATCATGCTGCTGTTGGCGATACTGTTTATGATACGAAAGAAGTGCTGGTCGTGGAACTGATTTGGTGTTTGTACTCAGCCTAACTGTTACCTCTGTAAGCATTATTGACACCTCTGTACTTCGGGAGCCATCTATCGGAAACTATTAATAGTTACACCTTTTACCTTTTCTCCTCGGAGAGCCAACCTATGGAGGAGACATGTCTGTACTTCGGGTGCCATCTTGTGGAGACTATTAAAATAATGACACTTTTTACCTTTTCTCCTCGGGGAGCCAACCTACGGAGGAGACATCTTCCCACATCTTCCCCTTCTCCACCTGGCTAATTACAACAACATTTGAGATTTCTGAGAATTATGAATATCCTTGGGATTGAAACCAGCATGGTCCTGTTGCTAGGGTTCCTGAATGTGGCTCAGGTCTTGTTTAGGGTTAAACACCTATTTAAGAATAGCACCCAAAGAGCAACCCCCATGACAAGCACTGCAGCTACTCAAGCCCTGGCAACAGGCACTGTGGCTACTCAGACCCCGGGCATGGGTGATGCAGCTAAACCAGAGAATGTACCAGTGTCAGTCACCCGTATGCAGAAGAAGAAACACACAAAAAAATCCGTTTGTTTAGTAACGGATGAAAACGAATGAAAGCCTTCACAGAAAACAGGAGGAAGAGGCAGAGGCAGAGATAATCACCCGTTCCCTATCCCTGAGTGAGCTGCGAGATAAGTGAAAGGATTTCAGCCATTGTCCAGGTGAGCACATTATCACCTGGCTGCTCTGATGTTGAGATAACGGGGCCAGTAGCTGGAAATTAGAGGGTTGGGAAGCCAACCAGCTGGGATCCCTTTCTAGGGAGGGGGGTATTGACAAAGCAATTGGAAAAAAGACACAAGTCCTCAGCCTCTGGAGATGACACCTGTCAGGTGTGAAGGAAAAGTGTCCCTTCAAAGGAAGATGTTGTATGTCATCCAGGCAAGTGGACGGCTATGGAGAGAGGTATCCAGTACCTGAGGGAATTAGCTATGCTGGAGGTGATTTATAATGAACAGACAATGTGCGGTTATTCACAGATCCAGTTGAAGTCCCATGCACACAACCCATGTGGCAGAAGTTTGTACAGAGCACACCATCATTGTATGCAGTAATGGTCTGTAAAGGTGGAAGAGGGACCAGCGGAGGCTGAATTGGCTGGCTGACTCTGGCAATACAAAGAAATTTTCTCTTCCTCCCTCGTCGTGGCTGTGGAGAAATTGCCAGATATGCTAGCTGAGAAACTGTCTTGGGAGTTCCAGCATTTCAGAGGATATGTTCTGCTCCCCACCTGTGCAGACCAGTATCTTGGCTGTTAGGAGTAAGTGTTCCTCTGCTCAAGAGAGAGGATGTAGAAGGTACCGTGGAGTACGCTGTGGTTTTACCTGCAGGACCACGGAGAGGACATGAGGAAATGGTTTGCAAAGTTTACCTCAGCCCTAGAGGCACAGGTACATGAGTTGCAAGGAAAAACAATCATACAAGGGGGTTTGTCAAAAATTGCTGGTCTGGTCAGCAGTTTTCCGGAGTAGAAGAGCTGATTTTATTCCTGATTCTATGGAAAGGAGCTCTAGTCCATTTTCACAAGAAGTAATAAATACTGTCATAAGGATGAGAGGGGCCCTGCCTCTGGCCATGTGAAGGAAAGGGACAGCCAGGTTTACTGTACAGTGTGGATTTGATAGACTGACACGTCAGACTCATGGGAGTATAAGGCTGTAGTGGACACTGAATGCACCTGTATTCACTTTTATTACTGTTATTTTAGTTATTAAACTGTTCTTACCTCAATCCATGATTTTTACTTTTTTTCTGATTCTCCTCCCCATCTCACTTGCTGGGGGTGGGGGTGGAGTGAGCAAGTGGCTTCATGGTGCTTAGTTGCTGGCTGGCATCAAACCATGACACCTTGTCTGTCTTTTTTTTTAAAACTGATAACACTTATTGTTGGATATAATTGTGTGAGCCAGCTGCAGGGCAATTGGTGATCAACTTTTTTCAGAATATATTTTGTATTTTGCTTATGGCACTAACTTCTATTCAACAGTAATCTGCAACTGGTATTTCAGAAGAAAGCTTTTAAAGCTTTGTAATTAACAGGTAAAGGGGCATCCTACCCCTATCAGGGTTTCATCCTAATTCCTGCGGCACAAGAGGATTTGCTATAACAAATAGGTTTCTGTCTTTTGAGGAATCTTTCTGTATAAATAGCCGTTGAACCTTTGAGAAGCTGGTCACTTTGAACCTACCATTTAGTTTCACTTAACATTTGTTCATGGAGCATTTTGATAAGTGTTAGTGGAAGTAAGTACTTATGAACTTAAATTGTTTAGTGGGAAGGAATTAATGCCCTGACTTTGTTTCCAGGTTCCACGTATGGGTACTTTCATTGGTGTGTACCTGCCCTGCTTGCAAAACATCTTGGGGGTCATCCTTTTCCTACGTTTAACATGGATTGTGGGAACAGCTGGAGTTCTCGAGTCTTTCATCATTGTATTCATGTGTTGTGCTTGTGTAAGTTAACCTTTTTCTTTACTATTGGCCAAATCTTCTGTTGCAAGAGTCCTGCTGCCTTCTAATATGAGAAGCAGAGGACTTTATAATGGTTAAGTACCATTTCAGTTGGGAGACATGGGAGATATAGATATAGATATATATATGCATGCATGCACTGAGTGTCACATATCCTAGCCTGTATGGAGTTTCTTTTGAGTTGACAGTAAGCTTTTATTTTTGAAGTATTATATGGATTTTATTAAATCATCTTTTAGGAAATATTTCATGATTTATGTTGAGATCTGAACTGTTCTGCTTTTCACAACTTCAGAACAAACTGGAATATGAACTGCCCATCAATCCTCAGCATTATGTCCATAAATTAACATTTTGGAATGTGAGGCTGCTAGTAGATGGTATTGTCATAACAATGACACGATCAGTTTGTCACTACTTTTTAATTTGAATAATGAGCATCATGTTTTAAGTATGTTCAGTGGTCTGTATTCTTCCAGTTCTTTTCAAAGACTCTCTCAAACATTTAAAGTAACTGAATCTTCTACTGAAAAATACAGTACTTAATTTACATGGATATCCCTAACCAAAAATAATGATCATTTTTGGTTGCTGTAACATCTTTTTTAAAAAAATCCTGGTTTCATTTGATCACTTTGTCTTGCCTCATCTTTTAAAAAACTTTCAGTAATTTAAATTTCCTCTTTTTCATCTTTCCACAGACTATGCTAACTGCAATTTCAATGAGTGCAATAGCAACTAATGGTGTAGTTCCAGGTAATGAATTCTATGTGAAGTGGTGAATGGTCAAATGATGGAAGTTTAAAACTGGGATAAGAAATTACTGTAGTCTGAGATACCAGAAGTAATGCTTTTGTGTCAAGTGCATATTTTCTTTTAATTGATTTATAAATTACTTTTTAAGGTGAGATGCAATCTTTTAACTGGACCTTCTGGGAATTATGAACTATAGCACATTTTTGTCATCAGTCATTTGATTCTGTTTGAAAGAAAGATAAGTAATGAATAGAGGTGTCTTCATACAAAGCAGATTTCCTTACAAATTTACAAAAAAGATGGCTGTTTTTTTGCCTGAATTTGCTTAGACTTAATCTCTAAACACTGGAGGAAATCATGTTGCTGTCCGCAAGAATAACAGCTGTCAGAAATCTTTTTTTTATGTAAGCACACTAGGTTATGCTCATCTCCTTAAATGTTCGGGATAAAAAGATTACCTTGTTCCTCTTCAATTATGAAGCTCTTTTGTTTTGTTTTGGTTTTTTTAGATGCGAAATCAGTTAGCCTTTGAAGCTCTTACCCTTTTCAGTTTCTCAACACATTAATTGATAATAGCAGTACTTAGACATTGTTATGAACACTGAATAGTTTACCAGTGAAGTTAAAAGAATTTGTCACTTGCAGAGCTTTTCCAGCTTAGTAAGGGGTTCCAGAACTGATGCATAAGTTGTTGGGCAAAAGTAAATGCTACAACTTGTGCAGGATGTATAATAATTTTATTTCATTGATACAGTACCATATATGAAATACAAATACAATAGAAAATTTTGTTTCAAATACTTCTATTTTATAATGAAATGTAGTTATACTAATCAGCATTCAGGTAACTAAAATGTTCTGTTTTTTCCCCCTTATATTTTTAAAACTCTGTAAAGGTCCGAGTGTCACAGAAATCTTTGAAGTTGGCAGTTCTTATACCAGACAGGTCTTCATTTTCACTTTTTTTTTTTTTTTTCGTTGGTACCAGCTTCTTACAGAAATGCTGCTTCTGTAAGCATAGTGGAATGTGTGGAGGAAGCAGAAAGCACAGATAGGAACCTAGGATTGCAAGAGACCTGAGCAGCAGGATCTTGTCTCTTGCTGTTACATGCAGTGGCATTATATTTAGTAAAAGGATTGGTGATGCATCATAATTTTTTTTTTTGTTAATTCCACATTTATTTGTATTGAAAAGCAATTTCAGACTTTGCCTTTTGATTAGAAGTTGTTTCCTATTTGTGGACTAATTGTGTACAAGACTAGTATATGTTTATTTAAAATAAAGCACTTCCTTTGTCTATCTCTTCTTTCTTCCTCAGTTGGCATGAGTGGGACAAACATCATGAATTTAAGAGAGGATGGAGAGGAAACCAGAGTGTAGCATGCCTTGAGAGGGTTGAGAGAAATCTAAATAAAGAGCTTGAAACTTAGAGCCTTATTGTAAGGGAAATGGGACAGTAGAAATGACAGGGATGTAGCTTATGTCTTAAAGAAAGATGATGCATATATATGGGAAATAAAAGTGAGAAGAACTGAAAAAGTCAGAGGAAAAGTGCGTAGTATATGAGTAGACAAGAAAAAACAATCCCTACCTAACACTTTTCAGTGGTACTGAAAAAATGTCTGTAGTGGTAATGGTTTCATGTACAGAAAAGAAAAAGAATGCGCATATTAATGAGACAAATTTTATTTTGTTCCTATCTCATAAAGAAATTATTCTGGAAGTTTAGTGTTTGATTAACAGCTTGAGGTTAGAAACTAAAGATTGATTCACATTCACATCTGTTTATACTTGTATATACTTTTTTAATCTGAAAGTAAGAATCTGAATTTTTATCTCTCTTTTCCTTGGTATTTGCTTTTTGTTCCCCAGAAAATGCATATGAGGATATTCACTTTGAAATGTATATTCTAACTGCTTAGTTGGTATAGATATTGAAGACAGTTTTGGTACGAACATTTCAATGTAGATGCATGCAGTAGTTAACATTGATTATTTTGATTGAACAATTCAAGTTTTTGTTCCCTACTGCTGTCCTTAATCTGAAAAATTGGAGTCTTTTTTTGGTTAAATTCACAGCTGGAGGCTCTTACTACATGATTTCAAGATCTTTAGGACCAGAGTTTGGTGGAGCAGTGGGACTTTGTTTCTACTTGGGTACAACCTTTGCAGGAGCAATGTACATTCTTGGTACCATTGAAATTTTGTTGGTAAGTACTAGTTTCTCTTAAGATTAAATGTATTTGGGCTGTTTTGTGAGATTGCTGAGAAATATTCTCGGTCTAAAATGCGTCCTAGTTCGGTGATTTTTCATGTTTTGATACTGTATTTCCAGTATGTCAGTACTTATTGTTATGCTGCTTGTGATTGTTTAAAAAAGTTAAACTTCTGATCAACAATAGAAAAATAAATTAAAGGCTGTATGATGTAAGTTTGTTTAATGTAGGAACCACATACAATTTGTTATCTGATGTTTACTATTTTGTGATGGATGCAACATATCTGTTGTTACTTTTTCATAACAAATTCTGAATACTAAATATCTCATAAATTATGCTTCTGTACACCTACAGAGTTGCAAGAAAAACTATATTAATTCTAATAAGACATACCTAAAATTCCAAAATTAAACATATAGGACCAAGCTGGAGATATAAATAACAAATGAAAAATAAATAGTAAATGTTTCAGTAGGTTTTGCAGAAAAGAACATCAGATCATCAGGTAGACTTTGGAGACATGTTAATATTTAATTCAGTGATTTTTGTACCAACTTAAAACTACAACTTTTATTTCAAAAATGACAAAAGGTGCCACAAGAAATAGTGCAGTCCTTAGTGAAATATCACATTAGATTGCAGATTAAATCATGGGCAACAATGCCCATTTTCAGGGCCTCTGAAATGTTACTTGGATTTAGTGAAGCTAAGTCAATTATTTCAGTTTTAAAAAGTAGTTTATTTACAAATGTGAAGGAATTAATTTCTTATTTGGATGCTTGTCTGCATGTGTTCATGGAGTACCACAGCAAACTTGCAAAAAGTTTGATACATGTGTTATGCTGCTTCTGTGTTGTATGTCCATATTTCCTTTTCCAGATCAAAATGCCCAGATGCACATAGCACTTTCTTTAGGTCACCTTAGACTTGGAAATGAAAAGCTAAAGATTCCATCTTGAGAATCAATTTTTTTTTTTTTTTAGTTTATTTTTTCTTCTACTCTGAACGAAGTCTTATTCTTTTTTTTTTTTACTCCCTTGATAGCTGAGCAGAGGGTTTTTTTGTAAAAGTGTTAGAAGAAGGAATAAAGTTATCTTTATGGTGTAGTGTAATACACAGATGTCTCAGAACTATAAGTCACAGTTTGTCTTTTTCATTTGCATTTATCAGTATAAGTCCTATAAGCTATGCTTCCAACTTTTCAGGTAGAACCCAGAACAAAATTATATGAAATTGAGATCTCTTAGAGAATCCTGTTTGAAATCATAGTAGTTCAAATTGTCTGTTTTGGCACTAATCTGCTGTTGCAATTTCAGATTAAAAATTAAGGTAAACTCACCATAAAATATTTTTCAGGATACAATGTTTAAGGTATCTTTAAATTTTGTGAAATTTTCGTGTGGGGACTATAGTACTGAAAGCGTTTTTAGCCATGCTTTTGTTTGATTCTTCATATTTTGTTTCAGTCAGTGGAATCACTAATCAGGAAATGCTTCAAATTAATCTAAGAATATATCTGGTTTGAGCTAGTTTTCAGTTTTGTTTTTTCTTTTAATTTTTGTCAATAGCTGCTCCCCCGCCCCCCCCC
>NW_020799095.1:49586265-49592241 GCF_003259725.1 Athene cunicularia | reverse complement strand
CCCCCAATCCTTACTGTTTTTCCTGTCTGGCAGAGGCCGGAATTTGAGGAGTGGAAACGCTTAAAGGGGAGAGAAGAAACTGGATCAAAAGCAGTACCTCATTCTCAAAACTTGTTTTTATTCATCCCTGCCTCCCCCTTCCTTGTACCTCCTAAATGCCTGTGTTGACTGGTTGCACTCGTTTGTGAAAGAGTAAAACTGATGTCATAGAAGTTTAGATTTTGAAGTTTAAATAAATGATTTCTTCATTATATGTTTGTTATTACATGTATGATAGTTTGCCATATCTCTTGCAGACCTACATTTCTCCAAGTGCTGCTATATTTAAAGCAGAAGAGGTTGGGGAAGAAACAGAGGCTATGCTGAACAACATGAGAGTTTATGGAACATGTATTATCATTCTGATGGCTGTAGTGGTTTTTGTGGGAGTGAAGTATGTCAACAAACTTGCACTGGTCTTCCTTGCCTGTGTGATTCTTTCCATCATTGCTATATATGCTGGAGTTATTAAGACTGCTTTTGACCCACCTGACTTTCCGTAAGTGCAGTATCTCTTAAGTAGTGTAGGTTACTTTAAAAACAAAACAAAACAAAAAAGTGGTGGGAGGGGATAGTTACTGTAACCATTTCATCTTTTAAGCTGAACTTCAAAATACAAGTGCATTGGTACACTGGTTTCAGTGTTAAGTTTTACATGTTTTAGGCAATTATGTGTTAACTTCTTGTTCTGAGTTACCTATCGAAATTTTTCTGTTATTCGTAACCCATCCTCTGGAAAATGTTCTTTGGTTCTTAAAATTACTGGCAGTTATTCCATCCACACTTAAAGAACAGGAAGGTGACAGTACATATAGTTGCTTAATCTAAAGAATTAAACTAAAAAACTATAGAATAAAATAAAAACTTTAAGAAAGTGTGGCTATGAGCCATAGTTATGAAAGAAACATACTTTCAAACTTTGTCATGAGGAAATTTTTGAAACTTCGATTTCTCTGTATTTAATAGAGACATTGCAGTGTTAAATTGACTTGTGTTTGTGAAGGCTTTTTACCTTTTTGTTAAATAAAATAAATTTTATTATTGTCACACTTGGCATATTACCTCTCAGCACCTTTAGTTTAACACTTTCAACTCACTAAGAATTATTTCATTTGATCAGTTATCAGTATGTAAGTTACACTTTGTGCATCTTCTTCTGCTTAGAGAGAAAACAAAATTATGCTGCTTAACACATTAGCAGAATAGCCTAGTAACTTTTGTTATGAAGTGCTGTCTGTTAAGCAGGACTGAAGTTATCCTTTGCTGTATGATTATTACACATTCCATAGTATGTTGAAGTGCTGATGGTTGCACTGACAAATCGAGCATTAAAGCAGTATTTGTGGACTATACTGTAAAATGAGATCAAGTCTTCTATTGAAAAAAGTAAAATGTGTTCAAAATTGACATTTTTATGAAGAAAGTTTAATTTCTGAGAAACTGTGACTTGCAGTAGGGAAATACTTAAATCTTTCAGTCACCTGTATAGGTAAAGGAGGGTTTATCTGGATATGTAGCATAGGTAAGGTATATTACCAAGCTCCTGGAAACCTTATTTGTGTCTGCTACTGTGGTTGCTTGGGGAAAAAAAAATTAACAGAAGGTTATCTTTCAATCAATATAATTGTTTGTATTGGGGCAATCTGCCTCAAAATGAGAAACTCAAGACTGGTTTTATACTAGGGTAAAACTGATCTGGTGGTGAGCTGGTCATCAAAAAGACCGACTTCCACTTAGCTGATTAGTTAGGTTGGCATCACTAACCTCTGCTAGGTTTGGCTGTTGTAAAGATGGTAAAATAGTTTACTTTGTTATCTCCCAGTTGAATCAAACTGGAAGATGTTTCCATGGATTGAATCAGCTCACCCTGCTGCTCTAGGGTCACCAATTCAATAAGAATTAAAAGGAAAAATGAGCAATTAAAAGGAAAATATGATCTTTCCAGCAGCAGCTTTCTGTTAAATCTGCTCAACTTCCATGTGAAGCCATACCCTGAAGCTGTACTGGTGTTTTGTACTCTTCTTGAGGCATCTATGCTTAGTACAATATCCTTTTTTCTGATAGTGACTAGGTCAGTATTCTGCTTGGCTTAGTATACTTGTTCTAATGCCAAGTGGTATGTTTTTACTGATTGTTGTCAGCTTCTTAACTAAGCTCCTTCAGAACTATTAGATGTACGCTATGTGGTTTTGGATTTATCTGCCTAACACAAATGTTTTATTTGATGTTCCTTCTTTTGTCTTCAAAGATATCATATATCATTTCATTATTAAGCAAGATTGGAATAGATATCTCGTAAACATCTTTTCTGTAGCTTAGCAATTAAATGTTCCTAGATCCTTAATGTTCTTTGCTGTTAGGAATTTTTTTTTGCAAACTGCTGAGTTGTTAAATTTTCTTTAATTTCTGAGGTTTTAATTTATATTAATTTGTACTCCCATCAATGTTTTTATATTTTGCTGTTTATCCCTCATGGCTTATTTCCTGCCTTTTGAATTTTAATACTTTTGAGGGCCATCTAAAATTTATTTGCTAGAAAAGGGCTTAATCTTACTTTTGTATTTTCTTGGTCAGGCTCATTGTTCTATTAGGTATACAAAGTATTACTTCTTTCTTTTAGGACTGAATGAATCATGATCTCTGGACAAAAAAAAGGTTTAATGTATAACACTATTTTGAAGGATCATTTTTTATTTTTGTTTATAGTATCTGTCTTCTTGGAAACCGTACATTGTCAAAACGCAACTTTGATGTCTGTGCTAAATTTACTGAAAGCAATAATGAAACAAAGACTACATCTCTGTGGCGCCTGTTCTGTGATAGTTCTTTGCTTAATGCTACATGTGATGACTACTTTACTCTCAATAATGTAACAGAAATTCAAGGGATTCCAGGAATAATGAGTGGAGTTCTCACTGGTAAGTCAGAAAGCACAGTGATTTAAAAATTTTTGAACATTATTAGTTTGGCCTGTATCTGTTCAGTAATGTAGTGGTCTAGCCTGTTGCTACTTCTTTAGTTTTAATCTGTTTGTGTGAAAGATTGCTACCTGGACCATACTTCCTCCTTTAAAGTTTCCATCTGGTTTTAGAAGCTTAGTATCACATGCATTCATCTGGGGGTCACAGGAGTTGTATAGGCACTCCTTCAAAGCCGCTGTTCTTTCAAACAAAAAAAAGTAGGAAGGTGTTTATGACAGCTAACTTTTAAAAGTGTTTAGCTCTTTGTATGCCAGATACACTTATTTCAATAAGCTGTTCATGAATACATTCTCAAACTCTCCTGAGGGAGGACTTGTTTCCAATTTATAGGTGGTCCATTGAGGAATGAAGTCCTGTGGCTTGTCCAGTGTGATACAGAAAGTTAGTGATGGGTTTGGAGAAAAACAGTCTTTCTAGCTTCCAGACTAGCATTTGGACAGGAGATGTTCTAAGTGTATAGAATTTCTTATGTTTATGTTTCTGTACAGTTGTGGCAGCTTGGGATTCCAGCTGCACTGGGTCATAACATTCATTTTGAACATGTACACTAACTTTCAAGTCTGATTGGATTAGCACTTTTGTGTCATACTGAATAAAGCTGAATCCTCATTGAGTATTTAGTGCTTTTGATTTGCAATGGCAAACTGATTTTTGGACTTTCTTTTTATGTTCCATAGGGAGTGGATGCTAATTTGGAGATTCTGTCTTGCTTTATGTCACTCCTCAGATCTTTGCTAAAATTCCTGAAATTTAAAATTCTTTTCTTTCCTTAACTCTTGTTTTTATGGCTTTGGTCATATCTTTAGATGAATTTGTTATTCCTCTTCATTTGAATGAACTAACACACAGAGCATTCTATAGCAGTTAATACTTAACTTTCCTTTTAATCTTTGTTCTGCTGTCTCCTATTTCTTATACATGCTTCCATATATGTTTACCAACTGTAATATTTATGTTACAAATCTGGATACAAGTACCCTATCTCTGAGCACTTACGGAGATTCAGAGTCAATCTCCTATTGTGCTCAAGGTAACCTTTTGCTATTTTGAAGGCATAGAATATGTAATTTCCTTAAGTTGTACTGGATGGCTGAAAATTGGCTATCAGATCCATCATCCTGGCAGTCCATGGGAATTGTTTATTTCAGTGATATAAAATCCGTTGGCTCTTTGACAGGGAGGGAGAGTATTTACTTTGTTTCCTCACATGTCGCGGTACAATTTACCTCATTTCAAAGTAAGAATCAGTATTGGGTGTTCTCACCATCTTGCCAAGGGGCACAGTCAGTGTTTCCACAAATGTAAGCTCTCAGAAGCTACTGGTTCTTTGACCTGTCTATCTTCATGGAATAAACATCCTTAGTTTGCCGGAGAATCTGAGCCACATTCTGCTGTTTTTCACTTGCTTTGGATTTTTCAGCTTATCAGTTCTTTTTTAGAGTCCAGTTACTCTCTTTTGTCACCATGTGGAATACCTTCACTGTTGAACAGCTGAGTCCTGAACTGTTGTCCAGTTGTTCTGTACAGCAGGTCTCAAAGAACTCAAACTACTACAAAGTAGTTTTTGTTTTGTTGTTTTTTTTTTTTACCTGCTCCTCAAAATATAAGACAAGAAATATGAATATATGCTAAAATTGCCTGAACCTGCACATAAGCTTCCTTACTTTTTCACAGTATGTCCCAATAATGCATCCATATGTCTGTGCAATGTAAATGGACATTCTACAAATATATTAGAATTTAATTCTAGAACTAAATCTTTCTTTGATGAAAGAAAACCACCACTGCATTTCTGATAGGATACAGTGGGAATGTCCACCAGTTACAATTGGTATTGATTGTATTGCTGCTCCATTACTGCCTTAATAAGGAAATGTTGGGAAACATCATGATTTTCATGTAAAAAAAGTAATCTGGTTCATAAGATGATTACCTTCTCACCATTTAATGTCCTGAAACAGAGGTGACACTGGCTCTTGTTTCTACCCCCTTGTAGATAATCTGTGGAGTACCTATTCAGAAAAAGGATCAATAGTTGAGAAAAAACATCAGCCATCTGTTGCTGGATCAGAAGAGACAAAACTGGGTGGACTCCCTTATGTTTTTACAGACATCATGACCTACTTCACAATGCTTGTAGGGATTTATTTCCCATCTGTGACAGGTAGATATAACTATTTTTTTGTGAGTGAGGATGTGTACTTACAGCTGACAAAGGATTACCTTTTGTGTGTGAATGTTTATCGAAGACATGTGATATTGGTAGCCTGTGTGTCCAAGTCTTATTTGCTTAAAACTCTGGTGCTAGAGAGACATGTTGGTGGCTGTTTATTTTAGGGAGTTACAGGACTAAAGAAAACAGTTTAAGTGTTATTTTTGATGTCTGGAAATAAAATAAGATGCGTATCTTTGTATTAATTTAATCTTCAAATGCGTGAGAGAACAGTTGAGTATCAGGATGATTTTTTTTCAGATATTCAAGCTATGAACTGCCTGTGATTTCCTTAAAGGGCCAATACTTTTTCTGTAACTGTAACTAGTAGAGAATTTTTTGTCAAGCCTAAAGTTTGGATTAGTTGTATATAACTTTTCTCAGGTCACTCAGGTTTGACTGAAATAACTAGAGACATTTTTCTTCAAAAGTCCCAGCTCAAGGAATTGTAATACCAAGTAACAGAACAACTCTGATAAGAAGTTGTAGCAGTGTTTACTAGTTGAATATCAGGCAGAAGTCTCCCATTGTATTCTTGTTCCCATTTCTCTACTTCAGGCTCTTTTATGAACATCTTGTCATATCTGAGCCTGTGGTTGGGGTTTCATTCCATGGAGTTTGAAACTGCTTTTCTACTGGAACATCTTGACATTAGATTCTATGTTTTTGCCTCCCAAGAGTGGTCAGGGCAATTCTAGGAAAGATGGCAGAATTGGTCAGTTGTTACATGATTTGCCCTGTCTC
>NW_020799095.1:49530289-49586215 GCF_003259725.1 Athene cunicularia | reverse complement strand
CTTCCCTTCCCTAAGGTTTGGAGAAGCAGTTAATGGAAATCTGGTGGTTGGTACACTGGCCTGGCCTTCTCCATGGGTTATTGTGATTGGTTCATTCTTTTCAACGTGTGGTGCTGGTCTCCAGAGTCTCACTGGTGCACCCCGTCTGTTGCAGGCCATTGCAAGAGATGGCATTGTACCATTTATTCAAGTGAGATTTTTTTTTTTTTCTTTACAATACTTCAAATATGGCTTATATTGTGACAAGAAAAATGAGGCATTGTATCTACTGTTCCTGTAGAACTGTGAGGAAAAGATTTGGACTTCACTTCTAATTGTGTAGGATGATAAATCAAGCTACTGTAGGGCAAAGTTTGAACTTAGATATTTCTGTGCAATGGAATTTAATTATTTTTGTTCTTGCACACAAAAGTTAGTGGTTCAAAAGAAGCAACTAACAACTGAACTTCAGATTCCAGGCTATGTTTACAACTTGTATTTCTGAACAGATTTGATTTAATCTTACTGTGGAACTGTGTGATGATTCTTGTATCATAGGGATACAACCCTAATTTTTATTCATTCTTGTAGGCTAAATGAAGTCAACAAAGATGTAACAGTAGAATTCTATCCCATGACTTTCAACATTAAGATTGTTGCGACGTCCTTGTGTGTGTTTTATGAATAAATCAATATTTATTAAAAATAAATAATTTTTCTAATGGAAGTGAGTAAGGGAGCTGACAAACTGAAGAAAAGAGAACTCTTGCTGGAAGATATTTAACACAATTGCTGGGCTGAATCTGGAAAAATTAGAGAACTAGACTTGAGTTGGATATAAATAAAATTCCAAAAGCTCATGTCTAGAGGGTGAAGCTGTGATTTCTGTGGTGAAGTTTGGAGTTTGAAAGTTTACCTTAAGTTTCCAGGAATAACCCAACAGTTTCACAGCTCAACGATAACCTACCAAGAACATGTTCAAGTAGAAAAAACAGGCTTATGTCTGAATAACTATGAATACTTTGTGCACAGAGTTAGGGGACAGTTGTCAAATTTAACACACAGAAATTGTAGATGTCGCAAACACTGAAGGTAGCTAGGGCTGAATTTAGGAGAACAGGCTGTTTTGTATGGAGAGATTCCTGAGGATGATTTGGAGCATTTGTTTGGTTTTTATATAGTTTTTCAGAGGCTTATATAAATATTTTGATAGACCTAAGTTATGTGAGGAAACTTATGATTGAGTGTGCCCTACTTTACCCACACCTACCTCTGGAGTCTTAATCAGATGTGTGCTCTAGGTCATGGTCTCACATCTGAAGTTGGTGTAGGATGTTATGTTAAAAATGGGCTATTACTCTTGGTGAATAACTTAAGACTGTTCAGAGATATTTATAATTATCTTCAATGAGGGTTAGGTATAAAATAGCAGCAACTTGGTCTGGTTCCTGAGTTTGGGGAAAGCCTACAATGAGTCAACACATTGATGTGTGACTTGAATAGAGACTTGCTCGGGTAGGATGTGCCTCGAAATATTAGTAAACACTTTTCATATTGGAAATGCATGTATTTGCAATTTTGTTTCTAGCTTTTTTTTTTTGTAGTATAGATTGCTTCATTTTTCTTTAACTAATGACTCTTTTTGGTTCCAGTTAGAGTTAATATTTTATAACTATGTAATTGACAGCTTTCCCTAATCTTACTGTTTACTTGAATTGAACTAGGTATTTGGTCATGGAAAAGCAAATGGGGAACCAACTTGGGCTCTGCTCCTCACTGCTGGAATTTGTGAAATAGGGATTTTGATAGCCTCATTGGACAGTGTAGCACCAATTCTTTCAATGTAAGTATGAATGTGGTGTTTTGTGTTAAACAGTATTTAATTTTTAAATTAACTAGGTAATTGTTTTTCTTTTTTAAATAATACATGCTAGACCTTGTTTTCTAACAAGCTATGTTCCCATTTGATCCTGGAGATAATATGAAATGACAAAATGTTTTGACAGGAACTAATTTCTATGCACAAAAAACTTTTTCCATAACAGAGTTCTTCAATGTTAGTAAAAAATATGTTCAACTTTTAAAAACACAGATTTTAAAATAAAAATTCCTGCTATTTTAGATCAAGTGCATCTAATAGAGACAGACAAAATGATTGAATGTCTTAGGGTATGAACTGAATTTAAACTTCCAAGAAAAAGTCAGTAAAATAATCCCATGTGTTACGGGTTGACCCCAGTAGGCAGTTTAGCCCCACACATCTGGTCACTCACTCCCCTGCAGTGCAGTTGGGGAGAGAATAAATAAGAAGGGTAAAAATGAGAAAACTCATGAGTTTGAGGATACCCTTGGTCAGTTGTGGTCAGCTGTGTCACCTCCTCAAGACTTATTTGCTGACAGGGCAGCAAGAAAAACAGAGAAGGCCTTGATGCAGTGTGAGCACTGCTCAGCAACAGCTAAAACATCCCTGTGTTATCAACACTGTTTTGGTTACGAATCCAGCACATAGTACCATATGAGCTATGAAAAATATTAACTCTATTCCAGTCAAAACTAGTACATCTTGATTGTCAGTTGTTTGCTGTTTTTTTCTAAAATCTTTGAGGCTTTATATTGTGCTAATACTGTGTTTTGAGGCCTAATATTCTGCAAGTATTAATTTAATCTACATTTTGTGTTCTCTTGGCTGCTGTGAACATGGTGTACAAGTTCCTGCCTACCCTGTTTTGGATTGTGTTCAGCCTTTTAATACAAATCTGTCTAGTTAATTTCCTATTGGAAAATGTTCTCTTTTTTTATTAACAGGTTTTTCCTTATGTGCTATATGTTTGTAAATCTGGCTTGCGCAGTTCAGACGCTTTTACGGACTCCCAACTGGAGACCTCGTTTCAAGTTTTACCATTGGTAGGGAATATTCCTTCATTCATAAGAGTTACAACAAATTATGCAGCCACAAATTGTTGATTTTCTTGCAATAATAAAACAAAATCTCTGTTCTGACTTAAGTGAGTTGTAAGACAATTCGTACACTGAATACTCTCAACAGCATTTGTTTTCATGCATTTGGAATAGGGCTAGTAATAGCTATGATCATGAAATCGTGACTAATACAGAGGATTTCAGAAGGGACCATGGGATGACATATAATATTGTTTATAAGCCAAGAGATCTTATGAACATGAGAGAAGGAAGATTAAAAAAATCTTTTATATATAGGTAGGGAGAACTAAAAAGTTCAGGGAGGTTGGTATGGTTTTCATTTTAGTTATGCCAAAAAAATGCAGAACCAAAACTTCTTCAGAAAAAAAAATCTCATCTAACATTAATTGTCTCTTTAATGATATGATCACTGTTTTAAAAATGTCATGTTTTAGATATTGGATTTGATAACTGAAGTAGGCGAGTGGATAATTGACAGTCAGTAAAGGTAAATTATACTAAAAGTATGGGTGTGTTGGTTTTGTTCAGTTTTTTTCCTTTTAAATGGCTTTAAACACTTCAAACTAAGTTTGAGAAACTTTGATTTTTCTTCAGTGAATGTTAGAAATGCATATAGTTAATTAATTAACAGTCATTCTATTGAGAAATTTTGGTGTGGAAATGCCTTGAAGACCAGAGTCTTTAGGAGCTGGCCTGATTCTAAGAATGTAAAGATTTCCTTATTATTTTTCTTTTTAAAGAATTGAGTGGAAACGAAATGTCATGGTTTTCGCCCTGAAAAATCATCTTGAATGTGGTCAGTAGGCACTTACTAGTTTGGCACCTAAACCTCTAAATACATCAGTACCTGTCTCCTAGTCTGTCACTGCAAACACCCAGGAGAAATGTGGGACTGCTGTCTTTCTGGGGATTTTTTGGTGGTGGTGTTTTTTTTTTGTTCCACCTCCCCTGAATAATTGGTTGTGCAAGAAGTATAGTAGGAAGCACAGAGTGGCTTAAAAGCTAAAGCAGGGGATAAGATGGAGGGTAGCAAGAGGGAGCATGGTGAGGAAGAAAAAGCGAAGGGTTGTGACATAGCAGCAGTTTGTAACTGTTTGGCAACAATTCTTTTTAATATTTTTCCCAGAGAGATCAGTGGCCAACTGACTCGCTGACTACGTAATCAGTTCTAGCCAAAGCAGGTGTTGGAATGGTTGGCTGGAATTGGGATGGGGGGTTTATTTTTTGAGTGAAATCAGAGTCTTAGGTTGGCTAAGACAAGCATGAAAGAGCAGCTGTTGTTCTTCTAGACAAACTACACTTAGACTGATGTCCTCAGAGCAAGTAGAAAGTGTTTCTTTGGTTTAAAACTGGATGCATTTGCACTCAGTACTTGTATGGTACTAAAGAAGCAAACTAAAGGTACCAAACAAAAGTTGTCTCTACTGACATTCTTTGTCAATAGAATGAAAGCTAGCTCTAATTTGGAAATCAGATGAAAAGAAATTTGTGGTGTCGTATGTGACTAGAAGTATTCACACAACTGTCCAGTTCTGAGCTAGTTTTATTGACTAATAGTGTGAGTAAACCAGATGCATAAACTTTAATCTGGCTGGAAATGCTTCTATAAGTTTTTCAGCTCACAGTCATTCTCTCTTTATAGCCTTTGAAGGATTGTTTTCTGTGTTGTCTTCTGCTGTCCTGTGTTCTTGCCTAAGATACGAGCAACAAGAGATGTGGAGAATATAATTGATGAGTCTAAACTAATCAACTGTTAAACTAATCAACTGTTCTTGCTGGAAGTAGCATAATGTTGTTTAGTACGTTTTGTGAAATTTTTTTAGCTTAAATTCAGATCAACACAACAGTAAGTGATGGCAGTGTGTTTTGAAACTGAGTTTACTTGCTGGTACTGATAGTGTTTCAGAACTGACAAATGTAGTAAGCCTATTGTTATATCTAGTTCAGTTGTATTATTTTTGTTACTCAAAGGTTCAGAAGGTAATTATTTTTTTTTTATAAACTAAAATTGGGACAATGTATTTTTATTTATATGGTAGCTATGAAATGGCCTTTGAAGAAGAAGGGCCTTTCTGGAAGTTAACTTAAATAAGAAATTGACTTTGTAGAACATTTGCATGCCTATTTAAAAAAATGGAAAAAAATGGTTTCTTTTAGGACTCTTTCATTCCTGGGGATGAGTTTATGTCTTGCCTTGATGTTCATTTGCTCTTGGTACTATGCTTTGATTGCCATGCTAATCGCAGGATGTATATACAAATACATAGAATATAGAGGGTAAGACCATATATCTTATTTATTTTATATTTAATATCTTTAACATTCAGCAAAAAGCACTTTTCTGTAAAATAGATACAACTGCAGTAATAGATTTAAGAGTATTCCTTGAAACCAGGTAAGATTCCGTCTCTGTTAAGAGTTATAAGTTTTCGGGTTCTGACTTCTCTGGAAGCTCTCTTCCAAACTTGACAGCCCAAACTAACCAAAATAAGAACCGATAAGGCTGGGAAATTTTCATTTGAGTGGAGATTACGATGTAAAGTTTTGGCACTTCAGGAACATTATCTTTTAATATTATCAGCAATTGTTATAAAACTTACCTTATTATTAGCTTGTGCTAAAGCCCCAAAACTGCACTCTTTTGTGTGCATGTTAGCACTTGTAAGAATGAATCATACTGAACATTCCAGAGTACCCACTGAAATTTATTTTCTGTGGGCTTAGGTAATCTTGAAATTGGAAGATACTTTGAATTTGTATGCATTTGACAAAGCGACATATACAGAGTCACACCTGTAACAAATGATGTGCAAGTAGGAGACATAAACAGCATGCTAAGTTCCTTTAAAAAAAAAAAAAAACCCAACCTAAAAAAAACCCCACCACAAAACCAAAAACCCCCAAGTAAACAACATATACAAACACTAGAGGTGATTATGATCGATAATGTGTGTGCTTTCCCTTTCTAAGGAAAGATACCCAATGCTGAAATATTCTAGTTAAGAAAAATACTAAGATCTTGGAGCAGGAAAATGAAATGATGCCAGTTGTTTTGATGGGTGATTTAAGCACAGGTCTTAAGTGGATCAGCTGGTATAAACCTTGTGGGTTCTCCATATTTTAATATCTCCGTTTCCAGATTAAATGCTTTAGTGGATTCTAACAGCTCCATTTACTGGGTTAATTGTAAGGAAATTAATTTGCCTATTTTAGCCAGGAAGCCAGACTGGATAACAGTTCTGTTTGTATATATAGGTATGCACATTCATAAAATTATATCTACATCCAAATTCATATACAATTCTTTACATATGTTAGCACATAGCCAACACATCTACCCAGTAGAGATTATTTTTTGCAGAAACTTAACTTCTTTTCTCCCTGCCTTTACAAATGCAGGGGTTGATTTGTCTGTGGGGAAAAACTCACCCTGAAATGTTCTTAAAAACTGCTTCCTGGAGAAACCTTAGGTTTTTATTTTATATTTTGGATGACTAAGTAGAAGACACATGATTGCGCTGTCTGTCAGGGTACATTTTGATTGTGTTGTTCTTTAATAGCTTTTGAAATCAGTTTGGTTTATTTAATCTAAATTTCTAAAGAATACTAGAGGTTCAGTGAGAATTCATGAATGGAAGTAAGAGGGGGAGGGCAAGGGATGTGGACCCCTTGTAGAATCCCTATAAAGGGAAGTTAGAATCCCTATAAAGGGAAATAATGTGTTAGCCTAAGAGTTTGTTCTTATTTTTTGGCTGCCTGGAATATAGCATACCTTTATATGGGGAGAAGGAGGAGTGAAAGATGTAGAGAGATGAAAAGTGATCAAAAGGGTCAATAAAGGTTTAGGTTCATCTGTGAGAGAAGCTGGGAAGGGAAGGAAGTGGAGAAAGCTGTAGCGGTGGTGTTGGGGGGAAGGTATAACACACTAATCCATACAATGTCAAGTTTCACTTGTTCATTTTGCTTCTTTAAAACAATTCCTTCTAAGTAGCCCTCGCTTATCCTTGTGCTTAAAAGCAGTTTAAGTAGTTCTCATGATTACAAAAAGCTTTTGAAGTATGAATAATGTAGACCATAATAAATATTCATAAATACTTAATAATTTTGTTGAAGGGACCTGAGACTGCTTCATCTTGATTAGTTTTATTTCTTGATTTAAATCGACGGATTTTTTTTTTCATGCATTCATGCAAAAAAGTGTGTGTTTTATTCCTATAATCTGGTGTGTGAGAAAAGGTATTTAATTTGTATAAATAAATGGGACCCTGTTAATTGAATTTCTTTTGCACCCTGAAGAGCGGAAAAAGAATGGGGTGATGGAATTCGAGGACTGTCTCTGAATGCAGCTCGCTATGCTTTGCTTCGTGTTGAAGATGGTCCTCCTCACACCAAGAACTGGAGGTAAGTCCTACACCTTCCAAGGTCACATAATTCTTGAAATATGTAAATCTCTTGGGAATACTGCTGGTAAAGCTAATGGCCAAAGTGAAATTTACCATTAAAATAATGTTTTAACTCGGGAATGGCAATGATATCATTGCAATGGTATTATTTTACTGCAATAGAATGCAATTTATGGTCAGCATGTAATCAACTTTGAGAATATGGGCAAACTAACTCAAATTTAAATCCATGTGGTGTTGATATATTTTTCTAAAGTACAGAAGAATTTTAATGTTTGATTTACGAGACTTTTCAGATTCAAAGAAGCAGTTATCATTGAGTCCCACTGTCTCTATAGAATAAATGGTGCAATTCCATAAGATTTTTTTTTCTCTTCTATATATGTTTCCTCTGAAATTCGTTGTATAAATATACAGGAGAGTATTTCTTTAAATGATTTTTTTTGTGGCAGTCTTTTTGATATAACTTCATTTAATAGAAACACTTCATAAATTGTTTAGCTATCATTAAAACAATATTTCATATTTGCTGTCCCTTTGTATATAATGGGGTTAGATGTTCACTACTATTTTTGCAATATATTCTTTTTACTTGTTTAACTATCAGTTAACAGCTGACAACACAAAAAAGTAGTTAACATTTAAAAACAAAAGGATGTTTGCATAGTCACTTCTGATGAATATAATGCAAATCAGAAGAACTCTTGCTTGGTGGAACACACAAAAAAGAAACTCACTGAATGTGATACTTTAATTATAGTCACTGCTTTGGGCATATACACATGCAGTGTTCTTTTGCCCTAAGTGTAATTGCATTATTTTACCATTTGACATGGGACTGATGCACATAAGCAATTAATATGAAATACATGAGCTACTGACTTTATCTGTGTCTGAATGTGGCATCTTGGGAGCAGCAGTATAATGTAGTATTGACTAAGAGCATTCCTGTTAAATATCTGACTTTGCTTCAGGTCCAGATGAGTTTGACTGGATGGCCGGGCCAAAAGAGTTGTGGTGAAGGAAGTTAAATCCAGTTGGCGGCTGGTCACGAGTGGTGTCCCCCAGGGCTTGGTGTTGGGGCCACTCCTGTTTAACATCATTATTGATGATCTAGACGAGGGGATTGAGTGCACCCTCAGTCAGTTTGCAGATGACCCCAAGTTGGGTGGGAGCGCTGATGTGCTCGAGGGTAGGAAGGCTCTGCAGAGAGACCTGGACAGGCTGGAGCGATGGACTGAGGCCAGCTGTGTGAGTTTCCATAAGGCCGAATGTCGGGGGCTGCCCTTGGGCCACAACAACCCCCAGCAGTGCTACAGGCTTGGGGAGGAGTGGCTGGAGCGCTGCCAGTCAGAGAGGGACCTGGGGGTGCTGATTGACAACCGGCTGAACAGGAGCCAGCAGTGTGCCCAGGGGGCCAAGAAGGCCAATGGCATCCTGGCTTGTGTCAGCAATAGCGTGGCCAGCAGGGACAGGGAAGGGATCTGACCCCTGTACTCGGCACTGGTGAGGCCGCCCCTCGATTCCTGTGTTCAGTTTTGGGCCCCTCACTACAAAAAGGACATTGAATGACTCGAGCGTGTCCAGAGAAGGGCAACGGAGCTGGTGCAGGGTCTGGAGCACAGGTCGTATGGGGAGCGGCTGAGGGAACTGGGGGTGTTTAGTCTGGAGAAGAGGAGGCTGAGGGGAGACCTCATCGCCCTCTACAGCTCCCTGAAAGGAGGTTGCAGAGAGCTGGGGATGAGTCTCTTTAACCAGGTAACAAGTGATAAGACAAGACGGAATGGCCTCAAGTTGCACCAGGGACAGTTTAGACTGAATATTAGGAGGTATTTCTTTACAGAATGGGTTGTTAGGCGGAACAGGCTGCCCAGGGCAGTGGTGGAGTCCCCATCCCTGGAGGCATTTAAGAGTTGCATTGGCATAGCACTGAGGGATATGGTGTAGTTGAGAGCAATCAGTGTTAGGTTAATGGTTGGACTGGATGATCTTCAAGGTCTTTTCCAACCTTGATGATTTTGTGCGTTATCCTTCTGTTGTGTCAATGTTATTACTAGAAATGGACCATCTCATTATGTCTTAAACTGCTGGTTTTGAGGTGAGAAGTATGTTCCAACTCTTCATTGGTCTTTTGAATTTGTAATAATGACAGGAAAATTATTAAATATTGGTTTGGGAAAAGTAAGCAGATTGGATATTGGTTAAAGGAAAACAATGCATCCTCATCAAGTTGAAACGGATCTTGTATTGCTATCAGTGCAGTTCAAGGCATGACTGTCCTTTTGAAAGGACCTATGCAGGCAGAGGAATGGCTTGACAAAGTACAAAGTACAAAGTCCAGTGCCTGGGACAGTCATGTTCAGTGCAATAGTACGAGGCTGGGAAGCTGTTCTGTTGTAAAGGACCTGTGGTTTCTGTTAGATAGTAAGCCAGCAGTGTGTCTTGGCAGTGATGTGCTGGACTGCATCAGCAGGAGCATAGCTAGTATATTGAGAAGTAAATATCTTTGGAAATAATATTCCTCTTTTCCCAGAACTCCTTAGAATACATCTAGAATATTTCATTCAGTTTTAGGTACCCTAATATAGAAAAGACATCAGTAAGCTCGAGTGAGTGCAGCAGAGAACCACTAAGATGATGTTTGGGGTATATAGGAGCATATCTCTTGTGGGGAGAGGCTGAGGGAGCTATGCTTATTCAGCTTGGAGGAGGCTTACGGGGAACATGAAAGCTGATACAACTAACTAGTAAACATCTAGTACCTAAAAGGTGGTTACTGAGAACATCGAGTCAGACTTCTTACAGCAGTATATGGTAGGAGAATGGGAGAACATGATAAAATGGAGGAAGAAAAAAAATTAAATTGAGATGACAGTAATTAAAGCATTGAAGGTTACCCAGGTGATATCTTTGTCTGTAGAGGTTTTCAAAAACCAGTGGGATAGAGCTGTAAACAATCTGGTGTGCATTCAGTGTTTAACCACTTCAAGCAGCAGGTTTCACTACATGATTTTGGAAGGGTGATAATTTTGATTAAATAATTTTCTTGGTAGAACTATTCTTTAAGTTATCTTTTAATGATGGCTCATGTAGGCATTCTGTACCTTGAGGTGTTGTTGCTGTTGCAAATTATTACTTCCTTGCTTGATAGTTGAATGTTTTCCATTGAATTAAGCACTTAATCTGCATTTTATTGTTAATTTTAGTTTTCCAGTTCTTTCTTGCTTTTCTATATCTGTATGTGTGTGTTTAACTATTTTTCTTGGCAGACCTCAACTTTTGGTCTTGTTAAACTTGGATAGTGAGCAGTTGGTGAAACATCCTAGATTGCTTTCTTTCACCTCTCAGTTGAAGGCTGGTAAAGGACTGACTATCGTGGGCTCTGTGCTTCAGGGAATCTACTTGGATAAATGTTCAGAAACTCAGAAAGCTGAAGAGGTATGTGGAAGACAGCATACAAACACTTGTAACTTCCATTACTATTTAAATGTTGAATCTGGATAATTCATATCTTGAATTAGAGAATACTGTTTTAAAGTATTGAATAAAACATCAATTTTTACTATCAGCACAATCAGTGATTATATGTAAAGAAAAGGTTGGTGTGTGTAGCAAAAAGTTTTATAAAATTTCGGAATAGGATGAGACAATGCTGATACTTCTTAGCCATTTATTTTCTTTAATATTGAAAGCCCTGAGCTCAAACTCAAATTACATTCTTGAAAAAGCCAAGTGATAGGTTTTTAACGAATTACCTTATAAAGAAAACATTTAACAACAACTAAAAAATTTGTCTAACAAATGCAGATGTGTTTGTCCTAATTTAATCCTCTGGATATATACATGATATTATTTTTTATGTTGTCCTAGAAATACATACCAGAGCTAGGATTATGAGCAGTCTTTGCCAGAATCTTACTCTGTTACTTGACTGTAAAAACCATCCTTCTTGAGATCCTTTATTTTCTTCCTGTTTTTTTTTGTTTTTTTTTTTCCTTTCTTTCCTGTTTATCCGATATCTCCAGAGAAGGTAGGACAAGGTAGGGAAAAAAAAGAAGTTGTCATGTAATTTAAGATGACATCTGACTGTGCTTACAAACATAAGTGAATTTGATTTGAATATTTCTGGTTTTTTCTGACAACTTTTCAGTATTTACCTGTGCCACCCTATTGAAACACATAGACATTTTTGTGGGAAGCCCTTGAAAATACCAGAACTTAATTTTAAATTGTCCCCTGAGGAAAAAGGGAAGCTAATAGACTGAGCTAATGGACAAGATCCATTTTTCATACAGCTTGGACTTTTAATGCAGAGCAAGTTTCCTTTTTTGCTAGATCGTAAACAAAGTAGTACACAATTTGTTTAAATGAGTATTGGGGTGGCTCAGTATAGATAATTGTATTTGCTTACCTATGCAAACTCTCCTACTCCTAACTTCATAAAATGGGGAAATATTTTTAGAAAATAGCATGTTTCAAGTATTTTATTGAATACTATTGAAAAATTTGTTGCCTTTAGAAAGCCATTGTAAAGTGTCCAAAAGTATTGCTGTTATGTCTTCCAGAAATGGTTAATATCTTCAGTGTTGTTGAAAACAGTATCAATTGAAATGTCTACTATTTTGGTCTTCAAAGCTGTGTAAAGAATGCCTTGTGACTTATTCAGACCTGCTATCTCAAATGAGCATTTGAGATCTTGAAGTGGATTTAACAAAGCTAACTGCCTCTTTTCTCCCAGCTTTTTTTTTTTTTTTTTCTCCCTCTTGTTATTCTGACTTGTCCCTAGTGGTTTTTAAAATAACAAAGTATGAAGCCAGATGGACTAGCTGATATCATACGAAAAGGCTCCAAGAGAGCAATTAGCTTGAAAACATGGTGGAAAAAGTTTAGCAGCGATTGTGAAAGTAATTGTTATTAAGCTGTTGTTATCAACACGTGTGAGTAGAAAACAAGTTCAAGAATACAATCAGGCATCTGAAGTAAAACAAAGAAAACCTTTAAAGAGAAACTGTTTACCTATGAGGATTTGAAATGTAACTCATAGTTGGTTTAATTGGAAGTCAGCTACATTTTTTGAGAGATGGAACAGGAATGAATTTAAGGCAGACATAATCCTTGGGTTCTCTAGAAAGTCAGACCTGGTGTTAAGATTGAGGAAACTATTGCTTTTAAAATGGAAATGAAGATGAACCGTAAAAGTTTGGGCACCTGGAGGCCTCACTGGTTTTGGAAAATTTAAACTAGAAAATGTTTCTCTAAGATTTGTAGGAAATTAGGATTTATCTTTTTTTTTTTTTAGAAAAAAAAAATCTATTTAAACTGATATGCCCTCGCAGATACTGTTTGCACAGACTTGTTAACTTTGCTACCAAATGCTCTGAAGACTTTTTTCTCTACTAAAGAGAATTTCTTATGTGAAGCCACACTTAGCCAGTGCCAGGCATTCTATGATCAAATCTGTTCCTGATGGTTTTTGATAGGAATTTTGGTGCTTCCAGAATTCTAAACTTCGATGCACTGGTTCTGCCTTCTGAAACCATGCTGATCTCCCACATGAATCATTGATAATGATGGGATTTTTAAAGTCGTGCCATCCAAACATAGTAAATGTCAAAGCTAACGTTCCCTAGTCAACCTTGATACCATTCAGAATCCTACTTCTAAATTACCTGGTTATGTGTTTGTATGTTTGTCAGTGTTTAAATGAAGGGGAGCCAGAAATTAAAAGGGTTGTGGGAGATTTAATCTAGTCAGTTTATCTTGTCATTATTCAGCCAGTGATTCCAGTTGTCTCCTCCACATCTATTTTTCCATGTTGTGAGCTGATAAATAAATAATCAGCATTTTAATATCAAAGTTGTGTAAGGAGCTTTGACAGCCTCTTCTAAAGTCCTTGGCATTACATTTTCCCAAACTCTTCCAATTCCAAAACAAAGGATTTAGTATTCCAAACATATGGTGCTTAGTCAGCAGTTTTGACTTGACTTGAAGCAGTGTTAATTTATTTATCTTTGTTAATGTGGCTTTACTCATACCTTGTTCATTCTCCTTAGGAAATAAAAGGCTGAATAACTAATGTGGTGTCTTTTGGGGAGGTGGATGTTTTGGCTTTTATTTATCATAGAATCATGTTCACTCTTTTGGCATTAGCGGTTTCTTGATGTTGGTTGTACATTGTAGCTAATGTTTTGCTGTTATTTAGTGCTGTTAGTCCATATGGTGTTTATTACTAGTGCTGATGACTGTATTTCCCCATGTGTAATCTTCCTTTTTCAGAATGTTAAGGCCTTAATGGGAGTAGAAAAGACTAAAGGATTTTGCCAGATTGTGGTGTCTCCAAATTTCAGAGATGGAATATCCTATTTGATTCAGTCAGCTGGTCTAGGAGGGATGAAGCACAACACAGTCCTGATGGCATGGCCACAGTCATGGAAGCAGACAGAAAATCGTTTCTCATGGAAAAATTTTGTTGGTATGTGTTTATTGACTTCTGTAATACATTTGTAACTCAACTATGTAACTACTCTGCTGTTTGGAGGAGATGTGATGCTGAATATCCAGTGGACAATTGAATATTTCCCCACATTTGATTTCATGTGGAGTGGGTTTCCTCAGCCCTCAGTCTCTTCAACTGTGGCTTCTCTTGTTCTTTTCCTAAGCAGGTTAGTCACTAAACCCAGGATGTTTCTTTTTTGCCTCAGCAGAATCTGTGAGGATTTAAGCTTTTGAATTTAAAACAAAAACAGAAGCGGTGAATGAAACCTAGATATTCTTGATCAGATGTCTTGTTTTCCCTTGCAGACACTGTACGAGAAACAACAGCTGCTCAGCAAGCATTGTTGGTTGCTAAAAACATTGACTTATTTCCAACAAATCAAGAACGTTTCACTGAGGGAAACATAGATGTGTGGTGGATTGTTCATGATGGTGGTATGCTGATGTTACTGCCTTTTCTCCTTCGGCAGCACAAGGCAAGGACCACAGAAAATGGTTGGGATTTAATTTGCTAATAATTAATAGTTCTAAGGGTTTCTACTGAAATACTCTTTTCACCTTGATAGTTATGCATGGTGATACCAGTCGTCGTGTTACAAATTGTTATAACTTATCTTTTGGTAGGTTTGGAGAAAATGTAAAATGCGCATCTTCACTGTTGCTCAAATGGATGACAATAGCATTCAAATGAAGAAGGATCTTCAGATGTTTTTATATCATCTTAGACTGAATGCTGAAGTGGAAGTTGTTGAAATGGTATGTTACTGCATTTTTTTAAGTGCAGTTGACACTAAACTTGGGAAAAATGTATTTAGCATTTTTGAAACTAAGAGATGTGAGCCCAAATATAAAAAGGGAAAGATTGCGGTCCCACCAAGAACAAGAAGTTTTTAAAAACAACATTATCTACCATGTCACAACGTGTGTATGCACTAGTGAGTTTAATGGTTTTGTTGAGTAGAGTTGAGCCATTTTGATGTGTTAATGCCTACTTTATTTATGAGAGAGAGTTCATTCAGGAAGGAAAAAGCTTGAATCTTTAGCAGGCAGTGAAATGGAAGGCTGAATTTTCTTATTTTAATACTCCATGGCATCCAGCATGAGAGAGGATGAACATGTCCGACTCTCTCCTACTGCTGTATGAATCTCTGGAATAAGCAATCCCTAGGCCCTGTGAGAGTATGTCAGTTCTTTTTGGCATTGCCAGCCTCTTTGTCACTGAACAGCAAGACAATATAGCTACAGATTCACAAATCAAATAGTGACAAAATTAATTTTGTAACTTTTCCACTATTTAAATACTGGTCATAAACTGCCAAAGGGCTAAAGCTGTCGTCTTTCTAGACCTGCTTTTTTTGGGCATCTATGAGAAAACATCATTTCCAGCACTGAGGTGAATAGCATAATGTACAAAGTAAGGAAAAATATTTAAAAAAATTAAAATCTTTTAAACTCATTCTGAAATGGCTTGAAGATGGGGTCAGCTGCTTCAAAACTACCACCACCAGTTCCTGGAATGAACAAAACCTATCAAAAAGATTTATCATGCTAATCAGCCATAAGGTAAATTTTAAGAATAATTTAAATTACTTAGGGAAAAAATGACTTAAGAAAAACTTGGTTATATTTTGAACTAGGAAGATAAATATTTTTATTTATTTTATTTTTGTTTTGTTTACTGAGTATAAAATACTAAAGTGCTGTGTCATGTGCAGGTGAAAGATGACTATAAAGGCTCAGCCTTGGTTGGATTTTGAACAGAAAACAGTATAGGAGGCACAACTTATTATTTTCTTACGTGGGTCATATTTAACCCTGTGACAACACAGATGACCTGATACAGATTTTACATTGTATTTTAACTTTGAGCTGATGAGAGAATATATGCTGGGGTTTCTTCATAAATGCTTCTATTTGTGAATGTTTCTCACCGGTGAAAGGACAATGTTACTTAGTGGCTCTAGACAGTTTTTATGGAAATAAGTGTGCACACATGCTCAGGAGTCAGCAATGCAGACCCAGTTCAAATAAGTGCTTTCAACCCTTTCTCATTTCTGCAGCCTAGTTGGAACAGAACAATGGAAAGTCTGTCCCAAGCACCTCAAATTTAGATAAAAATCACACTGATAACCGGTATAGTAAGATAGCTCATCGTGTGAGATTGCTGTTTGAAGATGAAGTTTTAAGAATTGAGGACAGAAATGACTGATCACTTACATACTTGGGATTGTTCTGATGTCATAAGTACATCCAGGACTGTATAAATGTAGGAATGAATGTGGTACACTGTCTAAGTAATGTTCTTTTGAGTAGTACTTTTCTTCCAGTGTTTCTCATGCCAATCTCTTTTTGAAGCTTGAAAACGATATTTCTGCGTTCACGTATGAGAAGACACTTATGATGGAACAGCGATCTCAGATGCTGAAGCAGATGCAACTATCAAAGAACGAAAGGGAAAGAGAGGTAGGGACTTTGGTTTGGCAAGATGCTCTGTGAAAAATCTGAAAGCAGTATTTCTTGGCTGTGGCTTCTAATAGGTTTCTAACTAGTCAAAAGCTTTTATAACAGCGTTCCATGTTAGTTTCTCTACAGCAGGTTTCAGCAAGGCTAAAATAATGGGGGGTGTGAGAAAAATCCTTTTTTATTTGAGTAAATGTTTAAAATTCCCTGGTTTTGTTAAGACTAGTGCAAGTATTTACTAGCAAAACATTTGAGCATCAGTGTAGAATATATCCAGAGCATTTCTAAACTTGACATACAGCAGTAGTTAAAGATTATGATAATTCAACTTGGCTGATCAGCTTTGTTTGTGACTTGGCCTTCAACCTTATTTTTTAGTTTCTATATTATTTTGAATGTTTTAATTTGGAGCCAAAATTAGTCTCGCTAACCTGTAATCCTGTGATACCCAGATGGGAATGCTATATTTCCTGCTCCCTTACCCTTACTAGTCGCTGATGGTATTTTGCACATTACAGCGACAAGCTTCATGCATCTGTATTTTCAAAAGAATTATTTGTAACTTACATCTTCTTTATTTTTGGTTTGTGCTTTTATACACTCATTTATTCTGTAAACTATCCAATTATTATCAACACTTTATAGTGATGTGAAAGGTATTAAATGCTTTGGCTTTGTTATCACTTCCAGTGATTTCCCTCCTATGCCAAATAAGAGATCTCTCCTGTGTTTAACTGCTCATTGATAAAATAACTAGAATTTTTTTCTTGTGTCTTTTTTTGTCTACTGATAATTATAACTCATTTTATGTCTAATCCTTTTTGGTGTTAATCCTACAAGTCTGTGCAGTTCCTTTTTTTTTTATCTCTCCTTATTCTTTTTTTTTTCATTTCACGGGATTTTTTTTTTTAAGGTTCCTAAAGATGCCTTGTATTGCTACAACAATGTGCTGCTGTAAATCCTCATTCTGCTCATCTGTGTCATGGTAGTTTTCTTTTGATCGAAGTCTGCCTAACATCTTTTCAGTAAAGAACAAGTTTTCCTGTACTCCTTACTGAGTGTTTTTAAGTTTTTCTCATTTGAACACTAGTATTGTTCCAGCTGAGTTTGAGTGATTAATCAATCTACAGTAGGCTTTTAAGGATTTAACTTCCACATGAATACTTTACAAGTAGCCCAAGGACGTAAGGCTCTGTAGTCTATAGCGTATAAGTTGTGTTGGAGACAAAAGAATTTCTTCTCAGCTCTGTGACTTGGTTGGAATCTGCAATACTTAAAGAGTGTTTGCTTGGAAGTTTTAATTTCTTTCCCTGCCCCACCTCCGCCATGTGGGGTGTTTTTTTTTTATTATTACTCACTTTATCTGAATGCAGCCATCACCATTATAGTTTCAGTTTGGTCCTTCATATCAAGCAGGGTAAAATCTGAGATGTTGAAAATACTCAACATTGAATTTATTTCATGGTCTGAAGTAAAATCCTTGATAATTACAAGAACATCTAGTACTTATTTCCTGCCTTGCCCAAGAATAAAAGCCACATTCATCTGTTGTTTCTGATTAGCATATATTAATCTAATGCATTCTTTTGTATTTTCAGAAAACATTTAGTTATAACTTTGCTTTCTCTGGAGTTGCAAGTTGAGTATATGCACTCAGTGTGCCAGACCCTTTTTTGATCTGTTCATCTTCTTTTAAATGAACTGAGCTGTCCCTTCCAGTTTTATTGTGATTTCCAAAACATTTCTCTCATCAGCAGGACTAGTTGAAATTTAGCATTGTTTTTGTTTTCATTATCTGTCTCCAGACATTTAAATATAACCCTCATGATCCAGCTTTGAATGGTGCTTGTAGTTTTGTTTCCTGTTACCACCAACTTTTGTATTTTAATCTCACTTTTGTGCTTGCACCTCTTCAAATGACGTTCAGATGTTTGCAAAGAAGAGAATTTGTTGTTGCACAGTGTTCTCTTGCTGTTTCTTTCACACTTTCAAGTGTTCGTATCCTTGAGGAATCGCCCTCGCCCTCCTCTTCTGTCACTTTTCAAAATGGAACTTTATCTTTCCTCCCGGGGTTTTCTCATGGAACTGGGGCACAGGAGTTAATTGAATTTTTTTATTCCTTTTTTGAGAAACATGGTTGATTTTGCTTCTATTCAAGTGTAAATACAACACATGCCTGAAAAGCGTAAGATCTGCAGACTTGGGTTCAACTGCCAAGCATTTATTTATTTGATTTTTGACAATAGCTCTGCAAAGACAAAAGAAAATGTTCACTTCCTTGTTCACTCTCACTTGTTCACTTCCTTGCTGCCCTTCCTGGTTGTGGCTGGGTTCCTTCTATGTCTAGATCTGACTAATGGGCCAGGTAGTGATATTGTTGGAGCTGTGAGAAGTCAGTCATCCATCCTACCGCTACTTTGGGTCGGGTTGCACAGTGCAAGTGCTGTTGTGCAACTCACTGCTGCTAGGTAAGGTTGGCAGAAATGTGGACGCGTGTAGAGGAGGAGTACAATTATAGTTTGTGACTCACTGGGAAATAAACCAGTGTTTAGAGTCAGAAAGCAGCTTTCTCATCTAAATGAATTTCTTTTCATACTTTTGGTTGTAACTGAATAAAATCAATTAATCTGAATCATCACATATATGAAGAGATGTGATCCTCACAAAAAGGTGAATATTTGATGTTCCCATATTGACTAAAGGATTCAATTCACTTTGTGTTTTCACAAATCTTTGTAAAGAGATTTCATAATTAACTAGTAAATGTTTCAAAAGGATCCTTATGGTGTATTTATAAACAAATGATGTGTTCATGAAAACAAACCAAGTTTATAATGAGCTACGATACCAAATCTCATCTATTTAAGACAGTACTTACTTTAAATAATATGATCATCTTCTTTTTTCTGTAGACTGTATTTTTGTCATTAGTAACCTTTTTGTCCCAGATTCAGAGCATCACTGATGAGTCTCGAGGCTCAGTCAGAAGAAAAACCTACTCCAGTCCACAGTCCACTGGCCAAGATGTGCAGGCCTTGCTGACTAATGATTGTCGGGAGGAGGAGGTAGTTGGACATAGTACTGGTTAGATGTATTTTCCCATTGTGACACTTGAAGTGCCACTATTGCAAACTGAACTACATATGAACTTGATCATTTATTGTTACAGAACAGTTCTTCATAAATTTTAATTTTACTGTTTTTCTAAATTAATTACCTTACCCAATATTTTTTTTTCTCTAGATGATGCTTCTGTGACATGAACTACATCCTATTTTTCTCACACTTAGTCTCCATAAAAGAAACACTTATGTTTCTGAGGACCTGTTTTTCTTAAGACCCAGAAGCAAAGATATTTCTCTGCCTTCTATGTCTTATAAAGTCTTAACAGTGGGTGTTTCATTAATAAGCATATTTCATGCCTTCACAAAACACTGCCCTTCTTTATAGTTCCTATATTGCAGTACTGAAGCTTCTCAGAGACCATATAGATATATTAGGGCTTTTTAAGGGGATTTCTGCTTATTGACAAGCCATTATTAGCCCATAAATGTCATTACTACTTTCTGCCAGGTAAGTTTGAAAGGAAATGAACTTGATGTAATCAAGGGTTTTAGTGTGCACTTGAAGTGTTACTCATATCTAAAGATGTGTAGCCTAGTTTGTAGAAATGCTGTGTACCTTTGTGTTTCCCTTTCTTCATGAAGTATGAAAAGAACGTGTTGTATTCTGTGTAATAAATTTAGTATCAAAATAGCACCAACAAAAATGTGTTTTCATTGTCTTTGCATTTTTAGAAAAGTGTGCTGTAGGTCAAGAGTTTCTGTTGACATCACTATCTTTCTAAAAATGGCAAACTTTCTTCCATTGAGGCATAGTTGTACAGAACTCATCTTACCGTTGTTAGTTTGAAATTTTAGTTCACCGGATACTGCTGTATACTATCTACAGGTATTTGCCAGCTTTTTTCCATTCTCGTGATGGAACTGTATTCACAGTGACTTCTGATTTGTAGTCTTGACTCATGATTTAATCTTCTGGGGAGATATGAAGACTGTCAAACAAATAGATAGTTATATGAACCTCAGAACTGAACTCAAGTGTTTGGGAATCCTCAAGGACAGGGACTAGGAAAATCATTTAGGAAAAGTACAGAGGCTCTTAGGTATTTAAAAACAACTGCAATTACAGTTTGTGAACCATTTAGAGGAATAGTTGTTCAGAGATAGAAAGCAGTTTTCTCATCTGCTTTGATTTTATTCATGCTTTTGATTGTGACCTGAATGAAGTTGATTCTTCTGAATTATCACATATATGGAGGGACATTACCATCACTAACGTGAATAATTGAGGTTCTCAAATGGAACAGGAGCTTCAACATGATTTAACAAGTCTCTGAAGAGACTTCGAACTGCTAAACATTTTAAAAACAAACAAAAACCTCCACCCCCCAACCCAATCAAAAACCACAAAAAAAACCCCACAAAAAAGTCAGTCTCCCCCAAAACAGAACATCCCAAAACACAAAAAACATTCCCCCAGAATAATTCATTTATGATTTTAAAAGTCTGAGGTACTTGTATTTGTGTTGCTTCTGATGGAAATACAGAAGCCTATGGACAAAGTATTATAAGGAAAAGTAAGAAAATAACATGTGTTAAATATTTCTTCCTTCTTTCCTCAAGAGGAGCAAGGGGAATGGGAAGTAGAGAACACAGAAATGCAGGTGCATGTGGGGACAACAATATTGTGTTCTTAAAGTTGTGATTTGAGTTTCTGCTGTTACAAGGGAAGAGAAGGCCCTGTCATGGTTAGACTGATTGGCTTTTGTTGTGCAATATGCACTTGAAAGCATAAAAAAATCTAATTGAATATAGCTAGCCTTCAATTCAGCCAGTCCAATGTTGTGTTACTGGGATCATGGGTCATAGTGGTAGTTCAACCAAAAGCATGTGACAAGAACAGTGTTTTAACACAGTATCTGAGAAAAATAACAATGTAACTGATGAACTATGAGAGCACTGACTTTCAAGTTTTTCACTGGCAAACCCCCCTGGTATTAATAAAGTACCCTCAGGCTGTATTCAACCTCATTTTAGTTCATTACAAAAATAACATCCCAGCCCAGATGTAATCCTGCAAATATAAACAAATAACTACATTTTTACAAGCACTTTCCTTTCATGCTGAATTCAAAATAGTCTGTTATTTGTTCACAAAGTAAGGTGCATTTTTCCGTATCTTCCTTTGCTCTACTCCTGTGAAATTCCTTTTCAGAATTTTAATAACATGTAATCTATAAATGCTCTTCTTGCTGAATCTTGGGATGATTGTTTGTTTTGTGGCCAGGCTCAGCTAATCCATGACAGAAACACTGCCTCACACTCGTCTCCAGCGGTCAAAGCAAGCGTGGCTGCTGCTCTGCCCGAAAAAGTGCAAATGACCTGGACTAAAGAAAAGTTTGTAGCTGAAAAGCATAAAACCAAAGATTCAAATGTGTCTGGCTTCAAAGATATTTTCAACATGAAGCCGTAAGTATACATGTGGTATTTGGAGTTTTGTATTTGATTGTGTGTATTTTAGTGTGTGGGTGTTTTTGTTAGATTTTTTTGTTATTCCATGTTCTGGTTTCTAAGAGATTTTGGTTTATTTGTTGAGTACAATCATGATCTTTCCATGCACTTCACTTAAATGCCATTCTTATGAAACTAGCGTGGACTTGGGTGGAATAACAATGACTGTAAAGAGTCATTCACAACATTCTTGTTCTGTCTTGTTCTTATGTCATTTCCACATCTATTGTGTTTTGTTGGGGTGGAGGGAGTACTAAAGAAGCAGATAGACTCTTTCAAGACATTTAGCTTATGTTTTGTTTTTTGGGTGGAGCCATTGAGGTTTTTTTTTATTTTTACCCCCAAATGGACATTTGGCCCTTATCCTGTAAATTAAAGCAATATAAAATTTGTGCCTTTATGTATGTCATCTTATATTAAGTATTTCCTGTTGAAATATTCCTTAATGTCTTTTTCTTAGATACAAAAGAGATCAGGATTGACACAGGCAGTAGCTCTTATGTAGTAGACACAAAACCAATGACAGAAAGTCACCAGCTCGTTTGCTTCCTCCTGTGATTCAAGCACACACATGCATCTTTTGAGTTCTAGACTATATTTTGCACATGCTCAAAGCAAAAGTGGGAATGTCAGGGGAAATTTTAATATCTAAAGAAAAAATATCTTTATTGTAGGACTTGCAGACTGTAGAGTTTATGGTGTCAATTCTCAGCGTACCTTCTAAATCCTAAGTTGTTTTGTGGATTTGCTCTGAGCACTTTAGAAACAGTTTGCCGTCTGCAAATTCCAAACTTCATCTTGCTCTAAAGCGCTGGTTTTGTTCTGGGCTACATTATGCTCTAACTCTTAGCTGGTTGGGGTTTTTTTTGTTAATATCTTAGAAATATTTCCTATTACTAGTTCAGAATTGTGCAAGATGCAGACTTCATGTATTATTATTTTAAAACTACTATATGTGGTTGGGGGTGGAAATCATAGTTCAAACTTGATGTGCCTGTATAGTATATTAATATTTTTTAATTTAAAAATGTATCTGTTGGCATAACTTTTTTTTTCTGTGCTTTTGCTTTCCTTCCATGTAGAGAATGGGAAAATCTGTAAGTCTAAATTTAATTTCACTTAAGCAATGTAGGATGTGTTCCCTCGTTCTTGTGGTCATGTACATTGTATGTGTGTTTTGTCAGTCATGATTAGCAGTGCTTGTATTCTTTCGTACCTTGTTTTATGTACTGTGATTTAGTATTTATCCCTGAAAAATATTTTTCACTGTGACTTGTTAATGTTTTCTTCTAAATATTATTAACTTTACATTCAAGATAAGTCACAGAACATGTATTTTAGTTTCTGTAAGAATATAACACTTGACAGTACTCCTGTACCAGTGTAATACTTATTTTCCTAATTAACTACCTTAAAAAGTGAATATATTTTTGTTCTGGAAAAATAGACCCCATTATGATATAACTAATTGGACAATAAGAATGAATTTTTTCACAAAGGGAACTTTAACATTTCATCAAGTAACAGTTCTTGCCTCCCTTCTACCAACCCATACATGTGTAGAAATAACATAAGTTCAGATATACATTGGGTATGACAGCATACAAAAACCAAATTGAGCTTCTTATGAAAACTTAGTTTGCTTTGTGTAACACGTATGATTTCAGTTCTGCAGTGCTTGAAGGCTCAATGAAGTTAGTCAGCCTCAGTTCACATTGTACACAATATACCTTTAGTCAATTTGAGCCTTTTTTTCAGTGCTGAATTCTTGCCCGCTCCATCATACACTTGCACCTTCCCTGTTTCCCCTGTGTTCTATATTCAGTTCAACAATATTTCTACTTCAGTATTTATATACTTCTTCAGTTATACACTCTTGCCGCCTTTTCATAGTTGTTCTTTGGTCGTCTCAAGCTGCTGCTGCTCTGAAAAACTGAGCTTCAAGTATTCTTTTGTTCCATATATGTTTTTTTGTGCAGTTAGTTCTTAGGACAAATGGCTAGTGTGACAGAAAATCCCTCGGGAGGAACTGATAAACTCAGTTTTAAAAATGTCATTGTCTTAGTGGGGAAAATGGGATGGGTGGGGTGAAGAGAATCAATTGAAACTGATGGGACTGATCTCCACTGGCCACTAAACTTCAGGCCAAATGCCTTTTTTCTCATTTCCCCTGCAAAATCAAGGATGAAAATACAACATGAGTCATGCTACTTCTAATAGGATCCTGTTAATGGTTATTCCCTTCATAGTAAACAGGACTTAGTAGAACACAAGTACATATGCTTCCAGCATTCTCCATCTTTCTTGGTCCCCTGTGTTTGAATGAACCTGTATCTGGCTGCTGTTCTCAACTCCACACATTTATATAATCTGAGGGTGGCCTCATGTTGCTGAAAGAATCTAGGAGTGTTGGTGTAGTCCCCTGAAATGACCTCTGGTAGTAGAACAAAGTTGTATGTTTCCTTTTGTAAATTTTGGCTTCCTAAATGTTTTTCTTTCGGGAAAAGAGATCTCATTAATTTCTACTGTTTACTTGAGCTGAAACAGTGTTGGGGTTTGTGCTGTAACTTTGATTGCTGTTGGTGGAATTCAAAGGACTCCAAACTTGATCAGATGCTTCAGAGGATGTCTTATTCCTGCTGCTACTAACCTGCCAGTCCTCTCACTGTCACAGGACAGTATGTGAGCAGGGTACAGCTGTGCTTTTACTGTGAGATGACTACTTACAGTGCTAAGAAAATGGCACAGGATAGAGTGGTAAGGTGTATTATACCATCAATGTATCATACCTATGTGTAGCATACCAGTATCTCCATTCTTGAGATGTGCTATCACCCTGTTTTTCTGAGGTTCCCTTTGAAGTGACTCACTTCACTCGTAAAGAATCTGCTTTTGGGCAGTGGATCTTTTGGATAAATGACCTTGGGTAGGATCTGGATATTTTTGTTGCAGTGTAGCATATGACTCATTTCCAGTCTTGGCTAGTTTTACAGAGATGGCAGTTTCTTAGGAATGACAAGGAAACTGTTCTTTTGTTTTGTTCTGAAGAACAACTAAATCATCCAAGGTAGATGCTAAACTAAGGAAATCTCTGAAGTCCCAGCAGTTTTTCCTTCTTGCATACAAATCTTATGACTATTATATTAGTGGACACAACAAGTAAAGCATTAGTTAATATTGATAATGTAAGGGGAGAGGCCCAATTTCAGTTCATTACTCTTATAACATGAGAAACAAGTAGATTTTAAAGTAAATTCTATTCTGTTTCTGAATTTTCTTCACCAGACTTATAGTAATCTTGTAATGTTTCCAAAGGAGCATGAGGGAAATCTTGTACTATACAACATAAATAATGTAATCTTTCCATTGCATTCCAAATCCAATATAATTCCATAGACTGGATTCTCAGTGGTTTTGATTAAACTTAGTTTCTATTGAAATAATTTTTTGCTTCATTGTTGTAAAAGGTAACAGACAATTGAAAGATTTGTGCATTTTGGTGATCTGCTTAGTTAAGAGTTGCTTGAATTTCAGAGTTAAATGTTCTTTTTAAAGAAAAAAAAATCTTTTAAACTAGGTTTTGCATTTTCTAAAATTTATTTTCAATGTGTTCAAATGCTGGTGTCCATGAAAATAGCTTATTTGTGCATATAAATTAAATTTATAAATTCAAACACATAACATAATTCGAGTACATAGGTTATTGTGACAATACTTTAAAATGTTTGTTTGCACACTAGGAATCAGTCAAATGTGAGAAGAATGCACACTGCTGTGAAGCTCAACGGAGTAGTGCTTAATAAATCACAGCATGCTCAGCTAGTTCTCCTGAATATGCCTGGACCTCCTAAAAACAGAAAAGGTGATGAAAACTGTATCCTCTACTACATTGCTTCCATATTTCTTGAAATATGGTTTGATCTTTGTGGTTGTTCCATTGTCTACTTGTCAGGATAACCATTAGTAACCATGTTAAGTATAAGTTTCCTTTACATAAACAACTTTTATTCCACAGTGTTTTAAGAAATATTGCTAGTGGTGTGTTTTGTGTTGAATTTGATATAAAGCACTCCTCAATTTTAAACTTATTTAAAAAATACCTATTTTTATCTCTTCTGTATCTATCCTTCCCCCAAATTAGGCCTTGCTTGCACTTGAGCAAACAGGTGGATTATGTAATAGCACAATAAAGGGTGACACAGGAAAATTCCTTGATAAAATTGTTGAACTTTATTTTTGCATTATACATCAGACTTCTTGAGAGATTTGTGGCTATCTTGTTTCTTTTCTGAATAAATTCCTTGACTTAATGATATTTCAGACATGGAATTTTTGGAAGTTCTGACAGAGGGTCTCGATAGAGTTCTTCTGGTCAGAGGCAGTGGACGTGAAGTGATCACCATTTATTCTTAACCTGTTTGCACACTTTGTTCACCCCAACCCCCCACCCCCACCCCAATGAAAAAACAAAGTTACTTGCCATAATTTGAGCAGCTTCATTAACAGTTCTAGTGCATTGAAAACTACTTGCAAGCTGAATCTTCTAATGATTTGTTCTGGTTTTATATTAAAAATTTATATTTAAATTATATTTTAAGAAGATAGATCTATGTAGAAAATATTTCTGTAGTGAATTAATAAATGGTGGATGGGTTAGGATATTTATATGTAGCATATTCTGATGCCTCTTCAACTGTGGTGAAACACAAGCAAAGAAAGGGTAATGCAGTGGGATTTTTAAGCATACGGAAATGTAAGCAACTTTTAGATGCAGAACAAAGATTAAATTCATCAAAGGAAAAGGTTTAAGGAGAAGTTGACTTCCTTCTTTACCAAAATGCTGCAATGTTGCTTCTGTTGGAATTAGTCCTGGTTCAGGAAACTTCATTCAGAGATGTATACAACCTCTCAAATTTGTATATTATGTGTATAAAGTGTTTCCCTGAAGTTCGTGATATGCCACACTTGTTTTAAATAACATTTCTCTATTTAAAATACCTGGTCAGGTAGCTGAAGGCTCCAGCTGATAGTAATAGTGAACTGACAAGTTGTGTGGGTTTTTTTTCATGAGCTACTAGCAGTTATAGTATATTGCACAATTATACCAGTGAAGCCTAAGAGCATCCAACTCACAGTAAGACTATGATGCAGTAACTCCACCTGGTTGCAAATCTAAATGTAACGATAACCAACTTGCTGTGGTTTAATGAACTGCAGTCTCTTGTTTTCAAATGTGTATATTTTGAAAATGTTGTATAATGTTGTATGTATGTGCTGCTGTTTAAAATAAACTCTGCTTTTCTGAACAGAACGAGCTCTTAAGTGTTTTTCATTTGAAATTGTTGAACAATTTAGTTTAGGTGCTCAGTAGAAGCTTTCTGCTTCTGTTAGAATTCATGCCCCTTTTTGGACACTGTTTAGTTTTGTAAATGTTGAAAATCTAAAGTGTTTGTTGGGTATTGGAAGATTGTTCTCTAAAAAGAATGGTTTTATTTAACCATACATAAACTATTCTTTTATGATACAATCAACATTTCTGTTGCTCAGACTGGGACAGCAGTGATGCAGGGCCCAAATACCTGACTAGTCTCAAGGCCAGTGCTTTTATCACAGCTCTGTCACGCAAAGGAAAACAAGGTTATAAATGGCAAAGCTGAAAGCAGTCATTACCAGTCCCTGTAGTTTGATACATAGCAACAGAGGGAACACAAAAAGATAATCAGATGACCCAGTGAACTTTTAAACAGTGCTGGGGCACACCAAAAGGCTCTTGGAAAGCCATGCTGCACAGAAGGCGGCTCTCGTAGACCACTGGGTGTGGGTGTAGGTTTAGGCTTTGGGCTGGAATTTGGTTTATGTATAGGCATTCAGAAGTACCCTGGGGGCACACCAGGAGCACTCCAGGGCCCCTTAAGTGCAATGAAGGACACATGGAGGTCCTGTGGACTGACCAGAAGGTGTCTGAAAGTGCTAGATTTGCACAATATATCAAGTGCATGAAAAGGCATTCCTGACCGCTGGGAAGAAAAGAAATGTAGTCAGATGCCCCTGGTGCACTTCAAATGGCTCTTGGCTTCTTTTGGGACACATTAAAGGGCACTTAGAGGCCCGTGGTGCAGGGCCATCAGCAGGTGTTCCTAGACAACTGGGTGGCTTATGGTAAAGATTCAGTTTAGGGATAGGCTCTGAGGCCTGGGACCCATCAAAAGCTCTCTAGGGGCCCTTAGGTGCAAGGCAAGACTGATGGAGACTCTGTGGGCATACCAGAAGGCATTTGGCAGAGCCTGGTGTGCACAAAATGTCACTCAAAAGGCCATGATTCAACTCAGAAGCACTCAGAGACCAGTGGGGAGCACAGAAAGTCCTTGATATGCTTCTGGTGCACTTGAGACAGCTCCCAGATATGCCTGAAGCACACCGAAAGGTATTCTGAAGGTCATGATGCATAGCAGAGCTTACTGGTACACCACTACGGCTGTTTTAGGATTGGAATTAGCATTAGGTTTGGGCAATGACTGTGTCTTAACTCCTTTGTACTTCCAGCACTTTATGTGTAGTCAGGGCACCTCCAAATGTCTTTTACTGAAACCTGGGAGCCTCCACATGCCTTTTGGTGTGTTCTGCGGACCTCCACAGAGTGCATGTCAGGTCTCTGCTTGCTTTTAGTTACTTTCCAATTGCCTTATCCCTCACCAGGAATATTCAGGAGAACCCCATGTGGGGCACCCCCATGCCATTGTTAGTGCCCCCACCACACCTGCCCTGAGCTCTGTAGTTAGTTTTTATACTGTCCGGTTTTCCTGTGATAATATCTTTTGTGGCCCCCCAAGAATAAGAGCTTAAGGGTTCAAATGCTTCAAACATTTAGATTTTCATTAGTGAATGTTAAAAACACATATAGTTAATTAATTAACAGTCATTCTATTGAGAAATTTTGGTGTGGAAATGCCTTGAAGACCAGAGTCTTTAGGAGATAAGCTGGCCTGATTCTAAGAATGTAAAGATTTCCTTATTATTTTTCTTTTTAAAGAATTGAGTGGAAACGAAATGTCATGGTTTTCGCCCTGAAAAATCATCTTGAATGTGGTCAGTAGGCACTTACTAGTTTGGCACCTAAACCTCCAAATACATCAGTACCTGTCTCCTAGTCTGTCACTGCAAACACCCAGGAGAAATGGGGGACTGCTGTCTTTCTGGGGATTTTTTGGTGGTGTTGGTTTTTTTTGTTCCACCTCCCCTGAATAATTGGTTGTGCAAGAAGTATAGTAGGAAGCACAGAGTGGCTTAAAAGCTAAAGCAGGGGATAAGATGGAGGGTAGCAAGAGGGAGCATGGTGAGGAAGAAAAAGCGAAGGGTTGTGACATGGCAGCAGCAGAGTTTGTAACTGTTTGGCAACAATTCTTTTTAATATTTTTCCCAGAGAGATCAGTGGCCAACTGACTCGCTGACCACGTAATCAGTTCTAGCCAAAGCAGGTGTTGGAATGGTTGGCTGGAATTGGGATGGGGGGTTTATTTTTTGAGTGAAATCGGAGTCTTAGGTTGGCTAAGACAAGCATGAAAGAGCAGCTGTTGTTCTTCTAGACAAACTACATTTAGACTGATGTCCTCAGAGCAAGTAGAAAGTGTTTCTTTGGTTTAAAACTGGATGCATTTGCACTCAGTACTTGTATGGTACTAAAGAAGCAAACTAAAGGTACCAAACAAAAGTCTCTGCTGACATTCTTTGTCAAGAGTGAAAGCTAACTCTAATTTAATATATATATATATAATATTACAATATATATTATATCTATCTGATATTTAAAATATGCAGGTTACTTGGTTGAAAAGTTTTGGTGCACGATAACTTTTCTTAGCTTACTGAGATGCATACTAGAAATCTTTTCACAAAGCAAGTTTCTCGATGTCTAATGGCCTGTCCTGTAGAGTATAGCATTTTAGGTATGAACTGGATATGTTTTTAGAGAAGTGGGTGTATTGTCCTTGAATTTTCCATTAAATAGTAGGTTTTGGTCGTGTTTGGGTTTTGTTTGTTTGTTTGATACTGGCCCTAGACTCTGGGAAAATACTGCTTTAGGAATAGAAGCTGAAGCACTTTGACTGACTAGTGATTTTTACTGAAATAATCACAAAAATGCAGAAGGAAATGGATAACTTTAATTTCACATGGGCAGAGATGTGCCAAGTTTTCAGAACATAGTTTCAGAGTTCCTTGAAAGGGAAATTCAATAGGTATTTTTTAAAATCCTCACAAGCCCATGCTATACATTTGATACACAAATGACATCTTTATAATAAAACCAGCCTTATTTATTTTTTCCTGAAATGCAATAAGCTAAACCAGACTCCCCATCCAGAAGTCACATGCTTGATGAATACTGAGGGAATCTACACTTGCACTGCTTAAAGCTAACCAAAATGAATGTTTATATTCAGAGTAGGCTTATAACTTTATGAATTTTTTTCCTTTTCCTGTTTGAGTAGTGGTTGACAACACTGCCATTTTAAGTTAATACCTCATTCCTGTGTTGATGTGAAAAATAAACATTCTGCACTTCAGAAGCACCATTCCCAGGAAAATAGAAAATACATTTGCAAAGTAGTTACACAGGTAATCTACACTTTTCTGTTATGTTTCGAGGAGGGGGAAGGAATTTTGCAACACTAAAGTTTTCAGGTCCACATCTACATCTACAGTTCTGGGGACACCTAACTAGCTGATTTAGCTTCTCTCCTCTGTCACAAAAATCAAAGGAACAGCAGCACACTGCTAGTCACTTACATATCTGTTGATTTGGAGTTCCTTCACCAACCATTTAACATGCTATTCCATTCACCATCTAGAGGAAGTGGCCAAGTGATATGAGTAGCCACAAAAGGGACCTTATTAGAAAAGGAAGATTACTAAAAAGAAGAAATGGCCTGCTGAGATGCTGGGGTTTCAACCCCAAGCCCCAAATTAAGGTTGACATATGGGTGATTCCCAAAGTCCTTCACAAAGGGGGGTGAGTTTGCCTTTAGGCTTCCCTCCAGGGTGCCGCCGGCCTGGCAGATAGAGCCATTGGGTAAATGAGCCCCAGGTGTCTGCATTAAGTAAGCAAAGGTCAGGTGTCCCACTTAGGGATAAAAGCTGGGACCACTTGCAGGCAGGGGCAGTGTCTGTCTGTGAGGTGGATGCCCTGTGCAGAGTTCCCTGTTGGGGAAGGACCTCCTGCCTCTCTGGGACTGGGCTCCAGTCAGGTCTGGCTTTTGTAAACGTGGGCTGTGTAGAGATCCAGTATGTGGCTTCCTTGGTCTTATGTGTTTGGCTTCTTGACTTGGTTGTCTCCTGTCCTTTCTATGAAAGACTGCATTTCACCATTTATTCCACCTGTTGTTGATTGTGTGGTGGTGTTGTTGTTGGGGTCAGTGGGACTGATGTCAATTATGCATAATCTGACTGACTTGTTTGTATCCCCAGTGCTCACCCATGTGCTGACCCTTTTGTATCAAATACAATTGGGTTATTGGTTCATCTTTATGCTGGCTGTGTCCTTTATGCTAGGTCTAATAATTGGCAAAACACCTGCCAGCCTGACAATTAGGTTTGTAAACCAGAAGCATCCTTGGAAAGTGCAGATGGAATCATTGAAACATAGCTGTGTACCTAGAAATGGGAGACAGCCTGAGATCACCAAGTGCACCAAACAATGAACTGTATTAGCTAGCAGCGTGGTTTGAAAAGATGAAAAATAGTGTAGAAAAAGGGAAAAACATACTGAGGAAAATAAGAATCGGAGTAACTGCTGTTCTAACTGAAAGAACAGGAAAACAATCTGGAAAAATAAAAATTGATCTGAAAGAACAGAAAACATCATCATCTATTGGCTATTCCAGGTGAAAATCAGGAATCAGTAGCACCTGTTGGCTGCTCAGTGTGGCAGAGTCCTATGCTCTTTCATGGTTCTACAATATAAAAATTACTTAATTTTTAACCAAAATGGAGCCTCTTGGAACTTTTCATCCTGCATGTACTTTTCCCTTGAACTCTCTTTGTGAACTTTCTATGAGATCTTGGACCCTTGCTGGGGATGCCTGGCTGACTCCAGACTACATAATGTGGATAATCTTTGAAGTGAGACTGTCTATTACCTGTAACTTCATTGGCCCTTCTCTGGGCCCACTTCAGGGCTTGGGTTGGTTTGTCCTCCCACCTTTGGGATGGTTGGGTCCCTCTCTGGGATTGATTTATCTTCCTCTCTGGGATGGTTTGGCCCCTTCTGGAATCTATCTAATTCAGTTGATATGAGTCATTTATTGTAAGTAGATTTGCTGTTATATTGTTGATGAGTTTGCTTCATTAATGATAAGTTTTTAGTAACCTGTAGTAACCCTCCACACAATTTGAGTACTTTGGCAGATAGTTCAATATGTCTGTATGTTGGTAACCTAAATGTTACAAGTTGTGCTTCCAAACCAACAAGAAGTAGGTTGAGCAGTCTTGTCTATTCAAGTCTCCAACTTGCAGGGGAAGCACCTCTTCCAGCAAAGCCAAGGTAGCCAATTTAGTCTCATTTCTAGGGAGGCATAAGGAATGAATCAACATAAAACCCAATCAAACATCACTACAAGGCAGGATTAAATCAATATTTGGATGCACTTGCAAAGTATAAGGTAACTTTATATGCCTAGATAGTTGTAGCATTACTCCTTCTCTAATAGCAGAATGCCAGTTCCAACACACACGGTAAAAAGAAGGAGCAGACCCAAACCATAATCGGCACTGCTGGGGCAGAGAAGATGCAGGAATTCTTCTAAGAGAGGGCACACATCCTTGTTGGAGCAAGCCAAGTGTGGTTTAACCTCAGCTGGCAACTAGGTCTGTAAAATGCCCATAAAATGTTCACAAATGTCCACATAATGTCCACTGAGTTCATTTAGTCTATGCCTTTGGGCTCCATTTGTTATAGTGATCACTTGGGAGAGGAGAGGTGGTGTGTTGTGTGGAGTTACTGGGCACCAAAGCCAGCTCAGGTTGGGTTGCTGCTGCTCTTGCACTGATTCTTTTAAGACTTGTTCTTCACTGGTTCAGGTGGTTCCTGCTATAGAAATTCCTATAACATGCAATTCAAATCCCAGGTTGTAACAAGTTAAAGGTATTTCCACTACAATCTCCACTCCTGGTCCCTTTGCACCACAGCATAGGGTTTAATATTGCAATGAACTCCTCCCCTTGCCCCTGCTCTGGCTTGGATTTAACCACAGACTGCTCCAAGCGGAGCCTTACCTATGAATCACAGTCCCTCCTGGGTTATAGCTTCTGCAGCACAGACTTATTCACAGCCACGCTTGCTTTGAGGTGTGCTTGTTCCAGCGTGGCCTTCTCCATGGGCCTCAATGCCTTCAGAAGTGTATGTGCTTGTGGTGGTTTAAGCCCTGCCGGGAACAGAGAGCACGTTGCCGTTGCCCCTGCCCCACCCTCAGCTGGTCAGGCTGGCAGTGAGGCACAAACCCGGGCTAAAATAAGAAGAAATTTAATACAACAGTGTGGTAAACAATCTGAACAACAACAGTAGCAATGATAGCAACAGTAAACAGCAATAACGGTAAGCAAGGCAAAAGATATACAGAGAAATACCGCAAATGGTTATGGAACAAACCCGACGTGTGTCCTGCCACCAAAAAACCAAAGAGAAAGTAAAAAAAGGTTCCGCCCCCTGGACCTGACACCAGCATGGTATGAATAACCTGGCTGGAGATCCCTTCCCCCTCTCTCTCTGATGGGGAAACTTAACCCTATCCTAGCTGAACCAGGACCATGCTCCAGCATGGCCTTACGCACAGCCACAGTCCCTCCAGGGGCATACCTGCTTTGTTGTGGGTTTATCCATGACCACTTTGAGGTGCTCCAGCATGGCCTCAAGCACAGCCACAGATGCTCTGAGGTGTACCTTCTCCAGTGTGGATTTACCCTTGTACCACAATCTCTGCAGAGGTATACCTGCTGCAGCACTGACATAACCACAGCCACAAACACTTAGAGTTGTAACTGCTCTAGCATGGGGTTAGCCGTGGCTACAGACACTTCGTGGTGTTCTGCTCCTGCATGAACTTATCCACAGGTCACAGTCCCTTCAGCTTGAGTTCAGACTGGAGTTCCAGCCTGTCCAGTGCAGCAGCACGGAAACTGCAGCAATGCCCTGGCCATCTGCCAGCCCAGGCACATCGCCATTGCTGTTATCAAAATGTTCCCAGGCACAGCAGAGTCATGTAATAAGCGATACAGCACTACAGCAAACAGTGAAAGCAAAAAGCAGCCACCAATGAGCAGCCACTAATGTCAAGCACAAAGATTATCAATTAATAGCTAAACAGCAATAACAGCTATAAATTTGATCTGACACATTCCAGTCAAACCTGTCATCATCTCAAACCCTTCGAGGCTCATGTTGGGTGCCAAAAATGTCTGTCTTGGTTTAACCCCAGCCAGCAGCTAAGCACCACACAGCTGCTTGCTAACTATCACCCTGGTGGGACTGGGGACAGAACTGATAGCGTAGAAGTGAGAAAAGTCGTGGGTTGAGATAAAAGACAGATTAATAGGTAATGCAAAAGCCACATATGCAAGCAAAGCAAAATAAGGAATTCATTCACCAGTTCCCATCGGCAGGCAGGTGCTCAGCCATCTCCAGGAAAGCGGGCTCTATCATGCATAGTGGTGACTTGGGAAGACAAAAGCCATCACACTGAATGTGTCCCACTTTCCTTCTTCTTCCCCCAGCTTTATATGCTGAGCGTGACACCATATGGTCTGGGATATCCCTTTGGTCAGTTGGGGTCAGCTGTCCCAGCTGTGTCCCCTCCCAACTCCTTGTGCACCCCCAGCCTCCTTGCAGGTAGGGTGGGGTGAGAAGCAGAAAAGGGCTTGACTCTGTGGAAGGACTTCTCATCAGTAATGAAAACATCTCTGTATTATCAGCACTGTTCTCAGCACAAATCCAAAACACAGCCCTGTACTAGCTACTATGAAGAAAATGAACTCTATCCCGGCCAAAACCAGCACACCACTGCAACACCAAAATGCTACATCTTAGCCTGTATTTAAAACCAGCAATAACAACCATAATTAAGAAAGAGACTTAAGAGACAAAGGTAGGATATCTGAAAAGTAAGGACAGGATTTCCACAAAGAAGCACCTGTCACCACAGCAAAGGTAACTGCATGCAGCTGGTCTGAAATTCTTCAGACCTTGGAACAAGTTGTCTCTAAAGTCGGAATGTCTGTGATTTAAAAGAGAAATAGAATACCTACTTCCATTCCAGAAGGGTACAAATCCCTCCTTGCCCAAAATCCACTTTCTCCTAACAAGTTTTGAGATTTGATAGTTTTGTGTCAGTAAAATACTGTTGTCACATACTAGCAGTGTTTTATCGCAGTTCAGCCTTTTGGATTCAATACTATTCAAAGCACTGATATACCCACATTCTAGTTAATACTATAGTTCATGCAATAAAATGTTAACATGCAACTGTAAACAATAAAGCTTTTGCTTCAATCCTATCAAAAAGCATTTTAGAAGATGGCAAGTCTTTGAAAATGTCTGCATGCTTCTGCAGAGCATCTGGCTTCCCAGGAACAGGATCCAAATCCTTTTTGCACATGGATCCATGTGCTCCAGGTGTTTGTCAGTCATTCACAGCTATTCTGCATGAAGTGATACACGTGCACCACTTTAATGCAGTGCACTCCATACTCCAGGCTCAAAGGGAATTTTTGAAACGGGTATAGTGCTGATCCTCACTGGGCACTGAAACTAAAATTATGGACTCTATATACACTCCTTCTGGCCTAGAGAGTCATAAATTGAAAGCATATGTATGTAAGACTGAAAATGGAAGACAATCAGGAGTTTGTAGGAAGGAGAAGAAGGAGGAAATAAGATAAAGGTGTGGACCAGGACTGGTTTTGCAAGGAGAAAGCAGAGAGATAGCTTCATAGGCAGCAGACTTTGTAAGGCATCTAAATATTCTGAAACAAGAGCTGATCTATGAACAAACTGTCCATTTTGTGTGTACTGAAGCAGGCAGGGACTGGCTGTTGTAGCACAACATGGTTCCAAAATGGCCAACCTTCACCTCCAGGTACAGCCCGTTAGCTGGCCCTGCTGCCAGGGTGAAGGAATCACTACACAGAGGTTTGCAGCTACTGAACATGGAATTTCCTCTCCCAGCAAGAGGAAGTGTGACTACTCATCCCAAAGCAGTAGATCTTTGGCCTAGCAAAATTCAAACCATTTATAACTGGCTGAGAAGTCACACAGGTCAAGTCTAGAATGGAAAGAACAGCAAGGTCAGGGGGAATGAAAGGTAAAGACAAGGACAAGGGAGTATGTGGAACTCTGTCCAAATATAAGCAATATGTTATGGAACCTAATTCTGGCATTTTTAAAATCACAGCTACTTGTCTCAGCAACTTAAATTACTTCTTTTTTGTGCGCTCTGTAAACATAATCAGGTCATGTCCATTCACTTTTAATTGTACCATCATATGTCTAATCAATGAAACATGTTCAAAGGAAGAACATAAGCTAAAACATAAAAAAAAAGATCATTTAAATGCATGCTATGAAACCTGCTTAGTACTCAGTCCATTTATTTTTTTTTGTAAACTAGGTTAGTAGCTATATTCTTATTGTGGGTAAACAGAAAGCTTCACAAACCAGCAGTGCCTAAATGAATCTGTCTTACCCTCAGATGACAAGATCTAGTATTATTTCAATAATATACTATAAGTATTATACATAATAATGTATGTATAATTATACATAATAATGTATGTATAATACTTACAGTATAATACAAGTAAGCTGCTTGTGTTGTTTTAATAATGATCTTTAATGCTACAATGATACCTCAACTCCTGCTACAGCTGTTTAATCAAGTTTTCATGAACCGTTAAAGTGTTTTTAATGGCAGAGTGCTGGGCGTTAACCTGAGCAGCTTTTTAAAATTTATTTTGGATCATCTAGAATTTAACCAAGTCTCTAGTTTACATCAGAGCAGTTTGGGCTCTGGGAGAGTTGACAGACACTGTTATCAGCAGTCTAAAATTGACTGACAATATGTAATGTTTGCTAATATTTTTCTCTTTGGTCTATCTGCAGTATTACAGGTGAGAAACTGGGTAGACTATGACACTTTACTACTACCCAGGGATTTCTGCCCTGTTACAGTACTATCCCCAGATTTGTTTTGTGGCCCCACTGGTGCATCATGACATCCTGTTGGCCCCTTTATCCACATTCCAACTACTCTGTGTGTGTGTGTACACAGTCCTGGCAGAAGAGGGCAGTGTTTTATGAAGATGAACTAGTTAGCAACCCACCCTTGAACCTTCTCTACATTTTTGAAATTGGCTTTGAATTCATTTCTCTACGAGTGTTTTCAGCACCAGTCTTTTTTACATTGTTACCACTGTCCCAGACTTTCTTTAAAACAGCTGAAAACAGCAAGATACATTCTACCAGCCGAGAAACTGATTCAACAAAAGGGACCAGCTCGAGGCACTCATTTGCTGACATCACAAGCATGGCTGTGAAGCACTGTCCTGGTACACCTCTGTAAAATACACTTTGCAAGAGCTTCAGCGGAGTCCTCACAGGCTGCTTTATATTGGTGAGAGAGGTGGGAGGAAAACTGTCATCCAGCCATTTGGTTTGATGCCTCCTCAATATGGAATTTTACTCCTCATCAGCACAATGTATTAGACAAACTCTCTAATTCCCCAGGCAAAAGAGGGTATATTGTGCTTGCCTCTGCAGAAGAAAGAGAGGCACAGGGACAGGGAGGCTGCTATAGATCCCCACTGCTGGGAATGTGCTGAATAAAACACAGACTGGTGAATTCAGAAGGCCAAGGGCAAAACCAAAAATTGCTTTAGGGAGCCATAGGTGAGGATAGGTGCACAATCTTTGGGACATCCTGCTGGACTTGGGAAAGGACTTTCCTGTCTTTTCTGTAGGGCTACAAACTTCACTGCCAAATCCAGAGGAAACTGTATAATAAATCAACCAAGCTTAGACACCTATTGTTTTACTAAGTGTGCTGGGTTTGTGTGGTGGGGTTCTTGGTAGTGGGGGAGGGGGCTACAGTGGTGGCTCCTTATGAGAAGATTTTTGAAAGCTCCCCTGGCTCCAAGTTGGACCCACCTCTGACCAGGGCTGATTCCATTTGTGATAGTGGCCATGCATCTGCAATAATGTACTTAAGAAGGGGAACCTGGGAGGAGGAGTGGGAGTTGTGAGGAGAAGTTACAAGTGGGACACCTATGCAAACACTGAGGTCAGTGGAAGGAAGACAGGGGGAGGTGTGTCGGTGCAGGGATTCCCACTGTATCCTGTGGTGAGAGGGCAGGCTGCCCCCCTGCCACCCATGGAGGACCACAGTGGAGCAGATGCTGACCTGCAGCCTGTGGAGGACCCCACGATGGAGCAGGTGGCTGCACTTAAAGTAGGCCAGAACTGTGAGGGAAGAAGCCCTTGCTGTTTGGCACTGGGAGGCTGGCAACATGCAGGAGTGACCCATGCTGGAGCAGTTGTTAAGGGCTGGAGCCCATGGGAAGAACTCACACCAGATAAAACTCATGGAGGACTGTCTCCTGTTCGAGGGGAGCCATGTGAAGCAGGGGAAGAAATGCTTCCCTCCCCCCAAGGATGAAAGAGCAGCAGACTGACCAAAACCCCCCTATTCTCCACCCCTGCGCCACTGGGGGAAGAAAGTAGAGATATTGGGAAGAAGACTGAGCCTGGGAAGAAGAGAGAGGTGGTGGGATGTGTTTTTATGATGTGGTAACCCTTTTCACTGTCTCACTCTGTTAAGTGTTGATTTTATTAGTATTTGAAGTAAAGTGATGTTATTTTTCTTCCTCTAGCAAATCTGTCTTTTGCCTGAGACCATAATGGCTGAGACATGCCTCCCCATCCTTATCTTGATTTTTGAGTCTTTTGCTTCATTTTTTTCCTTCCCATTCTGAGGGGGAAGGAGTGAGTGAATGGCTGAGTAGTGCTCAGCTCCCCTCTGGGCTCCAACCACGACACTGATAAATGAAGTACTTTTGTGTAAAATAAGAAGCTATTAAGGGTCCTCCACTCTTCTGAGAGCAAGTAGTGCTTATGTAATGTGTATGCAATAGATACAGCACAGTTTCAATACCTCAGTGGATCAGAGGCTATTCAAACAGACATAAATTCAGTCACAAAAATTAAAGAAAACTCAAGACCGACCAATGAAGGAACAGTACTAGAAAAGACTAAATTAACATCTCATTTGACAGAGCATCTCAGTACCACTATTTTACACATTTAACTCATTTTGTTAAGAGAAGTATTGAGCTTTTCTAAAGTCTCTTTGAAGGACTTGATCAAGTAAGCTCCCAGTTCATTGTTCGTCTCGTGAACAGCTGCATCATAACTGCCGAAGAGTGGAGTTGAAGCCTTCACATCCTCCCTATTTGCTTGGAGTAAAATGAGGTTAAGCTCCTCTGCTACACTTGCATATTTTTGACGATCAAATCTGCAGAGACTTGCATCATCAACTGGGTAGGTGATGCCAATAGGGTAGCAGTCCCTTGGAACTGGGAACTCCACGTATTTCAGCATTGGCAACTCACAGAGAAATGTGAAAAGGTGTTTAAGTGCTTGGGATGACAGTGGGTTTCCAAGAAACTTGAATTCCTGTAGTTTCTGACAAGCGCTTAAACCTAAAATCAACATGTTGACATGAGTGTCTTGGATGTTACAGTCCTCCAAGGTAAGACTCCTGAGTACTGAAGAAGAATGTCTGAGAAGCCTAAAGAATATTGATGGGTAAAGGTCAGGAATATCGTGACCACTCAGGTCCAGGGCCTCTAAGTGATTAGCATGGAAGCTATTGGCTAAATAAGCCATATCAGCATGGTTCAATGAGCAGTTAGAAACATCCAGCATCTTCAGTGGAGTTTTTAGTGGGCTGCAGAATTAAAGAGAAAAAAAGTTTTATGGCATAAAACATTGAAAAGCTACATTTACAAAATTATGAGTGCAGCCATGTGCCACGTCTATTATTTTTTCTAACTTCTTTTGAGAAACAGAAGAATGTGCCAACAATGACAAGTATATTTTTTGCCTGAAATCAGATGTATGAATTAGCTCCTACTTTACAAAATTCCAGCTGTGTTGTTTTTAATGAGGATTAATTTGGTAACATTCTATGTGTCTATTTTGTAACCAGTTATATGTTTTCAGGCATCTATTACTTGCTGAATTAATAGCAGATCATTACTACCATAAAAGCTTTAGTGGCTGCTTCTTGTAGGCAGCTGTTATAATTCCAGAGATTCAGAACATTTCCATTAGGAATTATTCATGACAAGATGAAAGCCAATCAATATTCTAACGAGACATCTGCTTTTGATTCTAGTTTTGTTTCTACTATGTTTTTAAATGCCCAAGAGGTTTACATGTTGTATTGTCCTCGAGTTGCAAAGAGGCATTCTGATGATGCAGAAGGTTGGAAGAAGTGTACCTGACATTATGTGCAAATATTCTTGTTGAATATAAAATAGTTCTGACAGGTAAAAATCAAGAGATCCCTTTCATACATGTTAAATCTTAGTGAGACTTCTGCCACAGACCTCAGCCATATCAAGTTTAGAAACTTGTAATTTATTTTTATCAATATAAGCAGTGTGCTGCTCACAACTTTTAAATGAAATTACTTCATACAGAAGGAATTTTAGACCAAGATGATGTGTCTCAATGAAACTTCTGTCTGCCTTTTTTTTTTTTTTTTTTTTTTTCCAGGTGCTCTGAAAAGCATACAGTTAACATTTTCTGTTCAAATATGAACACCATTCACTGGCAGCTTGTTATCTTTTTGAAAATTGCCATTTTTTCCCCAGGAATTCGTCATGAATATTCTTATATTACCTTAATTTGCAGTACAGAAAAACATCAGATCTCTCTTGCCTTGAGACTGACAGACACAACAAACAACTGAAATCAGTCTCAAATCAAAGTCTACTATCCCTCTGCTCGCCTGAAAATACAGATCTGTGGAATTTTAGTATATTTACTTCCTGGTTTTTAGAGGATAAAAATTCACCAGAGACTCTGAAAAATACTTGCAATATGACTCAGGTTTTGCACCAAAGGCCAGTCCAAGCTGATTGAAATAGCTCAAGAATGTGGTAAATCAGCGTGTGGGTGTAACCCTTTCTTATGTAGTAGCCAAAAGTATATTCTCATTATACTAATTGGATGGGCTCTGGACGACTAATAAGAACAGTCAGTTCTTCTAAGTGTATTAGATATGCATTGACTTCCAGTTCTCCCCAACAAATATTCTTTCCTAGCTTCCTGCTTCCCCTTCTCACACACACCCTGAGATATACTCACTTCCCTTATTCTCAGAGATTCTCAGCTTGCTGTTGGCACAAACGGCTGTTCTTTACAGTTTGACTGAAAGCAGGATGACCAAATTACCTGAGCAGTTGCTGTATTCTTCCTGTGAGTATAGAAAAAGGCACACTCAGCTCGGTCAGCTGTGTCATTTCACCCATCTTTTCTCCAATGTTAATAAGCATCTGTTCATCTGCAGCTGTGAACCTCTGCACATTAAATGTTCGTGCTGGCAAGGTCAAGGACATCAGTAGAGGGAAGTGGATACTGTTGAGGAGTATGTCCAAGTGTTCCATTTCCAAGCGAACATTGTGAACTATTTCCAGTTTGCGCAACAAAGAGGGATCAATGAGTTTTATGATATAGAAGAATTTCTGCAAAGCCAGGTTGTCAGATCTAAATGCCACACAGCAGATCTTCAGTGGACAATAGCATCTCTTCAACAGGGCCTGCACTACCAGCTCATAGTTCCTCTCTGTAACAAACAAGTCAATTAGCACATCAATACTGATTTCAAAAGTACCTGGATTGCACTGTGTTTGTTGCAGATAAACCAGCAGTTCTAAACAAAGCTTAGAAAACAGTTGTGTCCTGGCCCACCTGCCCATTGTCTTCTTGCACTCACAAAACTGGACTTCAACATCTTTTATACCCGTCAGGTCGACCACTTTCAACCTTTTCATGTAGAGAGAAGGATGATTCAGGACATAGTCTCTCAGCCCTGTCAGACAGCTTTCCAAGCACACAGAGCATGTTCTGTAGCTCAGGTCTTCTTCGTAGTCCACAGTAGTTCCCAAAAGTTTTCCCATGTTAAAGTCAACAAGTGGCCAGTTCTCTACCAAGTCATGAATCACTTCTGCTTGCTCCAGTAAATAGCTGGCTTTAAAAAGAAGAGGAAAAAGATTATGGGCAACACCACCGAGACTCTTCCTAGCAAACTCTGCATTTGAAACGAATGCTTCAGCACTAATAAATCGGAGAGACTTCATTGTTGCTCTGGACTCCTTGACATCACGGAGAGTGACTTCTGCATTTAACTAACGATCCTAGTGTCTTATCACCTTCTATTTTTATCTGCAGCTGCTCTTTGCCACTAAAGGAAACCTTGCTGGGAAGACAGAATGAACAGTCACATGCAGATCCTCTGCTTTCTATTTTGGAGCTATACCATGATTCTGCAGTAATTAACTGTGAGATCTTTAGTCAGAGAGCATTTATTAATTTAATAATTATAATTTATTAATTTTAAATATTTATTAATAATTTAATTTATTAATTTATAACAAAGCTAACTTGACTAAGTACAGACTACTGACCAGCAGGAATAGTGAGATCCGGGGAGCACACATACCTGAGAATATTTCTGTATTCCACTTTCTTCCATGAAAGATAATATGTTGGGGATTCACATGCTGATTTCAATCAGAAAGATTTCTCGGAGTTAGTATAGAGCTTATCCTAAAAACTATAGCCATAAGGAAAGACTGAGGTGCTACAGTCATTGAGCTATACAGTGTCCCTCCATTTTGCTGTTCCTGTTGACAAGGAATAGCAAAATACAGTGACTCCAGTGGAAAAGACACAAGACTCTTGGAAGAGCTCAGTGCCTTCGTGACCAGAACACTTGCCTGTCATAGGAGACTGAGGGGTAAGTACAAGTCAAACTGAACAAGACAGAGCACAGAGTTAAAACTTTCTCATAACGTCACAGGCAAGTTGTTGCCGTTGCTTTAAGCAATAGATGGTCTTTTCTTTCCTGTTTGAAAAATCATGGTTTTGTTGTGATACAGAATGTGAAAACATTAAAAATCTAATACCTTTTCAGGCCAGAAAACAACCGTCTCTTGCACAGTTGTCACAAAATCAGAGACATTTCTTTCTTTCAGTCCAGCACTTGCCTGTCAGGGAAAGCAACGCTGTATACGTCCCCTACGGTATCCTCTCATGTCTTTTGCTGGGCAATCAGTGGGACACAAGATGAGCATAACTTGAAGTTACTAAGTTACTTGGAAGATTTATATTTGTTGCTTTTTTTGAGAGGGACAGGTGGGGAGCATGCCTTTCATTTCAGTTGTGGAACTTTTTGCCATACAACTGGATTCTTCTACTAGTTGACTGAACATTGGGTGTAAGACAACCCTGTAAACACCTTTCTTTTTTGCTCTGTCATTTAGAAAAACCCTCAAATCAACAATGTTAAATAGTGCCTACACCCCCAGGTCACATCCTTCATTCCTTCTGTTCCCCAGGCCATTTTCTTGTTCACATTCCATCCTCTGCAGATAACCTCTACCTCTTCTGTTTGCACCTCCCAATTCTCCAGTGTCATTTGTACAAAAGTGTCTGAGATAATCTGCCTGGCTGGAAAACCTGACAGTGTCTTGAGATGCACATGTTCAAATCCAGAATTCCTGTCAGATTTATTGACTTGAGTTCCATGCCATGGTCCACCTTATTGTTGGAAATGATCCATATGGAAGATTAAACCACTTCTGAGAAATGCATCAGGATCTCAGAGTACCATACTGAGTTGAAAAAGTTGCAGATGAAAATACTAAAGGTAACATGCAAAAAAGTATTAGATTTACCTTTTTTTTTTTTTTTTTTTTTTTTAAACAGTTATGAAAAAGAGTTGAAGGAAAGAGTCAAACTGTCTTCCCCAGCAAATAAGCAATATTTTTTTTATATATATATGGAAGTGGCTACAAGTATTTATTTCAGTTTTTACCTCTATAAATGATGCTTTATGCTAATAAAATTCTAGGACTTTTTTAGAGCAGTTTATCTTGGAACTTCTGGACCACTGGTGCAAATATACTGGGTAAGCAGATAAAAAGCTGTGTATATAGCTTAATAACAAACTATTTAAATTTTGAAAGGCAATAAAACTATACGTACAAAAGTTCCACCAAACTACATTTTTTTTTGTCATATAAGGATCAGCTATTTGTTGCTGTTTTCAGGATTTACAAAATTGCACAAAATATAGTCATACCTATATCATCATCTGAAAATATACTGAAAAGCAGAGAAAAATACTTGACAAGTTCTATTTATTTCATCGTACATAATTTTTAATTATATTAGTGATGCCACTCATCTATTTGAAGGCAAAATTAAGCTGACACAAGCCAGAAAACTGCAAAAATAGAAAGCTTCCTCAGAATGATGCAGTCTAATAAAGTTGTCCCTTTCCTGGTAATTTAAAACATTTAGGATTTTTCTTCTGCTTTTGATAAAATATTCCATACTGGTTTTACTGAAAAAAATGTGAATCTATGAAGTGTGGCATGAATTTTTCACAGCAAAGTAGATGTGGAGTTATCTAGAAAAGCAGGGTCAGCACAGCTTGAAAAAAGTCTTCACTGACATGTCATTCAGAGCTGTCCAAACAATTATTATAGTAAACATTTAGTGTTTTATTTAATGGTAGAAGAAATAATGACAAATCACTTAAAAAATTTTAATAGTAAAGTTCATGATATTCTAGCATTCAAGATGTGTTAGTATTGGTTTTGCGCTTCTATGATAATAAATACTGAATTGATTTTAGCAGAATAAACGAAACATTTTTTCCAGTTACTACAAAAAGACTAGTCAGGGCAATGTAAAAATGTAAGTGTAAATGTACAATGTAAAAAACTAGTCAGGGTTTTAATAGGTTTTTAAGCTTTTAAAAGAGTATGATGAACACAACTGGCCGACTGGTATCAATGGTCTAGGAGAAGGCTGAGGTACTCAACAATTGCTTTGCCTCAGTCTTCACTGACAGTCTCTTTCCACATCTCTCAAGTGGATGGACCTCAAGGCAGGGGCTGGGGGATCAAAGTCCCTCCCACTGTACGAGAAGATCAGGTTTGAGACCCATGAGGAACCTGAACATACATGAATCTATGGGACCTGAGGAGATGCATCCCAGAGTCCTGAGGGAATTGGCTGATGTAGTCACCAAGCAACTCTCCGTGATATTTAAAAAGGCATGGTAGTCAAGTGAAGTACCTGGTGAATAGAAAAAGGGAAATATTGCACCCATTTTTAAAAAGGGTAGAGAGGATGACTGGGAACTACCAACCTGTTAGCCTCACCTCTGTGCCTGAAAAGATGATGGAACAGAACCTCCTAAATTTATGCTAAGGTGCATGGAGAACAGGGAGGTGATTGACAACAGCCAGCATGGCTTCAACAAGAACAATTCTTGCCTGACCAACCTAGTGGCTTTCTATGATGAAGCGACTACATCAGTAGACAAGGGAAGAACCATGGATGTTGTCTATTTGGACGTCTGTAAAGCCTTTCACATGATCTCCCCTATCTTTTCTCTAAATTGGAGGGATATGGATTTGATGGGTGGACTGTTTGTTGGATAAGGAATTGGCTGGATGGTCACATCCAGAGAGTAGTATACAATGACATGGATAGTGGGATTGAGCTGTCATTCCTGAGGGACAGGATGATATTCAGTGGTACCTGGACAAGCTTAAGAAGTGGTCCCATGTTAACTTCATGATGTTCAACAAGGCAAAATGCAAGGTCCTTCACCTGAGTCAGGGCAACCCCTAGTATTAATACAGGCTGGGGCATGAAAGGATGGATAACAGCCTTGCAGAGAAGGATTTGGGACTACTGGTAGATGAAAAGCTGACATGAGTTGGCAATGTGCGCTCACAACCCAGAAAGCCAACTATATCCTGGGCTGCATCAAAAGAAGCATGGCCAGCAGGTTGAGGGAGGTGATTCTGCCTGTTTGCTCCGGTGAGACCCCCACCTTGATTATGGTGTTCAGCTCTGGGTTCCTCAGTACAGGAAAGACATGGATCTGTTGCAACAAGTCCAGAACAGGGCCACAAAAATGATCAGAGAAATGGAACACCTTTCCTATGAGGACAGGCTGAGAGAGTTGGGATTGTTCAGCTTGGAGTAGAGAAGACTCATGGAAGACCTTATAGCAGCCTTCCTGTACTTAAAGGGGGCTTATAAGAAATATGGGGACAGAATTTAGTAGGACCTGTAGTGATAGGACAAGGAGTAATGGATTTAAACTAAAATAGGGTAGATTCAGACTAGTTATAAGGAAGAAATTTTTTTGTAATAAGGGTGGCAAAACCTTGGAACAGGTTGTCCAGAGAGATGGTAGATGCCCCATTCCTGGAAACATTCAAGGTCAGATTGAATGGGTCTCTCAGCAACCTGATCCAGTTGAAAATACTCCTGCTTATTGCAGAGGGGTTGGACTAGATGGGACTAGAAGTGACTTAAAGGTCCCTTCCAACCCAAAGTATTCTATGATTCTGTGAAACACTATTAAAATTGTTTCATTTCAAATATTGATTTTTTTTTTTTTAAAAATTTATATTTTGTGTGAGGATATTTCCCAGTTTATTTATTTTTTTTCTTTACAAACAGTTTAAGCCTCAAGTGATCAATAAATTTTTCTGTCTATGCAAGAAAATTCCACGTATTCCCTATCTCAGCAAGCTATTATCTTTGCACAAAACCAGGTTGTGTTTCTATCCCACCCTACATAAAATACAGCTAGCATGGACTTGTACTTGTTGGTCCCCATGGTCAGAAAGATGGAGACAGTTGATGCCTAATTTTCTGGGAACTAGTACAATGGAACAGCTCTTTACGACACCATCTATAGGTAACTCAGAGATGACAGAAGTTGCTAATGAGCATGGGAAGCAGGCAAGTTAACAGGAGAGGAAGCAGGAGAGCAGTGGTAAAGGTTTTATTTGCCTCACAATGACAGACTCATACCCATGTGTAACACCCAGAGAGTCTGGCAGCCTTCCATAGCTTGAACAATCTGATCCAGTCCAAAAGGATATTATGTCAGAAGTGCACATGCACATTTTCTGTTTGATTATCGCATTGGTACAGACATCATTGTTTAAAATGAAGTACTTAAAACACCTGTCAGTGCATATCTAATAAACATGAATTGCAAAACACAGATGAAAATGCATTGCTCTGCTTTATGTTAGAGAATGAGTTCAATCCTTGATACTACAGCATTTCATATTCTTATAAACAGCTGCCAAAACAAGCTGTTGCATGAAAGTGACAGTGGTCTGAGAACACTGAATATTCAAGGGAAATAGGAAAACAACTTACAGGGAGGCACACATAAGCTTTCCACCAAACTACCCTTACAAAAGATGTTACAGAGGTGATTCAAGCTCAAAAAGCTTTCTAATACTGTTAAAGCATGCAAATAATCTTTAGGAAATTCACCCATGCTCCAGTTTAGTTGGCTATTTTACAACTAACATAACAAGCAGAGTTTTCCTTTTTATTTTCCCTGATCATTCTAGTACTGAAGAGAAAAAACCTGTTTGTCACTCATTTATGCTTGTCAATCAAACAACTGTTGAGAAATCTAATACATGAGAGGTTTTGTTCCAATGGAAAAGAGAAGTCTATTTCAAAACAGCCTTACTGCTTAGTGGGAAAGACCTGACCACATTAATCCATAAAAAAAGCTCACAAGATTTTTTTTGTCACAGTAATTAATATTTTATTCTCTTTGCTCATGGAGTAGTTAGAAAAAGCATTTCTAAGCACTCCCTCTTAACCACAGTACCGATGTTCTCTTGTGTCACACAAGGATTGTAATTAGTGCCTTAGAAAAGCAATTTTCAAATTTCCCAATTTCCCCAAAAGTGCTCCTTTGACAAAGTAGAAGCGGAGATATAGCAACACACCAGCTGTAAAGCAGAAGCACTTTAAGGAAACACATCAACCTCAGTATGTATAAAAGTTGAAGCCAAGTTAAGCACTAACACCATTCCAAGACTGCTGTGAGCTAACACAGACAATGTATACCGAGCTGAGGTTGGAATACCTCAGAGGCAGTGGTCTCGGTTCCCCAGCTGTCTGTTTAGTGCAGTCAGTATGTGTTATTGCTGATGGCTGGGATGAAAAGGATAAAGTAAAGCAATCTCTGGGCATGGACTGTGTAAGGGAATACTTCAGTAGAGTATGCAGCTTTGGATCCATTTTGGCTGTCATGTTAGCCTTGGTCTAATCCAAAATTAAGAGCGCTAGTCCCTTTCCTGCCATATATATGAAACGGATCTATATATGTTCCTAATAAAAAGCAAATAACTTCTGGGAATAGTAGTGCTATTCTATCTGCATATTTGACTAATAAAGATAATCTAGTTTAACACCGTGCCTTCCTATCTCCTTCTCTCTCCTTATAAAATACTACTACTTTTAGTAACAGTAGTGTTTTGTTCTACTTTGCTTACTTCCTTGAATTACTTTGCAGACCTCAGCCAGCTGCATTTGTATACATGCAAATATATGCAAGTATGCAGTGAATGCAGCGCACTCAGCTATTCTGAAATTCCCAAACTGATTTTACCAGGATTATATTTCTCTCTATCTAGTTCGACATGTACACAGAAGTGCTGGTAATGCACAGCTGTATCCAACTGTAGTTAGATGTCAGATTTCAATTTTGATTGTAAATTCATGTGCTTGCAGGATCCAGAAGTCATGTAATGTCCTTACATCATACACCTTATTTATCCTCATAGAGTCTTGAAAACATCAGGGGACTGAACGCTATGGAGATCTTGCTCCCACTGCTCCCTTGAGACACTAGGGATTTTTATTACAGGTTAAATAGGCCTGCACCATAGTTTAGAATTCATATATGTGGGAATTAAGCTTAAAGAGCTAATTGCTCTGACTAACTAACACTGATTTAGCAGCATGCAACCTTTGACCTCCAGTTTGCATCAGCATTGCAATATATTGTTAAAAATTACTGGTCCTTCTATCTAGCATTGAACTTGCAGTGTTTGTTGTGCCTGATTAAGAATCTCTTTGAAACTAAATGATATTCAGCTTCTGCCTCTTTTGGGTGCATATCCTATTGGACAAGTGTTCCATTTTGCTCTCTTTTGTAACTGTAAATGTATTAGTGTTCAATATAGTTTTTATTTGTATACAAGTGTTATTTGAATGTCACAAGTAGCTCTACAGACAGAAATGTCCTGTCTCAAGTTCTGGTTTCTAGGAGGAGCTGGTGTAACAAACACTGTAGTGATGTCTTTCTGATGACAGCCTGCAACAGCTGTTCAAAAGAGACTGTCATTTGACATTCAGAGCTTTTAACAGAACAGGGTGTTCATACTCTCCTATATATTTATGTCTTTTGCATCTGGACACTCTTTCATAAAGTCTTCAGATCTGAAAAGTCTGTCTGAAAGAACGGAGCACATTGATCAAAACCAATTTCATTTCAGTCAAAAGATACACTATCTCAAAAGCTCTGCTGAATTACAATCAGTATTGATTTGATCTATTCCTGTATTGCTATCTTCTCAACTGTTTAATCCAAACACACGAGGCCAGACTGTCATCCTCACACTGGGCTTGGACTTCTGTCATGAGAATTATTACTGAAAGATGTCTATCACCATTCCTCCCCAAAATAGCATGGTAGAACAGGGCCAATAAAATAAAGATAAATGTTGGCACTTATGTAATGAATTACACCATAAGTTAACATGGGATAGAATCTGTTTTGTTACTCAAGCAAGTCACTCAGCAAAACCATAGCTGAAGGCGGAAATTTCAATCAGTGAATTGCTTTAAGTAAATTCAGTTAGAAAAAAATCATTTGATAACTGTGTTCATTGGATCAATATTTCTAGTTTCTTCAAAACTGGCTCTAAAAGATGGGTTTTTAAATGCATCAACCACAGAAATGTAAAATAACACTATATAGGATAAGATGCTAAAAGCCAAAGTCTACGTACTTATACTCAGTTATGTTCTCATTGCAAAAGGAAGCAAAACATGGCAATTTTGCAACACAATTCAAAATACTGCAGTTAGGCAATTGGTAGTTTAATTTAGTTACTCATCCCATGGAGAGTAGTTTGACATCAGCAGGATCTGGGTCTTCAAGAGACCTCACCATTAATTCAATATTGTCATTTTTTTTTAAGATGACAAGGATATACAAATTTTTTTTTTTTTTTTTTTTTTTTTTTGGTAAGAGTACTTACAGTACCTGACAAAAGTCAATTATCTCTGACTCTATAAATAATGAATCTAAGCAAGATCCTCTGAGCTCCCCTGTACCTCAGCAGGCTGTGACCAGCATCTCCCCTGAGCTGGGTTGCCTCCCAGGCACAAAGTCCTCAAGGTTTGAAGATCGTCTGCCCCCAAAGCCAGTGAAAGTCCATGGTGAAGATGGACTTCTTGAGACTCAGTTATCACCCCTTGAGGAATACAGATGCACTATGAGGGTTTGCTCCAAACTCAGGAAGAGGGAATTTTTAACTGTAGACTAGTCTATTCTATCCAGCACTTTGCCTATCCATGTGTTTGAATATGCACATTTGCCTGCATGAGTGTGGGTGTCTACTTATTTCACTGGATTCAAATATTTCTGTCTCTTTTTTTTTTTTTTTTTTTTTGATGTAGAATACCTACTTAATGTGAATCTTATTATTCTGGAATCTGCAATTAAGTTACTATTTTATTGTAACATTCTACCGAATCACCTTGTTAACCTTTAAACTGGTCAATCCCTAAGTGCTGCTAAAATTCAACCTTTTGATCTATGTCACACTATTAATAAGTCTTGAATTGCTGCTAAATCATAACCATGTCAAATATTTTAATCCGCAACACTGGTTATGCTGTATTTAATACATCCCAGGATTACTACAGTTCTCTGGCATAATCAACAATGCTGAATCTTTTCTAAAGTCTGTAGTTACCCATAGTCTACTGTGTGGCAGAACTCCTCCTTAAGTCTTGCAAGGACTGTTCCACATTCTAGCCTTAGTGTTATTAACAAAGCATCTTCCAAGCTTTATCATTTCCCTGTGTTTATGGATTAAATCACACACTTCCTATGAAGAAGAAAATTAAGAAGTGCCATTTGTTCCAAAAAAACAAGAGATGGAACACCATCTAGATCACATATATTCAAAAATAAATCCAAATTATGAAAACTTTGCTAATGCCTACTCGCACTTGCAATATTTGATGAGACATTAGCTATAATTTTTGATGAAATGAATCTAAAATGGATATTCATCCAGTCAGAGATTTGCTTACACACTATTCTCCTTACCCCATGTATATTTAAATGGTTTCAGGTGTGGTTTGACATGACAGATAGTATTAGTGAGCTACTTCTGGTCTTGTGACTGTGGTGAAAAACTTTTGTTAACACCAGAATTTAGGCAAATATGATCATATTTTCTTATCAAAGATAAAATTGTAAAATTCCTCATATCACTATAATTTCAGTTTGGTCCACTACAGATTCAATCAGAACGTAATTTAATCTGCTAAACTAAAGAGGTTATGAAAGGAAGTGTCTTTATTTGACAACAGAGAAATCTGAATGTGTCCTTTCAATCAAAACTTACTTGTACAGTATTGAGAGTTCTGTTGGTTGGTAGTGAGCTGACTGAGTTTTGCAGAAAAGAAATGACGTCCATGCAGATTGTAATGAAGTTTTCCAGTTTCTACATTGACAAAGCATGACAATAGTTCGAACTTCAGAAAGAGTCTAAAAGAATTGGTTCAGTGTCTTGAATTTAAAAGCACAATAGTCACAGAATTCTGTGAGTATTCATAGCAAGTGCTAATCTGCAGAGCTTTGGTTCTTCTGACAGTTTGAAACCAGAATAATAAAACTGATATGATAATTTTAGTGTTACATTGATAAAGCCCATGTCTGGGCAAGAAGAGGATAAAACCAATTTCAACTTCAGATGTTTTCTTTTTGGTACCAACTACAGTCATATTCCGTGCTTCAGAAAACAGAATTTTTGATAACAAAGAATTTTTGATAACAAATTAGGACAGTGCTGTGGTTTAAACCCAGTTAGCAACTAAGCACCACACACTCTCCTCCTGGTGGGATGGGGGGAAAATCAGAAGGGTAGAAGTAAGAAAACTCATGGGTTGAGATAAGAACAGTTTAATAAATTAAAAAAAACAAACCCAAACCACCACCACCACCACAACAACATTAATAGTAATAATTATTAACTGTAATGAAGAGAAAAATATCAAAAAGAGAGAGAAATAAAACACCAGAAAAGCAAGTGATGTAAATGAAAAATAATTGCTCACCACTAACCAATCAATGCACAGCCTGTTCCTGAGCAGTGGTCCCCTGACCAGCTTTCCCCCTAAATTATATGATGAATACGATGTCATACGGTATGGAATATCCCTTTGGCCATTTTGGATCAGCTGTTCTGGCTGTGTCCGCTCTCAGCTTCTTGTGCACCCCTAGTGTACTTGCTGTCAGGGCAGCATGAGAAGCTGAAAGAACCTTGACTTACTGTAATTACTGCTCAGCAACAACTAAGACATCAGTGTATTATCAACATTCTCATCCTAAATCCAAACCAAAGTACTATACCAGCTACTAGGAAGAAAATTATGCCAGATGAAAGCAGGACAATATCCACTCCTTATTCTATACCATCTACATCATATGCCAAGGTCCCACACTTTCCAATACATCCTAAATATTCACCATCACCTTTCCTGTCCTTTGATATATATGCACGCAGATATCGTTCCCTTAGTCTATGAGTCGTCCCTCTAAAATGTTAGTTGAGTTCTTTTGGCTCATGACTTTGGGGTCCATCTGTCATAACAGTCCTTCAGGGCAGAAGAGATAGTGTGTGATGTTGGATTGTTGCATGTTGTTCTTCATTAATTTGGGTGATTCTTACTGTAATATCATTCATATGGCATATAGCAACCATAGTGGTGATGACATACTGTATTATATAGCAATTAACATGATACAATTCAAATAATTGACTATTCTCACCCAAAATCAAATTCCCTTGAGGCACACATCAGACTTCCCCATCCTTCTAAATCACCCAACAAATGTACTCAGGCCCTTGAGCAAAAGCAATCCCATGGATGGATTTGCCTTTGCCCAAGGTAGGAATAATCCAGACTGTCTTCCCTAACATATTCTTCATGTGCACTGTGGGGACTTTATCCTCTTCTATAGTATGTAAAAGTTTTGATTAGACAAGGCCAGTCCGATTGGCAGATGCCCTAGTGTTGACTAACCAGATGAATTTTACTAAATATGTATTCCAATGTTTGAAGGTCCCACCCCCCCCATTCCTCTCCATGTAGTTTTTATCAGTCCATTGCATCATTTAATTTTCCCGGAGGCTGATGCATGATAAGGGATGTGATATACCCACTCAATGTCATACTCTTTGGCCCAGGTGTCTATGAAGTTGTTTTGGAAATGAGTCTCATTGTCTGACTCAATTCTTTCTGGGGTCCCATGTCTCCATAAGACTTGCTTTTCAAGGCTCTGAATAGTGTTCCAGGTGGTGGCATGGGGAACGGAATACGTTTCCAGCCATGTGGTGATTGATTTCACCATTGTAAGCACATGGTGTTTACCTTGGTGGGTTTGTGGAAGTGTATATAATCAGTCTGCCAGGCTTCTTGATATTTATATTTCAGCCATTGTCTTCCATACCACAGAGGCTTTAACTGCTTGGCTTGCTTGATTGCAGCATGTTTTGCATTCATGGATAACCTGTGCAGTAGTGTCCGTGGTCACATCCACCCCTTGATCCTGAGCCCATCTATATGTTGTGTCTCTTCCTTGATGGCCTGAGGTGTCATGGGCCCACTGAGCTATAAATAATTCATCCTTATGTTGCCAGTCTAGATCCACCTGACCCACTTAAATTTTAGCAGCTTGACCCATCTGCTGTTTGTTTTGATGTTCTTCAGTGACCTGACTTGGGTACATGGACACCTATATGTGACATACTTTCACAGCCAGGTTCTGTAGCTGGGCAGCAATGTCTTGCTACATACAATGTGGCAGCCCAGAGTGGTTTGCCTCTGGGCTGCCAGTTGTTTTGCTTCCATTGCTGCAACCACCCTCTCAGGGCATTTGCCACAATCTATGAGTCAGTACAGAGACAGACCACTGGTCATTTTTCCTGATCAGCAATGTCCAAGGCCAGCTGGACAGCCTTCACTTGTGCAAATTGGCTCAATTCACTACTTCGGCAGTTTCTACGACTTGTCATATAGGAGTCCTTACAGCAGCCTTCCACCTTTGATGTTTTCCCACAATATGACAGGAGACATCAGTGAACAGGGCATATTGATTCACATTTTATGGTAGTTTATTATACAGTGAGGCCTCTTCAACATATGTCACCTCTTCCTCTGGTGATATTCCAAAAATCTTTGCCTTCTGGCCAGTCCATGATCACTTCCAAGCTTCCTGGGTGTGGGAATACAATGGAAGACTGGTGAAGAGGATTACAAACATGCTCAAGTGACTTGCAGCTGGGGTGTCGAAAAACACACATATCATAGTAATTGTTGTTTAGTGCTGTGTGATTGATGGGTAGAATGTCTGCATTTAGATAACACAGGCCTGTGAGAAAGTCAGAAGCACCTTATTGAACATCCTTGAGGTTCCTGCCCTGCTGTGGGAAGGATCAAAACACTGTGGAAAAGTACGCCTTGAAAATTCTGGATATCCACAGGCAAAAGCAGCAGGCCTGAGATATTTTCTTTCTCCTTTTTCTGACTTGTAAGGACTGAGCTCAGCAGTGCCTGTGTACCTGGTTGCATGTCTCTGCCTGGGTGCTGCTGTGGAGATCCCCTGGGTCATGAGGTAATGAGAATATATTTACTCTACATTTCATCCATGGTTTTGTGGTTGCTTCTGCATCATGCCCATGCCAGCTCACACACTGGGTGACCGGGTTTTCCTATTCGAGCCCATTATATTATTAGTGTGACCCACTTACTCCATGTAGCATCAGTTGCATGGTGTGTAGAGGCAACCCTCCCTTTGAACATCCAGACCAACACTGGCAGCTGGGGTGCCAAGAGGAGCTGTGCTTCAGTACCAACCACTTCTGAAGCAGCTTGAACCTCTTCAATAACTTTTTTTCAGTTGGAGTAAAGTGGGCCTCATATCCTCTGTATCCCTGATTGCAAAACCCTAGGGATAAACCTCAAGTTTCCCCATGTGCTTTCTCTGAGAGACTCCAGGTAGGCCCCTTCTCCCCAGCTGTGGTATAGAGCACATTTTTAACATCTTGTCATGCCTGGCCTGTCCCAAGGGCTACTGCATCAACTATTTTCTGTTTAATTGGTTCAAAGACTTGTTGTTGCTCAGGGCCCCATTTGAAATAGTTCTCCTTCTGGGTTACTTAATAGGGAAGGCTACAATCAGACTGCATCCTCCAAAAACTCACAATGCCCAAGAAAGCTTGTGTTTCCTTTTTGTGAGTTGGTGGAGACTAAGCTGCTAGTTTGTTGATCACATCCATTGCGATCTGATGATACCCATCTGGCAATTTTATTCCTAAAAACTGGATCTCCTGTGCAAATCCCTTGACTCTGTAATTGTTTTTCTTTGTCACTTTTCTGACACAAAATTACAGCAACTTCTGTAATTGTTTTTCCTTGCAACTCACATACCTGTGCCTCTAGAGTTGACCCATGTTTTCCATTCCACTTCTCCTGTCCTCTCCATGGTCAAGCACGTAAAACCGTAGGGTGGCTTGTGGTATGTACCCAGTTGTGATGGTTTGACTTTGGCTACATGCCAGGTATCCACCAAGTCGCGCTATCACTCCCCCCC
>NW_020799095.1:49511908-49530239 GCF_003259725.1 Athene cunicularia | reverse complement strand
CCCCAATTTTCCCTTGTTTTCTCAACAGGGCAAAGAGGGGAAAGAAAATAAGATAGTCCAACCTTTGTGGGTAAAACAAAAGCAGTTTTAATATAAGCAAAGCGAAGCAAAGGTCCGTGCGCAGAAGCAAAAAGCAAACAGATGTATTCTCTCCTTCCCATGAAGGGGTGACGTGGGGCCTTCTCAGGAATCAGGGCTCCGATTCGTGCAGGGGTTGCCTCGGAGGACCTCGAAGTGCCCCCACCCCCTTCCTCCTTTCTCCCAGCTTTATACTGACCAGAAGTCCTATGCTCTGGAATATCCCTTTGGTTGGTTCAGGTCAGCTGTCCTGGCTCTGTCCCCTCCCAACATCTTGCCCACCCCGTCCCACTGGGGGGAAATGTCAGAAAGATCCTCGGTGCTGTGTAAGCACTGCTCAGCAGTAGCCACAACACCAGGGTGCCATCAACACCCTGCCAGCTCCCAGCATCAAACACAGCACCGTGAGGGCTGCTGTAGGGGACAAACAATTCCGGCTCAGCCAGACCTAGTACACCAGTATATCCTCTCCAGCAGAGGAATGCTTACTTTTAATAGCTGCGGTACATACAGGTGGGGAGTAAGGCATATCTTCTTTGAATTGCTGGAACTCCTAGGACAGTTTCTCCACAGCTGAGATCCAGGCCTACAGAGAGGAGAGATTTCTTTCTATTGCCAGGGTTAGCCAGTTAATTCATCCACAGTTGTTCCTTCTCCATCTTTCCAGGTCATTACTACTGACAACTTTGCATACAATGCTGGTGTTCTCTGTACAAACTTCTGCCACATGGGTTGTGTGCATGGGACTTCAACTGGATCTGTGAATAACCGCACATTGTCTGTTCATTATAAATCACCTCCAGCATAGCTAATTCCCTCAGGTACTGGATACCTCTCTCCATGGTCGTCCACTTGCCTGGATGACATACAACATCTTCCTTTGAAGGGACACTTTTCCTTCACACCTGACAGGTGTCATCTCCAGAGGCTGAGGACTTGTGTCTTTTTTCCAATTGCTTTGTCAATACCCCCCTCCCTAGAAAGGGATCCCAGCTGGTTGGCTTCCCAACCCTCTAATTCCCAGCTACTGGCCCCGTTATCTCAACATCAGAGCAGCCAGGTGATAATGTGCTCACCTGGACAATGGCTGAAATCCTTTCACTTATCTCGCAGCTCACTCAGGGATAGGGAACGGGTGATTATCTCTGCCTCTGCCTCTTCCTCCTGTTTTCTGTGAAGGCCTTCATTCGTTTTCATCCGTTACTAAACAAACGGATTTTTTTGTGTGTTTCTTCTTCTGCATACAGGTGACTGACACTGGTACATTCTCTGGTTTAGCTGCATCACCCATGCCCGGGGTCTGAGTAGCCACAGTGCCTGTTGCCAGGGCTTGAGTAGCTGCAGTGCTTGTCATGGGGGTTGCTCTTTGGGTGCTATTCTTAAATAGGTGTTTAACCCTAAACAAGACCTGAGCCACATTCAGGAACCCTAGCAACAGGACCATGCTGGTTTCAATCCCAAGGATATTCATAATTCTCAGAAATCTCAAATGTTGTTGTAATTAGCCAGGTGGAGAAGGGGAAGATGTGGGAAGATGTCTCCTCCGTAGGTTGGCTCCCCGAGGAGAAAAGGTAAAAAGTGTCATTATTTTAATAGTCTCCACAAGATGGCACCCGAAGTACAGACATGTCTCCTCCATAGGTTGGCTCTCCGAGGAGAAAAGGTAAAAGGTGTAACTATTAATAGTTTCCGATAGATGGCTCCCGAAGTACAGACGTGACAGAAATACAAGATTAGTTCCATGACAAGCACATATCATAAGCCAGTATTGCCAAAAACATCAACATGATAATTCTAGCTCAGTTCCCACAGGTGATAGACAGCACAACAGGAAGCATATACCGCAAGTAAGGTATTACATAACGCAACTTTAAGAACACACACATCAACTTTGAGAGCAAATGAATCTTCATTGTGAGGATTGTGTTAAACCAATAAAATGAATACTTATAACAACTTTGTTTTAACATTCTCTGGTCAGATCTGTTGTTAACCCTTTGTGCCCCACGTTGTGCATCAAAAAGGACTATAGTGGTTTAAACCAAGCTGGCAACTAAGCTCCACACAGCCGCTCGCTCACTCCACTGCCCTCCCCGCACCACGTGGGCATAGGGGGTAGACTGAAAAAAAAGTAAAACTCGGGGGTTGAGATAAGAATAGTTCAATAACTAAACACATTAATAATAATAGTAATAGTAATAGCAATGAAAATGAATAGAGCAAAAAGAGAAAGAAATAGAACCTAAGAAAAGACAAGTGATGCACAGTGTGATTACTCGCCACCTGCTAACCGATGCCCAGACAGTTCCCAAGGAGTAATCCACCCCTTCTGGCCAACTCCCCACAGTTTATATACTGAACATGATGTTCTAAGGTATGGAATACTCCTTTGGATGTCCTGGCCATGCTTTTTCCCAGATTCTTTTGCACCTCCTTGATGGCAGAGCATGGGAAACTGAAAAATCCTTAATTTAGTATAAGCACTACTTAGAAGCAACTAAAACAGCAGTGTCTTATGAACATTTTTCTCAGACTAAAACTGAAACACAAGACTGTACCAGCTACTAGGAAGAAAATTAACTATATCCCAGCTGAAACAAGGACACAACTTGAATTTCTTTTAATCTTTTAAGTCCTCATGCAGATACTTTCATATAGAATCTTTCAATTGAGTTCTTTGTGCTTTGTATTCCACCATCAGAGTCTGTGAAGAGTTGAGTAGTCTATCCTTGAGTAAACAAGCCCTCTCCATTTTAAAGTGATTTATCACAAAAGGAGAACTCAGATTGGTTACGTTCAGCAAAATGGAGTGAAATGAGACCCAAAAGCATGACCAGAAGTATTGCGATCAAGCCTGGAAGGTTTCTAAGTACAAGCATACCCTTAAATGTAAAACTTTTGCCATCTTACCCAAGGTTTTGTTTTCCATGCAGTCCTCTGTAGTAAAATTGTGTTGACAAGGCTAACTGAAACACACCATCATGAAGCTACCAAAAAAGTGCTTAGGCTAAATTATGCTGTCCATGGTTTGCTAACACTTCAAACTGTCACATGCTATACTCTGTGCTTGTGCAAAGTTCCCATTTTGAGGGATTTGGCTACGTAGCCCTCTCAATTGCTCAGTACATATTTCTCATTATTAAAAGTGGGCCTAATTTTAGAGATCATTGTGAAGTAAAATGTCCGTTAAAGTGAAAGGGAATACTAGCACTGAGGACTTAGTATTTACAAAAAAGCCTAAATACTAATTTCTTCACATTTTCTAGATGTATGTAGTTTCTTAATATATGTTACTTATTCAAGGATGTTTGAATATGAATGGAAGATAAAGTGGAATCAGATCTTAGATGGGTACTAGAATTCTGTCACTATTTCCTCATCAGGTATCATAAAAATGTAGACAAGAGTCTGCTTTCTCTCATGCCAAGAATTTAAGTTGATATTTCTGCACAAAGTAATTCTGAGTGTTCAGTCCCAGCTTTTTTTTTTTTTTTTTTTTTTTTTTTCCTGGCCCTGTGCTTCGAAGGTTACTACAAGCTGTCCCAACATCTGATCTGCTGGTCATTGGCTATTCAGAATTAATATTCTATTCCCGCAGACTGATATTACTGCTAACAGCTATAGGTATTAGGAATCCTAGTAAAAACTAGTAAAAAGGGTCTATTGGTCAACATTCTGAAAAATTAGTCACTCCTAAAAGGATAGTCACACTGGTTTGCTTGACTCCTCACACACTCACATAATGTATACCAAAAAGCCCAGTATATTCCTCTGTAGCAGCTTTTTTTTTTTTTTTTTTTTCAGTTCTAGGCCTATCCAGAGTGTATCCAGACCTTACAGCAAGACAAATTCATTCAGATTGCTTTTCATGTGGGAACCATCATATGATTTGGAAATTCTTGAAAATATTAGCTACATGTTTCAGGATCGGGGGGAGGATAAAAGTGGGAAGACAGATCTTCTTCCACCTTATGAAATTGTCTGGAGTGGCAGTGTTTGCATGGAAAGATATAACCACATAGCTTCAGCTGTGTCTGTAGTGCTCTCTATTTCATCTTAGAATTAAGCACAGTCCTAACATTAAGTAAACTATGAGTTTATCATTTTCAGGTAATTTCAAAACTGCCATTTAAAAAAAATATCTGCATTTTTTACAATGCAAGCCTGGGAAAAAAATGAACCATTCACCACACAAGGTTGTCCACTAAAGATTTGTATAAGAGTTAGAGTTACTTACAAAGGTATACTCATTCAATAAAAAGGAGGAATTATTGAATGTAAAAACTAGATTATATACAGTACAAGGTCTTGCAGCATGGGAAGAATGGATTCCCTTCTCTCAAAATTAGGTCAGTTTTTATCTGCAGTCTCTTTTTACTGCTTGGAAGTTGTTTTGGCAAAATACTAGTTTTAAAAGTGAGGAAGCCTTTCTGATAGAAACGTGAATTGTATTTTATCTAAGATAATTTTTATTATCTAAATATCTTTATTATCTAAATATCTTTATTATCTGAATATCTATCTATCTATCTATCTATCTATCTATCTATCTATCTATCTATCTATCTATATCTAAATAAATTTCTTTGTACCAGTGTATTTAGTTTATTTAATTAACCATGGAATTTCTTAACTGAAGTTTTATATGAATCCATAATTTCATAATGGAATACTACCTTATCAATAGAACAGAGACCTTAAATTTAAGACCTCAGGAGAAATGTGTCTATGTCTTGTAGAATGCCATCGAGAAGTTTTTCAGAGAGCTGCTGGTGAAACCACACCAGCAACTGAGTGTTTCTTACATGGTAGAGCAAGCACAGAGCCCCAGTTTTGCCAGGGCTGTGAACAGGCTGCAAAGGGCTGGAGAAGGCCAAGGACAGCATTCTCTCCTGGCACCTTCTGTGTGGCCTGTGCAATGGTGAGTTGCCATGGTGTGACTGAGTCTGGTGCGAGTGCTTGTTTAGAGGCTAAGCAAGCACAGAGCTCCCATTTGGCTCTTAGGCTAAAGGGGCTTCAAAGGATTAGGAATTAGGGTTAGGGTAGGAATACCACACAGTAATTGTTGAAACAGAATGCTCTTTCTGACCTTGATTGGTTTAGGGCCATTAGGGTTAGAGTTATGGTTAGAGTTAGGGATTATGGTTAAAATTAGAGTTAGTTAGGGTTTGGGTTAGGGTTAAGGTTAGTGTTAGGTTTAGGAGTAGAGTTGGTTAGGTTTAAGGCTAGGTTTAGTGTTAGGGTCAGGTGTTAGGGTCAGGTGTTACAAGTAAGCTTAGTGTTGGTTAGGGTTAGAGGTAGGGTTAGGATTAGATTTATTGTTAAATTTAGCGCCATTAGGGTTAGGGTAATGGTTAGGGTTAGGTTTAGGGATTAGGGTTAAGGTTAATGGGTAGGATTATGGGTTAGGTTTAGGGTTAGGATTAGGTTTGGGGCAGGAACACCTCACAGAAGGTGCTAGAATGGAATGTTGCTGGTCTTCACCATCCATTTGCAGATCGTTCACAACCCCAGCAAAACTGGGGGTCTGTGCTTACTTAGTACCTGAACATGCACTCGTGCCAGACCCAGCAACAACATCTAAACATGACATCTGCGAATGCCACAGTAGGTGCTAGAACAGAATATTGTTGCTGGCCCTCACCATCCCTTTGTAGAGCATTTACAGGTCTAACAAAACTGGTGCTCTGTGCTTGCTTAGCCTCTAAACAATCACTCGTGCCAGATCCAGACACACCATCGAAATGCAACATCTATCTGTGCAGGCCACACAGAAGGTACCAGGATGAATGTTGTTGCTGGCCTTCACCAACCCTTTGCAGTCCCCTCACAGCCATTAGAGTCAGGGTGAGGGTTAATGGTTATTTTTAGGGCTACCAGTTAAGTTTAGGGTTAAGGCTTAGAGTTAGGGTTAGCATTGATTATGATTAGGGTTAGTGTTAGGGTTTGGAGTTAGATTTAGGTTTGTTAGTGTTAGGGCTATTGGGTTAGGGTTAAGGTCATTAGGTTAGGGTTAGGATTAGTGTTAGTGTTAGGTTTAGGATTAGGGTCATTAGGGTTAGGTTTAGAGTTAGGTTTAGGGTTAGGGTTATGGTTAGAGCCATTAGGGCTAGAGTTAGGGTTAGGGCCTTTAGGGTAAATGTTAGGGTTAAGGTTAGGATTAGGGATGTTAGGGTTAAGTTTAGGATTAGGACAATTAGTGTTAGAGCTAGGTTTATGGCTATGTTTAGTGTTAGTGTTAGGGCCGTTAGCATAAAGGATTAGGCATAGGTTCATTAGGGTTAGTTGTAGGCTTAGGTTTAGGGCTGTTAGGGTTAATGTTATGGTTAGGGCCATTAGAGTTATGTTTAGGGTTTGTTTTAGGGTTAGGGTTAGTGTTAGTTAGGGTTAGGGGTTAAAGATAGGGTTAGTGTTAGGATTTAGGGTTAGGTTTAGGGTTAGGTTGTGGTTTAGGATTAGGTTTAGGGTTAAGTTTAGGGTTGAGGGTTAGGATTATTGTTAGGGTTAGATTTATGGTTAGAGTAAATTTTAGGTGGTAGAGTGCTATTGCAAGTGTTTGGATTAGGGTTAAATTTAGGTTTAGATATCAGGTTTAGGGTTATTGTTAGGTTAAAGTTAAGGGTTAGGCTCATTAGCGTTAGATTTAGGGACAGTTTGGGGGTTGGGGTTAGCATTAGGGATCAGGCCATTGGTAAGGGTTAGGATTAGGGTTGGGATTAGGGTTAGAGTTGGGTTTTGGGTTAGGGTTAGGGCCATTGGTTAGTGTTAGGTTTAGCAGTTAATGTGAAGGTTAGGTTTCGGATGAGGGTTAGGGTTAGGTTTGGGGCCTTACAGTAAGGGTTATTTTTAGGGCCTTAGGGTTAGTGTTAGGGTTAGGCGCTTAGAGTTAGGGTTAGGGTTGTGGTTTTATGGTTATGATTGTTAGGGTTAGGGATGCTCATTTAGGATTAGGGTTAGGGTTCGGATTAAGGTAACCACTATCTTGTGTACTCAAATTCCTAAAAATTATTCCAGTGTGATGAGAGCCACCATACTGACTAGTAAGAGTTGATCACAGCTTTAGCTCATCCATTACAAATAGGGAAAAACAGTCACAACCAGGCTTTTAGGTTTTAATCTCTATTTGATAACAAACTTGATTTTTGGAGTAGCATTTGAGGCTTCTCTGTGCAGGTAAGTGATCAGATACCATTATGCACTAATGAAAGACAAACATATAGTAAAGAGGAAGTAAATGAGAATTAGGTTACAAATGTTGTCTTACAGATCTATGTCTTTGTCCTCCTCTTTATTTTGCCCAGGTTGTAGAACTGTCTCTCTAGCATGAGCCTGGAATAATATTTGATTTTAGACACAAATTCCTTTGATTTAAGAGGCTAAAGTGGGATATACCCTGATACAAACCACCTACATTTCAGTATTTTAATACAGCTGTCTACACATCTGCAAATTGTCCAGATTCCCATTACAATAGAGTGATCGGGTCAGGACTACCAGTGTGCAAAGAAAAATCAATAGATACCACTGACATGACTCAGTTTCTTAAAGGTAAGGAATGCCACTCAGGATGCTCTTGTGTATCTTAAATATCTAGGTGGAGCTGGAAAACATGATATAAGACTTACAGGAGAGCTATACACTTACAAAGAAAACTGCAGAAATACATATTCCCCCTAATGGTATTAGATGCCTGCTTTGGGGTAACTTAGGCAAGTCCTGCTTCTCCTCCGACTATACAGAACTTTTGTATTTAACACCATTGGGAAATAATAAATGATAAACAGGATATGAACCAACACTTAAATCTTATCAAGAAAACTGCTTTTCCTGTGTCCAGAATTCCTGCTCTCCCAGGCCCTGAAAACAGCTTGTAAAATATTTACTGTGGCAAAACACAGATCTGATCTGGTGCCTATGTCCTATGAACCCTGATATTAAAATAATTTTTTTTTTTTTTTTTTTTTTTTTTTCCCCACACAGTCCAAGCCATAAGCAAGAGGGCTTTCGTTTTAACTTACTGCACCAAGAAATAAAGCTACATTCTAGGCATCTTTGTAACACAAGGGCCAGAAAGACCTTGTGCAGCTTGTGGGGGAAATCCTCTGTCACTGCTCAAAATTTTCCATTCAAGAGGTGGGGGACACCAAAACCCAGAAACTCCATCCCTGAGAGTCCCTAGGGAATACCATGCTGTCAGAACCACTGAAAACCTGTATCCTGTTAAAACCTACTGCCACCGGCCACAAGCACGGTCCCATTGGCAGAAGGAGGGGTGAATCCAGCATCTCTTCTTGCACAGAGAACGTGTGCTTCCAAATACACTCTAAAAGACCAGTTGGTGCTTCAGTTCCCCACAGTTTTGCAGGTGGGCAGCCAGAGGACAGATTAATAGAGCTGGGTCCAAAATCCCAGGAGGATGCTGGTGGATGTCCTTCCCTCCGCTTCAAGCCTGGTCCTTCGGGGCTCGGAGGTGTCGGGGGTTCCCCCAGGAGGGAGGCGGGTGGCCGGGAAGGGTGGTGCAAGGCTCTCCGGGGCGGGTCTTGGGCAGGTGGGGGCGGGCTGAGCCTCGGCTTTTGGCAGCTTCACCACAAGCAGAGGGAGCGGGGAGGACCCGGCGCCTGCCGGCGAGGATGCTAAGTTTGTGCTGGCTGCTGCTCCCCCTGGTGAGTGCCCGGGCGTGGGCTCTCTTGGTTGGGGGGGTGAAGGGATGAAGGAGGTGGGGCACAGCACATCTGGCTCCTGACACTGTTGAGCGCAGCTGGATGGCTCTGCAGCTACCCCGCAGGAACTGGGGAGGGGGATGTTCGCAGAGGCAGGGTAACTTTTCTAATAACATGGAGCAGGTAGAAAGAAAGAAAAACAAGGACAAGATAAAAAAAAAAGAAAAAAAAAAAGAAAAAAAGGGGACAGGGATGCAGGAGGGGAGGAAAGAAAAAACACTCCTGAGTTAAAGGTTTGACCCAGCTCTTTAACATCTTCTAGCCCTAAGATTCTATTAATAAAAGACTTTTCATATCAATTAATTAGAATTACAGTTTCCAAAGAACAGAAAAGCACCCCTAAATCAGAGTAGCATGGCTTTAGAGGGACAGAAAAGAACAGCTTGCTGTCCCAGTTGTCCTGAGAAAAGCAACTTTGATGAAGGAGGATAGCTAAAAAGGAATAGTTTCTCCTGATAGATTTGGGACATTTACCTCTTTGAAAGGACACTGATATTTTTGCTGCTGAAGGCATCTGCTTATAATATCACCAAGCAGGAGCATGAACTGTCTTGTCTGCTATGCTCTGGAGGCAGCAGGTGAGACTAACATTAAACATCAGGGAAGATGAGAGAGCAGAGAGACACAGTTCAAGCACATATATCCCTCACTAAGTCCCATGGTTTCATTGCCCGGGCTGGTTAGCAAAAGCTAGTGCAAGTAGAAGTACAGTCACACATCCTTTCCCCTCAATCTTCAGCCTCAGTGTAAGAGTTTGGAAACCTTCCTATGGATGTGATTCCCAGGGACTCATTAATTCTAACTCCAGCCATTTCACAGTTAAATGGTTAGTGTAGGCTGGAATTCAGACTTCTGCTGTAGTCAAGGGGGAGACAGTCACTTTTCTGGGAGGCATTTCATCTTGTCTTGAGAAAGACAGATGGGTGGATGTTCCTCTAGGGCTTGCTTTCTTGCACTAATAATACTGAGAGTCTAGATGGTTATAGACTGGTCTTGATCTTTCAGTTTTAAAAGGTGGAAGAGGGGATGTAAATTTTCACACGTGCACCTCACATCCTCTGCAACTCGTTTCTTCCTCTGTATTTACATAGCTTTATGTAGAAGTGATAGGATATAGATCCTTGCTATGTAAACCTCATCATGTATAGTTACTACTATTTGTAATACCTTTCAGGGAAAACTAGTCAGTCTGAAGTGTTACACTGCTACAGGCAGAGAGACTTTGGCATCTGGACTAGCCTTTTTACACATAATAGAGGCAAAACTTACTCTTGCAGCTGTCAGCAGAGTGGAGCTAACCTAAAGTGATGTATCATGCACATCTGTGGGCTGCTACACATTATATAATGTTTTAGCATATTGCAGCGGACTGTGCCCATAATAACAGAAATTCTACAAACTGCATGCTCTAGTTTTTGGCCTCAAAGTATTGTTCATATGTGAGCTCTAACTATATGTCTGGTAAGAGCCAGTGCTCTAAATATCAGTAGATTGCATGTCCCAAACTAGGTCTCATGGGAACTTTGCACCCTAAGTCCCGGAAGGCCAGAGACCCATAGGATGTATTGAGTAAACAGTCCTTTCGTATTTCAAAGGATCGTGTCAGAGCAGAGAAATAATTCTAGTGTGGATTCTGCAAATAATTCCCTCTTCAGATATTAAATAAACCAGAAGGGTAGTCCTGAAAACTTCCTCTGTGAAACTGAATACTTTCACTTCTATCAGCTCTGCAGGGAGCTGTATGTTGCAGGATATACCATGTGTATTGCAGAATAGAGTCCTTGACATTAAAAATTACCACTTGCTTATAAGTGATGAGGAACAAAGAGCAGTGGGTGCTGAAATGCATAAACATTACTTTTCCTTTCTTAGAGAGTTCAGAGTCTCGGGAAACAGAAAAGACTGCATTCACTGTCCTTCCTGCTGAGTTAAACTGCTTTCTTCTTCAAAGTTGTTAGAGCTTTTCATATTTCCGGGGAAGGGCTTCAGTCTGATCTGATGAATGGAGGTGAGAATGGAAACATAGATGAGAGTTATTGCTGAGCTCTACATTTGCTTTAGCAAAGCATTTCTTTTAGTAATAGGCATATGGATAGAAATCGATGGCAATATACAGAGCTCCCAATAAAACAGAACTGGGTGCCTAAATTTCTGATAGAGCTACTGCTGGATAATTTGTGTTGGAGGGACATACTTGCTTATTCTAGGGATCCGGTCCCTGCAGATCTTAAAGTCCACCTCTATAGGGAACTGGAGATGTATAAGAATCAGTCTGTTCAGGCATTTTGTTAGCCTGGAGGGAGTTGGTGAAGGGAGACAGGCTTCTATACAGTGAGTCGCTCTGTCCTCAAATAGGTGTCTGAGAGAGGTAGGAGGAAGCCTTCCCTGGAACTGCTTGTCTGCCTTCATTGATCATTAAGGGATGTTTGATGGAGGATTCAGATTAATAATCTAAATTATCTATCAAAAACTAGGATCTTGACTAAAGCTACCCATTTAGTCTCCTTCAGTACTCCTGGGAGGAGGTGGAAATACTCCAGGAAGCTATGGCTTCAGTTGAGTGAACTTGCTGATGGACTTTGACATCTAGGTTTCAGTTCTTTGGGATCAGGTGACATGAACCCCACCTTTAGGCAAACATGTCGCACATGCAGAAAGGAAGAAATGTCTCTTTAATTTGGAGGAGTACTTGCAATAGCAGAAAATGAAGATCCTCAGTTATTAGTGTTCTGTAATTTTTAAAGTGTTAGTGATAATTAAATGCTCTACCAAATTTAACGTAGAGCTAATAGATTCATATTATTTTTTCTCAAAAGAATACTAATTACATAGGGTTTATGAACAAAATTAATTAGTATGGCTGTATTGTCACATACTGAATATCTGTGAGTGAATACATATAGTTGTATGTATGGATATGTATGTATAGCAAATACTGTTTTGTATGAGACTATGCAGTTAAATACAGTCAGATAAATACAATCTAATACACAGAGGAGCATTCAAGCATTACTCCAATGTCTTAAAAACAATCTTGAAAAGATATTCCTCTAAATAACTGTAAGGCAATCACTGTCTCATCTTCTCTTGTTCCATAGGTAATCAAGTTAGAAAGAGAAAACAAACACTGAAAATATCCTCTAGGTAGTCATTTTCAGCCAAAAAGACTCCCGATATAATATCTTCAGCTGTCTGAAGAGAAAGATTGGAAATAGGTCTTTACCTTAGGGGTTGAAAGCTGCTGGGATCAAGACTGTGTCAGAGCTTGCAAGTTGAGGGCAGGAGTTTCTGTGACAACTAAATACGTTGCTGGTGACTGGAGTCATGTTGCTGTTGTGGTGACCTCATGCTTTACAGTAAGTCAAAAGCAAGAGTGGTAAACATGGCTTGGATATAGTAGAAACAATTTGGATGCTTATCTATTTTGACAAGTGCATTTGAGCAGTGGAATTTTTTGCTGCATAAGAAATCTTTGGTTATTTTTTATTGGTTCTTGGAATTTTCTGACAGAACATAATACGACGTATATAGAACATAGTACTACTTATATTACATTATAAATACCCCAGAATAACTTACAAGGCATAGTAGATAGGAAGATCCTTACTGTGGTGATTGTGAATATAGTTGTACTGAAATGGACAGGAGCTTATGGAGCTCAAGGTTGGTTCCAGCTCCTTTCAAAGCACACATGAAAATTGCCCCTGACTTTGGTGACCTGCACTTCCCAGTCTCAAAGTTTTCTAATTAGTACTTTGCTTTTTGAGAAGGGAGTTAAGCAGATGGAAGGACACAGGTCTTATGGAAGATTTTGATGATGTATATTCAACAGTCTGGGAAGTTTATGAAAAAGGATGAGGATTTCTTTGTCTTCTTCAGTTATTTGACCTCTGTTCAACATTTGTCATGAGCCCCATTCCATCCTATAAATCTTTCCTGATCATCAACATTTCAGTTGAAAAAAAGTTTTGTGTTTCAGAGCATATCTGCATTCTCCGGACTGTGTCTTAGGTGTCACTGGCCAACTTTCAGGACTGACTGAACACTTCATTCCGTAGTTAAAAATGGGTAGGGAATGCAAGATTTTTGAATGTCTTTGCTGTGACTTTCTGCATCCTAAAATACTAGGTGAGTTTTAATCCTCCAAGGTAGGAGTTAGTCTGTGATGCGAATGGCAGACAACTCTGGTTTTGTATAAGGGTGAGTTAAACGTTCAGTTGTCAGAGTCATATCAGAAAATCTGAAGAGAGGAAGCACAGATGGGGAGAACAGGGAGTACAGAAATGATTTGAGAGCAAATCTAAGTAGAGATCTGAGATTGAATGCAAGCTGTAGAGACAGAGACAAAAAACCAGTGATGAATATTCTTCGTAAATGATTTATGCACTTGACACAAAACCTATTAGTGAAGTTTTAGGATTACGAGTCATTGGAAACTAAACCACATCACTGGAAAGACCCTTCAAGTTCTCAAACCCTTCCCATCTCGTCAATGATTTCAGCCACTTCTTCAATTTTTGATTAATTTTTTAAAAAATTGAGTGTTACCAATTAACTTCTGGCTCTTTGATCCCATTGAATTGCCCAGCTTTGAAGCACTTCCCTTGTTTTCAGAGAGCATACAAAATGTCCCTACTTTTCCCCAAATGTGCTAATGGGCTTCTTAATGAGTGAAGATCTGTCTTTTATGTGACATTTAAATTACAGTTTTTCTACCACCATGACAGCCTAGGGGCACCATCTTCGGATGGGCTCTCAGAAAAGATTACTTTTAACTAAGTTGCACTAATTATGGCATGAGGATGTTTCTAGAAAAACTCTTCCCAGTGCTTGTTAAGTCTGATGTTGTCCAACAAGAGCAAATCAAAGACCAAAGTACCATTATCTTGTTTTTTGTTTTTGGTGGGTTTTTTTTTGTTGTTGTTGTTGTTTAGATTTGGGCAAATAAATAAACTATCACATAACACAGGAAATACAAAACAATGTTATACTTACTATTAGTGAGTATAACAAGGTTTCAATGTAATAAACTTACAGATGTTAAAGAAAAGGAAGTCTAAAAGCCCAAAATAAGTCTTTCTAAACTGTCTCATGTTTTTAGCATGCCCATACCTGTCATAGGTAACTTTTCAATGTTCAAAAGGTGATTGCTTTTTTTCCAGGCAAGATTGTTTCAGTGGTTAGGATTTAGAGTTAAGATGTCCTGTGAATTTTGGCTGGTCACTAATCTTCAAGCCAGCAAAAAGATCTTCTTTGTGTTATGATACTCAGTAATGCAAAGTTTTGTTCCTTGAGTGCTGTTTACAACACTGCATGAAACCTCTGTTTTCCCTATAAGCCTTGGGATGAAGGCACCCCACTGTGATTTTCAGTAAGGTTCATGCCAGGTTACTGCCTAGCTATTAGGAAATGTTGATCCAAGAAGTAGCATTTTAAAGCAGACATACGTTTTACTGTGTTAGGGAAGACTCTGCCAGATTGGACATTCCTGCCTCAGAAATCTCTTTTGGTGCCTAGATTATCCTTTTATACGGTGAACAGGAGTTACTCTTTTCCTACAAGAGCTCAGTTGTTACAGCAGACACCTCCCAAATTGCAATACTATGTCCCTACAACAAATGCAGAGCCCTTGTTTTCTAGAAAGCCCTATCACCTAACCATCAAAGGCAGATTAGAGCAACAACATGCACTTTTCTCTCAAGGCATTGTGAGATTAATAACAAAAAATAAGTAAGCCATAGCCAACAAGTAATGTTCTGCCCAGAAGGCTCTTCTTTAACTGTAAAATGGTTTAATGTGTTTCATTTTCTTAAAGCCTGAGGAAAACCAACAAATTGAAGCATCATCACTGTTCTTAGTTTCTTGTATATGTGTCATTTTTTTCCTTCTTTTTTGTAACAGTGGGATTACTTCCAGTAAGGCTACATGATTGTAAGTTAACAACACCAGCCTCATTTTTGCTTATGGGATAATCTGCAATTGCACTTGATGCTGATTTTGAAACACTGATGTGTCAGTAATATTTAACCAATGCACTGGCCTATAACAAAAACTCTGCACTCTGGTGGCTATAGACAGCCCACTCCAAATCCAGTAGCCCAGAAGCAAAAAAATATGTGAGCATAATTAATTGTTTATCTATCGGTGGTAGTGGGATGGACTGCAGTCTCACCATTGGTATCAACAACAGTTGGTCAGGATTTCTGGAATATATCATAAAATCTTGTTTACTAGTGATTCATCACTGCTTTCAGAGGCAAGAGTCTGGAGTACATGGACCAGGGATCTAATCTGTTATATCAGTTACTCTGTCATGTGTAAAACCAATACAGTACAACTTCCCTACGGGTAGGGTATGGACCTCCCCATCCACTTTAAATGAATAGCACTCTACAGATTTCAATACAACTCTGCTGAATTTTGGTGATTGAGGGTCTGGTTCAGCAGGTGTAGATTTACTAAAGGAGAGAAAAAAAAAAAGAGATACAGCCTACTTCGAGTAGAAAGCAGTCTGGCACACATATTCAATGTCTGATGTAACATTTGGGAGAGCTCAGCTGCTTAGTCCCTCATTTATGTTCCACCTGCATCAGCTACATGTGTTGCTTAAACTGACTTTTGGAGAAAGAGAACCCTTCCTCTGAAACTTTTCATAACTATTTATGTGTCTGTTTCTACCATTCTCAGCACTTCTGGCATGAGGTGGGAGTTAAATTAACCCATCTCTACCAAGTGCTTGTTTCTCAAAGGCATTTCAAATCTCCCTTCATGGTTTTGGTTTCATTTTGGTTTATAACTGGCCATTGCATTCAAGCCTTTTACCAGAGGACTCAGAATAGATGGCAAGTTGTATAGCCTCATGTCAAGTTGTCATGGTTTATAAACATCAGGTCTAAGAATATGCCAAATACAAATTTTCTTAGCAGTAACAAAGTCCAGAAATTTCAGGAAGTAGAGAAATTACCTCTTCCCTGTCCATCTTTATAAACTGAAATAGTGAGAGATTTATGTAGCAATCATTTTGTTACTACTACTTAAATAATTCATTTCTTATGTAGGCTGAATGAAAAAGAAATGTATGTTAAACTATAAAGCGATGAAGAGAGATCCTATTAATACCTGAAAAAATTCATTTCACAATTGTGTTGCTATAGTTGAACAGCAAGAAGTACTATTTTAAGAGTAATACATGCTGATTTATAAAATGTATTTCGAATTATCCGCTGGAGGAATATAATGCATGAAAAAAAACATGTCTTAATTTTCTTTTCTGTGTCCTTAATCCTCTTTCTGTTCTAATATTAGGATGTATGAACCATCTCTAGGGCCTCATAATTAAAAGCAGTCTGTCTATGATACTTTAAAATGCAATTGTAAGTAGAATTTTTAAAGGTTTTTAAAGACAAAGTTGTGTTCTATTTTTTCCCTAGGCAGATATTATTGCTAAAATGTAATAGTCTCCATGACTTCCAATAAACTTTCTGTAGGGGCTAAAGGAAGTCCTGATTGCACTACTCACTGAAACATTCTGATGACCAATAAATCAACCTTCTGAGGCTGAAAAGATAATATAGCAGTGATGTTTTCTTCTGCACTGTGTTTTCAAAGTCATTAGAGGTTTAGAATGGCCTAGAGTCTTTCTCAAAAATGTCTCAGAAAGCCTTCAGTCCATCATTTCAATTAAAATCACCACGCCCTGAGCCCCTAGCTTTGTTTTGAATAGCATAGCTTGCAAACTATCTGCTCTATTTCATGTAAGACGCCCTATGTCTTGAAGATCCCAATATACCAAAAGAGGCTTTGGTGCAATATTCAGTCATCCAAATACAATTCAGTTGCTTTCTAGACTCTGTTGACTCTATTGACTCTGGGTTTAATTCAGTTAACTAAACATGGGTGTGTAGAAATATTTGAGACATCACATAATGCATCTGAGACTTCTACACTGGGCTGACAAAATTAATGCAGAATATACACAAGAGGACTGAGATACTCTATAGCATCCCAGATGGCACTAACATTCCTGGGTGAGTGAGGCTTCCTTTAAATTTCCATGGACTGCAAAAGAAGATCAGATAACAAGATTACACATAGACACTGACCTTGTAGATTCTTTCCCAGATTCTAATCGCCTTTCCAAAGTCAATCACAACAGATATCACAGAACACAATCACAACAGATATGATACAAAATTACAGGGGACACAAAACTTTCTGGAGTGGGAGATGGAGGCCAAGCTAAATACATGACAGCACAGAAATGACACTAAGTGTCTTTACTTAAGAATATTAATCTAGCTCCTATTCAACAACTGATGTCTAGAAATACATTTAGCTGTTTAAATGTAGGCATCTTAATCTGTGAGGTAAATATAATTTTTAGGCTCCCTAAACAAGTCATTAATTTGTTCTCATTTCTTCATCTGGTGAAATGGAAACAGTGACTCCATCTAAGGAGTATGTAGCATCCTCAGAGAATATGTCAATAAAATTTTGTAATCACTATAGCCAAGACTACTATTTTTTCTATTTTCTCTAAATTCTTGGGCTTCAGTTTTTCTTACTTAAGTTCCAATGGACATAAATCTTCTGCTCTTATTTAATACTTCTCTTTTTATAATTTTGACCATTGTGTTCAGAAGGAAAGATCTTACATTATGCTATCTCAGTAGCGTGATTTATATGGCACTATAATCTCAAGGTTTCAAAGAAGACCGGGAGCTCATTCTATTAGTATCAACATCAAAGCATAGTAGGCACACCCTTCTGAAGAGTGATTAAGACTTTATTGTCACACTTAGAGCTAATTCTTCCAGTAAAGACAACTTGATTCTTGAGAGGTCTCAAGAATTAAAATAGGAATAGTTTGCCAATAGGGGCTCAGTATGAAAATTCCCATAGCTGATGTATTCATCCAGTTTTGGCCAGTTGACAAAGAGATGGAGGTCAAAGGACTGTGAAATCCATTTAAGTTTTGTAAAAAACAGAAGTGTAAAGGAGAGGTGGTATAAATGCCTAGATTGGAGAAGAGGTGTTACATGAGCTTGACTATTATGATATGCTGAGGAATGCATATGAGTATGCATAGCCAGATGCATATTTTTAAGTGCTGGAAGTGTGAGAAAAGCAAAACAGTGAGAAATCAGTAAAACACACATTTCCTTGACATAGGGTGCCCACAGCAAACACAGGAGGTCCAGTGATTTGGGTCAGTTACGGTGCTGAGGAGGAATGGAAAGCGAGATGTAGGCTGTGCGGTCCCATTCTTTCACTTATCTCAAGGATTTTTGCAGTAGCCAGACAGCCTTGTTTCTCACCCTCCATCTTTTTCCCACAAAAACCCAGCTATACCCGCCGCACCAAGGAATGTACTGTGTCGTTACTCAAAAGATAATGTCTTGACTACAGTCCCACCCACTCACACATACATACTAAAAGAAATACTACCCTGAGTTTGTGTCTAACTCAGAGGGATGATAATCCAACACCAAATCAGAGGGACAAATTGACGTGTTTGTACTCCTCGCCCCCCC
>NW_020799095.1:49475649-49511858 GCF_003259725.1 Athene cunicularia | reverse complement strand
TGGCTGGCTAGAATACAAGGGGATTAATCTCTTACCAAATTAATCCATCACCTTAAATGCAACACATACAAATTAATAAATGTATGAGATTCCAGCCTCCTTTTGCTGTTTACATGCTCTATTTGCAGAAAAATCTTCAGCTGGAATTTTCACATTCTTAGACTTCAAAATATCAGCCAGTAGGTACAAACTAGAAAGAAACTTGGCTTTTCTCATTTTGATAATCACAGAACTTCTTGGTTTGTTTTCTCTTTCTCTTACCAAGGTTGTGGGAATCCATCCAGAATGTAAGATATTCCACCAGGTGGTCAAAGAGGAGGCTCTCTGCTTAGAAAAGAATGACTCTGTTTCATCCGATCTTAAAGGTAATGGTCTTGACAATTGTCAAGCTTTTATATAAATATCCCTTGTATATCATCTCAGGGACACAATGTCCAGATACCGTTCATTCTCCTGAGTCAAGATTTGATTCCTATTTTATGTGGTTTCTTAAGAGTTTGAAGTGCTGCTTCTATAGGCTGGGACATTACCTCATCTCTTTTTAAACATCTTTAAAAGCTCAATGTCTAAGTCAGGACTTGTCTTCTCAGATTTCCTCAAAGTAACTGGAGGAAGGTGGGTGACCCTAGAACATGTTTTATTGCCTCTGGTTTAGATGCTTGCTTGAGAATGAGATGAATCATTCTCTGGAGTAGTATTTCTCTTTACTAACTACAGAATGAAACTGAGATGATTAGTTCAGACCATGACAATTTTAGACAGTTAGGTCAGGAAAACCCTACTTAGAATGTGTTAGATTCCTAAACTATTTGGTGTGTTATATCAAAAACTACAAAGAAGCTTTCACAGAAGACACTGAATAGCATGCTGAACTTATATTGTGTTGGGAATCATTCCAATCTGGCGAAAATGTTCTTTGAAAAAAAAAAAAAAAGAAAGAAAAAAAAGAAAAAAAATAAACCCAGCTTCTTCAAACTATTATATTTCTACATTTTTTGAGGTACTTTGTTTCTTTGTTTGTTTGAAAAGATTTATTATGGTGATGTTTTCAAATCTATTACATGCTCAAATAAAAATTTTGAAAATTAAAATGAATGTTTCAGAGACCCTGTAAAATATTTTTAAAATACTGCGTAGAGGGTTCTCTTTGCTGACGTTTTGGCATTGTGGACACATGTCCTTAAAGTACTGTTAAACTATATAAAAATCTTCAACCTTGTCAACTCTTATCTTCTCAAAGCTCTCCTTTCTATCTTTTATTCTCTGGAGATGGAAAGATTTGAATAAAAATCTGTTCTCAATATATTTAAAAATGAACATTAGATCCCAAAAAACAATTAAACCCCAATATTTTATCTAGACTAAGATTGGTAAAAGTCGCTAGCTTGCATTTCAATTTTCAGGAACTGAATGAAACAAACTGAAGGATCACAATTTGTACAGTTACTTCTCAGTAGTCACAGAGAATCTGTGCTGGAATTAGTCTATGTTACAGACTTTCTAATCTAAAGTAGTTCCACATTGTTCTTGTACAGAACAGCATGTAATGAGTGTCATCAATAAAGTCCAGGATGTAATTCCTCTCATCTTGAAGGAGATGTGTAAAATAGGTCGATTGAATCAAGCTCTAAAAATATTTGGTTTTCTCCATTGTCTAAAAAAAAGAAAAAGAGCCCTAAATTACTGGAAAACACTTTAACATCTATGAGCTCAACATTAATTGATACATTTCCTACTGGAGTTGTCTTTATGGAGTCTCAGGTGACTTGGACAATCACCAGTCTCTTAAAAACCTTGGTGTGTAAAATGTTCTTTCTGCCTCTGCACTCAGCGGTTTCTTTGATATAAACTGTAGAAATGACAAAATGAAGTCAGATCTAAGACTTAAAACATACAGATTCCATCCCTAGATAAGGTCAACTGATTCTTGTTTTTAAAGCCACATTACCAAATATGATAGATTTTTAGACCCAGCTCCTCAAAGGTATTACAGTCCCTCTAATAGAGAGGGACCATTTAAGTCCCTAAATCTAAGTGTGTGGGCCACTGCATGTCTAAGTGGGACTATTACTTGACTTTATTAATTTGAGAATTAGCAGCCCATTTTATGCTATAACCATCAGGGAGACCTAGGTATTTGCAGCGAGTGATTCACCCTTTCCTCAGAAAGGGGCCACCAATATATGGGGTGAATCATGTGCTGGAAGTCCCTGTCTCTTAGCTGTTAGGAACATAGCTAAGAATAGCTAACGTATTTTAGACAATTAAAACTGGAGATAATGAATCAGGACTCCTAATTTCCTATCTGGCAAATTGGGGGTATCAGGAATTTCATCCTCCTGAGGGTGATGTGAGGAGAATGCTGTGGGACATTCCCGGGACTGTCATTTCAGAAGCCAGAGACTTTTGCTCAGCTACTGGCAAGTAGTATTGCTTCCACATTTCAGCTCTTGACAGTTTTAGATTTGCCTTGTCATCAGTCATAGAGAAAACAGAAAAGAATCAGTGAAATAAAACACCACTCCCCAAATGAAATTCATGCACTGCTTTATATCCATTTTAGGACTACCTAGAGATTGGTTTGGGATACAGCATGGTGTTTTTTTCATTGGTTCAGGCACCTTTACATGCTGATAATTTTTCTGTCCTGCACCCACACCTACTTCCCAACAGATGCTGTATGACCACAGCCTGAGTCTCACTGTGATGCATCCATGACAAAGATGCAATTAAATATAACTTCTGAAAATCGTTTTTATTGGACTCACATCTAGTAGCATGCCCTGTGCCATCAGCTGCAATCTCTGGTTTAGGGAACCTCATGAATGACAATCAGTCAGATCTATTCCTGATGATGATTATTTTATATGATGCTGGGAGATGTTTGGAATGAATCTAATCTCTATTGAAGTCCATTTTGAAATTCCATTGTTTGTCTAAGACCAGAACTTCAGCCCTTATTTCCATATTGGTAGACTTTAAATGTGAAATCAAAAGACTAAGGCTGAAATTTAAGTCTGATATTTTTCAGTTAGACTCTGAAACGAGTAATGAGAAAACTCAAGTGCTAATACTTATTCAATATTTTTAATTTGGTGACATTTTTTTTGACAATAGAAAGACTTTCAGATTGCATCTCCTTGAGTTTCAGGTACATTCTCTCATGAAATCAGGTAGGGGAAGGTCCAGCTGGAATCCTGAGTGCATATGTTGAGCCACGATTTATTCAAGAAGAGGGAAATAATACAACCCTTCTCTTTCAGATCTGCATGTCCTATTGTGGCTCTTCTTGCATGTGAATTAGTGGGAAAGTCACAGACAATCTCATTATAGAAAATCAACTGTATGATGTTCTGTGTGTGTTTCTTCATTTAGAGGCACTTTTTTTTTTCAGGGTGCTCCACAGATTGGGATGGTCTAACCTGCTGGCCTAGAGCCACTTTTGGGGAAGTGGTTAAAGTTCCCTGTCCAAGAATTTTTGAAGAAATCACCAATATCGATGGCAAGACCTTTTTCCTATTCTTTTCATCCCTACATATTTTTCAAAAATAAATTCTAATAGTTACAGATTCAGTAACTTGCATATTTTCCTGAGTCACAATGCTATCATATGTCAGTTGACATACAATAATTATCCAAATACATGGCTAGGTTTATGGTCAATATTTGACACTTTTTTGTTTTGTGTCATGCTGTACTGAATTTTCTAACCTCTTTGGTGGTCTAAAAAATTATGGGTAATTTCACTATGTCGCTAAGTTTATAAAGGAATACAAATATGGCAAAGAATCACTGAATTATAAAGTCATAGAATAGTAAAAGTTAGAAAGCACCTCTTGAGGTCACTGTCCAATCCTCCAGTCATAGCAGGACCAAGTTCAAAAATTGTATCTAACTTCAAAGCTAGATCAGATGGCTCAGTGCTTTGTCCACAAGCACAATTATATTGTAAATGCAGGAAAGACTGCATAATTTGATTTCCTCTGTGTGAGGATTGAGTTTGCAGAATAAATTTCCTGTATGAAATGTAGAAGTTCCACTGTATCTTGAAATGAATGGGAATATCTGTTTCAACTTCTCAAAAGATAGATAGACAGAATATTACCACTCCATAGCTAATCTTGCTGAACACGACTAGACCTGTAAGTGCCAGGAATCAAAGTAGGAATAAAAACTTGTTGTTTCTTGTCAAAACTTAAAGAACCCTCTCCCATAACTCATCCTTTGATATATTTTACCATTAAAGGTTTTCTTCAGAGAAACTGTACACAGGAGGCATATTGGTCAGAACCATTCCCATCATACACCATTGCCTGTGGATTTGATGAAGGTTCCAGTAAAGGGCCTGAGGATCTGGTGAGTTTTTTATTTCCTGCTTGTGGACATCTCCAGAGCACCCTTTTCTGAGTGTGCTGAGTAGCTGGGTCCTTTCACACATCTGATCCCTGTTAGAATCCAGTAATAATCGATCTTCAGTGCTAAGCTCAAACCTTTTTGGTATATTTAGAACCTGTTAACAAATTAGGTTTAATATAAAGCAAGGGAGTAGCAGGTAGCACTTTCCATCCAGTTGTTTCCTCCTAGTGTTAATGAGTCATGATTAGTTCTCTTGACCTGCCTAACAAAGACTTGGGTTTTCTGACAGAGGTGACTTGAACCTTCATCATGCACCCATCTCCTAAGGAAGCCCTACCAACCTGTCTGGGAGGAATCCAATTCATTTGGATCCCACCTGATCTCCAGATGTTCTCTGAGTCAGATGAAAAGATTCCGTAACTTCATAGCATGGTGGTCAATGCACACCTTTAGGAGGGAACTCTTGGATGCCACTGAGTATTTCCACACTTTATCTTAGGTATTCAATGCAGTAAGAAGTGAACCTTTATTTTTCCTATCTGATGATCATCACTGGCACTCAGGCTACAGAAGCATTTATTTTTCACCCGTATCTTCATATAATTTATATTTCCATGTTTCTCATCATTGTACTTGGCCTCAGAATAGGAATGCTTCATACTTCATTGGTGGTGGTAGTGTCTCAGTGGCGAACTTTACCTCATAGCTGAAGGTTGTTGATTAAGAGACATGCTCACTGCTTCTGCCTTTGAGTTCTGACCTTTGCTAAAAAGGACAGTTTGAGCAAGGGATAATAGGGATGTCTCCATCCCCTCATCGCCAGTCTGTCTTGGACCAGGCTCATACATCTTGCACAAATGCAAGATGGGGTACATCACTGCCTCATCCTATTGTGGTACCTTGAAAGAAGCAATGGATTCTCTCCAATCTATAAAAGAAAAGACTAACTCATATAGCTTGTTGTGAGTGTGTAGTCATGACTCCATAGTGGAAAAAGGTCGTTTGTCACACGCCAAAGCAAGACACAGAAAGGTGAAGAGGGTTGTCATCACTGGGTATTACCTGGAGTAGACCGTTTGGTTCTCAAGCTCAAGCACATAAGTACTGGCTCAGATATCTGAATCTTTAGGATGTGTAGACACAATTGGCTTCAGCCATTTGACTCCATGATCTTAGAAACTCAAACACAGCTGTAACAGGCAGAATAGCTATCTGGAGTTCAGTTCCCCACCTGTAAGCTAAGAATATTTGTACTTCTTCACACTGTGGGGAAGCTAGAAAGAAAAATGCTTAAAAAACTTCTGGACAGGTGCTGGATACCATGCAAACAGTTCAGAAGGCATGTAAGACTTGTAAGGTGACTTGTATTCTGGAGGACAGTTCTCCAGCTCTGGGGCCAGCTGTCATGTGTGGTGGTGCAGTTCTTACCCCTCCCTGCTCCTCCTTGTTGGGCTGCTTGGTGCTGGATGTGATTCCACCCACTTCCCCTGAGCCATACACCAATTTGTGGAGTTAAGGACTGATAACGTTAAGGCGCCCCCTTAACAAGCCTGGCTTCTGCCCCTACTGAATGCTCAGAAAGGGTTATAACAGCCCATCATCTCCTAATGGCCTGGCACACCTGTGCCTGGGACGGTCAAATGGCAACAATAACAGAGTTGCACATTCATCAAGTTCTTGTGAAACTGCTGAAAGGCACCAGAATACTTCATTGTTCGAGCTGGGCATGAGCAAAAGGTATCTGACAAAAGTCAATTATCTTGGACCCTATAAACTGCAACCACAAGGGAGACCCTTTGAGCTCCCCTGGATCGCAGCGGGCCTGTGACCAGCATCTCCCCTGAGCTGGGATGCCTCTCAGGTACCAAAACCCTTAAGGTGTCGTCTGCTGCCAGAGCTGATGGAAGGCCAAGGTGAAGTCAACCTGCTCAAGTCTCAATTATCACCCACGGAGGAATGCTAAGGCATTGTGTGTATTTACTCTAAACTCAAGAGGAGGGAAAAATTTTACTTTGAGCTAGCTTCTCTTTCACCCTCTCTTTCTCTGCTTACTGGTGTGTGGGTACATACTTCATTCTACTGGATCCGAATCCTTTTGTCTCTGTGTGTGTTTGTATGTTTTGTGTTCATTCTACTGGATCAAAATCTGTTCTCTGTGTGTATTTGTGTATGCACACGTACATATGTATAAATTAAGATACCATAGAGAAAGTTATTGTGAATCTTGTAATCTTAGAATCTGTAAATGTCACTACTTTTATAACATTTTCTGAATTATTTTGTAAAAGATCGATTGATGTTATTTATTAATAAATCTAAAAATCCTGTTAAATCATTTCTGTGTTAATGCTTTCATCTGCAACACTATGTCATGACTCTCATCCGCATAGCTTGCTCTCTAGGGTGGCTTTCTCCAAGCAGTCCCTGACATGTGCTAAGCCAGGCATAGTTTGTAGCTGGCCTAGGCTGAAATCAAGCAAGGGGTTATATTTACATTTAACATTATGGAAGATTTCAGGGTAGAGCTCATGTTTGTACTGTGACTGTGTTTAGCTTGTTATTCCGGTCAAATACACAGGTTGACTGGCAATAAGATCAGTAAGATATACTGCATTGTAACCATAAGGAAGGAAGTAAGAAGAATCTCACTTATATTCTAAGAGAACCACATGTTTTGTGTTGTGTATCTGCAGTGAGGACTTATGATGTCTTCTGCATATAGTGTTGTTTGTTAGTTACCCTACAAAAACAGCTAAAATTAATCAAAATACTTAATAGTTCAACTGAAGAACCTATTTTTTAATTTTCACCTGAAACACCAGGATGATTCCAAGGTTGTTAGGGTTGCATGATTTATTTATGGATTTACTAAGAATTGCTAATTGGTTGTCTCAACCTGGAATTGTTGTCTTTTGGACAGAGTTTGGATCAATTAGAGAACAAAGCGTCCACTGCATTTGCAAGGAGGAAATTTGTCTGGATTGAGAGAATTTAGTTTCTTGGGATTTTAAATAATTAGGTGATCTTGTAGTGAATCAGAATAAAATTTGCATAGATAAAGCAATGTAGGCGTGCTTCATTTTTCTTAGGACAAATGAACTATAAAGAATTTACAGTGTTACAATATCCAGAAGCTGAATTAACTCTTTTAGACTGTGATCTTATTTTCTTGACTTTAACATTTAACCTCCACAATACAATGTGATTGTTTCATACCATTTCAGTTTCCTACCCTGCAAAATGCAAGTTTTATTTCTCTTTTAGCCATAGCTGTTTATGAAAACCAATACTTATTGAATCTGCCCAGGTCTAAAGTGACGGATTCACAAATTGCCCATCAGCAGGTTTCAGTGCCCTAAAGTCTTTTTGTACCTATAGGGGAAAATGTAGTTCCTTAACAAAATTAATATCTTATTGTTAAACATGCTCAAAGGGGTCACTATTGCAGATGAGCCTGTGGGCTGTGAAACCTGTCTCATGTGTAAGGTTAAGTAGGAATCAAAAGAAAAAAAGGTGTGTTAGTGATGGAGGGAAACCCTGAAGCACAGCTCAAGCATGCAAAGCACCACATAAGTGATGGGATGGCTGGTAAGGAAAAATGTATCACAGTGAAATAAGCACACCAGCATGCATGCTGCATAACCACCAGCATTGGTCTGTGTTCTCTTTTTCTCACAGAAATCATATTATTCTGCGTTTTGGCGTGTCTACACTGCTGGCTATGCAGCATCAGTGACTTCACTCATTACAGCTCTAATTGTCTTTGCTGCCTTCAGGTAAAAACAAATGATCTCTTTTTCAGGATGTCTTAAGATATTGCCTCATCCTAATTCCTCTCAAACCCTCTGTGTTTTTGTTTTGTGGGAATTTTTTTTTACTATTATTTTGAAATCCTTCTCAGACATAACACCTTTGATGGCAATGGATTCTTCTCTTTTCATGTTATAGCATTTTGCTGCAGATGTTAAAACAAAAAAGCTGGCTGGACCCTCTGTTTTAGTCTGTTTAATGACACCATACAATGGAAATGCTCCAACCTTTTATCACTATTAACATAACTATTCCTCCAGTGCATAGCAGGACATAAATCTGCAGAAACTGAGTGTCTCATGTCCCTGAACCATCAGTAATTCTAAACTGTCCAATCTTCATAAATGAGAGCTATAGAAAGAGATTTAAAGAAATTAAAATATCACATTAGGTGATGCTGGATATTAGGAAATGGATCCTGGTTTTGGATGGTTCCAATGTACTTGGACAAAAGTGTTAAGCTTACTCTGCAAGCAGGAGTGCAGAGCACAGAAACAGCATTCTAACTGGTGGATTTGCAGTCCCCAAAATCATATCACTTCTAGAGATACCTGGGACCAAGAGGCTGATATGTCCAAACCCTGAAGGATATTGCTTCAGCTCAAACTGTGAACATCTAAGGAAATGCAGTCTAAGGTAAGGCAGCTACTTCTGTGGCAGCCATCCCACAACATGTGACTGACACCCACTCAATCTTCTGTTCTCTGGACAGAAAGAGGCTGAAGAGCCTGTCTGCAAGTTTGTTCAACAAAAAATGCTATTTAGAATAATTAAAAGGCATTATTGCAGTACAGCCCAAGAGTCCCAGAGTTTCTCTTCTAGCATCACTTTTAAATGTGTGGTGATTCAAGAACAATTATACTAGTACCTTTATTAGCTTAAACAGATAACTGCTCTGCTCTCTTGTGTCTAGCTCCCTCTCAAATAGTGACCGATCATTTATTTGTTTTTGAAGGTGTCTGCAGTCACTCTGTATTCCTGTCTGAGTTTTGATAAGACCATGACAATTTTTTCTTGCAGAACAATTTTTATTTTCTCTTTCCATGTCAGAAAATTCCACTGTACACGGAATTACATCCATATGCACCTGTTTGTCTCCTTTATCCTGAGAGGAACTGCTGTTTTCATCAAAGATGCTGTTTTGTTTGCAGATGAAACTATGGACCACTGCCTAATGTCAACGGTATAAACTTCTCCTCTTTTATCCTTTAATTTAATTCTTGACCTGAAGAGAACATGGAGATTTATTAATCCAATTTCTCTTTAGTTTGCTAGAACTGAAATCTTAAACCAAAACAGTACTACACAAACCTGACGACCAAGTGCTATGGTTACATTCAGCTTTGATATATAAGGTACAGGCCTGTTGACTCTAGTGAAGTTGTAACAATTTTGATCAGTGCAGAATTTAATCTACAATAGAGGGTCAATGTTTCCATTTCAAAAAACTGAAGTAAAGTCAATTTAAATGACGAAATCCAAACTCGACTGAAATCTTGTAATAATTTCTTCATTCTTATGTGGTAATATTGAATTTTGCCTATACTTGTAGAGAAACCAGGCACAATGGAGAGTAGACCTAATAGGGTTTTTCTTCCTCTGCTTTTCCAGGTTGCTTGTAAAGTTGCTGTGGCATTCTTTCAGTTCAGTGTTTTAGCTAATTTCTTCTGGCTTCTTATAGAAGGGATATACTTGCAAACACTGCTTTTGCTGACCTTTGTTTCGGACAGGCAGTATGTATGGTGGTTCATATTTACCGGCTGGGGTTAGTACTCTTTTCCTCTTTGTCCTATTTAACACTTCCATTACTTTCAGAACTAGATAAAATATTTGTTTTTAAAATAAATGGTGCCTAGCAAAAGTGTCACCTTTCTGGTGAAACCTGCCCATTCATGCAGTACTACTACATCAAAATCATACATTGTTCTGTCTTTCTTCTCTTGTTAGATATTTAACTATTCAAAACATCGAAGGACAGGATAGGATGGATTACTAGAGGCACTATGATAATTCTACTTGAAGACTGCAGCACGTTATGATTGGAATTAATTTAATGCAACTGCAGTAATTTAAAAGTTAGCCATCTAATCTAAATTATCTCTCCAGGTTTCTCCTGAAGTTGGTAGAGTGAGATATGCATGCCATGATGGTAATTAATCCTCAAGAAGATGAATAATGTAGCTGGATAACATCCTGGAAACATGTTGCCTTCCTCCTCTGACTAAAGTAGTTTGAGTGACTAACTTTAAATTGACATTTTGGTTTTAGTAAGAAGAATTAGAGAGATTAATCTTAAATTATGTGAACTCAGGCCTAGGAATCAAACAATTCTATTTTTTTTCAGAGACCTTCTGGCTTTAGAGAATAGTTTGAATTTATAAAACAATTTAAATTATCTCTGTTGGAATATGTGCACATAATAGATACATTTTTTTTTTAATTTCAGAGAATTGTTTGTTGTTACTCTCATATATTCTTTTACCTCATCTTGGCTATTATAAAACAGAGGCACCCGCATTGATATTTTTGGTTTAGGAGTGAAATCCAAATCCTCCTGAAGTAAATAGTAAATTTTACTTCCTCTAGAGTTTCTCATTTTTTTTTTTTTTGTAATTAAACTTTTAAAGTCTGTATTTTATAAGGTTGATGTTGATTTGGAGCTATTCCAATTATGATTTCCTGAAACTAGATGCTTAGACTTTGATTAATCACAGCTAACTAGAGATTACAAAGGAAACACCTCAATTAATAATGTAGAAATCTTCATCTTCTATAATCAATGGAAAGTGAGAGACACCTGAGGGGCAGCTCAGATATGGATTTGATATGGATGTAAATATTCCTTTTTGTTAATTAAAAAGACAACTTGAACTGAATATGGTCCTAACTTAAAGGCCTCGAACAAAGGTCTAACATTAGGAAGGACAACTTCTGGGCCTTTACTACAGATCTGAAATGATACTTAAAAAGATATGACCTATGTTGCTATAGATTTGTCAGTGAAAATGTCACTTGCTTCAGATTAAAGTCCCTTTGTGGCAGCTCTGAAAGTCACTTAGTGTTTGGAAATTCAATTCCACAGGAGAGCAAAAGCATTTGCTAGTTTATAGGCCTGCTTGAAACAAACAAACAAAACTATTCAGTCATAAATGTAGAAGGATAAGCAGTGATAAAGTGAGGCTAGATATCACGTGTTCCAGGATTTAACTAAGTTTTTATGGAATGCTGTTCAACTGATGGGTCTAGAGTGATTAGTAGAGTCTCTCCAGGACAAAAAAGTGAACTTTTCCAGCTTGTGTACAAGGAGTTGTGTCCAGGCCACAATTCACATTGCAAGTGCTTGTAATTCATATCCAAACCCTTAAGTAATTCCTACCTGTTAATTCTGGAAACATGGTTTCACAGCATCCTCTATTTTCCTTTGTTTCGATTCCATTCTCCTGCCTTTTTTTTTTCCCCCTTTATTTTCCTTTCCTTGAACTGCAAGTTAAGTTTGTTCAGAGAGTTATTTAAAATTGTCTGACCCATTATTTGATCTTTAATATCCATCCAGTCTGTCTCAGTGTGAACCTTCTTGGAATAAAGTTTCCATGGGTATTCAAAACAATTATATTGTCTTTTATATTGGTTTGTCCAGGAGGCCCCACTGCTGTGATGTTTGCTTGGGTCCTCACAAGAATCCATCGACAAAATACTGGGTAAGTCAGAGCTTGGATAAGGAAGCCAAGGACATCCTATTTAGTATTGTATTTTGACTTTCTAGTGGGGAAAAATAGATATCAAAACCAGATAAACAAAAAAAATCCTTCCAAAGTTGTGCCTCTAATCTTTACACTTCATACACAAGTAAGAAAAGTTTCAAGTCTTCGATTTTGATGTTCATATATAGAGTAATAAAACCTAAAAATATCATAATAATTATTGAAATTTCATATAGTCTCCTAATACCCAGTCCTTGAAATAATTATATTTTAAGGAAATTATTGTTTCTGTATGAAATCAGCCATAAATTACTAACCTTAATCTCTTCAAATAAGTACCTCCCCAAAAACCACATTATGTCCTGATAAGTAGTTTATTTAATTTTCATTCAGTTATTTGATTATTTATTTATTTATTTAAATTATAATCTTTTAATATGAGAGCCAGGTATAAAGCAGATGATTGTGTACAAAAAACTGCCCTGAAGATCTTCAGGTCAATTCATGTGTGTGATCTGTTGGAAAAGATACTATTTTACACCTACCTGCTCAGGACTCTGGTTAATGATATAGAAGCAGTAAATTCTATGGTCCATCACATTTGGAAAATCCTATTTTCCTTTCTGCAGATTACTGGAGAACATCTGCAGAAGTTGTTCTCCAGTGTAATAAAGAGAAGTAGTCTACCTTTCCACATCATGTGCTTTCTTTTTGTAGCCAGGAGAGGTGCAACGAAGATTTCATTTTTCTCCTTTCCCACTGCTCCTCTTCCAAAGAAGAGTTTATGTGTTGGATCTGTAGCAAAAGAATCTGGCACAAGATACTCCAGTTACAGAAAGAGTTCAGAGAAAGGTGGAGAGCAGGAACAAGAGCTCTGACAAGTTCTTACAGGCTTAAAGAGGATGATGAAAAGTGTCTGAACTTAGGATGCTCTTCCAGCAAAGTGTCTACCTGCTCAGTTTACTTCTCTGATGTATTTTAGATGTCCACTTTAAGTTGAGGTTAATTACATCCAGACATATCGATCTCCTTTAACTGCAGAGGAAATGTAGTTGAATAGATCCAGTGAAGACATCTACACAGCCAGACACACCTCACTGCAGATCCTTCATACATTTGGTTGCTTTTCTAATATTAGATACATAAACAAACTGAAGTATCAGAACCACTAATGTTTTACCTAATAGCATGATGAAAGGGAAACCCATGTTCTTCAGACACAGCTGCTCTGGACTCACATTGCTCATATTGCAATGATACACCTCACGCTCAGACATGCTGGGATAAGCCACCATCTGTAACCTCTATTGTTATATGCAGCGGAATATCCTGTGTCACAAAATAACAAATGTGGAAGGGAAAATACAGGAAGGGGAAGCATGATAAAACCTAGTATGTATGACACTTGACTGGAGGGAGTTAAAGTGGATTGTTACTGATGTTAAATACATGAACAGCTTTAAAACAGGGACTAAAGGCCCATTCCGCTCTCTCCTTTCAGATTATCTTTACTAGGGCTCTAGGATTTTCTTACATTTTTCCTCATGACCCTAAATTCATTACATTCATGGATGCACAGTAGTTTAATCTCTGATCTGTACTTTGTAAACAGGTCACTTCTTCAACAGAAGCTAAGAACAGAAGTTTGCAATTACAAATGTGCATTTCTTGACTTGCCTTTGGTTCTTCAACCCTTACCTCTTACTGAATAAAATTCCATTAGATTGGGCTCCACAGAAAGTTTGAGACAGGTATCAGGGTACCAGTACCAGCAGGGGCCTTTAAATAGTGATTTAAACCCCTATCCTGTGACAGAAATACTTTCATGTCTGTGGAAAGCTCACATGGGACAGATAACATCACTGCTTTTATTTGCTGTTTCAGATGTTGGGATGATGATGAAAATGGAGTGCTGTTATGGATCATCAAAGGCCCCATTCTGCTAACTGTATTAGTATGTTTTTTTAATTTTGTCTTTAGTATCTTTTAAAATGTGAAATATAATATAGTGTCTCCTTTCAGTAAACTGGGAGAAAAGCGATAGTCCATGCTATGGTATTGAATTTCAAATAGCAGGAAATTATATAGCATGTGTTTTGTTGCTGTTATTTTTGTTGGTTTTGTTGGGACTTTTCCCCCAAAACATCCCAAACCACAAGCAAAAGGGTAAATCCTGTATTTTCTTGTCATCTGCATTCCACGTACCACAGTCATGTCTGTGTCTCTGTAAGTAATTTCTGAAGAAAGGCAATCCATTCCTACAAGATTCTTTCATAATATGAAGCTGATTTAATATGAGAAATACATATAGATCATTTTATCTAGTATATTTTTAAAATAATTTCTTAGGATGTAAACTTAAGACAAAAAATCTCACTTATGCATACGTTTATTCCATCTAAATTTAGAGAGGAAAGAGTATGTCACTTGCATTTGTATTTGATATAATCCCTGTCATAAGTAATGAAGGGAACAGGGAGGACTATTTAGACCATGTAAGATCTACTAGACAAAAAGTACAAGGAGTTAATATCAGACATAAACCAATATTGAGACACATAGGTCTATATTAATTCAACATAACTTTCAGCATAACTGTATGTATAACTATATATTGGTGGGGAAAATTAATACTATTTCTAATGCTATTGATTTGATCTGAGAGCAGATCTGCACTCTTTATAGCAGTGCAATTCCCATGACTGGGGATTTTTAGCTAATTTATATCAACAAAAGATATGTCATGATTTGTATGTTTACAGATTTTGTCTTGTCTTTTCAGATTAACTTTGTTATATTTATTAATGTGATCAGAATTCTAGTCCATAAATTGAAATCTCAAGAGGGAGGAGGGAGCCATTCAAGTAACTTTGTGTAAGTATTTCTAGGTGTCTTGATAGTGATGCATTCTAGCTGCTATAAGAAATGTTTTATGGACAGGAGCACAAAATGTTCTACTCCTTAATGACAGAAAGAGAATTCCCCAGAGGAAATAGTGATGTAAACTTTCCTTTTCATCCCAGATATCACATCTCTCTTTTTCTTCTGGGGGAAAAGGGTAGGGTGGATATGTTGGGGACAGTGAGAAAAGTAAAATATAAAGTATTACAACTCCAAAAGGACACAGCTTGAAAATGTAAACACTTTCAGGTAATGCATTCATCTTTCTTCCAGTGTCTTCTACACAAACAGCCACATAGAGAAGACAGAGATAATTTCCTTTACATTCTTAGGATTAACATGATGCTGATGTTCTGGTAACTGAATCTAGTCCTCCCTGTTCTCGATCCTCTTCACAATCATTTGGAATCTCATCAATGCAGTCAGAGGATTCTAGAAAGTTATTTAACTCATCGTAAGATATGTAGGTATGGCTGTTAGTTATGGCACAGGACCCATAGCATAAACTCATGCCCTTCTGAAGTGAGATGAAGGCCAAGCAGACAACCCTAGGACACCACCAGTGCCTCTCACACCACTGTTTAAGCAACTGAATTAAGTTCTATGGACAGTGATGATTAACAGTTTTGGAAGCTGAGACACTTCTATGTGGCATACCTATATATCATTGAGATTAGCCTCAGGAGGATCAGAGCACTTAGTTTGGTGCCCCTGTTTTTGAATGTATAGCCTGGAGAAGAACCCTTAAACGTCAATACAGAAAACTTGCATGCTGATTTGTTCATCTCTGTTCACCAGGTGTTGGTGGGAATGGCAGAAAGTAATCTTTCTCCAACTTTGTTGGACGTAGTTGCCTCTATTATGAAGCTGTCCTCTGTGTTAAAATTTGTTCCAACATATAATTGTTATCACTAATTCCACATTTCTAACAGTGCATTGTTCTTTAATTCTTGGTTTGCCAGGAGACTTGCTAAATCCACATTACTCTTAATCCCCCTCTTTGGAGTACACTACATTGTATTTGCATTTTTCCCAGAAAGCACTGGTCTGGAAGCTCGACTTTATATTGAGCTGGGCTTGGGTTCTTTTCAGGTAAGCTGAACAAAATGTTTGTCAGTCCAAAGAGGTTTGGTTTGAAACACCACATTTGTGGGATTTTTACAGTTTAGGTTGGTTACTAGAGCAGGTGTTAATAATGTGTCTAAATTCAACACTCATATTCCATTTACTCCTTTGCAAGCTCTTTCTGTTGTTTGTTTCCTTATCTTATTATTTGAAATCTCACACTACTTTTGAGTTCTGAGTCAGATTTCGTATTAATAATCACAAACATTGCCCCCAGTATCTACCTTTATTGAATAACAGTGACAGAGAACCATGAAGATCAGTCTATGGATTAAGGTGAACTCATTGGAAATAATTCCACATAAAATAAAGATGATGATGAGAGGAATGAAAAAATAATATATAACGACCTGTTCTACCCTTACTCTTTAGCAGCAGTGAACGTGTCATATTAATACTTCTTTGTTTCTTTTATTTTGCTATACCACTGTTCAGAAAATTATCTCGGATTTGAGAGGGTCAGGGCCTGGGTATGTTACTGTTTGCAACAAATAGCTGAAGTCTTTTTCCTTCCCCTTTTCCCTGTACCCCACAACAGTTTGTCCACATTGATATGTGTGGAAAATGATCCATCTTCCATGCTTACTTCTCAAGCATGGCCAGACTCTGGGAAAATACTTGCTGGTCCAAGCCAGAGCTGTGTCATGGACCATGCTGACGTTTAACAACTTAAGCAAGCAAAGGCCAGTATTTGGGGCTGTGCCTTGTTCAGTTTACTGATGCAAATGTAGTCTAGCACTGTCCAGTGTTTGCCTGTGTTAGCACAGTCTGTGAAATGGCTTGGCTCCCAGCTGACTAGCACTCCTCCAAACAATGCCTGACTATAGTTCTGGGTGAATATGGATTCCAGACCTTTCCCAATAGGTTGTTAGCTGAACACAGCCATACTCTTCTGTGTGAAAGAAAGATAGTTTAGCAGTAAAGATGCAAAACAAGAGCAGGATCTCACCAAGTTTATTCACTACTGTAAATATAGACTAGAACAAGACAGAGGTCCTTCCTGCCTTATCTGAGGGATAACTTGTTTGTAGGATACAGAAAACAGTTAGTGCTTAATGTCTTCATACAAGGGCAATAATATACATATAATGTCACCAGTCCTTTAATCTTATTATGAAAACCCAGTAAATAGTGACGCATTACCTAAATTCCAGTGGAACAATGGAAAACAAGGGATTTTTTGCTGTCTTGCTCAAATTTTGAATGAAACCTGATGTCTTTCTCTGATTCTATGTCTTAAATCCTGATGGTTAGCTTTTTCTCCCTGTCCTTCCTGTCCTAGGGTTTTGTTGTTGCTCTTCTATATTGCTTCTCAAATGCAGAGGTGAGTAGCTAGTACATAAGATTACCTAAACCTTTAAAACTCATGGGTCTCTCTTGGGTTTTGTTTTTGGGTTTTGTTTGTTTGTTGGTTTGGGTTTTTTGTGTTTTTGTTTTTGTTGTTTTTTTTTCCCCCCGTTTCCAGAACAGATCTGTGCTTCGATTTGCTCCTGAAAGCATGAAATATCTTCTTTTTTTCCCTTGATATCTTTGTTGAATTTATTGGTATTCATGCAGTTCTGACAGAAGGACACAGAATAAGCTTTGAAGAAATGACCCTTTACAAATGACTGGTGACCTTCCTGTTGAGGCACTTTTCTTTTTTTCTGCTTTATGTCTGATAGCTGTCATGATGATGTCTCTATGGAAAGCTTGTAACTGTCCTTACTTTCTTTAGGTTTATTTTCTCCTAGTGAGTTTCTTCTTTCCCTTTCCTTTTCCCTTTCCCTTTCCCAGGGAAGCATGTGCATTGTCAGTAGTTTTGTTCAATTACTTTTCCATTTTCATAACGTTGTTAGAATTTGGATAAATTCCCTGTAGTACATTTTAGAGAGCCTATAATTTCAACATCTAACTAAATTTGCTTGCACTTTCTCCAGAAGTGCAGAATGAATGAAAAGTCATAGGAAAATATAAAAACACATCTCATCCTCAGAAAAGTGTGTAGGTTAGATAAGAAGAATGACCCACTAACAGAGCTTTGGTCTCCCCACTAGCTAAGACTGGACACTTCTCATAGGGATGGTTAATAGGTGGAATTGATCCTATTCAAGGATGAATAATGCCTGAAGTATGGTTGTTAGGAAAACAATTTACAATGGACATTCTAGTGCTGTTCTGAGATAGTGCCTTCAAGACTAACTGTAAATACATAATGCTCTGCTTCCCACCTGCCTTCTGTCTGCATAGAGTCCTTGCCAACAGCCTTTAAATAGCTTGCATATTGTATCTCACAACACACGAATCTACTAGGTGTTAACAAAGGGATAGACAGGGAGTGATCTCTGGCCCCCAAATTAAGTGGTGTGTGTTGGCTTGCATCCATGCTGCGTAGGGATAACGGCTTCTGAAGCAGATTGACTGCTGATTACAACTTGGCAGTGCATCTGTTATGGTTCCCTTCAATCATAAAAATAATTATTGCTTTCTGTGTATGTTTCTTCAGTTTTAAATATCGATAACATTGTGAGACACTGTGCTGCTGCCAAGAAAGGTAGTACCTCTGTGGGATGAAACTGAGGGCTGGTATTGTACACAGGAGTTCTGAAAGGCCTTAAGCTTGCTGGGACAGTAGTGGAGTATTGGGTTGGTGGAGGAAGCCCCTCTTTTATTTATTAGAATCTTGAAAGCTCCAGAGGGTATGTTGTGTCCATACTCGAAGTTGCACACAGAGGCTGTCATGTCTGTGTTTAACAGAGAGAATAAAGACAGAATAAGGGCCATCTCAATGATAGATATTGCCAGTGACTTTAAGTGACCCCTGATGATGAACTTCTGCATGTCCCATCCTATTTTATGTATGTCACTGTAGAGACCATACCTAATAGAGGATAACAGAATTACTAGATGAATTCCTAAATTCAGAGTACTTAAATCACATTGGTCCATACATGCATCCCCTTAATTAATAGTTTCACTTAACAGTTTATTTGTGCATTTAATTTGGAGTGCATTTGTGCTAATGGGGCTACCACTATAACACTGTCATAGATTTTCAGCACTAATGACAGCCACAGAAGATAGCAGCTCTATGGTTAGAAGCATTTGTCATATCTTCTTAGTTTAGGACGACATATGTAAGTCACTTTGTGGACATTCAGGAGAGCCACCCCCCTTGCACAAGAAGCAGATAGAGATGATGATGAATTTGAACAGAGGTTGCAGAACACAGCAAAAAATTAGTCCACAGGAGAAGACTGTTCATGTGAACAGTGGCAAGGACTGGGTGTTTCTCGCATCTACTCACACTCCCTCTGATACAGCTTTGAGTGTGAGATGCTTTATGTAGGGCAACAGAACCTACTTTCCCCCTGTCCCCTCACCCCGGTCACAGTAGTGTCAATCCCTACGACCTCTCAAAAATGTAATATGTGTTCAAGTTGATTCAGTATCTTTCAGAGTCAGTAAGAGATCTTTAAGAGGGATTTCAATTTGGATAAACTGAAAGCCTGGAGAAGGACCTTTATTGTGCATAGCAGGTCACAGCAAGGAGGCACAAAAGATTCGTTATGACAAAACCCAGAAATTATACAAAAAGGTAGAAATACTTTTGAAGCAGACCTACAACAATAAACAATAAAACTGCAGTCAAAAACTTCCTTGTCATCCTCTGAATGTTGGAAATTAAGTATCTCTATTTTCAAGAGTAAATAAGGATATAGTTTACATTCTTCTAAAAATGTATTAAGGCTTAATGCTGACTGATTTGGGTGCCTTTGAGCATCTGGACTAAGTAGTCAGTCAGACATTTTGGCATATTTTACCTTCAATGTCCACTAAGTCTTAATTTTCTTATTCTTTGTATTTAAATTCCTTTTCTATAGGTTCAAAGTGAACTGAAAAAACAAATGTGCAAATGGCAGTATCAAGAATACCTGAACTTCATACACAAACAGAGGATTTTGTCCAGAGAAAACAGTCCAGTCAACTATGTCACTCAGTTATCACTGCTTGAAAAAATCAGTCCAAAAAGGAAAACCTCTATCTACCTGAACAGTGTAACTTCTGTCTGAGCTTTTCTAGCAGGAAAAGTTGCTGTGACATTGTAACATACTACCTAAGAGGTGGCCAGTTTGGATTGTTTATGCCTTTCCATCGTGTCAAGAGCCTTCTGTGAGTTTCTTGTCCTTGTCCTTGTGAGCTGCTTTTCTCACTGGTTCAGTTCAGTGTCACAACCCTGGTTCTCTCTCTCCTTAAGCATACAAAATCCATATGTTCTGTTGTGAAATGACAGACCTTGAGCTAGGTGAATGAACAGGTTAACACCCAAAAAGAAGGACTACATTGACTCCTCCCAGGCCCAGCATGTTTGTCATGACTTTGTTAGTGTTTCCAGAAATTTCCTGTTACAAGAATGCTATTCCTAATCTTCATTTGAAACAGTTATGTGGTGGCAAAAGTTTGACATACTGATTAGTGAAGTTTTACTTGTTGTTTTGAGACTAGCTTAATGAGACAAATTTGAGCCAACTTAATGGAAGTTACATGCAGAAACTTGCTAAGCACCTACATATGGAGCAGCGACCTCCTTTGAAAGGAATCTCAAGGTGTCTCAAGAGTGACACAAAAAAAGAATGAGTTACATTATCTGCTTGGGTTTTTTCTTTCATGCCTGTTGAACATAGAGATTAAATTAGGCCAGAGGACCCCAAACCCTTTATTTTCCATGGTAAAACATGGACTAGCTGAACGTTAGGCAGATTATGTGTGCATGAAGGAAGAACACAGAGTAAACCCAATGCAGTACATCAGCTGGGGTACTTTGGACTCAGAATAATTTGCAGACCTAGTCTTAGTTCCCAGATGCTGGTGCTTGTGTAGCTGGAACAGATGTCCTGTCACCACAGCCTTGAAGATTGGCTGGTTCCATCAATGAAATGCACAATTAAACTGTGCTTTTGTGATTTTTTTGGGATCTCCTTTTGAAAATTAATCTGATATGATTGCTGTGATTATCTGAGTCCTGCCCATCATTTTTCAGCTCATTATCACTCCACTCAATGATCTTTCTGGGGTCAGAATTATCCATACAGCAGTATGGTCTAGTGAAAAAAAGTATGGTCTCGTAAAACAGAGCAAGCCAATGTTACGCTTACATCATTTCTTTGGGTAGCCTTCCTCTTTCTTCAGGACTGAATTGGACTCTACCTCAAACTCTCCAAAAGTAAATAAAGGGCACACGTTACACTAGACACTGTTATAGTTCCTTTCAAGATAGGACGATTCCCAGGAGAACCTGCATTCATACTTGAAAGCACTGCTAGAGACTGTGGCCATTCAAGTACACATAAGCTTTCTGTGAACTGCAATATCAGTTTCGCTTTAAAAAGTAGTGCTCCAGTCCCTCATTTTGCTCTACTCTTGGTTAATTAGGCCAGGGGACATTTGACTTATGGAAACCTCTTTGTTGATTTTGTTGATTTTAGGTACTTCATCTCTAGTTCCACTATTAGAGCAGAGATGAATTGCCAGATTTCTATAAATATGAGACAGATCAGTCCTTTATTAAATAGGTATTTAACACATCTCTTCCAATGAATCAGATGTTCTCTATAAAGTGTAATTTTGTCTCTTCTGTTCTCTTTATCAGTTAATTGTAAAATTAACCTTTGCTCCTGTGTTGTTTAAGTTTGTTTCCTGGTATAGTGATGTGAACACATTTGTATGATGTGCATCTATAAAATGCAAATGATGATTACGGCTGTTGTGAATTTGTAAATTTTAATTATATCAGTTTGGATATCTTGAGACTTTATAAAAAAAAAGACAGTCTTGTAACTATGTTTACTATGAAAAAGTTTTGAGGACACTGAATATGTACAATTTTGATCTTTTCATCCAAGAAAAGATTTGCGTTACATGATCATGCAGCCTGAGTTAATGCTCCACTCCCCTTTCAAGACACTGTCACTAAGACATAGGTCTATGGTACCCTGCTTCTATCTGGTTTTGAGAGAAGACTGTTCAGGTATCTGATCACTTCTGAGTGTTTTCTTGAGGAAATTGTTGTGGTAAACATTACTGAGTTGTCTATATGAAGGAATTGATCTGTATCTCTTCAACTGTCTTGGGGAGAAACAAAGTTGAAGTGAATTATGCTTCTGCTTTTGGCTGACCTGGGAACATTTCTTCTGAAAAAAACCTGGCCTGAGGATTTATGTTATGAGACTTCTCATCCAGTACAATCTCTCCTTTACTTTCTCTCCCACTTAACTTCATTATTTGCTGCATGTATTAGCCATCTTGTGTCACACAGTAATTCCCACTTCCCAGCTGAACTCCCAGAACTGCTGGCATTTGGCTTTAAGGCCAAGCATCTCACTGCATGTCCTCTTCCTTTATTATTGGAAAGCCTCTTTACTGAACCAGGGATCTAGAGGAAGGAGAAATGATGGCAAACAAAGGTGATAGGTCCCAGTACACCACGAAGGATCTTTCCTTCAGTCATTCAGTGTTCAGTCTTCTAAAAATTCAACAGATTTAGCAACTCCACCTTTCCTACCACATCCCACAATCTAGATCGTACCCATATACCATCACCATGCACATTCAGCTTACTTTAACTCCCCAGGTGTCACCTTTTGCCTCAGGCTCTTTTCAATCATCCTCACAACTCATGTCAGAGATCCAACCCAATGTCTCAAACCTCAGCAACCTCAGCAATGCACCAGACACCTGCTCTGCCTGTCCTTTGTCCAAAATGTCCCTGCATCCCTCCCAATGCTATTGACTTTTTCAAGCCTTTTTCTTTTCAAACATTTTGGATCAGGATATGTAAGCCATAAATGGGAATTGAGGGCTATATGAAGATATTCTGCATATGTAATTTGTATAAAGGTCACACTTAGAACAACCTGGTGATGAGATTAATAATCCTGGGGACTGCGAAAGTTTATTGGATGAAGGTTTTGTTTAGGCTGTGAAAGGTTGCTGATCCTTTTTTGATGGCACATCTGAGGATGTGTTGGCATTTGCAGGAGTAGGGAACACTTCAGAGATACATTGCTTCGAAGAAGGTCTGTGAAGACGGCAAAGGGGTTGTCACAAGCTGTGTCTAGAAGTGATGTGCAACCTGCATGGAGGCACTCCCATCTCCTGGTGCATGCTTCTGGACTGTCTGGATGTGTGCAGTCCAGAAACCTACACACTGCACTGAAACATTGTCCCCTGCTCACAGCCAGTATGTCTAACATGAACCTGACATATCCCCTCTCCCTAGTGAAATCTGAATGACTACCAAAGGACAGCTACAACATACAATAAGTTATAACAGCTAAGAAAAGCTACTTTCTTATCCTCTAGTCCCCTGGCATCTTTTACACAGTTTAACTCTTCAAGCATTCTTTTAAAACTTTTTCGAAACTACATAACAACCTGGAAAGATTAAAACCATCTGTTTCAGCTGGTTTTGTTGTTGTTGCAGCAAAGACCAGTTGTTAAGGTGAATGAAATTTCTCACCAAGAGTAGATTTTAAACTTTAATAGCATCAGTGTTTTTTCTGCAAAAAACTTGGTTGTGTGGAATCCAGAATAAAAGAAATCCTTCCAGCAGGCAGTTTTGCCTGCTTTGCCAATACTGAGCTTCCCCAAAGTTGCCTAATCCACCCAGAGCTGGATTTGCAGAGCAGAGCTGAACAGAGGGATGGTAGAAGTCACTGGAAAAAAACAAGCCTGAAAAACATGAAAGGTTTCAGTGCATCTCAAACTAAGGGAAGAAACAGATAATCAACTTAAATATAAGTCCATTGCGTGAAAGAATGATCCTCAGGAAAAAAAAAATACTGTGATAAGAAATATCCAATGCAATACACTTTCTGAAAAGCAAAGGTGGTGTTCAGCTTACAGGTTACAATAGCTAAATTTAGGCATCAGTATGTTGCAGCCTATATATAATTTGGATGTCGTGTTGTTTTTTGTGTGTGATGGGGAGTGTTTGGTAGCAGAGGAGATGGCTACAGTCGTGGCCCCTGTGAGAAGCTTCTCGAAGCTTCCCTGGCTCTGAGTCGGACCCACCTCTGTGCCTAGTCTGGCCACCTAGTAATGGTGGCTGTGCCTTTGTGATAACATAATTAAGAAGGGAAACCTGGGTGGGAGAGTTGTGAGGAGGAAATATGAGGAGACACCTATGCAAACACCAAGGTCAGTGGAAGAAAGGAGGAGAGGAGGTGTGCTGGAGCCGACATCCCCCTGAAGCCCATGGTGAGAGGGCAGGCTGTGCCCTGCAGCCCATGGAGGAACAGATGTCCACCTGAACCCTGTGGAGGACTCCACGCCAAAAGGGGGCTGGGACTCTAAGGGAAGCCCATGCTGTTGTACTTTGGGGCTGGGAGGACTGCAACCTGCAGGAGGGACCCACCCTGGAGCAACTCAGGAAGAGATGCAGCCTGTGGGAAGTTCACGGAAGACTGTCTCCCATGAGAAGGGTCCCACGCTGAAGCAGGGACAGAACGCAAGGAGTCCTCCCCCTGAGGAGGAAGGTGACACAAACTGACTTCAACCCCCGTCCCCTGCCCCTTGTCCCACTTTGGGAGAGGAGGTAGAGAAATCAGGAGCAAAACTGAGCCTGGGAAGAAGGGAGGGGTGGGTGAAGGTGTTTTTAAGGTGTGGTAATGCTTCTCACTGTCCTCCTCTGCTTGTTAAGTATTGTTGTTGTTTGAATTAAACTGACGTACTTCCCCTCCCTGCTTCCCCTCTCCCCACACTTCCCAGCCTCATGACCATAATGGGTGAGTCATCCTTTTCTGTCCTTATCTCTATTTCTGAGCCTTTTGTTTTATACTCCTTCCCATTCTGGAGGGGGAAGGAGTGAGCGAGAGGCTGCACCTCAGTTGCCCTCTGGTCTCAAACTATGACAGATGTCTAAACCAGTGGAAGTACTAGAAATATAGTTAGTGAAATCCATGAGCCACTTGGCTTTCCCTAAAGCAAGCACTTACATTTGGCCAACTGTATAGTTTCTAGACATTGATCTAGAGTTGGATTCCTTTGCATGAACATAGCTGTCAAATGTCTTTGGGCATCCAAGATACCCGCTCTGTCCTGGAGATATGACTCAGATTTTTGAACACTTGTACTTTTCTGGAAGAGCAGCTGGAAGCCAGGCAGGACACCACACAGCTCCCCAGATCACACTAGCTACTTGTATTTAAGCATCCAATTCCTGCTCTTTGTGTTTATATCTGCAGTGAAAGCTTGGGCACTTGATCCGTGTATACATGCCTTCCTATTCCCTCAGTTGTAATCTGTGAGATAAACTCAACTCTATATGTAAAGCGTATTAAAAGAGGGTCATAGCTTGCTTTCTTTGTATTCAGGTTACCTGTGTGGTTGCATCACAAGCATGTTATGACTGTCATCTGCTAAACTTCTGTTCAAAGATGGCTCCTCTCCAGCAAATTCAATCTCAAATCATGTGAGTGGTCGAAGTTGATAGAATCCACACCCAAGATTAAAAACTGATTTTAGAGGAGCCACACCCAACCAATGGTGAGTGACTAAAACCTGAAATGCAGAGATGGGTCCAACTTTTTTTGAAATCCAGTGGTTAATAATTGCTCAACTATTGGAACACTCTACAGAAACTCCCAGGTACAGTTTGATGGCTGTGGCCCAGTATATAGAAGTTTCTAGAAATAGTCCTTTAGTAAAGTCAGACATCTATAAGTCTTTATGATATGGGGTTACAAAATGGTTTAAAATTAATTTAAACCATGGATAAGGATGGTTTAAAAAAATTGTTTTTTAGTATCTGCATGAGAATTTTTCAGTTTCAGAAAATACAGCTGTATTCGAGGCAGTACTCTCTTTGGTGTGTTGACAGATCTACTAAATGAGGTTTTTTTCAGTGTTTGCTTCTTGGAGCACATGTGCTACAGTGTGGTATTGTTTCTTGAAAAATGTGGATACTTATACAGGACTTTTAGAGTGGGCTGAAATACTTTTGGAGGTGTCTTTTCTTCCTCTGACTCTTAACTATAAAAGGAGCCTAAAAAAACCCTCAGACTAGATGTAGCCTTTAGAGATAAGGCCTTTTCCAGCTTCCCTGTTCCACATTTGTTAAATCTCCCTGTTTAGCAAGGTAGTGGTTGATGCAACCCTTCTGCATATGGTGGAAAGGGAAGATATGTCCTGTGTTGTGTTATCCAGCACTCAGAGAAGGGGCTGAGGCTGCCTCCGATCACCTAGTAAATCCATGTAAATGGATTACCATAGGGTATTTACAATTATTTGAAATGTAGCAAAAATGAAAATCCATATATCTGTACTGTGCCCCTGTCCTGGGTTGCAGTGTATTTTATTACCATCCTCATGAGTTGTTGAAATCAGGTGGGGCAGTATTCCCTTGCCTCCTCCCCTCAGGCTATCTTTCTGTTAATGGCCCATCAATGCCATGCAGCATAACTCAGAGATAACTCCCTCTGGACCATCTTCTGTTAATGAGCTTAATCAACATTTGTCTTCATGACTCATTATCCCATTGTGAGATGCTCCACCCAGAGGGAGGAACCAAGTATTCCATCCTGGATATAATCTGAGATTCTGAATACCAGAGATGCCCTTTCCACTGGATTTCCAGAGGACAGGAGCTACTTAGCCACCTCTGGACTTTCTAAGGAAGAGCAGACCTTGTTTCTACAGGATCACCGCTTCAGGGGGACTGCAGCCACCATTCTACTGGACTGCTACCACCACCCTGATTAACAGGGTGTCAGGTTGTATCCTGACTCTGTCAGTTTAACCCAGTGTTATCTGCCTTTATATATTTTTTCCCTCTTTTTAAAATTTCCCTATTAAATTGTTATTCTGACTTGGTGTCTCCCACTAGTTTGTTTTCAAACTAGTACAGCCCCTCAGTTTACAACCTGCCTATGGGCCCAAGACCTCCTTTCAGCCCTGGCCCTGAGTCAGCAATGCTATAGAATGCTGATCTCCAGCTTTGCAGCAGCCCTGACTCACCAAGGGCTCCACTGATTCTGGACGGGTCCACAGCTTGATGTCCTGTCCTGGTTTTGGACCTGTCTTGGATCTGCATTATCATCATGCACTTGCTGATGACCTGGACTCTTGGTTGAACCTGTTCTCTGTCTCCAGGCCTTCCTTGCTTTCTCACTGGGGCTGTGACTGGCCCTCCTGCCCATGAAATGCCCCTTGTCTCCCAGCCTACATCCCTCATGATCATCTGGCCCTGGCTGACCCCTGACACATCTCCGACCTCATCTGAAAAGATGTATGTCCACTTCCCCATCAAAAGACAAGGCTCCAAATATCTATAATTTGGCTAAAAAATGAGAGAGATGAAATTGAAAGATGTAGCCTTTTTGGAGGATTCATAGATCCATGAAGGCCAGATAGACTTATGGTAGTTGAAGTGAAGAAAAAGATGGGAAAAATATCACAAATAGGTCATCTATTGTTGAATCCTCTGTTTCAGTAGGGTGAATGTACTTGATCTTTTGAGAATGAACCTGATAACAGAACTCTTGCAGTTTGCTTTGATTATAAAAGAAATGAAGCCTTGAAATATATCAGAGGTTATAAAGACCAACATTTTTCTACTTTTGCCAACTGGCATTGTCTTTAAGGACAACAGAATTTCTATTCTTGTTTAGACCCCTTAGAAATAATATGTAGGCCCCAAAAGACCTCTTGGATCAAAGCTCAGAGCCACAGGGGCTATTAGTTGTAATGGAGAGTATGTTGCATTTGTATTGGTAGTATTGGACCATAGTCATGCTTGATACTCATACAGTGTGTTAAACACCTTTCTCATGTAACTCCACTGACTGATAGTGAAGAAAGAGTGGGCATGGCCCACTAATGGCAAAGACTTCATGCCTGGTTGGTCCAGGACTGCCTTCTCCCAGCAGAATCCAGGGATGACTTCCCATGAGGAAGGAAGCTAACCCTTTTAGCCCAAACACCCCTCCATTCTGCTGCTTCAGGAAGAAGTTACCCTGTAACTTCACAGACAAAAAGTTCTCTTTGGTGCAATTTTATATCAGAACAGACTGATACAAAATGATAATACATTTATTGTGTCATCTAGAGCAGTATACATGTTAAAAACAATTTCTCAAAACACAAAAAAGTTTAGAAAGCAGCAATTGATCTGTTCCCACCTCATAACAAAGCTGAATGATGTCAGATCCCATTACCAATTAAACCAATTTTGACCAAAAAAGGTTAGTATTAGACCCAACAGGCCAGTTAGTTTGTACCTTGACATAGTCAAAGCCAAAATACAGCTTTCCATCCAATAACTTGTTCTCTTCTCAGAGCTATAGCATGTTACATTGCCACTAAATTGACAAGAAGGGAAAGAGAATGAACACACCAAATATTTGTTTTTTACAGATTATACTGGTACACAAAGGCCTCTTGAGACCTCTCTGAAAGCACAAAGTCCATTGGAAAAGGCATATCCAGAAGCCTAAGTCATTTCAGACACTGAAGAGTGTCATATCACACAATGTCATATCACACAGTAATTCTTTGCATGTATGAATTCCCCAAAAGAAAGCCAATGGGAAATTGCAAATTTTAGTCATAAGAAGGTGAAAAACCATGAGGTTCAAAACATTGTTCAAGCTCTGCTGGTGTGTTTTCATACACAAAATACAATGTGTACAGATGTACACACAGCTTAACATCAGAGCATCATTAACTAGTACTGCATACTCTGTATCTTCCTAATGTTACTCTTACATGCAATTCTGAACTGGTTGCATGTGCCTGACTGCTGAAAGCAGAAAGTGAAATCCAAACTTTTTTTTCACTGCATGTACACTATATATCATGTTTGTTTCTGGACGTAGAAGTGCTGGGGCTATGGACACAATCTGACAAAGAGAACATGAATTCTTCAAAACTACTCTCGGTGAGAGCTACTAAGTCTTTAATGAGGCATACGCCTCCCACAAATCTGGTTGGTAATACCCAACAGAAGCCACCCCCAAGCTTTTCAGGACCATTATTTCTCAACATGCACGAAACAGAACAATAGTGACCAGGCAACGCTGGCAGGAGGAAAGTCATCTACATGTAGAGTTCCACAGTGTCAACATCTGTCTCTCATCGGGTCAGCTAGACTTCCTGGTGGAAAGAAACAGATACTAGCGAAGTGTGAATCATCTCACCCTTGAGTAGGCATCAAAAATATGGTTGATGCTTGGACTCTAAAATTGCTTATTTCTCTCTTGTGACTACAAAGGCAAAGTGGAGAAACTAGATCAAAGGAAGATATCTTCATTATTGATCAGTAAAGGCAAGAGATGTGGATATCTTCTTAGCTGCCTGATTCTTGACATGGGATCTTTTCCAGGACTTCAGCTATGAGCCAGAATGCCTAATGCTGAAAGTGCCACATGTTGAAAGGGTCACAAATTTAATATAGCCCTTGATATTTAACTCTCTAAGAAAAAAATCAGTTAAAACCAAGTCTTTGGTTATAACTTTGCATTATGTACATTTCTACAGTTGTAGACTTAGTAGTCCAAAAGACACTGCTATCTGAGTTTGGAGCTGAATCCCACCCAGATTGTTTATCTGTTTCCTAGATAGTCACACAGATCTCAAAGATGTGACACAGGAACTATAGGAGATGCTAATCTTGTCTGGCAGCTGGAGGTCAAGCAGGATTCCACATGGTGTCCCATATATCCTGCTCTATCTATTCTTACTACCTTGTCTTGCTTCCCTCTAGACCTTCCATGCTATAATAACTCTGCTGTGATCATATTTATTGCTCTGCAGTGTCATGTAGCAGATGATTTTGAGCATTATACACTTCTCTGGAAGCCTTGCCCACAGGAAAAAAATCTCAGAATAGAAAAGAAAGTCTTAATATAATGAAATCACATAATCAAATGAAGGAAGGAAATCTTATATTTGTTAACTTTATAGGTATATCCACTGAATATGGAAACTATGAGGATTACCTTTGGCATTTGGATCCTGTACTTTGTCATGTAAGAAGGCTTCATAAGACTTCATAGCAACTGTGAAATCACAGCTTGCATGTTTCTGTTGTGTTGAGGACATAGAGGGGTAAGTAACAGTAGCTTTATCAGGGTGCAGCACCTATTCTACCTGTATCTTCTCAAACCAATCACTCACTGTGAAAAGGCTATAAAGGGGCCTGGTTACACTGATATTCCATCCTGGCCCTTCTGTAATATCGGGATATAGACACTCCTTGTCATTATAGCTGGCTAACAGGAGTCATGTTTTCCTCATCATCTCCTCTCTGTCATTATTTGTCAAAGTGGATGTTGGATGGGAGGCATTGAGAGGTTCATCAAAGACTAGATGACACTATGTACAAAAAGCTGAAAAAATTACAGGTAAGACAAAAAACTTTCAGGAGCATTACAAACATATATTGCTATATACAATGACCGAACTTATTTTCTTTAAGCATCTTTCATGGCCACTTCAGAAATAGTCTATCAATTCTGAAGTTTCCACAGACCACAGGTTGAAAACCCCTGCCATAAGCAATTTTTTCTGAAACACTATTGAAAAACATTTTCAAATAGCAAGGCAAATACAGCCAGTTAAATGAATGGTTTCTACTTTGCTTTTATTGCCACTGTTTACTAAAGTCACTCTGAATATATTTTTTTTGCTACACCTTCTGAAATTTTTGTACCTAAGTTCTGGCAGGGCTGGGCTGGAAATATAATGTGAAATTAGGTACATGAATGGTTCACAGGCCACATTTAGCAGGGATTTAGTAGCAGTGTCAGACACACAATCACTAAAATTTCACAATCTGACACAACCAGTATATTTTTGCCCTTTTGAATGTTGATTTCCTGCAGTATGTTGACTGAATGAGTGTACTATCCCTTTGATTGGAAACAACAGTGATACAGCTTCTCTTGCAAGATTATAACTGAAACCAGAGAAGGAGAAGATTGGGATAATTATGCCTTTAGATCTGACTGAATGAAAGCTTCTCAAACCCCAAATCTCATTTACACACTTTCAAGAATCTTTCTCTTAGTTTTTATTGTTACTTTTTTTTTTTTTTTTTTTTTTTTTTCCCCCCAGGGTGCTTGTCATGCTGCTTCCAGTTAATTGTCCTGCTGTTCTCAATGGATTTGCATATGTCTGTATTTGCTTCCTTGCATTGTTTTGCTGTCCAAATTGAGATTAGAGCTGAAACAAATGCATCTTAATAGCATGATTATCTTTCAGCTGCATGATCAAAGATAAACTGTAGACTTTATCTGAAATAAAGTTGTTTGTATTTCAGAAAGGGAGAGAGAAACTGGAAGGAAGATTAGTATGACAAGGACCATAAGTAAGCCAGGAGCTATTTTAATCTAGAATTCAGAAAAAAGTTTCTAATTGCCAGAAAAGTGAAGTTTTACAATAACTTTCCAGTGGGAAGAGAAGGTGAGACAAAGAAATGCTTTCTGATTTTTAAAAGGGGAGTTGATCACTTTAGGAGTGGGAGTAATATGCAATGAAAATAATTGTGATTACAGAGTTTCGTTCAGATTAAGTGTCCTTATGGCATTGTGCTGCTCTGGAAAACCTGAGGATCAGACACCAACAGATCTAACTCTGCTAAACTCTGTTTTGTTCTTGATCATTTTCACTTTGCATATTTTTAGTTACTGATTTATTTTATCCATGGGATTTATGAAAAAAAACCCCAGTACTAAAAGGGTGGCTACAAAGAGGATGGAAGCTGTCTTTTCACAAGGACCCACATGGAGAAGACAAGGGGAACAGTTACAAGTTGCACAAGGAAAGGTTTCATCTCAAAATAAGAAAGACATTTTTTACAGTGGGAACATTCATTCACTGGAACAACCTCCCCAGGGATGTGGTAGAGTCACCATCACTGGAGATTTTCAATATGCAATTGGACAGGGTGATAGATATTGTCATATAGGTTCCCTTTCTCATGAAAGGTTGGATCAGATGAGGTTTGAGGTCCCTTCCAACCTGGGCAGTTGATTTTACAGTTCTGTGATTCTATGAACTGCTCTGCATTCCCTTCTGGAACATATCTCACACTTGCCATTGACGATCGAGAAAGTCTAGAGAGAGTCATCTTTGCAAAAGTAATCTGAAGTTATCAGCACAGCCAGTTCCTGCCACTTCTGGTTGTTATTTAGCCTTGTAGTTGCAAGACACAGTTCTTCAGCTGCAATGATGGACAGCTGCTGAAAAGAAGTAGCTAGACACCAAATAGTGTGTGAATTTTACCTCCAAATTGCACCTTTTCTGCATTTCACTCTGGATTCACCTGCCTTCATCTCTGTCCCTTCTCCAACCACCCCATTTTAACACCTGGTTTTCAAATACAAATACTTAAATAAGGCAGAGGAACTTGAGTATTTTTCCTCTATGAAATAAAACCTCCCACAAGTAAACATTTAAGTTTCATTACCTGGGCTCTGAGTTCCTGATATACTAAATGTAGGTGAAGGTAAAAGGGGGTGAGGTCACCATGCAGCAATGAAATAAGCCTTGTCCTTTGAAATATGTGTTGTAGTTTTCATTTTAGGATGTAAATTGTCCTGTAGTACCAGCACTCCACAACAAAAAGTCAATAATCAAACAGTGGTCAGATACAGTAAATAGTCACAGAAGCTGCAGCACAGAAACTTTTTATACATTTACAGAAACAAACCAACAAATTTGAACAAGAAATACATTATGGACATGGTAGAAAAAATGGCTCAAGGAGCACTGCACACTTGTTTTAATTATGTATTGTTTTTAATAACATAGCTCCAAAATATATTTCACAGTGAAAATTCAAACAAAGCACTGTTACACTCAATTGATATTTACACACACTTAGAAGCAAACCACCTGTTGGTTCCTCCCATCCTGAAACAAACAGTAATGACAGCCACTGCGAATGGTGGCCATGCATGTCCAGCATATTCAGCTTACATTCAACATAAAGATTTCTTGAGAGCTAATTTGTGCAATGGCATCAGAGTCTGGTTTAGATAACTATATACACCTGAAGTATGATCTTTCCAGTAACACTGAGAAAGTTCGAGTGACAAAGGAAAGCCACATTTACAAGTGCATCAACGTCACCAATAAAAAAAAAAAAATCATAATAGAAGGGGGTTGCTTGTATAATATATTGTATATTAAATATGTTGAGAGATACCATTTCTTCTAGTAAATTCAGTGCTGGTGAAAGGTGCTGAAGACTTCAATTTGTCCACTGAACAAGAAACACAGGGACTGCAACAGCAGAATTTTCCATCCACTGCCCTTCAGCTTGTCTTGCTCCTGAGTGTTGGCTCTAGGAATTTAAGGGACAAATCCAAATTTTCATGACTATTCAGTCCTTGGTCTCTCTGTTGAGACCACCAAAAAATAATAGTAATTGTAATGTGTCGAGGCCAAATTCCCAGGCAAAATGAAGTGGCTTTTTTCTAATGATAACAGTAGTTTTCTGTACTGATTTTAATTTAACTGAGGACCTAGTCTCCAGTGTGCGTCACTGGAGGGTGGTTTTGGTGCTGTGGACATTTGCCCATGAGGCACTGGACTGAGATCCACCAATTCAAATTGCAGAGCACTGCAGGGCAGCCAGGAAAACAACAGAATCCAGAAGTGAGCTCAAAGCAATTAAGCCTCAAAAAAAAAAAAAAAAAAAAAAAAAAAAAAAAAAAAAAGAAGATCCAAACACCTTCTTGCTCTGGACTAAAACATGACAAAAAGTCTCCAGCTAGAGGCAGTTATTCAACACCTTTTTTTGAAAAGTTCTAGTTTATTAATACTTGAAAATTGGCTATCAGTGATTCATGCAAAACATACACTTTGATTTTTTTTAAAGTAATGCACTTGCAGTATTGTCAATATAATACCTTGTGAAAACTCATACTACAGAAAATATAAAACTAAATGCTATCTGTTCATCTAACATTAGATAGTTTAATATTAAAAAAATATCTAAGTATGCATTTACCTGATAGATCTGACTTTCCCCACCTCCCATGTCTTTCTTGACGGCAAAGTTCCTTGGGAAACTTTCTAGAGTAGGTTTTAACAGCATCTAATGAGAGAAGAATCTCTAATCTATCAGTTAAAAATACTTCAGTGACTTTTGCAGACAGTCTGCTAGAGGGGCACAAATTCTGCTCTTGGAGCAGCAAACCAGTGCTGAAGACTTGGAAAAAAGGTGTCTGAATCATTTAACTCCCACTTAAGATATTGGAATATAATGTAAGTGATTTAAACCTTTTTGCTGGTCTTCTGTGCCAGGGTAGATTTCACCTGAAAGGGGTGTTAAGCAACTCATAAGAGCACGATCCTGTACAAATATGAAGCCATCTCAACATTTTTGTCTGTTTCAAATTATTTTTACATTCATACTGCTACAACTGAGACCAGATTATGTCCCATAAAGCACTATATGTGTCAAGTATTATAATTAATATTTCTTTCACAACTTTGAGACTTTTTTCTCCTTTTAAAATAAGGAAACTAGAATTATTTTTAAAAACCTATGCTTAAAATGACATTAAAATATTTTTTTAACCTAAACTAACAAAAACCAGTGAAATTAAAAGCTCATACTCGACTGGCACTAAAATTCTGAGTCTTTCACATTTTTTTAGTTTGTGATCATATTAACTAACACCTAGGAATGAGCCTGAATTTTGAATTTCCTTTTTTAACCTAAACTAACAAAACAGTGAAATGAAATGCTTATACTCAACTGACAATAATCTTCTGAGTCTTTCACTTTTTTTTTTAGTTCATGATCTTGCTAACACCAAAGAACAAGCCTGAATTTTGAATTTCCTGGTTAGTATTAGTTTCAGTTCAAAACTTCACATTTAAAATGTCATCTGCATTTTTGTTTTTTAATATATGCATACACTTACACACACATATATATATATATATATAAATAAAATATATATATATAAATATTTCCATTAAATCCAAAGTGAAGTGAGCACTAGGACGGTCCTCAAAGCCTTTATGCACTGTATAAAGACTTCTAAGAATTGACATCATCAACATTTGATTGAAGTAGATACGTACCAGTCGTGGCTTTAATTACAAGGCAAAGGTTGAAAGAACATTTTAGTTCCTCTCAAAGAAAATCAATAAGACCACTGCTGGTTAAACAAACAGAATATCCAAAGAGAGAGAAAACTGCCAGGTGTGGGAATTCATCAAAAGTCTTTATCTTTTCCTTCCATACCATCTTATTGTTCAATTTAGTTACTCACCAAATGCAAATAACTTTTACCTTCCAAGATAATCATGCCAGATCCTTCTTGTGCCTCTTGCTCTGGCAGGGGAGAGTCAACACACAGAAATTAACCAAGCTGCAAAACCACCACACTCTGTTTGACAGCACTACTCAAAACCATGCCACGTTTGGGACACAAATGCAGAGGGTTCAAGGTTATCTGGAGGGAAAGGTCATCCTGGAACTGACTTTTGCTCTTAGGGTGTGAGGGAAGGGACAGTTATTTTTATTATTCAAAGAATTCAATCAGTCAATCTACCAATCAATCTGTCAATGCCAAAAATATAAATATATCTCAACTGCATGGCCCTTTTAGAAAATTCACAGTTTAGCTAGAACATAAAGCATTCTCAGAAGTGTCCCTGGGAATGGAAAAAGACAGCTGATCCCATCTCTCTTGCCTGGAGTCCCCGCACTGATTGATGATAGTTATGCAGCTTCACATTGGCACAGCAGTTTCTTTAAGTCCACTGGGAACACCTGACTAAATCCAGCCGTGAATGCTTCCTGGAGTTCTTCCTGAATTGGTTGGTTTGATTAACCCGAGCATATTAGCTCCATCTTAAGACTCAAAAGAGAAATACTGCAGAAATTCACATGCTAAAAGACAGGGACAGGTTAAAATATTTTTTGACTAGGAAAAATAAAAGGGAAATCCAAACCAAAAAGGAAACCAATCTGAAAAATAACAATGGTCATCTCCATTCACAGATTAGTATCAGTCTGGCAACCAAGGATCACAACTGCACAGCAATCACTTGTTACTTTTGACTGACAACAGATTACTTGCAGATGCTCTGAAATGTAAACCACTGAGTGGGTGGGCTTGGCCTGTTGTTTGTCTTTTAAACATTTTTCCATTAATGATCTTGAGTACAGTTGGGTATTTACAATGATTGTTAAAAAGATATATACACAAATTTCCTTTGCTTTTTCATCTCTACAAAAAAGGGAAAGGGAAAGGGAAAGGGAAAGGGAAAGGGAAAGGGAAAGGGAAAGGGAAAGGGACTGTCTCTTATACA
>NW_020799095.1:49468578-49475599 GCF_003259725.1 Athene cunicularia | reverse complement strand
GGAAAGGAAAGGAAAGGAAAGGAAAGGAAAGGAAAGGAAAGGAAAGGAAAGGAAAGGAAAGGAAAGGAAAGGAAAGGAAAGGAAAGGAAAGGAAAGGAAAGGAAAGGAAAGGAAAGGAAAGGAAAGGAAAGGAAAGGAAAGGAAAGGAAAGGAAAGGAAAGGAAAGGAAAGGAAAGGAAAGGAAAGGAAAGGAAAGGAAAGGAAAGGAAAGGAAAGGAAAGGAAAGGAAAGGAAAGGAAAGGAAAGGAAAGGAAAGGAAAGGAAAGGAAAGGAAAGGAAAGGAAAGGAAAGGAAAGGAAAGGAAAGGAAAGGAAAGGAAAGGAAAGGAAAGGAAAGGAAAGGAAAGGAAAGGAAAGGAAAGGAAAGGAAAGGAAAGGAAAGGAAAGGAAAGGAAAGGAAAGGAAAGGAAAGGAAAGGAAAGGAAAGGAAAGGAAAGGAAAGGAAAGGAAAGGAAAGGAAAGGAAAGGAAAGGAAAGGAAAGGAAAGGAAAGGAAAGGAAAGGAAAGGAAAGGAAAGGAAAGGAAAGGAAAGGAAAGGAAAGGAAAGGAAAGGAAAGGGAAGGGAAGGAAAGGAAAGGAAAGGAAAGGAAAGGAAAGGAAAGGAAAGGAAAGGAAAGGAAAGGAAAGGAAAGGAAAGGAAAGGAAAGGACCTACACCACCACCAAAACTATGATTTTATATTTTTTCTTTTTAAAGGGATGGTTTTTGGTTTGCTTGTTGATTGATTTGTTTTCCTTAGCTGCTCATGTCGCTAGGTTCTCCGCATTTATGCTGGACATCCGAATCTGAGAGCTGCTCTTGCTCAGAATGGAGAGTTGTGTCCCCCCGTTCACTCCGCTGCTCGCTAGAGAAGGATGACGATGTTTGAAATCCACAGCAAAATACCGGTTGACTTTCCAGCTCCTCCATTTTCTCTTTATTTCTGATTGCACCTTTAGGGAGAAACTTCAAAAGGTCATTTTTTATGTACTTAGCTGCTTGAGGACATGCTGATAAATTATCAAGATTAGAAAAAAACCCGATAATTTGACAGAACTGTTTTTAAGACTATTATTAAATTCCTTGTTTCAGCAAAATCTGAAGTGACTTCTCCATGTCAGAAAGAGGTCCAAGCATGCAGTGGGAACAACAGCTCAGGTTCTGACTCTGGGTTCAGATAATTTGGGTTCAGCCCAGAGGTGCATAGAAGACCTCTTCAACACCAACTCCAACATGGTTCTCAGCTGGCTTCTTGGAAAAAAAAATATCTTGTTTACATCAATGGCCAGTACCAAATACATAACAAGGAACCAAAGAAACCAGCAATCAAAAGGTACTAGACAGTAATGAAATAACCTGTCCACACAGGCAACTTCTTTCTCACCCACCATTAATGGATGCATGTTTATTGAAAACTTTGCCTCCTGCTTTCCTATCACCTCTAAGCAGACAACAGCTTTTGGTTTAACATACATCTGTGATACCCTCTTTTCCCCTAGATGTTTTCATGGACACTCACAGTAAATCACAAGGAGTAAAACAACCCATGGTCAGAAGTTCAACTGGAAAGTAAGTAAATAGTTCTATAGCTTTTCTGCTTTTCATTCATCACCACTTTCCTGGAAATCTTGCTAGGTGTGCATGTGTGTACATACATACATAAAATAGTAAGGATTTAATATAAGGAATATCACACTAACTCAGACCAATTTTTACTTGGTCTATTACTCATTACTGACAGTAACTTGTAGCATATTTCTGAATGAAATAATGTAAGAACAAGGAAATATGTAGATATATTTTCCCAATATATTTTTCCAATCTTCAATAAGCTGCTGTGTCAGAGATGTTCTTCTCGTCCTTAAAAGTTATTGCTAGATTTTCCTAGACAAATCTAGGAAATTCTAGACAAATTCCTTTCCATTTGTCAAAATGGATCAGCATATGCCCAAATGCCAAAGAAGTTCTTCAACTGTATGAACATGAACTTCAGGGAGGAAAAATCCAACTGAAAATTTTACATTCTTCTTCTAGTACTCTAAATTTCTATTTTTTTTTGTTAAAGTATAGATAGATAGATATAAATAGAATATGGAGATATATTTAATCTGTAAAAGGAAAACAGTGTTTGTATCTGTAACAGTGTAATATATCAAAGGTGAACACTTTCTTATTCTAAGTAATTTAGTGAAGGCACAAGACATTCTCTAATGTCATGAGGTAAAATGTTTTTAATTAATCTGGTTGTGTTAGTTTGGTTAGGAACGACCACTCCACTCCCCCAAGGGGTTACAGGAAATCTGACACACTGTGCATGTTAACTTGGAGGGTGTTTATTTCCAGATTAGTTTTTAACAAGACTTTATGGCTATTCTATTAGCATTTATGGAAGATAATAGATGAAACAACAGTTGTAGGTGGGAGAGGCATCTTGTAATGCCAGCTGGAGTAATATGAATGCAGCCACTAATTCCAGCAAGGTATGGTCCAGAAATCACCTTCTGAGCTACTTGGGATGGATCTATGAATACCGTTTTAGCAGATTTGTGGGACCTTTAACAGTCACCTTGACTAAGCCCATGAGCAAATATGATCTACAAGTTTGTTTGATGAACTTGGAGAGTGTTAAGGTTATCTGAGGAGTCACTTGGATCAAGGAGTTAGAGACCTTTTGTACAAGAGACCAGCTATTGCACACTATATGTGAAAAGGCATAGAAAACCTACTGCACTAAAACTGGTATAAATAGTCTCAGCCTCCTTGAAAAGAAAAAAAGAAGGTGATTTTAGGAGAAGTCTTCTGTTGGACTGCATAATAGATATCTATCAGTGGAGGAAAGAATGGATGGACTATAGGTATTCCTCTTAAGGCAGGCTTGAGGAGGAAGCCTTTTTCCATTAATTCAGAAAACAGTTATCTCAGGTATTCAGTCTGATAAACAAAGACAAGGGAATTTCAATTTGCAGATCAGAACGGGTGAAGTGGGAAAAACCCTAAATGTGGGAAACTGACACTATCAGCCACAGCAGCAGTTGCCATGTGCTAAGAGGAGTGTGAGGGTTGCAAGCTACCTGGTGGGTATTTGAGGGGGTTTCTGGGCATCCAACACCCTTGGGCTGGGTGTGTGGAGGGACCCACTGGAAGGTGGCAGGTCTCACAAGAGGAGTAGGAAACAGTTGGTTGGTGCCAGCTGTCCCCATGGCAGGTCAAACCGTGGGAAGCTGCATTTAACTGGCTCCTGGGGAGCACCAACAACCAGGAGTGCAAACAGGGTTTGGGGTCTTTTGGGAGTGGCATCAGCAACAGGACATGACATCTGTTAGGAACAGCATCAGCAGTTTGTGTGGCAGTTCACGCAGGAAGGGCTGTGCACTCTGCCAGTTGTTGGGCTGCTGCCTGTTCTGCTCACCTGCAGGCCTAGGCTGTAGTCCCAATGGTCACCCAAGATAGCTGATGGCTCTGCAAGCCCACCAAGAAGCTTGAGGTCTCCAGAGAATTAGAAGGGTTTATCAGGCAGCGCTTTGAGGTTGTTGGAACCATGGTGGTAGAGATCAGGCAAGAGCTACTTTCTGCAGCAGACAGGAATCAGCTACCTGGCCAGGCTAGCCTGGGAAGAGTGGAGGCAGCCGTCCAGACAGAGTGGATGGAAAGACTGTAACCCATCATCCTGGGTGGCTGCACCCACTCAAGGTGGGCTATGGTGGAATTACTCAGGCAGCAGGTGGAGGAGCTGCAGGAGGAAGTTAGCAGGCTGCACTATATGAGAGAGAGTAAACAAGAAATAGATAATTATCTGAGACTTTGCAAGAAGAGATATTAGGGCCCCGTGGCACTGATCTCCAAGGACTACCAAAAAAGATCTTCAACGATGAACAGGCAGCACCTTGGAGAAGGGCGCACCATGGCCTCTGGTGACCCATGGGAGAAGGTTATCACTTCACTCTCCTTCTTATGCATCAACCAGCAATAGATATTAAGCCTTGTCAGTGGTTGAAACCAATGAGCAATATACACAGGGAGAAACTGCACCAGCAGCACATACTAAAAGCTGCAAGAGGGAGCAGCAAGTGCTGAGAGGCACTGGGACAGCCAGCTGCCTGCTTGATATACAGTCAAGTGAACTTTGCTGCTTGTTGGAAGTCAAGATCAGGATGTTACAGAGAGATTGAAACAACTAGTTAAAATCACAGACTACTATCCTATACTTCTTTTCCACATGGGCACCAATGACACAGCAAAGCAAAGACTGGGCAAGATTAAGCAGAATTTGAGTCCTGGAGGTGCAAGCAAAAGGGACAGATGCCTAAGTGATCTTCTCTGTCTTTCCAGTCAGAGATAGGGGTGCAGGCAGAAGTTGATGCATTGTGCAGATCTATACCTGGCTTCATGGCTGGTGTAATTGCCTGGGTTTTGTTTTCTACAATCATAGGAGATTCTTCAATGAATACAGCCTATGGGGAGAGATGGGATACATCTACCTAGAAGAGGCAGGAGAATATTTATTAGCATATTGGCTGACTTAGTGAATCATGCTTTAAACTAATGAATTTGGGGGGCAGTGTCCAAAGCTATAACATCTGCATATTCATAAGCCGCAGGTTGGATGAGTTCACCTACCAGAGTAGTGAGGAATTCTCCCCCAACCCTCTCCAAAGGCAAGAATCCTAAGTACAGTCATCTCAAGTTTGTGTATACCAATGGGTGTGGTCTGGGCAGCAAACAGGAGAAACTGGAGCTCCCTCCCAGTCAGAGAGTTATGATATTATAGAAAACACAGAAACTTGGTGGGAAAACTCACATGACTGTAAGACCACAATGGATGGCTACAAACTCTTTTGGGAAGATAGGAAGAGAAGAGGTGTAGTTGCACTTCATATAAAACAGAAATTTCAGTGTATTGAAGTGAGTAATGGAGACCACAACAGATCTATTGAATACCTTGGGATCAAGTTTAGATGAATTGTCACCAAGAAGGATCCTTTGTTAGGTATCTGTTACTGACCTCTCAGTCAGGATGATGAGGCTAACCCCTTACTTCAGGTGCTTAAAGAAGTTTCAGGACAACAGAACCTGGTTCTCATGGGTGACTTAAATTACCCAGACATTTGTTGGTAAAACAACACAGTGGTAAGCAAGTCCTCCACCAGGTTTCTGGAGTGTACTGAGGATTGTTCCTGCTACAGATGCTGGACATGCCAACTAGGAACAGCTCATTGCTATTCACTTGAAAGGAGACTGTAGTGAGGTGGGTGTCAGTCTGTTCTCACAAGTAGTAGGTGATAGAATAAGAGGAAATGGCCTCAAGTTTTGCTGGGGGAGGTTTAGATTGGATATTAGGAAAAAAATCTTCACTGAAAGGGTTGTCAAGCATTGGAACAGGCTGTCCAGGGAAGTGGTTGAGTCACCATCCCTGGAAGTGTTTCAAAGAGGTGTTGACATGGTTCTTAGGGACATGGTTTAGCAGTGGACTTGGCAGTGTTCTGTTAACAGTTGGAATTGATAATCTTTAAGGTCTTTTTTGAACCTAAATGATTTTATGATTGTATGATTGCTAGATTTACTGCTCACAAACCAAGAAGACTTGCTTGACAACATAACTTATCAATGGTAGTTTTGGATACAGTGATCATAACATTGTGGAGTTTAAGATCCTTCTGAGCACACTGAAAACGAGTAGCAGGACAAAGACTCTGGATTTTAGAAGAGGCAATTTCAATAAACTCAGAGCCCAACTGTGAAAGTTTCCATGGGAAGTCTCCATGAAGGATAAAGAAGCTTGTGAGTGCTGGGAAGAAGGCTCAAGAAGAACCTCCTGGAAGAACAGTCTATCCCCCACAAAGGGAAAGGAAGAAGGCAGAACAAAAGACCAGGTATGAACTTCTGCTTAAAAGCCAAAAAAGAAGTATACTAGCTATGAAAAGGCAGCCAAATACCCATAAAGGACTACAAGAACGTTGCTAGGGCATGCAGAGGTGCAGTCAAGAAGATTAAGGCTCAGCTAGAAATGAAAATGGCCAAAAAAAGTCAAGAAGCAGAAAAGGTTCATCAGATATGTGAACAGTAAGCAGAAACACAAGTAAATTGCTAAACAGAACAGGGAAACTAGTCAATAATAATGCTGACAAAAGCAGAGGTTCTCAATATCTTCTTTGCCTCTGTCTTTACTGGTTCAGCTGTACCCCAAGTCAAAGGACCAAGTAGCTACAACACATGTGCCCATCCAACAGTAGTGGAGGAAGGGCTGGTCTGTGGCACCTTGTAGCAGCTCAACCTACATAAGTTTATGGGCCCAGATGGAATTTACCCCAAGGTGTTAAAAGAAGTGGTTGACATTGTTTCATGGCCACTGTCTACAATAGTTGAAAAGTCATTGAGATCAGGGGATATTGCTGATGACTGCAAGAGGGCAAATATCATAGTAATCAACAAGCAGGGCTCAAAAGAGGATCCTTTTCTTTTTTTTCCTTTTCTTTTCTTTTCTTTTCTTTTCTTTTCTTTTCTTTTCTTTTCTTTTCTTTTCTTTTCTTTTCTTTTCTTTTCTTTTCTTTTCTTTTCTTTTCTTTTCTTTTCTTTTCTTTTCTTTTCTTTTCTTTTCTTTTCTTTTCTTTTCTTTTCTTTTCTTTTCTTTTCTTTTCTTTTCTTTTCTTTTCTTTTCTTTTCTTTTCTTTTCTTTTCTTTTCTTTTCTTTTCTTTTCTTTTCTTTTCTTTTCTTTTCTTTTCTTTTCTTTTCTTTTCTTTTCTTTTCTTTTCTTTTCTTTTCTTTTCTTTTCTTTTCTTTTCTTTTCTTTTCTTTTCTTTTCTTTTCTTTTCTTTTCTTTTCTTTTCTTTTCTTTTCTTTTCTTTTCTTTTCTTTTCTTTTCTTTTCTTTTCTTTTCTTTTCTTTTCTTTTCTTTTCTTTTCTTTTCTTTTCTTTTCTTTTCTTTTCTTTTCTTTTCTTTTCTTTTCTTTTCTTTTCTTTTCTTTTCTTTTCTTTTCTTTTCTTTTCTTTTCTTTTCTTTTCTTTTCTTTTCTTTTCTTTTCTTTTCTTTTCTTTTCTTTTCTTT
>NW_020799095.1:49428008-49468528 GCF_003259725.1 Athene cunicularia | reverse complement strand
CTTTTCCACTTCCTTTCCCGTTTCCGTTTCCTTTCCCGTTTCCTTTTCCGTTTCCTTTCCTTTTCCGTTTCCTTTTCCTTTTCCTTTTCCGTTCTCTTTTCCGTTCTCTTGTTCTCTTGGTATCTTTTTTTCTTTTTCTCTTTTTAAAATTTTTTCTCTTTTCCTTTTCTTCTTTTCTGCTTCGCCTCACCTCACCTTGCCTCTCCCTCCCAGGAAATTACAAGCCTAATAATCTTACTTCAGTCACTGGGAAAATAATGGAATGAGACTCTCTAGAAAACTATCACAAACCAAATCAAGCAGTTGATTGGGAAAAGCCAGCAAGAATTTATCAAAGACAAGTCATACCAGACTAACATGATCATATTCTACAACAAAATAATGTTTTCTGTTAACATGATGAAAGCAGTGGATGTTGTTTACTTGGACTCCAGCAAGGCATTTGACACTGTTTCACACAGCTGGCAAGCTTGCAAGCTGGCAAGATAAAGATTGGGTGGATGGTCTGCTAGATGGTGGGAAATTGGCTAAGAGGCCACACTCAGGGGGTGGTGAACAATGTTTTTTACTCAGGTTGGCAGCCTGTCACTAGTGGAGTCCTCCAGGCATTGAAACAGGACCTCACACTTTTCAACATTTTCATAAATGATCTGGATGATGGGATTGAAAGCACCCTCACCAAATTGACTGATGACACCAATCTGTTTGGTGAGGTGGACATATCAGAAGCGAAAGCCATTTACAGAGATAACTGAACAGGATGGAAGAGTAGGCTAGCAAGAATGGTATGAAGTTTAACAGAGACAAGTGCAAAGTTCTGCACTTGGGATGACATAACTAAAGAAACCAGTACAGGGAGCATTAATCTGAGCCATCAGCTCTGGGAAGGCCAATGTTTTGATTTAATAAAGACATTAGACATCTTCTTTCTTTTGCTGAGACATTGTAAGATTTAGCCTAAGGTATTAGGGAATATGGTAGATGATGAGTTACAGTGAAGGTTTAGAATAGCAGTTACTACCACAAGGAAATGGGATGGAGATGACGGGTGGGGGAGGTTAAATATTAAAAGTCTTACCTCCCCATTCAAGAAACAATAGAGAACAGCAACAACAAAACCCTAGGTAAATGGGAGAGAAAGAAAAAATGTAATTCGTATCCTTCAGCAAATGCTATAAAATAGCTGGAGTTAAACAAACAAACAAATCCAAAATCCTAGTATACAAAACTTATACATAAATGAATAAGCACACAGTTTGAGAACTGTGAATGCAAAGTAGTTATAATGAACAGAGATTTCTTTTTAACAAAAGCAGAATTCACAGTATAATCACCTGGAAAGATCCCAGTCCCAATTCAAACACTAGTCTCTCCCGCTTACTGACATTTTCAGGAGAAAAAGCAAACACCGTGTAGTGAATTCCAAACAAGGGGATAAGCAGTAGTGTAGAGCGAGCCAGTCTCCTGTTATAATAGAGTGAAAGAACTTTAATGCAGCCTTGTAATAAACAACTTGTGCTTTAATTAAAGTAGAAAACACAGAAAATATTTTGTTGCCTGCCTTTTGGGAAATACATACACTGGATAATTATACAAACAAATATACAACATTCCCATTTGTTCCCAAACAGTGATTTCACACACACTGTAGTTTGCTCCCACTTTTTCACACTGCTACAATAATAGCACATTAATAATGCTTAATACTCTCTTCTGTTACTTTAATTTGCATTATTATAAGCAGGGATTTTTTTCTACTGTGCCAAACATGAGAAGGGTAATCTTGCTAATGGATTCATACTGCAACCATAACACAATAATAAACCTTTCACCCAATTGCTTAATCCCAGTGGAGTGTTTGAAATCACTTCTTGTTTTTGGGGGTGGGGGTGGGGTAGTGAATTTATTTCTTGATAGCAAAAAATTCCAAATCAGCAATACAAATAAAGCCAAAACCACCCTCTGTGTTCTTATACTCCTGACTATTCCTCAAGGTCTTGATTTTGGTCTCATTTGTACTGTTGGAAACCTAAGTGTAATTCTATTGTGTAACTAATTTCCATTGCATCAAAATAAAGAGGTTTTAGAGGAAAATCAAACTCAATAGTTATAAACAAAAGGAATGGAAATGAATCTGTGTACCTGTAAGCACTCAACTGAGTATGGATGAAATTCCCCAAGAGTAGGGGTCCAGCCAAGATTTATGTATGCTTTGGTCAGTGTCATTTGCTGATTGAGCAGCAAAACAGACACAAGAGAAAGCAAATGTTGATACGAAAATAAGCCAAGTGCTTTCTTATAAACAAGTGGCCTAAAGTATTCTCCATGACACTCTTAAAGGGGAAGAAATATGATTGATTTCCTTCAAATAATTTAAAGAGGTAGACAGAGGACAAAGGAAGCTAAAAAGCCATAAAGATCTTTGGAAGAGATATATATTTTTAAAAATTCAAATGTTCACTCTGCTTATATCTATATGGCGTATTGTAGACATGTTTGAATACATGCTCAACAATACACCAAAAATGTGTTTGTCTTACTGAAAGTGAAGACTTTAATACATCTCCAAGAACTCTGTGAAGATATGCTGTTATATCTAATACCGAACTGGAAACGGGACATCAGTTCACTTCCGGCGTCCCTCAGTCATACTTTTTGCACTAATAGTGATAAATACATCACAACCTTTGTTTTAGAGATTTTACTAAATACACATGACTCATTAGTCCGATGCACACCAGATCTCAAGTCTTGGTGAAAGACCCCACAAACTAGAGAACACTGTTCTTGTGAATTATCCAGGTAGACATTAACCAAAAGTTTTTTAGTAAGAGAGGAACTACCTTGGAACAGGTTGATAAAGAACATACAGAGTCTCCAACTTTAGTGATCTCTAGAAAAATTAAGCTATACAGGAGTGACCCAGTGTAATGGACTAAAAGACTTTTCAGGGTCCCTTCTAGTCCTTTTTCTCTATGCATATGTAATCAGTTCAATGAAAAGGAACATATACGTTGTGGAAAAGATTATAAAATACTATCTCCATAAACAAAGAAGGTTGTAAAGAACTTGTCTTAAACTATCCATGGAATTAAAAAAAACCCCACCAACAAATTAAGGTAGCAAACTGGACAAAGAAGTATCATCTCTCAAAATCCATTACCTTTTACACTCTGAATTAATGACATCTACAGCAAAGAAATAAATGTTATTTTGATTTAAAAGTCAGAATAGAATTGTCTATTAGTATGTTGTATCGCACCACAGTCATAGGAGATTAATTTTTAGAAAGGTGTTGAGGAAGACTTTTTCTATTGTCAGTTTTCTGGCATTATTTATATCTGATTAATCATACAATTAGTTTGTAGTATCTTGAAATATAATGTCATTAACAACTTATTTGAGGTGCTGTCTTCAATATTGTCATAAAAGTCAGGAAGAAAACACATGAAATGCAAGAAATAATATTCTGATGATTATAGATTGCTAAGATCTAAAAGAGGAAAAGAAGATTTTAACAATAAAAAAACTTAAGAGATACTAATGACTGCATGGATGATGATGAATTATGTTTTTTCAAGAACATTAGGAGGAAAGAAGACTTAAAGCAGCACCTGTGAGACATGTAAGTTTATGTGCAATGGTGGAATGAAGATGTTCAAGGATACAGCAAAATTCTCTTTTCTTCCCACACTCTTTAAGAGAAGCAAGAAACTTGGGGGATGTATTCAAAAGTTTTGAGTACCTTAATCACTCCGCCTTAAACTGTCTGTTTAGAAGAGATATGTTCTCCAAATGGCCTAGCAAATGCCTTGTTTACATTCCAGCAGGTAGAGAAATGCCTTAAGGTTACTTTAAACAAAAAGTAAATGGTATTTAAATTTTTGTTGAGGATGACATTCTACTTTCCAGCTGTTATTTTCCTTAAGATCAGGTTAAACATAAGATTTTCACCAATATGATTAGAAATGTGGCCTTTCTATAAAGTGTTAGTACGAAAAGACACAGATAATGGTGTCCTCTATTTTTCCTCACTCCTCTATTGAATTATGGAAAGACATATTTATAGTAAAATGAACAGAACGTAGAAAGTTGTTTAACTTTTACCAGTATAAGGAACCATGTCTTTATTTTTCCACTGCACATCCACACTTATCAGGGATCCTGCTGAAGTGTCTATAGATATTACATAGGGCATAACTGGGCATGAATTGGAAATGAAGATACACACTACATTGCATTACTGAGTAGAATTTCCAGTGATTTGTACTGAATATTCCAGTGTGTTCCTATTCTGAATTTTAAAACAAGATTCTAGAAGACAAATTAGAGCTGTGAGCTAAACAAACACAGTAATTATACATTAGGTGAAAAAAAAAAATATTTTGAGCAACTGTGTGATAGGGAACAAGGACCAATGGGTTCTAAATGGTCTAATAGGTTCTTCCAGCTTCTGTGAATGGGATGTAACAAAGAAATACCTCTATATTCAGAACCTGCAGATGTAACTGTAAGAACTGCTGAGCTGCGTATGTGATGATGTCATTTGGAATGAATGAAAGAGGCCATCAGAAAATATGGGTCTTCTACATCAGGGGACCAGAAGGTCCAGAAACAATTGTGTAAGGACACTTGTGGTTGTTATTCTTTTTTCTGCTTCTAAGAAAGAGGCGAAAACTGTAGTTCAGGGCTTACTCTTCCATCAATTCCAGTATTGCTACCACATTGGAGTTGTATCTTGTGTCATTTTTTCTGGGGCTGTAGCTGCTTCACTTGGCCTAATTGCAGTCATGTAGCTCGAAAAACCCATTGTAACTTACATAAGATTTGACAGATGATGCTGTGTGCTATTAAGCTAAGGGTAAAATACAGTATAATTTTTACTCTGGCAAAGAGTTTTTTGTCATGGTCTTAGAGATTTTCACCACCCAACTTTTCTGAGACAATATTGACTGTCAAAAGAAGCAAAAGATCTTCAAAGCATAGACTTTTAAGAAAGAATATGTAGCTGTTTTGTTATTTAGGCCTGTCACTTCAAAGTAAGGGAATTGTTCAGTTTAAATACTGAGTCTTAAGTGGAATCAGTTTGATCAAATATAAACTTCTACGGTGAAGACATCAAGGTCTGTGGTAGTCATGTAGGACTACATTCATTTTACCAAGGTTTGGACATACATATTTTAGATATCTATACTGAAATTATTAACATTATGTCTCTAAAGTTGATGCAGAGAAAAATGCACTTTTAAGGCTTAGTTCTTGCCTGATATAGATGCCCCTTTAAGAAGAGGTGATTCCTGTTATAAATCCCACTATTGATGTATATATTGACTAGCTTAAACTTATATCTGCAATGATGACATCTATTTTTAGTTAAATTAATTCCACACCTACATCGCCTTTACCGTCAGTGAAGAGTAACAGGCACTTACATGAAAGGATGTATCATCTGTCCCTGAGAAAGGCCTTATCACATCCTAAATCTCTCCATTGACTACAAAGGGAATCTGGACTGGGTTTGTCATATAAATTTCTGCTCTGTAGGCCTGTAAAGTTTAGATTAGAGGAATCCCATCTCTTTGGTCATAACTCAGTGATGAATATGTACAAAACATAATCATGACAATATTTCAAATAGAAGGATAAGGAGCAAATCATGAAGATACAGGATGTCATTAGTAATGAAATGCTTAATATAGCTCATGTTTAGTAAGGCAAAGTATCTATTTTATTACAAAGCTGCTAAACATGTGATGTTCAGAACATCCCTGACAGATAAATGGCTTTTCCAAAAGTTTAATTAGGTCTGTAGGATCACTTTCAAAGACCTGAGGTATATCTAAATGCAGTAATTGATTACAGCTTTTTAATTTTCCCATATATAAATCACATCTTCAGACTAAGGGCTTGAAAAGCAGTGGAAGCTTACTGAGACTTTCATATTTTAACACACAGAAAAGGTTTAATTATGTTTATTGGACATGTACAGAGTTTTTCTGGGCTCCTGTTTAGGCTGAACTCTTCTTGTCATTGACTAGGTAGAGGATTTTACCTTAGAGAGTGGTCAGTCTGCCATCTTTCTGAAACAATGCACTTAATGTAAAATTTGTTTCTCTGCAAAGGCTCCATATGAAGTTTGTGCTGTATTAAGTAGTGAACTTGATATTTCAGACTATCTCCTAAATGTACATTCTGGTTTTCCCTAACTCTTCTTAGACTTCAAGCTTCTCTCATTGTAGAATATTGACTTGCTGACTGTTCTTCTATTCTCTATTTCTTCTAACTGCTTTGGCACAATGTCAGTCTGTTGACTGAATCTGTTGAGAATCTTCATTGGTCTATTTCTTAAATACCTTGAGGACATGTAAAATCACAGAGAAAATTGATTTTCATGTTTTAAATGCTTGTTTTCTAGCTAAAAACCACAACAAAATAGCAGCTATATGTTACAAGACAACTTTTTCTCCTTAATGGTGTCAAAGATAACTGTTATGGGTTCTTCAGCAAAATGCTAGACTGTTGGATCTGTGTGGCAGGACATGCCTTACTCTCCATAGACAAATCTTTGACAATGACTTCTGACTAGACACATAATATTTTAATATTAGGTTAGTCTTAGGAATTCCTCACCTCTGATTGCATACTAACACAAATTCACTCAGCTCAGTGGATGTAAGACATTACACTAGCTGTGAGTCTGATTCACTCAATCTTGCCTGGCCCCTGTTCTAGCAAACTTTCAGGCGAAAAATTTACTCTCAGTACAACTGGCCCTCACCTCTTTGCTGTATAATAAAGAACAACTATTAATTTCTGTACAGACACTACCCAAACCCATAAATAGCATCAGCCATAATTACAAAATTAAAAAAAACCCCAACCCAAACACCTTAAAATCCTTGACTGTTGTGCATCAGCAAAAGCACAGAACAACAAAAAATTCTACATGCAACAAGAACTAAATGAATGCTTACTCTCTGGTTACTACCCCTCTGCTAATATCCATTCATTTACTTGCAACATGCTTCATACAAACACAGTAATGTCACAGGATTGCGTACACTTACAGGGTAATGGTTGATAGTTCTGACATCTTGCAAGAGTGCTGGTTAGCCCTCTTAGGCTTACAGTAGCATTTCTGAACGCAGCTGCTAAATATGACAAAATTAGCATTTTTTTCAGCATATTGTGAACAGGCCAAGGTAGGTCACTTTCAACACATTTCATGAGACACATCACAAAGATGGAAAGCAGACATGACAGAATGAAATTACAGCACAAACCAGCTGCTTGACTGAAGCAAAAATAAACAAAAAAATAAAGGCACTGGCTGTTGCTGGCAATTGTGATGTGTTGATTCACAGAGAAAGCAGATTGAACAACCTGGAGGCAGGCGGGCAGCGTTACGCATCCAAAATACACATGACCTTTGCAGTCTGGTATTGTACAGAGGGTAACAGAACAATATATTAAATGAAAGTAGATTGCACACTTGTGGAGAACAATCAGATAGTGAATTCAGCTTGTAGGATGGAGATTAATCTAAGATAAATTGGGGTCAGATATTCCTCATTTTCACATGTGAGTATCCAAGGAAGTGTGGATCCATTTCTTTTTAATGAAGAGTACTAGTAAGGACATCAAGCACCTTTTCACCCAGCTTCCTTGATGCCTGGGGAGGGAAGTCCTGTATGGAAACTGCAAGTCTGACTGGTAATTCAGAGGTACTGTTTATTTTTTGTCACACCACAAGACAGGCGTGGTCATAAAAGCAGCAGGCACATACACTATGGACCATGATCTCTATATGTTGTATTCTAAAAAGAGCTGCTGTGGAGAATGGGATGTTTACATTTACAATGAGCCAGAGAGAAGCTAATTTCAATCAGCTGTCAAGAAGGGTAATCCGAGTGAACATGGGATCTTTCAAGAGATTTTGTATCTGTTATGATGGGTTGAAAACCATGAGAATTTAAAATAGTAATTTTTTGTCAACTTTCAAGGGGAGATGTTTTGTTTTGTTTTGTTTTCAGCGCATGGTTGTTTTGGTGGGATTCACCTCAAGGAAGGTTGGATATTTACAGTACAGATGTCTAAGTAAACTGGACATCCTTGGTCCCTTGAGAATCATCAGAGCGACTAATTAGTCAAGACAGAAATACACACTTTTTAGTCAGGGTATGTCTGACCTATTTTAAATGCCCAATTTAGGATGGGATGAACAGCACACCAAACACCACTGACTACCCTGACTAAATCTCTGTTGACTATAAAGGATAATATGGTGATTTTTTAAAGCAGTTGCCTACAAGGCAAACATCTAACTTTATTCAAACAAATCAAACTGTTTCTGTTGTTCTGCTAATATGCATGGTCTAAGATTTGTGTTCACCTACCTGCAGATGAAGATGTAGTTTATAAACTGAACAGTAAAATAAATTGAAAACAGATTAAATTTCTCCCTACTTTTAACTCCTTCAAGCCAATTCCATTTACTAGAGTTTTGTTTTCTTTTTGGGTAATCAAAACCTGACAACTGTGTTGTTATTAAAGATAATGGCATAAGAGCTGGAAGGAATACAGAATCGTGGCACGTACACATCCAGCAAATAGAAATAGTGATCATGTTTCAACTTGCAAAATGAATCTTACTTCTTGGATGATATTAATGAAGTAAACATGAAAATGACTGTTACTTTTACAGTATCATTTCTGTGATAAAATACTGCACTGCCTCTGTTTTTCACAGAGCTGAGTTGTGCATTATTTGTCAGATAAGACTGATCAAAAACAAGGAGGAAAGTTTTAGAGATAGTTCATTTTTACTGTGGCTGAAACTTTCAGAAATGACTATGGATTTTGAGTATCTCACTCATTTTTTTATCACCTGATCTGAAACACATTTTATCGGACTGTTTTTTACCACAGAGGGCTGCTCAGCATGTGTTGAAAAGCAGTGCTTATGAAGGCATTTTAAGGTACATCATAACCTGAATGTGAAACATCGAAAAATCAACAATCACTTTTAATTCTTTTAAACTCTTAGTCATGGGGGGTTGTAGGGGGCTGTGTTCTTCCATGTTGCTTAATGTTGCCATGGTAATCTGGAACCCAAAATCCTCACCCATGTTTCCTTTACTGCTTATGCCCTGTTTTATTTGGCAGAGATTGATTTCCATTATAGATTTTTCTAGTGAGTAGACCTAACATGGCAGCAATTGATATTTACTAAAATTATCAAAAAAAGACAGATTTGATTTTGAAAATAGTATTTAAGCATTAATTGCTGCTTCTCACCCAGTGAGGGATATTTATGCATGGGCTTGTAATGGAGAAATTTGCTGGCACGTCTTAAGAACACATTAGTATTTTAGTGCTATTAACATTTTTTCTGCCATCCTATCTAATTTAGGTAGAATCTTCTCTTTGATGTTAGATATTGTAAAGTGACCCAAAATCTTGAGAGTACAGAACTGACAGAAGTTTTCTTTCCCCCTCCCCCCACTTTTTTTTTTTTTTTTTTTTTTTTAAAAAAACCTTTATTTATTTATTATCAAAATAGAATCATTGGTGGAAGGAAAGGGAGAAAGAGAGAAGAGACAGAGGAGGTAGGAACCAGAAATAAATGAGAAGGAGGAAAAAATATCCAAATAAGAGAAATTTAATATAAATGAGATTATGGATATCAAAACACTACATGAACTGGGGCAGGATCCTCAGATCTATGTAGGCACACACAGAATGGAATTGGTCACATCTAGCTATATGTCTCTAAGATGAATTTAAGCTGAACTATCACCTTTAACTCACTCAGTCATAGAAAGAAACAGGTACTTCCAGAGGCTGAGCTGACCTGTGTAACAAAGGTGTCTAAGACATATGGGATACATTGTCTTATGGAGGTGCCCTGGTCTCTGTTCCACCATAGACGATGACTAGACTGCTTAGATTAAAATACGAGACTTTAGACAGCTAAAGGCAAACAAGCTGAGTCTCACCGCATGTGTCCTGTGCATGGACTGCAGCTGCATCTGGGAGGAAGAGGGAGGGTGCTAGGGTGGAAGGGGAAAGAAAAGTTAAACATTCCCAGGATTAAATAAATTATGTATGATGTGGCTGAAGACCATCTTGTCAGACTGAACACCTTGCCATCTGGCAAATTAATGCAAATGAGAGAGTACACAAATTTGATGCAAAAGTAGTTGCAATTCAATTCTAAAAACTGTGTAGGCTTCTCAGAGGTGCTTAAGAGAAGTAAAATGAGCATGCTGATTCAGGGGAATGAAGTTATGCTTTATTACCAAGGCCATGTACTCCATAACGAAAAAGATGAGGATTCTGGGTTTAGGTCACTAATAGCACACAGGGAATGACAGAGTTTGTGGGTTGTCTCTGAAGATGCTGAAGGGGAATCCTTTGGGAAAACACAATAAAGGTATAATTTGATTCATACAATTTAAAACTGTGCCTCATTAAGAATCTTTGTGCACCCTGCTCGAGTAATTCTGTGTAACCTGTCTACAAATAGGATTGGCAACCATGTAGCAGTAGAAAAAGGAATGTTGAAACAAATCAAGGCAGTAAAGTACTGAAAATACAGTAAAAAGTAGAAAGATTGTATGGGAGAGAGAGAGAGAAAAAAAAAATAGCTATACCGTCTGTTATTTATGCTATATGCCTACTTACCTACAGCTGATATTGTTATAGGTAGGGGGACATCTTTTCCTTGCTACTTCATAACTAAGGATTCCCAGAAGCTAGACTTGTTTCCTGGCCAAAACACCAACTACATTTACAAAAACTCTTATGGATTACTATACAGACTTACAGATCAGATGTAGACAGTTTGGAAAACTGAACTTGTTCTGTGAGCAGAAAACAGACCTTATAATTCCATCCTGCTGCAGTGACTGTGGGCCCTGTAGACTCATTCACTCCTCCCATCCAGACACAGAATAAGCACAGCTGTTTCGCAGCAAAGTTGTTACTTAGTTCCATCTCATCTAATTTTTGAAGTTATCAGGCTGTATGCCTTTTACCTCGTCGCTCCATGCTAGCTTTGTGAAATGTATCTGACCTATTTTAAACATCTTGTTTAGAAAGAAATAAATTGTAAGAGGGATTTTATTCTCTTGACTGGGTAGATCTCTACTGACTGTGGAAGGAGCCCAGCATGATTATCTTATTAAATCAGGTGGATCCCGTTCTGTCTTGATAAAAGTACAACCATTGCTGTGCTCTGCATAAAAACAGGCAACTTTGTTTGTGTACTCTTCAATTGAAACCAAGCCCAAAAGTCAGTCTAGTCACCTTTTGCCAGAGTCTTAGCCTGGTTACCTACAGCCCTACATTTTACTGCTAACAGCACCAAACCAAAAAACCTTTCCCCTGACTTCTCTAAGGGGTCTGAGGTATTCTAGGATCATCTTCTGACATCTGGGAATAAACTGAAAACAAGTTGGAAAAAAACCAGAAAGTGTGGGGTCTCCTTTACAGTCCTCATCCAAAACACATTAAAATCAGTTGACGTTAATGGGCGATAGTAATTTTCTTTCATCTGAGTTTTTGGTCTACTTTTTAGGGCTCTTGCATTGATTTAACAAGTGAGAGGTCATCTTTGTTTCTCTTCACTTTTTTGAGTAAGTGTGTCTTACACAACTGAGTGGATTGCTTTTTGTTCCAGTGATGTGGAGAAACATAAAGAAGATTTTCTTTTTTTTTTTGGTGTCTATGTACTTGCAAAGTCAATGAACTTTAAGCTAAAAACTAGGACATATGTAGGAACTTCATAAGGGAAGTTATAGAGTTCCCATATTATAGAGAACTTTCGATGTCCTCTACACACTTCAGGAGTGTATTTTTTAATTCCACCAAAGTTAATCTACTATAACTGAAAGCTAGCATGGTAATTAAACAATAATTTGACACAGAAACACTGTGTAAGGAAAGAGCTATCACCTCTCTAAAGGCTGGGTTACTGCTTGCAAGCTATAGCTGTAACTGAAAATGAATATTTAACATGAATATGCATATGAACTGGAATATTTTGTCAAATAATTTTGACCTTTGTGCAGAACTGAAGCTTGAAGACGAAACAGTATGGTCAAAGAGAGTCAAAAGTCATGTATACACTGTTCATTCTTGGCTTTGTTAACTTCTATAGGGTGGACATAGGATGGAGAAAGTCATCAGAGATCAAATAATGAAGAGATAAAGCTTAATATTTAGCTGTGTTCTAGAGAAGAAAGTTGGTAGTAAAGCACAGAATCCTTCCCTCAGAAACAGTCTTTAAATGAACTGTAGCTTCAAGGCTACATATCCTGGTCCCCCTCTGTATTAACTCTGGGGTTCCTACTGTAACAAACCACGTTATTCTCATTCAGTCCAGGGCATAGAATAATGTCATGCATCATGGAATAATTCTGATGGAGGTGCAGTAACATAACTAGTGTAGAAGACAATAGCGTGTGTAGTGAGAAAGATGTACCACACAAAATGAGATTCTTAAATGGTTTTGAACTTAGGTTTACTGTTTGAAATGAAGAATATGGATGTCCGAATCCAGACATAAAATATCCAAGAATGTGATTAGCTCATTGTACTTAAACAAATGAGCAAAACCCACAGAGTATTTATTGTCACAGTCTGCCACAAGAAGTGGATTTTCAAGCATTGTAGACAGGTCTTAGTCCTGTCAGCTTGCAGAGCTCAGTATGGGTATAGCTACACAGAGTTTATATAATTTGCAGCTCTGAAGCTTCAGTTACACTTTTGCCTCACTTCCCTTACATGTTATGTGATATCCTTGCAGACAACGATACAAGTTTCAACCCTTCTCTGTAACTCTCCTTAATAAAAGAAGACAATGCTGCCTTTGTTGAAAAGGCCTGGGCTTGAAAACATTTAATCAGCTGAAAAACTCCAGTGTTTTCACTGGAAATATATAAGAGAAATTACAGTTTGGAAATCTCTCATTAATCGTACAGGTGCACAGCAGATGGGGTACTATGTGAACCATATGCATAACTTTGGACTGGTCCAATATTGAGGTAGTAAACATTTTTTTTAAACTACCTTCATTGAGACTTAATTCAATATTAAGCTACTGTAATCTGGTGGCCTTTGAGTGTGTACTTGTACTCTCCAAGGCAGGAAGAATTTCTTCCTGGGCAACTAACAAATTTGCTAGTTTGCACCACACAGTTCCTTTTTTGCACAGTCTTATTTACGAGTCCCATGAGAAGTTCACCTTTCCAGATCAAAAATCCTTCTGCACTGTGACAACATCATCTTTCTTGTCCCTTCCATACCCCAGGCTCTAAGGACTATGTACTTGCTTGGAGTACCTCCTAATTATTCTTCAGATGTAAAACTAAAACCACTGTGTGTGAAGTATGTTAGCTGCTGAAGTGAGACACAAGAAATCAATGGCAAGGAGAGGCAGAGGCACTGAGGGGAAATTAAACTCCTTTTGGTCTCATATGGTAGAGGCAAAAATGTGCATGGTAGCAAAAAGTAAATGGAAGATCATGGATGTTGGTATGCATCAAGCTTTGATGTAAATTGGAAGCACGTTCAAGATCAGAGATGTCAGAATTATTCCCCATTGTCTGTAGTCTCACAACACCTGCTGCATGACCAGTTTCTTCAACTCTACGTTTATCTTTACACTAAGTAACCAGCTCAAAGAAACAAAGGTGCAAACTGATTTGGGGACAAATAAAATTCCATATATATTCCTTTCAGCCTAACAATGTATTCAGAGCAACAAACTTAGCTATGAGCAATGCAAGGGAAAACAGCCAGAATTGTTTAATTTGGATGCTCTCAAATTAGCTCTCAGTTTGAGGCTTCTGAAAAATTATCTGAATCTCCAAAACCATTATGTTTCCCAATAAGTGAGCTACCCTGATAAAGGATACAACACTGCACCCAAACCCATGGGTAAATTGTAAAGATGCGTGACCATTTTCTATCGTGGACATGCACTGGACATTTTCTATCCTGCTGATCTCCATGACAACTGAAGTTTATCAATACAGATCATAATTAGGTTATTCACTCTGATGAATTGCAGTGACTTTAGAAACACATTTGAGGTCTGTGCCCAATTTTCTTCAGGAAAGCTACCTTACTTTTGCTAATCAATAAACTTAAACGTGTGGTAAAAGTTTTATTACAGAGAATTTAGTTAAGTGTAATCAGTTTCACATTAAAGTAAAAAGCTTTATATTGTGCACATTGCTAAAGTATTTGTGGTCTTTTAAAAAGCAATGCCGGAACAGTTTTAGATAGATATAGCATTTCTGACAGGATGAGTATATTTACATAGGCACACAAGCACAGATGCAAACATTATATATAAATCAAGATGGCTTGAGCCTTCTGATGTTCTAACTGCTGTTCCATACCAGTTACGGCAATCAAGCCATGATGTTTTAAGTACTGGCATTGAAAGACATTTGGGTCTGAAATATGCAGATATATGTTGCTAACATTTCAATGGGAATTCATAATACACTATTTAGCCTTTCTTTGTGCCTAAACGTCCTCTGAAACAAGGCTGTTAGGGCTCATCCAACCCTTGATAGAAGTGTTGAGAGTGCATCTTTCCATTACTGGTTCTTCTTAAAAAAATGGAAGGAACATTTTCATGAAGAGAACCACATTGTTGAATACAACATGGCACTGTTCTCTCTCTCACCAATCTGAACACCTTCTTGATCTTTCTAGAGAACGAACGTCTATTAGTGGCTTCTCTTTTAATGCAAATGTACCTTTTTACAGTTTGTATCTTGATCTTGTAACAGATGGGGAAAAAAGTCTGTGCTTTGCTCATTTAGGACACAATCTGTAGACAAAGAACTTCATTCTCTAAGGCTGCCACAGAACATGGAGTCAAGTGGAAATCTGAAGTCACCATCAGAGAATTGTTAAGCATGAAACATAGGGACATTTCAAAAAAGTCAAGCTTTTTTTGAAATCAGCAACATAAATCAGTGTTGTATCCTTTCCTCTACCCATACATCCACTGAAAACATAAAATTGCCCATAAAAATACCTTTCAGCAACGTGCACAAAATTTTTAAAGACAAAGTCACCCTATTTTTCATTACTACTTCAAAATAGAAAATAACAGGAGCCAGCCTCCATCATAGAGACATCATCTGTGCAGGTCAAGGCACAGTGGACTTGCACTCTAACCACCTTTTAAGAATTTCAAAATAACAGAAGCAGAGCACTTTTTAACATTTCATTCATCACAGATGATCTTATAACCACAAGAAATAAGTTTTGTGATCGGTGATTTCAAAATCAGATCCTGTCACAGCTCCAGTAAAGCTCTTGTATATAATTTGGAATAGATGGAATTTCCTTTGAAAATATTGATTTGCTGTCCTGGAATATCCCTCTGGCAAGTGGCCCAAGAAATAGCAAAACCACTTTCAAGGTGGACATAGTTTTAGGTCTGATCCCATCATCACTGTAAGAATGTAAAAGATGTGTACTGGATGAAAGGACAGCGTTTAGGTTAGGAAGTTAGATATGACAAAGATGTATGTTTGTGTTTTTCTACTTGCCACAGGCACTGGGGGGGAATTTTGAGTAACCCCTTTAGTGCATCATACCCTCAGCTGTTCAACAGGAATAACAGCTCACCAGAACATTACAAACACTAAATAGTCGGTGCTATTTGGTTTTACAGTAGTTGAGACAACAGAAAATCTATAGATAGATAATCAAAGCAGAGTAAGTTTTTCAATTACTTTGAAAATAAAAGAATCACTGTGTAATATTCTTGCTAATTCTAGTACATAGCCTACATGATCCTAATGAGTACAGTCAATTTTTTTTTTCCAATCCCTACCTGAAAAGATTTGAGGCAAATTAATACCCCTATGCCCCCCAAAAAATCCAAAACAGAAACCAAAAACCCCTCCATCCAACACCCAAAATAAGAATTTCTCTTGGGAAATGTAAATGAAAAGTATAGTAGTTGTGACTGAGAACATTTTTTTTCTAGAGCATTAAATAAATCCATCAAGAATTAATGTCAATCAAACTAACAAATATCTACTTTCCTAGCATTTCTTAGAAATGATAACTAGGTTCTTGCTGATCATGTACTGACACCAAGGGTTCAATGTCTATGTTTCCCATTGTATTTTCTTGTGGTAGAAAAGGATTAGCTCCTTTTGTTGCTGGGTTAGTGGACATTCCAACACACAACTGATAGTACCTGTGGTTAAGAAATTAAAGTGCCATACTAAAGAATATACTGTTCATCAAACATCTGTCATTTTCTTGTAAAAAGTGAGACTTTTGACATGAAGACACTGTCAATAATTATTAATGCTGGCAGTCTGAGCACTTGCAGCAAGACAAAGCAGTAGCAGAATGAATCATTGAGTGTCCAGTGACTTTTTAGGTGAACTGTAGAGGAGTGTTGTTTACCAAAACATTTGTGTAACAACATTTCTTCACCTGCCCTAACCCTCTAGGTTGCACCATATGTTAAATCATACCTACCTATGATATATGCCATGTTTCTCCTTTCTTTCCAGCAAGATGCTGATTGGAGGAATGACGTAGACCTGAATTAGCTAGATATATGTGGGGTTTATTTTCTTTTCATTGAGTTTTCAACATGTGATACAAAATTTATGAAGAATCTGTTAAAGGAAAAGCAGAAACAAGCTTCCCCCTCCCAAATTATACTATTCATGATAAATTGGAAATAAATTAAATAAAGGTTTTTTTTCAGTTAAATGTGTTTGATCCTTGAAAATGAATGAACAAACAAAGACTTGATGGAAGTACGTGGACCTTTTTAATCTTAAGGGTTATTCCAGCATGCTCTTACATCATGCATACCTATTTAAATACCGTAGTGGTTTATGGTAGTGATATGGTAGATGATCTGTCTATAATGACTCTTTCAACAGTGCAATAATACTCATGAAAATAACAGCATGGATTTAAGCTTTGTTTAAGCATTTCTATAGGAATATGTCTTATTGGGGGGGCTGAATGTACTCTCTCTACAACAACCTGACCAAAACCAGGGTGCCTGAAAGCAGATTCTGACACCATGTTACACAGTGTTGGCTGGATATCTCATGGGAAAAAACAGTGAAGCCTTGCCATATCAATTTATCATCCATTTCCTAAAATTCCAGACAAGGGACTGATGTATGACAATCCATGTAAATAATGTGGGCCTGATGTGACACACTGTGTCCCTAGCCTGCCATAGTAGGGTTGTGAATACGTGAGCGAACTGTGAATGCACATTGGGTTCACGGTCTTCTGATGTAGTCCTACTTGGCTTTCAGCATATAGTGTAAGTGTCCCTAAATAATCTACTACTGCTTCAAAATATTTACAAACTATGCCACTGGAGATTGCTAAAAATCAAGCAGTGCTTTCCACTTGAAAGCACATTAAGTAAAAACTAATTGGATGGAATATACAAGTACCAATGCAAGACGCTGTCATTTGTACTATAGGATTAAGTATGTCATGTAAATGACCATGGCACATTATGATTTTTTATGCAATTCATTCACCAGATGGGGCAACAAACCTGTCTGAACTATGCAGACAGTTGTCTTAATTACACTAGGAATACAATCAATATCAATTTAAGCTTCCCAGCATAAAGTATCTCAGAACTTCTCACTCGGATAAAAATTTGTTGCATTTGCATTCCTGGTCATCCTTTGGTTTGATGCTTAATCTGGTGGAATTAATTTGATGGAATTTATGTTTAATTAGGTGGAATTATTCAGGATTTACACAAGATTAATTGAAACCAGAACATGGTTCAAGAAATAAAGATACGTCTTTTTCATGCCTTTGACAGTTCACTCCTAACACCAAAACATAAATAATGATTATGATGACTATTGGGAGGAAGTATGGAATCTGCTCAAGATTCTCAGGAAAAAGAACCAAAAAGAATCATAAAATTAAAATGAACACCAAAAAGGGTGGCTTCTATTTCCAGTTAATTTCTACCTCAGCTGCTTAGATATTTTTTACTAACTTAGTCTCCAATCATTTCAGCCATAAGGAGGAGTATGGATAGTTTTACTATCTAAAACATCAGTAAAAGAAAGATGGATTTATTGTTCTCTCATAATCTGACATGTTTTGAGCTGTTCAGTCTGAAATGGGATCAGCAGCATGCAAAGCAGCTTTGAAGGGGAACTAAATGAAGAAAGATTGATTGGGCATGAGACTAGTAATGAATGACTGAACATACAGGTTGGTAAAATGGAAGTTTATAATCACTAATGTATTTGACTGCAGAAAATTGTTAGGAATTAGCTACATGTTTCCAAGTTTTTGTCATCCTAAAGGTGAAGACTAATGCATGTAATGATCATCATGTTATTTAAAGAGAAGGTCTGATTTTTTATGGTAGTAAAGCACACATTATTGTACTACGAATTATACAAATTATTGGTGTTTTTTTTTTTTTGTTGTTTTTTTTTTTTTTTTTTTTTTTTTTTTTTTTAAAGCAAATCTTATAATCTCTAGTGGCTACACTATATTAATTAAGCATTAGTTACCCAGCAGTGCACTCTTCTGTTGTGTTCCTGTCATAGCTCGCAGCTAACTTCAGTAGTGGGAGTTTTTCAAAATGAATACACAGTGGTAACAATATGTAATTAATCACATCCCCAAGGCTGCTGAAGTCAAATACAGGCTTAAGTGATTTGCAGAACCATGACCATAGTGTCTGTAAAATAGTACTGGAGGTAGATTTTTCTAAATAATTAAAAATAATTAAAAGGTCCTGAACATAAACTTACACCATACATATAAGAAGAAAATAAATCCTACCCAAAGTCAATAGCCAAGTTTTTGTGGGGTGTTCTATTTTCTCTTTGGATGATGGAAGTCCTGCCTAAAGGGTTATTCCAACAAGTGGAAGACTGATACTAGAATAAATCTCAATTGCTGCTGCAAGATACCACATGATATTACCTTCAGAAACAGGCTGAATATCCTTCCTCAACCACAGCTAATCTGTCACACGTACTAAAGGCAAAGTACTTAAATATGTTGTGGAATATAGATCTGGATGGAGAATTTTGTCTAATGGAATGATGTTTAATAGTTTGAAACAGCAAAATAGAACATGGAAAATGCTTAATATGGACCACGGTCTAAATGCCACAGAGATTTCAATATGGTGACATAACCATACTATGATCTGTCTTTTTCCTTCATTGCAACAGCTTTATTTCTGCAGGGCATGTGTGCACAAATATTGAGTGGGTGTCTGGTGTATGTCTGCATAGACTTATTAATTTCTTTTTTTAATTTCTGTATGACTTTTCTCTTGTCAAATCTGTTTGGATAAACAACACTCCACTTCATAACACATACATAAATGCAAGATAAATTTATACACAATCATTTATAAAGTTGCAAAAAAATATGAAAAATAATGACAGCGAATGAAACAGAAAATATGATGTTTTCTCTTGGTTTTGGTGGCTAACTATACACATAGGAAAAATATCAATAAAAACCCAGTCACCATATTGATCAAAAATGGCAAGGATGTTTTATAATCTAGTTAAATCACTTAAGTCTCTGGCATGTTTTGCTTCATATGTGAGATGTGCAGCAGGCACCAAACATGCACTTAGTAGGTTGTAATCAGAACTAGCTCTGCACATCTTGGGTGCTAATTACAGTCTAAGATTCAGTGGATGACTTCCCAGCAGCACATACATGGGAAGTCTTCATGCAAGCTCTAGGCAAACCATGCATACAGTTAACCTATTCACTACACTCTCCTGAGTTTTAATTTGGAGAAATATCCACCTGCAGAATGAATTGAAAACATTATTTTTGTCAGTCAAGACACAGTTTAGAGCAAGCTTCAAGGGCAGTACTTAGGAAGTCTGACTTACAGAGATGAAAAATTGATGTATAAAATTTTAACATTTCATGTAAATGTAAACAAGATGACAGGAAAGAAGTAAAGAAAAATAGGCAGCTGGAGAACATATTTTTCTCTGAGAATTGTAATTTAGATGGATGACATCATTATACTATGAGTCTGGTTACTTAGAGTGAAACTGATCACTGCATAATTTTTAAAAAATTATTACAAAATAAGGATCTCCTACTTTACCCTGACATCTTTTATTTTTATTTAAGGTTTACATGACTTGTTTGTTTATTTTCACCAGGAATTCAGTGCTAAATCAAATAGAGCTGAGAAAAAATTGTAGAGCAAATGTGCATGGTGTTTAGGCTGAAAAGCCAAGAAAACACCAAATGTACTGCCACATATCCTAGTTATAATTTTTATATGGAGAATGATTGCATGCACTCAAAAGGGGAATGATGACCATCTCAAATGGCTAATCCCTGTCCTCTAACGAAGTGGAAACTAACAAAAAAGATGTCAGCTTTAAAAAAAAAAATCACAAACAAAGTTTTAAAACTTCTAAAGAAAAAATTTAGGATTTGTTGTGCATTTTTAAGCAATTCTAGGTGTGTGGGACAATTGTTCAGCTTACCAGAACATGAACATAAGCAACTTTAGAAGATCTTCCTAAATCAGAATTCAGTCTAAAGTTAATGAAATCTTTTCACCAAATCTCATTGTTTTCAATGAATTTTGGACCATGTCCCTGGAATGTATGAAGCACAGCAGACTGTCCCATGAGTATAATAATATTTATGCCTGGTCAGTATGTTAATTTTCAGATAACTGACCTTAAAGAAGTTTTGGGTTTGCTTTTTTAAAGCTTGTATTCATGCTTTTTCCCCCAGGTCTTTTAAAGAAAGGTGAAAGCTGGCATCAAAATGCGCTTTAGGGACTTTTTGATTAAAAAAGGAAAATAAAAATCAACCAAAGCAATTTAATAGATCCCGTGACTCCTTTGGAAAATCAGGTTAATTCAGCTGAGGTATCTTTTTTATTTTGTCTTTTTTTCCTATGTGTATATTAGAAAATTAAATTGATTATTGCTTTATCTGTACTTACAAGTAAATGCTGGATTCATTGCCTCCTATATCAGGTGACTGGAGTTTCTGCACAAGTATCACAATTATGCCAATAAAAAGCACAAAGTTTATCTAAGGGATAAAGAAAGGAAAAAATTATGACAATGATATATTTTTTCAAGTATGAGAATGAGATATTCAGCGACTTGCTGGCTCCATTGCCTTACTGTTCACCAAATTGCAGTCTAGAAGTTTTATAGGGTCAGGAGTAATGGAATATGTTTACAAGGGTCTTATTACTCCCTTTCTAGGTAAAAATAACCCTCTTGCAGCAGCTAAAGGCTCTCTTCAGTCCCAAGCACCAGATAGGACAAACATAAGCTAAAAGGTTTCAATGTTTGTCATTATCAAAGAGTGCAAAGAAAAAAAGGAAAGATCTGTGCAGATAAAAGCCATATAGCAAACATCTCAACAGTAAATTCTTTAACTTCCATTCTCTGAACTAAGGCACTTCTCAGTTTAACAGCATCCATCAAGGTTTCCTTCACTGAGAATTTAGTTTCTCCCCTTTCCTGAAAATCCCAAGTTGTGTCACTTTCCTTCTGCTTGACTGAATCTCTCACAAAATGAGATGTTTTTGGAAGGGGAGGGTGTGTGTGTGTGTTTATGGTCATCTTCATGTCTTTTAGTTTTCTATCATTGTGGGCATCGTCTCTTTCGTAGAATCATGTAATTACAGATATAATTTCAAAAATTTGAACATTAATAGAACCAGTTTCTTTTGGTGCTTTGGCTTCAGATTTGGCTGTCACCAACTCCATAGCTTCTCAACACAAGAAAAAAACAGTGAGAAATTTAAGTTGATCTCTTATTGCAACCTTCTACTCCTGTAAGGAGACCAAGAACTTAAACTAGATGTGAGCATCTCTTTCAGAAGATTTTTCTATTTGATCTGAGGACTATAAATGAATGGAGAAGTCCAGTTGTCCCTTGCTAGGTTGCTTGAACGTTTAATGCTGTCAACACAAGCCAGGTACAACTGATTCGCCAAAGCCAGAATGTGATCCTTCATAGAATATGTCTGTGAAGCATAGAAATTCACATGCTTTGATATCACAAAAGCTCCAGAAATTGGACCTGCTTCATTCCAATATCCTTCAGTGTTATTAGCTAAGTTATCTTTAATATGTCTAAAGGTTACTGTACTTTAGAGAGCTGTCCAAATAGTTAAAAGGACAAGCACCAAACCTGATGAAAACACCTACATGTAGATAGCTACCTGGGAGCTGGATGTCTAAATTCCCACAACAGTCAATGCAGACCTGGCCAATGTTGTCACTGGAGTGTGGAGAGGAACTTAGCATGTCGAGAATTAGATGACTACTTGTGGTAAGCCAAACAGCTTTTTAGGTGCCACTAACTATATTTTCTAGAAGCTCAATTTAATTTCCTAAACGGAGGAGCCCAACACCATTTAAAAATTGCCATATTCTTTTGAGGCAGCAGCTGGAGGCCAAACAGCATTCTTTAGAACATAGGTCTCTAGCATCATTTGAGTCAACCCCAAGACTTCTACCAACTAAAGTGAGCTTAGATACTTTGTTGACATTTGAGCATATTGCACTGTCTGCAATGCTATTATAAAGCTAATATTAGCTAAAACATAACAAAACAAAACAAACCCCCCCCAAAACCAGCTGTGAATTTAATTTCATCCAACAGACACAATTTAGTTTCCCAGTGCCTTGCATCCACACTTGGCCTTCAGCTGCCATCCCAAATGGCACATGATTCCCATAGATCCTGTGTCATATATGCCAGACACAAGCAAATGCTCCATATGCTCTAGGGTCTTTTGGCATTTGGTACCTATGTTTAAGCAAGTGAATAACTCCTTGACTACATAGTCTTTGCTTGCAGGCAGTGCACCATCATTTAACTTGTACAAAACTTCCTTTATAACAATGGAATTACTTAGCATTGTGGATGGCAAATAGTGGACGTTCAGACTGTCCAGTATCCCTGCATAGCTGATGCAGCAGTTTGTAAAGCCATTTGAAGCTATTTACATCAGTTATTTACCCTTGAAAGTGTTGAGGAAGCTCCTCTTCCAAGTAGTACTTACCATGATTGATCCAACCACAGGGCCCTTGATCACCCACCACAAGGCAGTGTTGTCATTCATGTCCCAGCAGCTACAGTCGTTAATGAAAGAATGGGGTGGGGAAAGGGAAGGAAGGAGAAAGGTAAAGATGTAACAAGGAAGTTAAACTTGTAACAATTTTTAAGGGAATGGAGAAAGGGAGATTGGTCTTGTAGTAAAATTATTTTATTGGGATTTAAAGGTACTAGTTCTTTAGTCTGTCCCTGTCATAGCTTTCTTTTACAGCCTTTACCCAACTTATCTGAAAGTAAAGTAAGTATTTTTGTGGCAATTTCAATCGTACCTCCTACTAAACAGTTTAGTCATTTTGGAAAATGCCTTTATGTGTGTTTCTGTGTCTACACACAACTGTAAAATTGTCCCTTTAAGTGAACATCTCAGTAGAAGGGAAAAAAAAGACAGGGATACATTGAAGAGTAAGAGATGGTTATTCCAAAGTTTGATGTCTCAGTTACTTTTCCAGGGTAAACAGATATGAATATTGGTTCCTGACCCTGACATGAGTATTCTTACACATATCTAGTACATGAGGTTGTAGTAGAGCCTATTCACATATAGGAATGATTTTCCAGTCATTGAGTTGCAATTCCTACCAAGGAGCAAGGATTCATCTAAGAAGGTTGAAGTGTTGGACAACAGTTGGGGTCAGCTCCTTTTTTAAACTGTTGGGAGTGGGAGATCATAAACAAAATGGCATTTCTAACTCAGCACTTAAAAATCTTCCTCCAGATTCACCGACGATTCTGCTAAAGTTTGTTACATATAGACGTATTTGGACATTCATTTGTAGAGAAAGATAGAGGGTCCATATACAAATGGATTTTTAAAGCTAGAAAAAGAATAATAATCCCCCCCCCCTCTTATTTCCCCTGCTACACCACCCCCACTGCACTATTTTAAGTTATTAAGAATTTGATTGTCAGTATAAAAATGTCTTTTATTTGTCTCCTCTTTCTTCTCCTCATGCTTCCCTCTGGAAAACATAAAATCACAGACAAATGTCTACTTTGTACCTGCAGTTCTGAGAAGGAGGGTTTCCCTCCCACTGGGACAACAGCCAAAAGTCCCAGCAGTGGTTGTCATGGTGCATTTGTCAGATGCCAAGAAACAATTTGAAAGAGCATACAGGAATAAACCACTGCTGATCTTATGAGAGTTTAATGCAACTTCTGTGTCATATAAATGGTAGTCTGGTAGCATCTGGGCTAAAAAAATCTTTACTTTAAACAAAACTAAATACATGTGCAAGCATGAGGAAGTAGTGCTAAAATTCCATCATCAAAATGTATGTAAGAGAAATCCTAAGCAGCTGAGTGATGTCTGGTTTAGAAATTTCGGTTGAACTTATAAGAAATTTAAGTTGAACTTATTGAACTTATGCAATATTTTACTGGATTCCCATAAAACAAACAATACAGATGTGTGTGGTAGAAATGGTGAGAAGAGAGGAAATTTAGAACTGGGATATTAAATTTGACAAAAATTACATATTTCTGCTTCTATCTAAAAAGCCTAGAAACTTAAAATCCCCCCAAATCTATGGGACTGATGACTGAGATTTTCAAAAGCAAAGTAACATTTCTGAGTTACCTCATTTTGGATGCCCAACTTAAAATATTTGAAAGGACACAAATGTTCAGAGGAAACTTCTCACTCATCTGGAAATCAAGCTTTTTTCAGTTATTAACAACTGTGTGCCACAAAACAAAAGCACGCAAAATTATCTTTTTAATTCTTATGCATTTATAAATCAGGTGCCCTCTTTTGGAGATTACCCACTATATGCACAACTCAACCTCTTTAAGATGCACATTAAATCTACCCTGAAAGTCTTTAGTGAGTTGACCAATGTTGGAAGAATCTGGACAAATTATAATATTAATCTGGCTGTACAAACAGGCATTGATGTTTGGCAATTTCTCTGTGTGGATAAGAAATGAGAAGGGACAGAATCTATCTGCTATAGTTCCATCCATCTATATTCAAGAAATCTACAGCCCAGCTAATTGTCCTGGACTGTGGTTGGGACAAAGAGACAGCTGGAGGTTGTTGTTGTGGTTGTTGTTGGGTTTTGGGGTTCTTTTGTGTTTTTTTTGTTTGTTTGTTTGTTCCCCCCCCCCCCCCCCCCCATCACTCCCTACAGTTGCCTGTTCTTCTTAGACCTAGACCTTTCCTTCTTTCTACAGGATGTGTCCCCAGCCAGTTCAGTTGTCACCATCTACCTTGTGGATGTCAAAAAGGAATCAGACCAAACTTATATAGAGGTTTTTCAAGGACTTTTTTTGGTCCAGTTTCTGGGACATAGGATGGATGTGGTGGAAGAAACACCACCTTCTCAGATGAACATGACCATAAGGAAAAAAAGCAACGCACAGCAGAACAGTCTGTAATATCAGCCAACAATCTATACTACACAAACAGGCTTCCTAGGTTCTTTGAAATGCATTGCTCCAGTGGAGGTCAGACACACAGGACTCTTTTCAGGATGGATGAAGGAAAGGGAGCCACTGGGATGGGGGAAAGATGTGATTTTCATTTGAAAGGCCAGAGTCTGATCTCTGTTACATCTCTGGTGTACATCTGGAATAACTCCATTTAATTCAGTAGCACAGCTCTGGATAAACAGACACTTGCATTTATCTCCACAAAGCTGTCACTTACAGTGATGTGAATCAGGAGCTGAAGTCAAGGGAGCTCTGCCAGTTTTATAATGAGCAGGCAGGAGGAGACTCAGAGTCTGTATTTTAGTCCATGCTTTTGTGACTATGGTTTCCCAGTTCAGTGATTTCTGCAATGTTTTCAGGCTCATGCTGGCTTCTCCCCCACCCCCAGAACAATGCTTGCTGATTTTTAAAAAGTAACCACTGAGACGCTCAGCTAGAATCTGTCTAAATGTGTTGCATGCTAAATAGCTTCTCTAACTAAAAGAAAGGAAAGGGTTTTTTTTTGTTATTTTTTGTCCTTCTTTTTCTTTCTGCAAGACATTCCCCATACCCACAAAATGCAAGGACTGTTTAGACTCCTAAGAGAAATTAATGCATTTAAGACCAGTGTTGTAATCATAATAATGACACAACAGGGGTTTCTGGCTTGTTTTGCATGGAAAAAAAAACCCATTTAATTTGTCTTAATGTCAAAATAGAACATTGGGTCAAAGCACTGGCATCCCCAGTGGAGGAAGGGCTGTATGTGCTTTCCAAAAGAGCATGAAAGTACAAGGATGAAGAAAACCTGACAGAACAGTGAGTCTTGTTCAAATTCTGGATCCAGGTATCTCTAGTATAAAGCAAAATTAAAACATAAGTCTAAATCTCTCAGAAATGGGGCTTGGGTGCATAATTACACCTTTCACTCAGATCAAGGTTTTCACTGCTGGATATTCCAAATTTTATTCAGTCTCCCTCATTCACATATTTTTCTAACATTTCACTAATTTCAAACATAGCTGTCATGAAAAAAACATTGCTAAGTTTATATTTTCCAGGTGTACATACATGTCCATTCCTACTAGCTATGTCTTCTGCTTTATCAGACCACTCAATCTACAGACTACCATCAGTGTAGGACCATCTCAGGAAACAGGCTGTCCTTCTGGACCTTTAGAAAAGGATACAGGATATTTGCAGCATTTTTCCCTACCAAAAGAGACCATTTGGCTGGAATCTACCCTCTTCAATCCTTTCTGAAATTATTCAATTTCCTCATTTTTTTGTTAACACAGAAGACAGGATGTCTCACCCCTACTCATCTCCTCCACTAGATTTGTGGAAAAAACTCTTCAATCTAAACTCCTAATTGTCGTTGTAAATCAAAGCTCATCAATGCCTTGTGCAGATTTGACTCATCGCATCAGAGGTATCTGTAATAATTTCTACAGCTGAGCTCATCACCTATGTCTTCCTTCATAATCAGTCAGAAAGGAGCAATCACAGGTGTGATTCACCTAACAGTTCTTTTAAGATGAGATAAACCATATCCTGGACTCCACTAATTTAACCAAACAGAGAACGAAGGGCCACTAGGCCAGCTGCATGTTTACAGGGTAAGATGCCTACATCTTCTTTTATGAATTCACCAGTGCAATAGGGACATGAACATCGAACTATGGCTATTTATGCAGATGAACAGGAAAATACTCTAGGTTGAACACTGGACCTAAACTACTTGCATGCATAAATCAACATCAGAAATTGAAGGACAAACTATAGTACTGTTTCATCCTTGTCATCATACTGAATGCATGTGAAATGATTTCCCATGCAGCAATACCTACCCAGTATCATCAAAGTGAAGTCTCAGCACTGCCCAGACAGTGACACAAATTGTTGGGGTACCTGCAGAGATAAGATGGTGATATTAGCAGTCTAGACACATTTATTACTCAGAGGTGAGTGCTTTTTGCAACATATCCACTGAGGTTTTATTTCCTAATAGCACTCATGCATGAAACAATGCAAGTCATTACATTAATTCAGAGCTCTAGAAACATCTATCTCAGTCAGAGGATGGGTTAGTTTTGGTGGGATTGCAGAAGCAGAACTGGTAACAGGGATAAATGATGTCATTTCAGGTCATTATTGCTCAAAGTTGTTGTACTGCATCTTATTGCATGAACTGTAAAACATAGTCTGTACAAAATAAAACCAGGAACATCAGTTTCTGTGTCTAGAGCTACTGTAATTTTGCAATAATTTCAGAGTGGCAGATGTTGAACTGTAATGACATTACATTATTGTATTCTTTGTATTCTTATGTGGTTTTGTCTTAAATGATTTATGTGTATTTAATTTTCTTTTGTTCTTTTATTTACTTATTCAACCAAAACAAATCAGTAGAGGATATTTTTCCTTTATTCAAAGGATAATTTCACTTTTTTCGTGAGAAAAAACAACCCCTTAAAAGAAAATATGGGGAGCAAGGATTTAATTTCTATTTCAGACATTTCTTTACTCTTTAAAAAAAGCATGTAATATTATGGAACAGTAAGAATCCACTGAGAAGCCTGGATTTATTTTCCTTTCTGGAAACAACAAAAGTGCAGTTTTTCAGGGAAATATTTTTATAAAATAATGCGTTCTTGCAAGAGAACTTTGTGCAAGTTGTATCTATATTTTATGTCAAATAAAATCTTTGATTAGGAAACTCCCTACATTTATTCAGGCACCACTGGAAAGATAAAGTGCTAAAAAGCAAACAAAACAAGGACCTTGATAACCCCAACTTGCGGCAGTGAAAGAGACTGTCGTAAACTGACAGGAACAATTATGCTTCATACATTTTGCAAGGCTGTGTTGATGTCACATTAATCAGTCATTCGACTGAATCCACTTAAGTGAGTCTCTGTCAAATCTTATATTCCCACTATCAGAAATAAATATATCCCTGTTAGACTTAGATGACTGATGAAGCCCCTTTAAAAAAAGCATACATAGAAATATTTGAAAGGAAAATAATAAAAAGAAATAGAATGACAGGCTTTGGGTAGAAGAAATCATGCGTGTTTAATCTAAACTGAAGTCTGCTTTTTGTACATGAGAATACCTAGAAAACATTGAGATCTTTGTGCAATTAACAGATGCTCAATAATAAAAATAATCTTTAAATATCAAACGGTCTCATGTGCTATCTAGTTTGCACTGATTTGCACTATAAAAATTTTGAAGGTATGAATAGTGTTCCAAGTCTGAAACATGGGCAAGAATGCAGAATTACACTAAATGTGTCATAAAAGCATGTTTTGGATCAGTTTGGAGTTTTGAACCATCTGCTATATGAATATACATAGACTCATTTTTCTTTACATCAAAAGATATATATATATATCTTCATCACCTTATTTTCAGCTTCTAAGTAACATTATAAAACAGACAAGCCTCACAGGCTGAGAATAGAGCTAGTGGTGCTGACTGTGTCTCTGCCCTGAGTAAGAAGCAAGGAGTAGGCATTATGAGCGATCTCCGGAAAACCAGAGTCTGTCTGGAGAACTTGTCAGCATATTGTATATTGAAGAGAAAAAAACCTGTCTGGATCGACACAGCCATATGTCGTTCTCATTAATCAAGTGAGGACACTGATGTGCTCAGCACATTTTAAGGAAAAGATAAACATCCAGATGCTACAAAATGCTGAGGTCTTGCTTATTGCTGCTTCACTGCACCTCCCTCCCCACCAGCTCTGAGCTTGCATCCAGAGTCTGGATGTGCTTCTGTTGTTGTAAAGTGCCAATTGTTCCTACCAGGTCAGGGCAACTGCTATTCAAGTTGAAACATGCAGGAGTTGAGAAAATACTGTATTTAAAAAAAACCCAAACCCAAACCCTCCACATTTGAGATTGTCTTAGTGTTATTAATGAATATTATTGATACTGCTTTGAATACGAACAGTTAGATATTATTTATGGTATTCAATTCAAGAACAAATATTTTGAGGTTGCATTACAGAATGAATTCTTCTGGGTAATTCTTTCATTACAGAGACTGATTTAAAAAAAAATACCCTCAGTTAATACGCTGTGTTGCAATATTCTCATATTTAGACAAACCTATAGACATGAAATCTGTGCAAACTTAAGGCAACCCAATCTCTGATTTATATTCAGAATGCAAAGATTTACACATTGTTTTCGTTCATAATTGTCACATTTTCATGTACATAGCCTTTGAGTTCTCTTTGACAACAGCCCTATATCTCAGCTGTAATGTGTTTATACATCTGTGGATAGTATAAGGGAAACTTTGAACATCCTTTTCCAATAGCCTTTTCCAGTAGCTATCCTTTTCCAACAGCCTTTACACGACATAGTTTTTTTCTGATCACTTGTCCTCTTCTATCTTCTCTATAACTTTGCTCCTATTGTAGGAAGTCTTTGTTGGGAGATAAGAATTTTTGTCTATGTGCAGCTGCCTCAGGAGGGAAAAAGGAAAACCAGCTGTGGATTATTTGAAAGTTCAGGTTACATGAGGATGTTTTTTTCAAAAGATAATAGTTTAAGGCATGTGGTCCCTATATAGAATTTACACCTAATTACGCAGGGTTATTTCCAGATTATTTTAGAAGTGTTCTTGTTTTAAGTATGAAAATTAAGCTTAACCTTCCTAGGGTACATTTAAAATGAATGTATTCTTCTGCATTCACCATCTGACTTCTGCACAAAATCTTCAGCAAAGAACTCTTTGAATTAACATGTTGCAGCAATCAGTTTACCTCCAGAGGCCAGAATGAAAAATAGTTACACTGGTTATCATCGTACAGCTGGCCTTCTGAACCAAATCTTGGTTTTCCCCATCCAGTTAGGATGAGCATATGTGGATACCCCTTGAATACATTTTCAGTTTAGCTATTGTCTGGAAGAAAGACATAAATGAAGTAACAGAAAATGGACTAGACATTGTATTGCAGATTTGATTAAGCTGAAGAACTTGGCATTAGGATCATATATTGTAGAAGGCTTTTCTCAGTTGTGGACTACATCTCTGCAAGAGATGCAGTGTCCTCCAGATTTCAGTTCAACTCTATTCAGACAAAAAAGCACAACACGGTTCAGTCTGCAGTCGTACTTCTATATAAAGACTAAAACTACAATTTGAAATGTATGTGGAAATATTAGATGGTTTGTGAAGCTGTCTTGCACGCAGACACACTTTAGACAAGAAATGTCACATACCCCAGCCAATAATAGTGTACCAGTAGAAATATCTCCTCTCAGGGAAAAAAGTTTCTACCAATAAAGTGAAAAGGTACAATCCCTCAATGAAAAGCCAGAAGTAGTTCGACATAACACAGTAGTGAAAAAACACCATCACTGCTTTGCATTCCACCTGCAGAGAATCAAGAAAAATAAAGTTATTTCCATGTTGTTTCCACCTAAGAGAGAGAGAAAATGCTTTCAACCTCTCCAAATCTCTTAGTGAAAAGAAACACAGCTGGTACTAGTTTTATACACTTTTAATAGTAAAGTTTTAAAAGCATGAGAAGAATGTGAGTTGCCACTTAAAGATCAAAGCTTGAAAGGGCAGGTAGCCCATTTTATCAGTAGGAGGTGGTCAACGAGCATCTGCAGACAGCTTGAGAACATCTTGTGTTGGTGGGAGTTCACATCGTCAATGAACGCTAATTGCTAGATTTAAGCCCCCTTCCAGGGATTAAGTGCAGAGAAGAAAAGAATCCAGTTGCGTATTGAGAAACCTAAGGAAGGATGTGAAATAGCAGGACGATTGTGGAAAGCTCCCCGAGTGGGATCAGAAAGGATGCACCCTCCTGTGTGCAGCTGAGAATTGTACTTCCTTGCCATTTGCGGGTGTTGTCACTCAGGGACAGAAAATGAAAGTGTAAAGAAAGCAGAGTGATTTACTGCAAAACATAATGGAAGCTTTCATTCGTTTACTGGGGGGGGAAAGCAGCAGACAAAAGAGAAAAAAAGACAAAAAAGACAGAACTGGGGTTGTTTAGTCTGGAGCAAAGGACACTCAGGGGAGACCTTATCGCTCTCTATAACCACAGGAAAGGAGGTTGCAGTGAGGTGGGTGTCAGTCTGTTTTCCCAAGTAACAAGAGATAGGACAAGAAGAAACAGCCTTACGTTGTGGCAAGGGAGGCTTAGATAGAATATTAGGAAAAATTTCTTTACTGAAAGGGTTATCAAACGTTGGAATATGCTTCCCAGGGAAGTGGTTGAGTCACCATCCCTGGAGGTTTTTAAAAGATATGTAGTGTAAATGTGGCACTTAAGGACATGGTTTGGTTGGACTTGGTAGTGTTAGGTTTATGGTTGGACCTGATGATCTTTAAGGTATTTTCCAACCTAAATGATTCTGTGATTCTATGATTCTATGACAAAAGCGTTAGGTTCAAACCAAGCTCTACCCTCACCCTGTGAGAGTAGAACAGTTTTTCTAGCATTCCACCCCAGAAAGACATCATTAGTCTTACAAAAGTAGGACTTTAAAAAATAAAAATAAAAATCAGCTCCTCCCTGGGGCAGTGGGATGCTCATAGTTTTGACTGGTTTCCACTTGCACTGGGCCAAATCTACAACCAATATGTTTAAACCATCAGATTCAGAGTTTCTTCATGGAAGCTCTACTAGGGCTGAAGATCTGGTCATTAGATGGTTGATTTTAACATATTTTATACTTCAAGTGTTTCAAAACAAAGAGGCAGATGAGTGGTGATATTAGAAGAGTGGTCTGAACAAAGTACAGATCTAACATGGAGAAGAATTAAAAGCAAAAGCTAGTTTCAATGACAAAGAAAAGGCTGACTAAGAAACTACACAGCTGCACTTTCCTTGTGGAAGTGATTCATAGGGAATTTAGCTCATAACTGCATGGATAAAGGAGATCTCAGTTTGAGAACTCACTGTAATTCCATCATAATTACACTCGGTGAGCTGATATATCAAATCAAATACTAGCCTCAAATGTGAAAGGAATTGGGATTTATATGTAATATATAACTAAGTGCATCTGTTTAAAGAGACTGCTTTCCATGAAAACACACACTTCAGAGACAAACATGTGGCTAATACTAATTTTTTGAGAGTGTGATTGTCAGGGGTATTTTCTATGTCTGAATGGTCACCCTCTCTACATGACTCTGCCTGACATTCAGACCAAATAAGGCTCTAGAGAAAAAACAGACCTTCAGATAAAGGAAATGGCTTGTGTCTGCTCTCATCCTACCTGTCACTATGCATATCTGTGAAAGGGAGAAACAGCCTGAGTAGAGTCAGAAACTAAAACCTGTATGTTCATCCTGAGGGACAGACTGCTGGACACTGATTACATAATGAGATGTAACATCCACAGTTTTGCTGTGAACTGGGAGAGAAGTTTACCACCAATTACCTTATCTCCTAGTAGCTTCTCAATCTATGATACTCAACTGCTGCCTGCTTCACTATTTTTTGTTATGTCTTGCTGAAAAAAATAAAGGAAAGGAAAGGCCTTGGCTTTGGTTTTACTTACTGTTGAGATAAAGCAGTGGTTGCCATCCTGTTCAGCATAAAGAACCCCATCTTTAATGAATACGGATATTGCACGTAGGATGAATGAAACAAAGAGATTCATGTGGATAAAATTTCGAGTGCAGTGAAGCTTCCTGGAGAGGAAAGAGCAAGGGAGAGGAAAAAAAGAGAAAAAAAAAGAAAATACTTTTCTTTCATGGAAATAGTATACTAGATCTATGTGTACCCATGGCCATAGTACCTTGGTGCTAAGAATAGCAAGATCTGAAAGCCATGGGTGTGGATAGTGCAGACCTAAAACAGGACCAAGAAGAAGGTTTGGAGATTTTCCTGTAAAAGCTTGTAGGGTAGCATAAAATAGATCCAGTTCAATGCAGCTTCTGCAGTTGCATTTACAGCCTACCGAAATGTGACTACTGGAGTGTGTTCAAGCTGGGGGAACAACTCTATTAAAGCATCTCTCTTTTATTCTACATCTGGTGAGATAAAAGCTTAAACATTGTTTTGGGCAGATGAGCTCAAGTTTCTTTTCTCCAGTGACTGAACAGCTCACTGCTCATGTCCTGACTCACCTGAAACGACACAGGATAACCATTGCAGTGGTGAGGGAGACAAGAGAAGTGCTGTATCCCACTGTGTACAGAGCCTTCACAGACAGATAGTAGTAATCCTTGGGAGGCAAACAACACACAGTTAAACAGTTCACCTATGGTCACATCTTCTTTACCTTGTCAATGTGCAGGGGGAACCATAGGCAGGAGTTATTTCTTGAACAGCCTGGTTTTCTCCTCTTGGTTCCGCTGAGAGCTCACTGTATATTAGAGCATTGCTCAATGTCTGGCATACCCTTGGGTCTGCATAGCATGAAGCTTATTTGTCAGGGAGCTAGGAAAGGCTATATATAGCTCTTTGCCCACTGTGCATGTATCTGTAGAATAAAAGTAGTTGGCTAAAGGGATTCCTTAGTTAATGGAAGAAGAATTGGGGCCTAACCCATGCTTCTAGAAGCAGCATCAACAGGAAAAACTCATATTCTAGAAATGTTCAGCACAGGGCTAGGAAGGATTTAAATTACACTTCTCACATTTTTATGCCCATAAATACCTGATTGTTTCATGCTAATCACCATCAGATCAGAACATGACCAGAGGCTGGACAAAAAGCAGCCTGCTGCTCCCCCCCTTCATTTGTTTTTAATTAGAAGATTAATTCCCACCTGGTTATCGGACTCTGTTTCATTTTCATCAAAGCCGCAGGCATCATAATAATGAGGAAAAGGTTCAGACCAGCCATCTTCAGTGCAATTTCTGCTGATGTCCCCTATGCCAAGTACAGTTGGGAATGTGATATTGCTGAAGCAAACCCCAGGACATACCCTCCCTCCCCTTGGTACATGACCAAAGAAAACCCCACAGTACTACTGGAGGTAATGTTTATCTGGCTATCCATAGAAGACTTTAATGGCATCTTGAAAGTTTAATGACATCTTTAATGACTCAGTTCTACAATAAGCATCTGTGGATGTCTACTACTACATCTGGTCACCAGAAAGCAAAAGAGATGTAAGTAGCATATGCAGTGCCTCCAGGCCACCGAAGAACTTATTCTCAAGTCAGGGGTCAGCTAAATGTCCATTTCTCTCCATTGACTCTGAAAGGCATCTAGGGAATACAGCTTCAATGTGCATATCTACACTTGAGATGGCTAAAGGGTAAGTCCAGTGTTTAAATATAGGCACTTTGTGCTATTTAAAATGATCGATGTCTGATGCATATGCATGGGACTGGCCAGAAAACACAAGGCTAACGTGATTTTTTTGAGCGGCTGCTGGAAGACTGACAGGATACTGTAGGATATCTAAAATAGCCACTATACGCTTATGGTGACGTAGCTGGATTGTTCTCCTGTAGTCAGGTAACATGTATCCCACTCATTTATCTTCAAGCCTAGGCTCTGATCGAAGGTGACTGTGATAAGGGTCTGTAGGAAAACAACGGAAAGATGGAGTGGGAATCTTTTCCTTGTCTCTGGTCTCTGTCTGTCATAGCATTATGTTCATTTATATCTCTGGATGCCCATTGTGGCTTCAGCTGGCAATTTCAAAGCTGTTTCAGAACTTTACACATTCCTCTGCCTATTATTTGTTCCAAACCTGGTTTACAACCTTACTCTGAAGCAAGTGTTTGCAGGGAGACTCAAAACTGACACAGAGAAAACCTTGTTGTCTTTGTCTCTCCTTTTACCCTAATTGCTTAGTTAATCTCATAGAAGGACTAACTCCTAAATGGCTTTCATTGACAGTCAAAAGGCTTAGAACTGTATTGGGAAGCAAGAGCTGGGGATAGAAGAGGAAAGTGTCTCTTGACACTCTGTTATTGAGGCTGCCTAAAGTGGGATGGCCCCCACGGTGTTCTTTTTAAGCACAGTTATTCTTGCCAGAGCTCAGTGACCTGGCTGAAAAATTAGAGCTGGGCTGATGGCTGCACTATTCCTCTCCAGCACAATAGAACAGTTTCCATTTATTGAACTATTACAGTTTTTGGAGTTTGAGCTGTACCTTGAGCAAAATTGATGGAAATTTCCAAGTTTGGGTTTCGTTTTTTTTTGTGGTTTTTTTGTGGTTTTTTTTTTTTTTTTTTTTTTTAATTAAGGTTGTGCTGCTTCACATTCTTAGAGCAATTTAATCAAGTAGCTCATCACACTAGCAGTGACCTTAATTTTAGAGAATCTGTTTGCTATCCATGCAGCAGAATATATCTATTTAATCACAGTGTTCATCTAAGAACTTTGCATTACTTGGCAAATTTTGGTAAATTACTCTTGCACATTCATCCCTAGTTTTCTGTGGAAAATAACCACTGAATCATGGTGTTGACTTTCTTTAACACCATTTAGTAATTACTGTTAAGCAGGTAGATATAATTTCTAACAACATACTTGCTAGATTGCAAGGCTTAATAATGGAGGAATAAATTTTCATAATACTGCTAAAAGTAATGTACCAGAAAATGTGTCACCATAATTAGAACTGATTAGAAAATAATACCTAAATGGCAGGAGAAAAAAGGTTGGAGCTTCCTTTTTAACAGAGTTAAAATAAAAAGAGAAACATTCCATGGTTCTGTTTCTTACCTAGGGGAGACTGGGCTGTGCCTTCCAGCAGGTCATAATCACCTATAAAAGTCAAAATTCGGTATGAAAATTTTTCGATTGTGTTTTCTGTTAGAACCCAAACTGGTCTCTGCAGAAATCAGTGAATAGAATCTAACTGAATTTTATTTGTTTGGATCAGGCCCAAAGGCAAATAAATAATTGATTTTGTCTTTTCAGGAAGCAAACAAAGAGTTTTACCTGTGACTTTAACTCAGAGCTGAACTTATAAAATTACAAATTGTTACTGCAAGCAGCAAGCACATAGCTAAAAACACATGCAATCAAACTAGGACTAATTTTATTGTAAAATTATAAAAGTCAAATGTTGTAACTTTAGAAATTCACATTTATAATCCATAGATATCTAAGTATGGTCAATTTTCACATTATTCATGAAAGATTGTTTCTATCAAGCATGACAAAGAGCAATGATTAATTGGTTTTAAGTAAGATAGTTTTGTAGTATCAAGTTAGATCACATTGATTTCTAGAAAGAGATTTTTACTTTCACTTTTTATTAAAGTGTTACAATGAACTACATGTATTTAGTATCATAATGGTTTAGGTACAAACAACTTTTCAATAATCTATTATTATCATATACTCTGCATACAATTTTTGAGAACAAATGTACATAGGAGGTAGACAGCACAACTGGTTCTTACCCGCATGTGTTTGCCCCAAGTTATCTACTTCCCAGCCTGAAATTAGAAGAATAAAAACAATTAGTTTGATCTTGATAGTAGCTTATTTCTCATTAGAGGAGTGGATGTAGAAGTGCCCAGATCAGAACTGCAAGAAAAATTTGTTCAAATCTTATTTTCCAGATCAATACTGTGTATTTATGGCTGGAAAGTGGTTTTCATAAGATGGTCGATTGCATTGTATTGTTAATTCTCTCTTTATCATGGAGTTTCATCAAACTCTAGGAAGGATATGAAAAAGTGATGAGGGAGGGTTTTGTTGTGGGTTGATTTTTCTTTTCTCCTTTTTTTTTTAGGAGTTCAGCGTTCTTAAATAAGAAAGACCCACACATTTCCAAAATATTTTGCCAAAATCCATGATGATTTGTATACCAAAACTATAAAATGTTACAATGGGAAATCATAAAAGTTTGGGTTTGTGTTAAATATTTTCCTTTTTCTTTCTTTTGTCCTTCCAAAAGAAAATGTTGGGATTATGTCAAACCAATTTCCTGAATTGCACTGAAGTCAGACTTTCCTGAATCATCTATATTTTGGCTCAAACTTGGCGTTGGGGGATGCATAAAGAGGAGCTACCTTAAGCCACCGAGTGGTGCTGATGTATCATGCACAGAGGGACACCAAGTAGCCTGACACAGCTGCAAATAGCTCTGCCAGTGGCCCATCGATGAGTGAAATGTTTTTCACTGACTGTTAAGTGCTTTGATTATCTTAGTTCTGTATCCCCTGGACTAACCAAAGGGCTTTAGGTTGTTCTTCTTTAACCCTGAACATATGGCCAGATCTTAACTAGTGACTGGAAAAGCTATTCACCAATTTGTGAGAGAGGGTTTTTATTAAAAGTGAAATCCAAAGGAATGGTTTTGATTCTATGTGAAGTACAGCATATAAGGAAATAAAACAGTAAAAGAGCCCTTTCAGCACAGTATAAATGCATTTTATATTTTATACTTTTCAAATTCTTTATCATGTAATAATTTTAAATTCAGTGATTTCTCTCCTCTTAAATCAGATGTGCTTTTTGATCTTCTAATGTAGAAAACAGAGGATTTAGTGTGAAGATTATGGTGGGAGTTTAGAAAGTTAAACAGAAGCATCAGGTAGGCTGTACTGTGTCTTTGAATGGACGCATTCAACATCAAACCTACACATTCAACCCACCAGTTACTCTGGAGGGTTAAACCTGAAAGCCACTATGAGAACACCCTTGGTCTCCTGGCTTCTTGCCCAAGTCCAGCTGCTTTCAAGATTTAACATATGAGAATTCTTGAATATTTGACAATATTGGGAAGGTGTACTAATTCTGAAGAGAAGTCACCAATGCTCTGAGCAAGTATTTTCCAGTGAGTATCATTCAACCTGCTGCATCAGACTAAATTACCAGATGTAGCAGGAGTTCTATGGCTGTGCTAGAGATCATTGGCAGAATAACAAGGATGCCTCTGCAGAAGATTTTGGAAAGACCTGTTTCCCTCCTGAGCCTACAAAACCCCAGGTTTATTAACAGTGATATAACTCAGATATGGATGCCTATGTTGCTAAAATCTGAATTCAGAATACCAACTTTAGCATAGCCTGTGGGAATTTTTACCTGTGGTTTTATTAGGCAGTGAATCAAAGAGCAAGCCAGTGTTCCTTTATCGTTATCCTTCATAGTGTCTTTCATAGATTGTTGACACTTAAATCAGTAGCTCAGAATGGAATTGGTTCCTTACATGAGATTATTTTACTCAATAGTCTGACCCACAGAAGCAGGATAATAAGAAGCTGCTAAAAACCTCCAAAAATTTTTTGACTCATAAAAATCCAGTTTTAGTTTACTAGTTGCACGGTGTGGCTTCAATCCTGAAATGTGGTGTTAGAAAATTGTGGGAAGAAGACCAGGCCAATTTTAAGTAGATTGAAGCCTGATGTTCCTGGCATATTCCACCGATGGCTCAGAAAAATATATTTTTGAAACTTAAATGTTTTAATTTTAGCTAATTTTTCCTATAATCTAAAAAACTGAAATAAAAATTACCATTATTTCACTCTAAATATGGGTGGTAGGTAGTCACATTGATGTTAAAATATTAGATTTTAGTTTTATTATTGCATTTTATTTGTGTTTGAACATCATGAAAGGATTCACATTTTCAACAATGTTAATTTTCTGATTGCTGTAGGAACAAAATCGCTTTTTCTACATCTGAGTCCTGGCTAATGTACTGAAGAAGGTTCCAGTACAATCTTTTACTATACAGGTTTTTAGGCTTGATCCATCAACTTAATTTTCACTAATAAATTAAGCTACTGCAAAGTCAATTAGATTTACAGTGAACATTATGCTCTGAATTACAACTAAAAGTCAAACTTCGTCTAATGAGTGTTGTGATAACAAACGCACAATTCTATGTGTGTATATATGCACATATATAAATACATATATAAGCACACAATGAAGGAACATACAGCCACCATCTGGCTTTAAATTCCTGTGTGCTGCTGCTGCCACCCTTCTCTCTGACACCATATGTTTATGTATCCTGCACCAGAATATGGATGTTTACATGACAGATAACTGTGCCAATGGCTATGTTTGCTCACACGTATTAGAGAGCAATGGAGTTCATTTGGATTATTTCTGTGTTTAATATTTACCATGTCTATGTATATAGGGGAAAATCTGAGCTTTCATTGGAGCTGGGATTGTAAGAAATCCAGATATAGGGCAGACCCTCTCATCTTTCAGATTATTAACCTGAAATTGTACTACTGTGTTTGTTTGTTTGTTTGTTTTTTCATCTGAGTGCCTTTCTGACTCTAGAGCAATCTCAGCAAATTTACTCTGGTGTCAGTGACATAATGGGCAAAACTGTAGGGCACCTTGCTGCATGGGCTTTCACACAAGCCCTCTCATTGCCTTTCTCTTAAGACATAAACAGTGAGAAACTGGTGCATTCAGTTTTTTTGAGGAATCAGAGAGAGCCCATCAGGATGATTCTATGACAGTCTAGATAAAGTATATTAGTTTCTCAGAAATGAAGATTAAATAAAATACACTTTTCATCTGCATTTTGACTGGAAACCCATTTTTCAGGGTTTTAATTCAAGGATCACAGTCATGACCTACATGAATGACACCTGTGCTCCTCACATGTAGTTAAATAACAGTACAGACCAAACTATGTGAAGATGGAGTGAACAGCAGCTATTAAGCAGTGTCTTAGAACACCATCTATTAAATCAATAATTGCTCACATTAGTCAATAAACTCCCAAGGAAGCTAATATTATCCTTGACAAAGGATGGTTTATACAGTATATTGACGGATAGTGTTATTCACTATTTGACCAGACTGAATAGGTAAGTGTCACTCTTTGGGAAGCAAAGCAAATTTTCCATTAGTGCTTTAACTGGCATTATTAATTAGATGTTATTTACAGTACTACTTAGAGACCCTAGAGAAGATCCATCAGGATGTTGAATAGTCAGTTCCAGAGACCAAAAAGAGAAATCAGAAACATGAAATATTGCTTATTTCTATATTCTACATCAAGAGGTGAAAGAGAGGGGGG
>NW_020799095.1:49396328-49427958 GCF_003259725.1 Athene cunicularia | reverse complement strand
GGAAGTCAAAGGACTTGCCAATGGCTTCCCATAGAGTTAGTGGCAGAGACCCAGACCTTTCATGCCCTTTTCTTGCACATCTATCAAACTTTCTCCCTTGGTTTTCATTTGCTGAGTCCCAGAAAGTGTAACTATCTCCTCACTACCCTTCAGCTGATGATAAATTTGATGCAAGCAATTGTTGCTTCTGGTTTCAAGCGAACTGGACTGATAAAACTAAAGCCAAAAAACAGCCGGTGTACGATGAGCCTCAGAGCTCAGTGCAGCCTTTTAGATCTTCTCTTTAGTGCCAGACTTGTGCTGGCTGCTTTCATGTCAGCTGGCATGGCAACTGCTTTATCTCCCATAGGTTTGTTTATCTGAACACACTTGCATTTAACCCTTTTGTTCCAACATTTGTCCCTTATTAGTGGCAGGGTAGGGAATGAAAGGCTTCCAAAACTATTCTGTCCTGAAATGGCTGGCCCACACTTTTTCCTTATTCCTGTTACTGCCATCTCAGTATTATGAGTTGGAGGACTGGTCCACATAGGTAATCCTTCAAAAGGTTGAATTTCAACAGCATTGAGATCAATGTGCAAAGCTCGCACTGTTTTTACTGCGTGTTAATTCTGTACCTTCAGAAAGTACAGAGTCTGGGGCAGAGAGAGGTTATGGAAAACATTTCCTACAATCACTTGTTATTGTGCTGTCCAGCTATGTGGATAATGAGCTGGTTAGGCATGAATTCAATTTTTTCCTGTTTTATATAGCACTGATTAGAAGCTTAACATTTAATTTATAAATACAAAATAAATCAGCGAGCTCCCCTGCCCGACTCCACAGCATCCACCACACTGTGCCTTTTCGCTCCCTTCCTTATTGCTGCATGCTGCTCTTCTGCACCAGCAATCTGTTCAGCCAGCTGGCAAAGCCACAGACAGGAACAGCAGTCTACTTAGCAGCTTTTCTGGAACTTTCTAAGCTCCCCACACAGATACCACTTGCACACTTTGCCCTCTGCCCAGTGCTCTACCTGAGAACACATGATCACACATGCACACTATCCAACCATGCCAGTTTCTTTATTATGGCTTTTTTTTGGGGTGGGGTGGGGGTGGGGAAGAGATCCAGAATCAGGTCTTTACAATCTCATTAACAGGACCTGTAGAAAGTAGCAGCCAGGCAAGGTTGCAATGTACATGGTTTTACAGGTTCCCGCACCCTTCCCTATGCTATGTGCTTCCCTCCACTATTTGGTCTTTCCAGCCTCATGCCCCATAGGCAATACTTTGGACTACAGATTGAAAGTCATTAGTCACTTGGCATTTATTGTATATTACGGTTTGCCTTGTCAAAGCAGTTTGTGAACACAGAACTCACACAGAGGCAGTACAAAATTAAGTGGCATTGTTCATTGTATTTAGAAAACAAGAAAACTGAGGTACAGGAAAATTAGGGGTAAGATTAGGAAGCCTGGTTCATATTTGTATGTTTGAATAAGAACTGATGCCTAAGAACATCTGAGGAACTGATTCTATGGGGCAAATTAATCCCATCCAATTTACCAACCTGAAGATAAATTAAGGTTTTTAAGTCTCTTCCCATTAAGGGCAAAGAGACTGGCACTTCCAGAGGGTGATTTGTTTTAGATGTCTGCCACAGGATGAGAAGAACTAGCTTCTGCAACTTCTTAGTTACCCAGGTTTTTGTGCAAAACATCAAAGGCAATGATGGAACCAATATAAAGTCCTTTCTTCCTATATCCCATACTACTTTTAGTGAACATGGTTTCATGACATAGATGCAAGAAGACCCAGTGAATCATACCTGAAGATCATGGGAGAATACCAGTGCAGTCCCATATGGAGAATATAAAGGCCATAGTATATAGGGCTGGGTGAGGCAGGACTGATGTACAGATATGATCAATAACACGTAAGGGAAATGATGACTTTCTTCCTCTTTCCTACCAAAGGCTGTGAAACTAGCAGCGGACTGAGGTCACCATAGCAACTGCTAGGCATCATCTAAACGTTATGTGTATCCTTCCTATGAGGCTGCCTGTCACAGGAGTATCCATTGAAGTACAAGATCAATGCAAATACTACTGAAGGGTCTCCTAGCCTCAAATGGGACAGGGGTCATATGTCAGAGAAAAGCTGATGTTTTTCAAACAAGAAACAGAAAATAGAAAACATTGTCCAGTGGAGATCACAGAATCACAGAATCATCTAGGTTGGAAAGGACCCTGGAGATCATCTAGTCCAACCGTTCGCCTAGCACAGTTCCCACCTACAGCATATCCTTAAGCTCCAAATAGACCCTACTCTTGAACACCTCCAGGGATGGGGACTCCACCATCTCCCTGGGCAGCCCATTCCAACACCTAACAACCCCTTCTGGAAAGAAATGCTTCCTAATATCTAGTCTGAACTTTCCCTGGTGCAACTTGAGGCCAATCCCTCTTGTCCTGTTGCTTTCTATTAGGCTAAAGAGACTCATCCCCAGGTCTCTGCAACCTCCTTTCAGGGAGCTGTAGAGGGCGATGAGGTCTCCCCTCAGCCTCCTCTTCTCCAGACTAAACACCCCCAGTTCCCTCAGCCGCTCCCCGTACGACCTGTGCTCCAGACCCTGCACCAGCTGCGTTGCCCTTCTCTGGACACGCTCGAGTCATTCAATGTCCTTTTTGTAGTGAGGGGCCCAAAACTGAACACAGGAATCGAGGGGCGGCCTCACCAGTGCCGAGTACAGGGGTCAGATCCCTTCCCTGTCCCTGCTGGCCACGCTATTGCTGACACAAGCCAGGATGACATTGGCCTTCTTGGCCCCCTGGGCACACTGCTGGCTCCTGTTCAGCTGGCTGTCAATCAGCACCCCCAGGTCCCACTCTGACTGGCAGCTCTCCAGCCACTCCTCCCCAAGCCTGTAGCGCTGCTGGGGGTTGTTGTGGCCCAAGGGCAGCCCCTGGCATTTGGCCTTATGGAAACTCCTGCAGTTGGCCTCAGCCCATGGCTCCAGCCTGTCCAGGTCTCTCTGCAGAGCCTCCCTGCCCTCGAGCAGATCAACACTCCCACCCAACTGGGTGTCATCTGCAAACTGACTGAGGGTGCACTCGATCCCCTCGCCTAGATCATCAATACAGATGTTAAACAGGAGTGGCCCCAACAACGAGCCCTGGGGGACACCATTCGTGACCGGCTGCCAACTGGATTTAACTCCGTTCACCACAACTCTCTCTGCCTGGTTGTCCAGCCAGTTTTTTACCCAGCGAAGTGTGCGATTGTCCAAACCTCGAGCAGTCTTTTTTGCCAGGAGAATGCTGTGGGAAACGGTGTCAAAAACCTTGTTAAAATCAAGGTAGACAACATCCACAGCCTTTCCCTCATCCTATAAGCAGGTCGCTCTGTCATAGAAGGAGATCAGGTTTGTCAAGCAGGACCTGCCTTTCATAAACCCATGCTGACTGGGCCTGAGCATCTGGTTGTCCCTCATGTGTTGCATGACGGTGTTCAGGATGAGCTGCTCCATCAGCTTCCCAGGCACCAAAGTCAAGCTGACAGGCCTGTAATTTCCTGGATCATCCTTCCGACCCTTCTTATAGATGGGCATCACATTGGCCAATTCCCAATCTGTCAGGACCTCCCTGGTCAGCCAGGACTGCTGGTAAATGATAGAAAGTGGCTTGGCGAGCACCTCAGCCAGCTCCTTCAGCACCCTCGGGTGTATCCCATCTGGTCCCATAGACTTGTGTGTGTCTGTGTGATGCAGCAGGTCACTGACTGTCTCCTGGATTGCAGGGGGGTCATTCTCCCAGTCTCTGTATTCTGGCTGTGGAGGCTGGATTTCATCCATACAACTAACCTTGCTATCAAAGACTGAGGCAAAGAAGGCATTAAGCACCTCAGCCTTCTCCTCATCACTTGTTACTGAATTTCCTCCCGTGTCTAGCAGGGAACGGAGACTCTCCCTGGACTTTCTTTTGCTACTACATACTTATAGAAACTTTTCTTGTTATCCTTGATTGCAGAGGCCAAATTAATTTTCAGCTGGGCTTTAGCCCTTCTGATTTCCACCCTGCATAACCTCACAACCTCTCTGTAATCACTGTGTGTGGCTAGCCCCTTCTTCCAAAAACAGTAAACTCTCTTTTTCTCCCTGAGTTGCAGCCGAAGCTCCCTGTTCAGCCAGGGTGGTCTTCTCTGGCATCGGCTTCTCTTACAGCACCTGGGAACCGCCTCCTCCTGAGCCATTAAGAGTTCCTTCTTAAAGAGCGCCCAGCCTTCCTGGGCCCCTGTACCCTTCAGGACAGTCTCCCAGGGGATCCTTTCAAGCAGGTGCCTAAACAAGACAAAGTCAGCCCTTCTGAAGCCCAGGATGTCAGTCCTGGGGGTCATCAGTTATGAAATGTCCCAGAGAAGAAAGCATATTAAATCACTTGCTTAAAGGCAAGAATGAATATGTGCCCACCACACCTAAATCTTGCAATCAACTGGAACTCCTTTCTCAGTTATTTGATTCAAGAGAATAAACAAGAATAGAGTGAGGACTGATAGTGGAGTTTGAAGTATCTGTCCATGTTGTGCCTACAGTGATACTTCAATGTATTACCTTTTGCTGTCCAAGATACTCGGCAGCTTTCAGCATTTTCCACCCTTGCATGCTTCCCAGACGAGCATGATTTTTTTATTTTCCAAGGCCAAATTAGCTTTCATACCATATTGACAAAGGTCTTGAGCTGTGTTACAGCTTTCCCCTGGCCACTGCAGGATGTCATCTTGCAAAGGACCAAGGACTTGATCTTTAGCTGAAATGCTCTTTGTCACATTATATGTTTGAGTATCAGAGACAGAGTCCTGTGTCCCCATAATTTGATGAGAAAGGACATTAAATGTCCTTTTCTTGTAAAAAGCATCTATGAGGCCTTAGGTACTTGATTGGAAATGTAGTTACAGTTACTGTTCTTTGATGTCAATATTTTCCTCCCATTTCCCTCTGCATTGCAGATAGACTTTGTGATGCTGTGACCGAGGAGGCATGCTTAATTATATCTTGTCCTCCTCACTTTGGAAAAGCTGTAATACTCCCATGACTTTACTGCCTGTGGAAAGCCTAGGAATGAAAACCAGCAGGAAAGGACTTGTTATCTAGTAAGCACTATTATCTTGGTTATTGTCTAGACTTACTATTTTTAACATCGACACTTGGTAGGTCTCTTGTATCTGTTCTTTACGTCACAATTCTTTCTAGGACTTGCTTAACACTAAGCAACAATGATACTTATACAATCTGCAGACAGCTTTGAAAGCTGTCCAAAACCTTTAGCTGGCATTTATATAAAAATCCAGATACCTTTGTACTGAACTTGCTTCTGAATGCTACATAGGATCTTACATAAAACGAAGGATGAAACTAAGGTATGTGTGAAGTCCTAGTTGCATTTAGGCACTCAGATGGCTCAGTATTATTCTCATGATGAAAATGCTCTGGGATGGGTCATGTCTGTTTTTCAGGGACTACTCCTTGGTTCCAGTGTTTTTCTTCCCTCTGTTTTCATGCAGGATGTTGAAATGTCCACCAGGGGTGAAATATACTTCAATGGAAATCTAAACCTTTACACTAATCTTTTGAATTGACTATTTGACATGCAAATGCAATTTCCAATTTCAGTCTGCTGCAATGTTGACCTTAATTTCAGCTACTAGAAAAGAAAACCTGCATCTTCTACTTTAGTAGAAAATAAATGTACAAACTTCTAGATACGTTTTGTCACTTAGGAGGCTCCTGATCTTTAACAGTCACCTTTTCTTTCTGTCTATATAATAAAATATCAATACATAACCCAAACTAATAGAAACTCCAACTTGCAAATATTTTCAACAGTTTTCACCTTGGAAAGACAATGACTTTTATTATCTTTCAGGCAGTTTGGGAGTTATGTACCATTTTCACAGTGGTACGTAGTCAGACTTAATGACTTTACCAGGTCTATTTCCTCAGAAATGACACAGAAGGGCTTTCCACATATGAACATGTAGTATCACTTCCACTCTTATTAACTCTTCTTTTGTCATCTTCTGTTTGATTAGGGATAATATCTAAACTCAGACAAGAGAAAAAAGCCACAGATAGCTTCTCAAATCCAATTAACCCTGCATTCACAAATCTTATTGTCCACCCATGATATCTCTAGTGCAGAACATATGAAGCTTGATATTCTTACAACAAAGTATTTGAGTGTCTTCCAGTGTTTTTAATGGGATCAGTATTAGACTATATTCAATTTCTTTTTCTCATGGACAATAAAGCTTGTTGGCTGAGCACTGAAGTCATATAATTTCCAGAGTAGCAGGAAGCCAAACACTTTCACTAAAAAATGTAAGCATGGGATATAATTCCCTCCTAAACTCTATAATATCTGGATATATTATTTATTTTATTGGATTTTAATTTGGACCCCTTAATCCTGGTATAAACATGGCATGCATTTTATGTCTTTGGTTAAAACTATGTACATTTCCTGTCTTACATAGTAAACCACAGTAATGCTCTTTTGGGTGTAGCAGGTGGTGTCCTAGACTGAGCACTAGATAAAAATTCTGAACTGCTGAAAGATTCAGTATGAGCTAATCATATTTATTATTTGGATTTGTGAATGAAAGCATTTTCTCAATGTGGAGCATATGACAATACTCAGAAACTGCCTATTATAATTTGTATTAGTTTTTATTGCAAATCAAAGATCTAAAAATATGCTTATTTCTGATATGGCTATTGGGTTTCTTTCAATGGTCTGTTTGAGTAATGTGGCTTTATAGGTTCCAGAATATCTCAGCTATGCAGAGAAAAGAAGGAAATCACAGACGTGCTTCTGTAGATTTCCACTGCCAGCAGTATCACCTCTGTCTGGGAAAAAAAAACAGAGAAAATTTTACAGCTGGGAGTGCAGATCATTATATTGAGACCATCTCGAGGTCTTGCTATGTAATACTGAAACGCAACACCACAGCTTGACACACTTTTCTTTTTACCTTCCTTTGCAATGATACCTTAGAATGCTTTAAATATACCCTGTTCTAGTGTGATTGTCACTGGAGTTCATACTGGGAAGGCACTGGAGAAAGCATAATATAATACAGGGGCATCATGGAAGTTATAGCTCTGGGTGAAAGTAAAATCATGAACTGATGGATACCAATCAAAGAAATGAATGTTGAAGAGGAAAATAAATTAATATTTAGGAACCCTCTAGAAGGCAAACCACTGTAATTTCTTAACATACTAGATTAGAAAAGATTCAGGAACTAATACATTATTTTCATGTGGAGAAATTTTGAGAATTATCTTTTTGTTCACAGTCTGCATCTGAAAGGAAATGAAAAATTCTGGTGATTTTGGAGGAGCAGAGAGGTGAAATTAAATTTTACAAGGAAGGGTCACCAACCACACAGCATGGGATTTGACATTAGGCTTTCTGAATGATGACAACAGATCAAATGTTACTCCTCAGTGCAATTACAGTGAAGGTTAGAGCAGAGTATATTTTCAAATTAAAACCAGCAACACTCGGTATTTTTAGATAAATCCATAGATAAATTGTCATCAAAGCAGCTCTGCAGATGACAGTTTAATTGGTCATTTTTTATTGTGCAGTCTCTTTTTTTTTTTTTTTTTTCATTTTACTGCATATGGAAATCACAAATCCAAGTCAACATAGCCAAATTCCTTTCCAAAATTTATAAAACAATCAGCCCTCTCCAGTGACTTCATTCATCTCAAGATAAATATTTGAGATAGGTCAGAGGAAGCATCTGCTACAAGTACCCACTGTTTTCCATTTACTGAAGCAGAAATCCATGTGATCGGTTCAGACTTACACATATAACTTTTAGATAAGCAAAGCCAAGTGAGATAGATAACTCCTACCCTCTCTTTAAGATTAACACAACATATGGTTTGCCTGTGTTATACAAGCAGCTGTACCTAGAGGTGCTTCAGTGCTTCAGAAAACAAACTTTTAAAAAATAGCATTTAAAGTTATTGCTACTGTTTTAAAAAATGATTTATGGTCAATTAAAAATTTTGCTGTATTAAGAATGAATATGCTATTAATAAATATTAGTGTCAGTGCCTAGCCTAGTTACATATGCTAGAAACATAGCAGCAGCCAGAGGATACTATAACAATCTATAAAATGTGATTAGCTGTATCTTAGAAACATTCTAGTTATCTAATAACTCTTTATTTAAGGAACCATCATAAAAAGTGACATTTTTCATTGAGTCCTCACTGAAACGGATATACCTGGCTAATTAAAATCAGTAGAGATGATAGTGAAAACTCACGCTGATTTGCCCAGGAGAGTGATTATGGATATAGATATTTCCAACCTGGAGTCACAAGTGTAAATCCAGCCAGATCTGCAGAGATTTCAGACTACTCCAGATTAAATGTTTATTTGTTTATCTAATGAATTATGAATCTTGGTTTTGTTTATACCGAACAGATGTCCAAAGACCCCTCAAACCCAGGACTACAGGATGTAGCAGCTGTCACTTTTGTTAGCAATCCTGTAAGGAGATATAGAAAGCAAGACATATGTTTAGACTGGACTATCTACTCCTCCCTTAGGGTCATACTATCACCCTGCTACAGGTCAGATGTGAAGTATGGTATGTGAACAAGTCTGTAATTTCTAGGCAAATAATATAAAAGTGTTATTTCAGCCCTTTATTTTACATAGCTCAAGTTATGATAGAGCTTTTTATTTTTATGCATTTTTTCTAAAAAATATATTACTTTTGTTTTTTAAAAAAATATTTCTCATTAACAGGTAACATGTTAGTTAAGCTCTGAAATACATTGTACGGAGCTAATCTTGTCTTTGAGGAGGGAGATGTGTTAGATCAGGTGTTCTCAACCTTTCCTTCACCACAGAGCCCCTTTAAATACCTTTTGTGGCTGTGGAACATCAAGATTAATTCAGGATTTAAAGCACTAGACTGCATCAAATATTAATTTCAATTTTTTCATGAAGGGTCTTCAAATTTAGAGAGAAGGGGAAATAATTTTATCTGTTAATGCACACACTCCTATTATATCTTTACTGCAATGGTTCCAAATGAATGTAAAATAATAGCATCAACACTCTTCTTGATCAAATGGTCCATTTTCTGGTATTTTAATGTGCTAATTCTGAATTTGATGCCAATTTTTACAATAAAATTTGATGAAAAGTTTTTATAATTCTTCTCACCTGCCCCCTGTTTGTCTGTGTTCAGCCACCATATGTTTTTGTTTACAGGTCCAAGGCCTCCACTTGGAGGAACAGATTTCAGCCCTGTCATGGCCTTAAAGTGGGCTGTTGGGTTAAGAAAATGTGTTTAAGAGAAAAACTGCCTAGTTAAAGTGGGTCCCACCAACCATACTAGCACCAAATATACTAGTGTGTCAGGATAGGTGTATGGGGGGGTGTGGGGGATGCTTGAGTATGAGAGGAGAGTTGAGGGGAGGGGCCTCTGGGAAAAGGAGGCACAGTGCTTGCCTTGGGTCAGACCAAATGTTTCCAGGCTGGATGTTCCCCACCCCTGCTTTAAGCCTTTTTGGACTCCCTGTGACAACACTGTGGCCCCCAGGGGGTCTGCTGACCACAGGTTGAGAATGACTGGATTAGATGATCTTGGTGAAGTCAAGACTGGAGGAAGCCTGGGCTCCACCAGTGGAGTTCACAGTCCTGAGGGATATGGGTCATGTGAATAGTAAAGTCAGGACCCTGAATTTAATGAAAACAAAATTCCAGCTGTTCAGGCAGTTAGTTTTCCCCTGGGAAACTGCCCTCAGGGACAAGAGAGCAGAACAGAGTTTGTAGATCTTTAAGTACACTTTCTGTAGGGCTCAAGAGTTCTCTATCCCCAGGTGTGAGAAATCAGGAAAGGAAGGCAAGAGACAGTCATGGATGAGTTGAGACCTGCTGGTCAAACTAAAGGGCAAAAAGGAAATGCACAAGCAGTGGCAGCAGGGACAGGTATCCTGGGAAGAATACAGGGACACTGCCTGGTTGTATAGAGATGGGGTCAGGAGGGACAAGGCATAGCTGGAGCTGAGCTTGTCAAGGGATGCAAAGAACAATAAGGGCTTCTACAGGTCTGTCAGCCAGAAGAAGAAAGTCAAAGAAAGCATATCGCACCCTGATGAACAAGACTGGCAAACTGGTAACAACAGATGAAGAAAAGGCAGAGGGACTCAGCAACATTTTTGCCTCAGGTTTTCACTGGCAACCTCTCTTCCCACACTTCTCAAGCAGATGGACAGCAAGACAAGGACTGAGGGATCAAAGTCCCTCCCACTGCAATAGAAGATCAGGTTCGAGACCCATGAGGAACCCAAACATACATATGTCTATGGGACATGATGATATGTATCCCAGAGTCCTGAGGGAATTGGGTGATGTAATTGCCAAGCCACTCTTCATGATATTTGAAAAGCCATGGCAGTCAGGTGAAGTCCTTGGTAACTGGAAAAAGGGAAATATTGCACCCATTTTTAAAAAGGGTAGAAAGGAGGAACCTGGGAATGGTTGTTCTGTCAACCTCTCCTCTGTGCCTGGGGAGATCATGGAACAGATCCTCCTAGAAGCTACGCTAAGGCTCATGGAGGACAGGGAGGTGATTGAAGACAGCCAGCATGGCTTCACCAAGGGCAAGTCCGGCCTGACCAACTTAGTGGCCTTCTGTGATGAGGTGACTACATCAGTGGACAGGGGAAAAGCTACAGATGTCACCTATCTGGACCTCTGTAAGGCTTTTGACATGGTCTCTCACAACACCATTCTCTCTAAATTGGAGAGAGATGGATCTGATGGGTGGACTGTTCAGTGGATGAGGAATTGTTTGGATGGTCACATCCAGAAGATAGTGGTCAACAGCTCAATGTCTAGATGGAGGTCAGTGATGAGTGGTGTCCCCCAGAGGTCCGTATTGAGACCAGTACTGTTTAATATCTTCATCAATGACATAGCGGGATCTAGTGTATCCTCAGCAAGTTTGCAGATGATACCAAGTTGAGTGGTGCAGTTGACATGCCTGAGGGATGGGATGCCGTCAAGAGGGACATAGATTAACTTGAGAATTGGGCTTGTGTGAACCTCATGAGGTTCAACAAGGCCAGATGCAAGGTCCTGCACCTGGTCAACCCCTGGTATCAATACAGGCTGGGGGATGAAAGGATTGAGAGCAGCCCTGCAGAGATGGACTACAGGGTACTGGTACATGAAAAGCTGGACGTGAGCTGGCAATGTGTGCTCACAGCCCAGAAGACCAACAGTATCCTGGGCTGCATCAAGAGAAACGTGGCCAGCAGATTGAGGGAGGTGCTTCTGCCTGCCTTCTCTGCTCTGGTGAGCCCCAACCTGGAGTACTGCGTTCAGCTCTGGGGTCTCTAACACAGGAAAGACATGGAAATTTTGGAGTGGATTCAGAGGAGGGTCACAAAAATGATCAGAGGGATGGGATGTTTCTCTTACAAAGAAAGGCTGAGAAAGTTGGGGCTGTTAAGCCTGGAGAAGAGAAGGCTCTGGGGAGACCTTATAGCAGTCTTTCAGTACCTAAAGGGGGATTATAAAAAAGATGGGGAATTTTTTAGCAGGGACTATTGTGATAGGACAAAGGGTAATGGTTTTAAACTAAAAGAGGGTAGATTCAGACTAGATATAAGGAAGAAATTTTTTACAGTAAGGGTGGTGAAACACAGGATCAGGTTGCCCAGAGAGGGTGTAGATGCCCCATCCCTGGAAACATTCAAGGTCAGGTTGGACAGGGCTTGAAGCAACCTGATCTAGTTGAAGATGCTGCTGCCCATGGCAAGGGGGTTGGACTAGATGATCTTTAAAGGTCTTTTCCAACCCAAACTATTCTATGATTCTATGATATCTCAAGAGCCCTCACAGCCTTAATTGGAGAAATGATAGCACCATGGAAAAGAAATTTCATCAGTAAAAGTGAATAGGTAACATATTTGTGTGGGATATAAATAGAAGCATCAGAGACATCAAAGAATAGCTAAAAGATCCATGGCAGAGGTGTGTGGGCAAATTGTCAGTGCGGGAGATTTCCTGTGCTGTAGATGTACATGGTGCTATTCTCATAGTATCAAACTGGCAATATGTCTTGAGCATTGCATCCAAAACAGGTAGGGAGAGAGAAAAGTGTTATGTTACGTTACTATGTGTTAGCACACTGTAGCTTGAGGGTATGTAGGGGGTGTAAGTTACAAGCCACTGAAAAGGAGGAGTCCTAATGGAAATTCGGATAGGCGCTGTCTTGAGCAGCAGGCCTCCTGCAGTTATATCAGAAGATAGCAATATATCAGCCATCTGTTGATGTGCAATAAATAACATAAAAGTATTTTGTCTGCAGGCTGCAAGCATCACTGATAACTGATAACAAAAACTTCTGTTTGAGTGTATATCGTGTGCAAAGGATGACCAGACTGGGTCTGACAATCAGGCTGAATAACAAGTAGTAAAGAATAACCGATTACGAAGTCATGAAGAATTGGAATAAATAAATGAAAACACAAAACAAACCTGAAAGAGGGAAGAATATTTCCTTACCCATGCTAGATACAAACCCTACTGGATGCTGATGTGGTGGTTGTTTCATTATCACTAAACATGGATGGCACAGTAAGTGTCATTGTACACACTGAGTCAATACTGAACTAATATTATAGCCGTAAAGATTGTTTAATTATAGTAGCTATAATTAAAGCACATAGAATTACAGTAGTAATTATATTTTTATAATTACTGATAATTTAAAGAGGGACTTATTTTCCCCCATTCAAAAATTAGGTGTCTAGTTTAAGTGAATTGCCCTTAGCACTTGTTGGATAAAGAGAGGTATCTCCAAAGTATGATTAACCTCATGTCTCTCGGAATAGCATAAATTGCCTTCTGTGGATCTCTTTCTTTCGACCGACCACAGATAGAATCTAGAGGACTCATATAGAGAAAAACCTTGAGTTTCATATGGGTAAATTTAGATGAGGTGATGATCACCTTTAAATTCTGTTCCATTTCACAAGAGCATTGGCACTTGCTTCAGTGTCTGGATGAGCTCAAATGGATGTATTTAAATGTGAGGATTTTGGCATTCCTGAAACTGTGTATGAAACATTTCCTGTCTCCCACAAATTGTGCTCGGTGTGTGGCAACACAGAGAAGGTGGATTTTTGACTCAAGACTGTAAATAAATAATTAATTGGTAAAATAATCCTTGGTAAAAAGGATCCTGGGGGACAATGATGAACTTGTTCCTCAGTGGACAGTGCTAATTAAGTAATTTGCAGTAGCTTAGATGGGTATTGGTAGGAGACAGATAAAACTGCTAATTATCATCACAGGCTTGTTATTAGCTAACATGGATGGGAGGACTTAGCCTCTGTCAGTCATTCAGTTGGGAAGATAATTTAATGGAATCATGAAAAAAATTAAAAAAAAGGAATTTCAAGAGAACATCTAATTAATTTATCTATCTGTGTGAACAACTTAATAATTATTTCCTCCTGTTCACACACTCATTTTTACCTGGCACATTTTCATATATTTCAAAGGTTGAAAAAATCGAGAAAAGACAAGGGGTATTTGTTATCATTCAAAAGGTAGCTTCATAGGGCCTCTTCCCATTAAAAAGTACTAAGTAATATTAATAACTAGGTCAAACAGTATTACCACTACTAAGGTAGATTCTCCTTTTAATAGCAACTCAGTTGGGAGAAGCAGCTGGATTGTATAAGGATTGAAGCTGAGACCTAATAGGGTTTGCTTACCAAGTATGGTGAGTGTATGGGACTTTTGGTCCAAGCTTAAAATTGTAGCAGGAGAGAAAAGATAAAATGCACTAGCCTAGCCGATCATCTGCAATAATTTTTGCAAGAAAAAGGACAACTCTGTTAGACAGCAATGCGTTCTGGAAGCAGAAACAGACCAAATTTCTGATCTTTCATTTATTTGCTTGGTTGCTGATGCCAACTGCAGAGGGCGAAAGGATGGTGATGTCTCATTTCTACAGGCCATAAAAAGGCATGAAGGGGATTCTGAGTCTCTCCAGGAATCTTTAATTCCCACTGACTCTTCCCTGGGCTCCCAAGATGGGAACTCACAGAATCAACTAGTTTGGAAAGGACCTTGAAGATCATCCAGTCCACCCATTAACCTCACACTGGCACTTCCCAACTACACCATATCCCTGAGGACTATGTCAACCCAACTCTTAAACACCTCCAGGGATGGGGACTCCACCACCTCCCTGGGCAGCCCATTCCAACACCCAACAACCCCTTTTGGAAAGCAATACTTCCTGACATCTAGTCTAAACCTTCCCTGGTGCAAATTGAGGCCATTCCCTCTTGTCCAGTCACTTGTTACTTGGTTAAAGAGACTCATCCCCAGCTCTCTGCAACCTCCTTTCAGGTAGCTGTAGAGGGCGATGAGGTCTCCCCTCAGCCTCCTCTTCTCTAGACTAAACACCCCCAGTTCCCTCAGCCGCTCCCCGTACGACCTGTGCTCCAGACCCTGCACCAGCTCCGTTGCCCTTCTCTGGACACGCTTGAGTCATTCAATGTCCTTTTTGGAGTGAGGTGCCCAAAACTGAACACAGGAATCGAGGGGCAGCCTCACCAGTGCCAAGTACAGGGGTCAGATCCCTTCCCTGTCCCTGCTGGCCACGCTATTGCTGACACAAGCCAGGATGACATTGGCCTTCTTGGCCCCCTGGGCACACTGCTGGCTCCTGTTCAGCCGGCTGTCAATCAGCACCCCCAGGTCCCACTCTGACTGGCAGCTCTCCAGCCACTCCTCCCCAAGCCTGTAGCGCTGCTGGGGGTTGTTGTGGCCCAAGGGCAGCCCCCGGCATTTGGCCTTATGGAAACTCCTGCAGTTGGCCTCAGCCCATGGCTCCAGCCTGTCCAGGTCTCTGCAGAGCCTCCCTACCCTCGAGCAGATCAACACTACCACCCAACTTGGTTTTATCTGCCCAGGCATCGAAGTCAAGCTGACAGGTCTGTAATTTCCCAGATCATCCTTCTGACCCTTCTTATACATGGGAGCCACATTGGCCAATTTCCAATCTGTGGGGACCTTCCCACGGAACTCCTCACACTGGTCATCTCATGCCTATGTTCTCCTTCGTCATAAGCAGAACGTGCTCTGAGTTTTAGTTATTTTCTAAAATAGGTTTGAATTGTGATGATCAGTTGTCCAATACTGAAACACAGTTTCAGGTCTCACTGATTTCAGTGGAGACCCAAAGGCAGAACATTCCCTTTAGCAATTAGAGTTGGTGATATTTTCATGTTGCATAGTCTGTGAAGGCTTTTTATCACACATTCCCTCCCACTCCTGTGGACACACAGAGACATCTCTACACACAAATATCCTGGTTTTCTACAGTGTTTTTTTAAGCTGAGGCCCAACTCCAGACCACTGTAGAGTTTTTGATTTCCATTTATACTAAGTGAAGTTTTACACTTATGCTGGCCATGCAGCTTTACAAGACAGAGTCAAGAACAAAGGGAAAATACCGTCTTCAGAGATGATAAATCTGAACAGTGCAGGACACTTGACAAAGACGATTTCACCCACACTTGCAGGTTTCCAGCATGTAATATTGTCCCACATTCCTGGGCAACCTACAGAAAAGAAGGAGTGATAAAATACATTAGTGGTGGAAATTCATTCCTTTCGTCACACTGTTATTATGCTTTATAGCTGGTTCTTTCTTCTATCCATAAAGTTGCGCTTCTTTAGAATAATAAAGAGCATAATTTTCTAATAAGCTTTCACTGGAATAAAATAATTTTAAATCATGGGAATAACATAAAATATGTAGTTGTATGGCATAATAATGACCAGACTCTACCATTGCAGAAGATGACATTTCTTAGTCTCAGTTAAATCATCCTAACATATACCAGAAACAAATTTTCCCTTGAGCATGAAATCTGCTGCTATTTAGCTATCTTTCAGTAGTGTCAGGTTAAATCTTTCTTATCTATGGATCATATCTTTGATTTAAATTCTATAAATTTCTGTTGGCTCTAGTTGTTGCAAAGTTACTGGCACATTTTGTAGTTCGACCCAGGGAGATGATCGGAAGCTGAAAACTAAATTCTGCTTCATTCTACACCCAATTTTGTGGCTATTTGAGGGAAGCTCACCTCTTTCATGTTCTTTATTTTCTTAAAAAAATATTGAGAATAGAAATGTCTTTCCTTAGTAAAGAACTGTTTTAATATCACTCACTATCTTTACCTCAGTCTTTGCTCTAGAGAATATAAACTCACAATGTCAAAAGGATGATTTTGACCTCTAATTATTTCTTCCATGAGCTAAAGATAGAATCAGGCCTTTAACAACAGTCCATAGATTAGGCTTCAGATAACAATCTTTGAAATAAAGATCTGAATGGCGAAGAATCACCTCCTGCATGCATGGAGAAAGAAAAGGTGATGAGATTGTGAACGGGAGTTGTCTTAGGATATCTCTTAGAATATTAGAAAAAATTATATTCCATGTGCTAGTGTACACACAGTAAAGAAGCCCAGCTCCTGCTTTTTTTTTGATCACTGTGTCAGAGACAAAACAAACTATGACTGGCTTTCAAGAAGCATAAGCCCTCCTGTGATTCTGTAAATGACCATCTTACCAGCTCATAAACCTAGATTTATCCAGTGTACAGAAAACCTCATATCAATCTCTCAAATTTTCTACTAATGTTTAAAAAAAAAAGACTTAGTGAAGCAATCTCAAATGGGAATCCTCTACTTTAGCAGAAAAAGAAAGAAAAACTAGATCTAAATATCTGTACTACTTATTTGCAGTTGCTGTTGAGATTGAGCACATAACCTTATCAACTGTTAAAAGCTGCAAGCTCCATGATTTTCTAAGTGGTTTTCTGTTAATATGCTCTCTCTTTGACTATGTGCCAAGGAAAATGAGATCTTCAGTAAAAGCAGATAATGCTTCAGTGTCATACTTTCAGACTGGCACAAGTACAATACAATGAGGTATGGGTGATCAACTTGTAAAAAACAGTGTGGGCTTTATTGACTTTAGTGATAGTAGCACATTTCCATCAGTGGAGAATGTATGCTCACAGAACTGGAATTGGTGTACTTTTTCATCAGTTTCAATGGCAGGGAATCAAGCCCTGCATTTTCTCACAAAAATATAAGCCAGATAATACCATGTGTGGTAGATAGGGCAGTTTTGATGATACAGTGCTTGAAGAATTCAGTCAGTGTCAAACAACACTGTTATGATGTTACAATGATGGCATATGCTAATATTTAATATAATAATTCTTTCAAATTAAAGGATACAGCATCAGATTACATAATATAAACTAATAACCATATAAAATCGTGACCCTATTAGATAAAAATCTCTCAGCTTTGCCAGACACACCAAAATACAATATTACTGCAAAAATGCTCATTAATTCATCCCAGGATCTGGGAAATAGGAATCCTTTACATTTCCCCCATCTCCTCTCTTTTTTCCACTCCTACTCCAGGTTACTTCCTTTGCCAGATGAGGATCTCATCGCACGAGTACTGTGATTCACTAGAACCTCTCCAAAAGGCTCAAAGACTGGAGTTTGAAAAGTTCTGTGATACAGAATTTAACATATTAAAGGTGGAAGTCAAGATCACATTGAGCACTCCTAGATTTTATTGTCTTTGATAGACAGTGTCTGCCCATGTAGTAGGAACTGTATTTAACATGTAAATCTGAAGACATGTAGTCACAGGTTTATAGTTCACTGATGTATGGCACTGTACAAAAGTAAAGAATATGTAAATATCTGTGGTAATAAGACATTTGCTTACAAGAGGTGTTAGAGGCAATCAAAGTGACTAATGAGATCTGATAACAACCTGCTAGCCTTGCTCACTTAAATTAAATGGGTTTGGTAGTAATGGGGAAAGCTTTCTTATTTGATGGTTGGACTGCATGATCCCAAGGGTCTTTTACAACCCGAATGATTCTATGATTCTATGATTTCTTATTATTACTTCAACATCAGTTGTCTTCTAAACTCTGGGATAGCAAAAGATACTACAAACCAACCTAGAGAAATGCAAGGAAATCCTCATACTGCAGAAAAGGAAGTGTAGACATGGAATAAATATTTCATAGCATTATGTATCAAATTCAGCTATGTCAGGTGGCTGTTTTTGTGGTAATACCATGGAGAGCTAAAAACCAGCCACATTTAAAAAGACATTATGTGTTCATTGTGCTAGAAAGCTTTGATGTGCTGACATTGGAAGAGAGGGAGAGAGAAGCAGAGAGTCAAGTAATTTCCCTTAGTGACTAAAATAGGTGAACAATGGAGATTAGAAAGAATTCATTGTCAATGAGAATGTTGCCTGATTCTGCCTGGAAGAGTGTATTTAAAACAAACAATTTAGAAGACCAAAGAAAAGGATGACAAAAAAATTAAACAGAATAAAGGCCAGCATGCACAATCCCCTTACATTTGTAAACAATGATACAGCCAGCAACACCTGCTGGGTGAAATCTGCCCACGGAAATCAATGTGACTTGAGTGTGAAACTGCACAGCGGGGTTCTCCTCTGGCACTGATGGTATGTCTCCGTTGCCTTGTGACGTAGGGATGTCCAAACTAGCTTTGAAAAAGTAGATCAGATACTGCAAACAGCAAGGTGTAATTTCAAGTGGGCAAAATTCCCTGATTATTAGCATATTAGAAATCAGTAACGTAAATAAATAATTTTAAAGAAGAAGATTTCATGTGGGACAGCATGAAAAAAAAATTAAAAAATGGTGGTCTTGCTAATAGATGGTCTTAAAAACAAGACACCTTGCAGAAAGCTCAAATTCTGCCTTCCTTTCCCAAGTCTGCACTGCAACCTGAAGACTGAAACTCATATTTATTAAACATTGTGGCATTCATTTTAGCTAACGTAAGTGGTGTAATTCTTGACATCTGGTCCTGGGTAAGTACTTATGCCCTCTTCACAGACAGGCAGAAGAGTGCTTCATGTTATCCAGCTAGTTATATCATCTTTGATGGGGTGGATGATCCTCTGGGAGACCCTATTCCTCGCCACAGACTTTTGAGGAAATGAAAAGTGATCATTTAGCTATAGGATTAGTCAGGATTGGTTTAACTTCAGATGGCTAAGAATTACCCTTTTATCCTATTCAGCTAAGAAAGTTTCCTCTATAGTTCGTGGAGAGAGACTTTCCAAATAGGGATAATCTCATTTTAAGGTGTCAGTGGTGGTGAATCATGCTGTAAAGTATACTACCATCTCTCCACTGACTACACTCAGTAGAATGAGGCTAAGAAATAGCTTAGCCTAGACAGCTGCCTATTAAATGGCTGAAGCTCGTATTCCCCATAAGGTCTATATGGTCTTTCGGAGTAGACATGAACCAACTTTGCCCTCTGGGCAAAGGGCTTATCAGTGGCTGTGCAGCCTCTCTTAACCGCTTTCTGATCCTGAGTGCAGGAGTACAGCTAAGGGCTGGGACATGTTACTGCAGGCTGTGAACAGTGCCAGCATAGCTGTGCAGCTCCTGAGCAATTCAAACTACAGGCTGCTTATTAAAAGCCACATGATCAATCTATACATTTCTATCTCAAGCTTCTCTTTGTAAAAGGGAGATAAAAACTGTGTTTAGACTGTAAGCTCCCCATGGCTGGATCCACCTTGTGCTGTTCTTGTGAAACATACTTCAAAAAACAGTCCTGATTTCAAGTGAAAAACATGGATTTTATATGAATTTCATATGAAGCCCATGACACCTAAATTTAAATTTGTATTGTTAAAGCTGAGCATAGTGCCTCATATACCTAAAGATGGATCAGACTTGGCAGCTACAGAAAAAGATCAGCTCTTCCAGAGAAAGGCCAAATTTCATAACAAGGAGGAAACTACAGGTACTTAGCATTGCACAATCTACTTATGCATTCTCAGAATTATACCTGGTACTAAAAACGTTGTAGTCATCCTCCTTCTGTGGAGGTTCACACAAGCCTTGTTCCTGCCCTTTGGTTCAAATTAAGCCTCTCAGAGCAAAACACTTTCTCTCTAACCTGCTACTCTGGGCAACTGAAAGGCTCCCTTCTTACCTGAAACGTCTAGACAAGCAACAAGAGAAAAAAAAATTTCAAAAACTCAAATCAAGACATACTGGCAGAATAGCAGTGATAAAGAGTTCTTCTGAAATTGCTTACAGTCCCTTAGCTTCTTTTTCTCTTCTGTGTAGGGCTGTCTTAAGAGTTCCAGTTTTGATAGTGGCTAGATATAAAGAGAGATTTTAGGTCCATAGCTGAAGTTCACCTAGTTCAAGGAATGGACCTCACTTTAAATCCACTGAGAATAGAGCCTGTTAATCTTCCACCAACACTGAGTCACTATGTCACCAGGACTACATACAAACTGTTGTTCTCTAATTTGTGTCCTGTTTCTTCACGATGCCTCTACTGTAATACCCTCATTTACACTATATTTAAACCCTCTTAACAGCATCCACAATATCCTCCCATGTCCTTATCCTGTCCCTAGTGCAACATGTCTCCTTCTTGTTGCTGCTAGCTTTTTGGCATGAGAAGGTGCAAAAGCAAATGTTTTCTGAATGACAAGACCCTGTGTACTAAATTACTGGTCACTCATTCACTCCTCGTAATAAAGTGGGTTAAGTCCTACCTGTCCTTCTCTCCATGAAAATAATTGTTTTGACGTTTTTCTTGTACTCAGCACACCATTCTCACAAAACGTAGAGGAATTTGCAGCTTGGAGACTAGTACACCTCTGTCAAATGTTGCTGACTTTATTCGGTGAACTCAAAATTATGGGGTGAAAAAAGGAATGACAGGACAATAGACAAAGGGATTTGTGGATTCAGGCACAAACAGAAGAGAAATTACAAGAATTTGCAAAAAAATTGTTTCCTTGAGGAATTAAGAAAAAATACATAATTATGAGACTTCTGTATTTTTCATTTGTGGAAATAAAGGCTTGAGATGAAAATCCATCCTTTTGGCTTACAGCATGCAGTTTGATTTTCAGTTCCTCTCCTCATTTATTAGTTTAAAATATCACCTTCAAGGTCATATTGCCTTCAGGAGAGTAATATCAAAGGAAATGTAATGTTACAAGCCAGCATATTAAACTGAATTATGTGATGCACAATAACTTTTAAAGGGCATACTACATATAAAGCTTTACAGAGAGAGGGTGAATATGAGATAGGTGCTCTCTGTTCTTTCATAAATCTAGGTAAATACTAAAATAAATAAAAGTTTAAGTGAGGCCTGAGTATGGGGCCTAGATTTTAAAAAGTAATTGCCATTTCAAAATAATGGTATCTTATAGGAAGTCCTATTACAGAAATGATGGTTCTGTAAGTGTTTCAAGTTAGGAAGCAAACTCATAACACTGTCAGATTCACTAGCCTTTTCTGAAAGTCCAGGCCATAAGAGAACAGAAAAGAAAAATCAACTGAAATTCTAAAGTTATGAAAGGGGAGAAAAAAACTGAAGGAAGACATTCTGTATTGGAAAAGAAAATACTTGATCATGTATAAGGGAAGTCACTCCTTCCTTAAAATGTCTTATATACAAAACAGGCATGAAAGACCAAGTACAAGGGGAAGCTGGGTAGAGAAAAAGGAAAGGTTTTTCCTTCCCAGTTCTGCTCTCAATAGATTTTTGGAATTATTTGAACAAAGTCTATTTATTCAGCATATGTCATCTGGACCAGCTATTACATTAAGGATTTCTTCCTTTATGCAAATTTTACTACTGCTGCACTGAGATGCAACTTGCATTGTCTAACATGGTATTTGTTCACCTTAGTAGTAGAAACATTATATATGTAAATCTGGGCTTAGTTCTTCTACATTTCATTTACATTACATGCAGAAACACATACACCTCTGGAGTGTTTCTAAGATAAATTATCCTCTGGAGATGCATTTTTTTCTTCCACTGTTTAGAAAAGGAACCAAGAGAAATACTAACTTTAGGCTTCAAACAGCTGAAATTAGAGCAGAGGAATTCTACATGTATGGTCCAAGTAACTTGGCTATGGCTGTGTGAAGAAAAATAAACTGTAGTAAAATTTACCAGCAGTTGGTGCACCTTAATATTTTCTATTATGTTTCTCTAGATAACTGCTGCCTCTGGTATAAAGTTATGCAACACTATACTATGACTATTTAGAATCCATGGTTCATGGATAATTATATAAACTATGATAGCATTGATAGCATTTTCTGCTGGTATGTCATTATCAGTAAAGTAAGATTTTTATAGGTTGACATTTTCAGAGATCTAAGATGTACGTAGTGCAACACTTTTTTTTAAAAAAAACCCTATTAAAAATATCAGCTCAATTTATAAAAGAGAACATTGGAGAAAATTATTTGAGACATTTCACTTATCTACTAAATTAATCCTAGATTATATTAAAAACTAAAAATGAAAGAAACAGAAACAGCAGGTTTTGTGGTTTTTTTTGATTGGAATGATGGGGTTTATAGCATAAGAGCAGAAAAAGATGAGCTGAAGGTAGTGGACTTCAGCTCTCAAAAGATTAAGTACATTATGCTTTGTATTTGCCAAACATAAACTAGATTTTAGAACTGGGAGCTAGTACTTTTTAACAAAGTTTAACAGAGAAGATTTCCCTGTGTTCAGATGTTCTGCATTACTCAAGTACTTCGGTTCACCTTCCAACCACCTTAGGAGTGAGCTACACAAATTATAAATTCTATAACTCTAACCTTATTCCTACTATTTCGGTGGGGAAAAATGTAGATACAAATACACATGAATCACTGTTTGACCATGAACTGTCTCAGAAGTGAAAAGGGAATGATGATGTCATCATTGCAAAATTCAACCATTAGAACTACTCTCAAGAGAGTGAATTGTTCTTGTCTATGTCTCAAGTGAAACACACCTCAAAAGGAAAGGCTAATACTAAATTACTGTTTTTTTTTTTCCTTGACCATTTTATAGATAGCAAAGATCAGCTTTTAAATGACAGGAGCTGTTATCTATAATTAGAGAGTTTTAAACCTTTTTTCTTCTTTTAAAGCTGCTTTATTCTTTATAATCACAGGATATTTATTCTGAGCTCACACTTATTGCTGTTCTTGCTTTATTACCTGCCAAGAAAACCTCATCCAAGAAAATCTCCAGAATTCTTAAAGTGCTGCCACTGCCAACCTTAGGTGATCTTTGGAGAGTTTTAAAGGGAAACTTCAGTTTGGCAAAATATTTGGAGCAGTTCTTTTTACAGAGGAGTAATTCTAATTATTCAGAGGAATAAAAAGTCAATAACCTTTTTTTTAAAAAAAACCCTTTCGTTAAATATAATAAAAAGTATTGGCTATTCATCTAGAGAGTCACCACTTTGCTGTTCTGGAGGAAGAAACACTCTGTGAAATTACTCAAAAAATTGTGAGATTTTATTCTAACACTTCTGGAAGTAAGAATGACACTTAAAAGCTGCCAGAACCTGAGCCAGTGCCAAGATCACCAGCTGCAGATGATCTGGCATCACTCAGGACATGGGTTATGTGAGATCATGGGGTACTGCTGGAGGCAGCCTTGTCTGGCAGCAGCTGGTACCCCTTCTTTTATTGCTGGTGGCAGCTGAAACAACTGTCATTATCCTATGTCACCACCACAGCACTGTGACTCACCTCCTTCCCTTCTTAGGTGAAGAAGAGATCATGCGCTTTTCTTTATCAACTCTATCTTCCATTAATTCTCCAAGCTGAGAGACAGGGGAAAAGGAAGGCTATTCCACCAGTGCCTAGAAGTCTTTGCAAGCATCACAGCACAACATATCTTAATCTTTAAGTGCCTGGGATCAAAATAATTTCTGGAAAGAGCATAGTAAAAAATACTGGCTGAAGTTTGAAGAGATAAGATGGAGTTTGAGAAGATGGTAATGAAGAACCAGAAAGTTGTGTTCCTCTTCCACAAAGCCTTACCTTCCTCTGTCAGATACTTCCCCTTCACAGGCACAACCTACTCATAAAAAGCACAATGGGGTGGAGTACTATCAGCTGTGTCTTACCTTTTTGAATAGTTTCAATTAACAGTATTAACAATCCTACAATTGGTTGTAGTGATGGAGGAGCTGTATAGAAATACATATTATATATTTATAAATATAGTATATATAAAATATTATATATAATATCTTTTTTCCTCACAAGTATTAATGTGCCTCACAGCAAACCCTGGCTTTCAGCTAAGGCTGTAGGTAAGAAATCTGTCCAAGATATAGAGCTGAACAGTTTATTGTCACTTTTGCCACCCATGGAGAGTAGTAATATTTGGGATTTATGAGTCTGTGAAGAAGACATCTGTAAAGATCAGTAATATAAATAGTTGCCATGGATACAGAGAAAGTATAAATTTTTTCAGCATGTCTTTTTTGTGTTTTGAAGTCTGCATTTTTTTTGAGGATGAAGGGAGGATTTAGTTGCATGGAGGAAAATGAGAAGAAGATTTACTAACAGGTCTCTTGAGCATTGAGGTTTCCCAGTAGTAAATTCAGGGCTTCAAATCTGTCATAAAAGAAAAAAATTATAACATATTCCTTTGATTTGTTAGTTTCTAACTAATCTCACAACAATACTGAAGTGGGACTAAAATGGGACACAAACCTTGAAATAGTCTCTGGGTATGGGGTTACACTTCAGTCTTAAGAAATCATAATGTTGTAGAACAGGATTTTCAATGGGACTTATTTAGGCAAAGCCTGAGGTCAGCATTTATCTGGTCAATAATATTTGTCAGGAATTTTGACCTGTTTCTTAATGGATAAATAAGCCAAACAAAACAGATAGGCATTAAACAAATGAAAATAGGAACCGACCTAAAGTCTGTATGATTGATAATTTCAAAACTTATATTAAATTCTGTAACAATAACATTGTTTCGTCAAAGGAATTTATGAATTATCATTATTTAGATTTCATGGTAGCTCTGAGGGTAAGAAGACTTTCTGCTCTTTTTACAGCTGGAAAACAAAACAAAACAAAATAAATGGTGATATTGAAAGCTAAATGCTCTCCAGAACAACAGTTGTAACAGAGCTCAGAGGCAATCTGTCCTTTCTCATTCAGGCTCCTGTCCTCCCCACTTTCTTGCTTTTCTATTGTTTATAAATAGAGTTATCTCAGTGGAAAAGTCATGTCTGTAGTAGAAGATAACTTATAATAGAACTTGGGCCAAGTTCATTCCTGATGTAACCACAGTGACGCCAATGTGGATACTCTTGAGACGCATTTATTCCTTGTTTATGCCTTCAAATCTTCTGAGGATGAGAAATGACTGAATTAAATAATTTAATTTCTTCCAGTGTGCAAATTCCATAATCTCTCCTGGAAATTGTTCTAGTGGTGAGTCAAGCAATTCGTTATTAGAGCCCATGGAACCTTATGATCTAGTGAAGGAAACAAAGGAAATAAATACATTATAAAAAGCCAGTTTGTACTCTGTTAAGAGGCATGTTAACACATTACATTTCATACTCCTGAACAGCAAGACAGAAGATGTATTTTGTTCAAGCTTTTGAAGAAATTGAAAAAGATATCTTGAAGGAAAGGTGTGATTCAATAACAATGTCAAGTTTAACAAAGCCAGTCTCCTGTTTCATATTGAACTTCTCTGACTACCTGCAATGTATTCAGAGTAGAAAAATAACACTGAAAATTAAATGCAATCCAGCCTCACAAAGATTTGCATAAACCTGGGAAATTTTGGTCAGTATGAAATAGTCTAAAGGAAATTATATTACTATTCAGTAAGTTCCCAGCTACTAAATGCCTTCCTGTCAAAAGTAAAGATATATAAAGATACAGGCCTTGACCTGGGCAGATTACAACCTGAAGTCAGTGAAAAGGCAGTGCAAAGCGTATCAACAGATGAAAAGAGAGGTTGAGGGCATGATGAAGAAGGGTAAAGGAGATGCTAGTGAAACACAGAGAACGATCATGATAATTCCTCTGGTAATGACCAGTGGATGCTTTCCTTTTTCTCTCTCTCTCTTTCTCTCTTTTTTTTTTTTTTTTTTTCCCCTGGAAAGATTATTTTCCTGCAGAGAGAGAAGAGGAAGAAAAAGAATGGAATGTAGACTGGGAAGGAACCATCATTGCCATCACACCCAGACCAGCACTATCATCAGCAAGCAGAGGCCTTATAAATTTAATCCTGAAAAAGTAAATGTGTACACACTGCTCACAACTCTATATTGTGTAAACTACAAAATACAAAAATCTTTCAACAAGTAAAGTCCAAAAAACCAAACCCCATAAACATCATAGTGACACATAGAAAGAGGATCAGAAATATTTCTGGTGTTTAGATACATGAAACATTAGGTGAAAAAGCCAAGAGAACTATAGGAAGTGGTTTCAGGAAGGTGCAAAATGACAGAGGTGGTAAAGCAAAGTCTGAACTGCTAGAGACAAGATACTTCTCCTTTGCTTGTCTTTAGATCAGAACAAGTGTGGTGGATCTGTCTTTATCTAAAGGCTGGAAAGATACAGGAAGGAATGGGAAGGAGTCATAGAGTGCTGAGGCTGCCATCACTACTTGACAATTTATGGTAGAGGACCAGTAAAATCAGTAACATATAGAGATATGCATCAGTCCTCCAACACTGCTGGTTTAGTCACTACTTCCATAAAAGCCATTACAGTAGTCATTGCAGAAAGCAGTATTTTGGGAAGAATGTGGATTTTTACCATATTTGGGAAATAAATATCTGCAGATCCTAATTTTCCTTTTGCTTACTCCTGTAAATGAGGATTTAATTCCAACCAAGTCAGTGAGTTTCTCCGTGTATAAAGCTGCTATAAATCAGAGACTAGTTGGCTTAGAGAATTTAGAGGTGGGTTTAAAAATAAATATGAAAATGAATTAAGTATATTGTTCCTTCTTCCTCTCTTCTTACTAGAAAATGTTAAAGATGTAGTAGGAAGATAAATTGTTCTGGGGTGTTGCTCACAAATATGTGTGGGCAGGTAACTGCACTCCCATCTGAAGTAATAAATAACTATGAAAATTTGCATACATACAGTCAATATTCTTTTACTGGTGGTATTTATTAGAATGTGGAATAACTACGGAAAACCAGAAAATAAGTCTAAAGGGACCTGTGGAGGTCATAGAGTTTATTCCCTGCATCCAGGCAAAATAAACCATAACTAAAATATCTAAAAGGAAGTTTGAGAGTTTTCATTGTCTGTGACGTTCTTAGTAGCTGGACAGAGGATGAGAAAAGTACTTTATAAGGCATAATTCTGCACACTCAAGTTATAGAGTACAGATCCAGAAAGTCCTTTAGGTTTCAGTCATTTGATAATTTTGACTTGCAGGGACTGTGATAGCATTGGTGTCATATATAAAGATGGTAAAAAACTTCTTCATGATACTCTGAAAGTGAATAGATGTTGTACTACTTAACAGATATAAATTAAGCCCTACTGTAATGCCCAGTTGGATGTAGAAGTTATTTATAGGTATAAGTATGTATTTATACAGGTATAGAGTATAAGAATTTATTTACATATGCCGTCAGATAGATTACTCTGTCCATAGACTAAGTGTTTAGGGTAGGTGTAGAAGAAAAATTCGAAAACACACAAAAACCCACTCCATTTGTAACACAAGTGAGAAATCTTATTCATGTGAATAGTTGTAATCATAACATTTGAACTTTTCTTTATCATTTCTCAATCCAGAAGAATAATGGGAAACAAACCAGTGATTCTGGTATATCCTGTATGAAGACAATTATGAAATAGTTCTACTGACTGGGAGACTGTATTTAATTTTGTTCTACTTTATTCAATTATGATAACAGTGGGTTCTGTTTTAAGTAGTTTGCAGGTTAGCAGAGGTGGAATTATATTAGTCATTTGGCTGTATGACCAAATACCTGGAGCAGATTCAAGTACTTTCATGTCTTGGGAACAAAGACAAGGCATGTTATCAAAATGTATACAACAGTCTTTCTGTACATTTTACTTAATTGATTGTGGTCATTATTTCAGTTTGGCTTTGCTCTTTTCACATGGTTTGGGCATACTCTTGTTACACACTCCAATAGTTGTTTTTCTCTTCTAAAGCATTTCATTGTGCATTGACTTCTATTTCCAGTATTTTTTTTTTTTCACAGAGGTCCTGGTTAGTCACTAAATTATGGATTATTCTGGCCTTGCCTTTTGCATTTGTCATGATATTTCTAGTTGCACTGTTTCACTGTCCTTGCTTCCTTTTTTTTTTTTTTTAATGTGAAGGAAACAAACCAACCAATTCTAGCAACTGTGTGAGCATGAAATGTATAGCTTGAGTATTAAATGTGAAAGCTGCTATGTAAAGGCATTCAGAAAAACTGAAATGGCTTTTAGGGTTATCAGAAAGGCAAGAAAAAGGATCAATAAGAGCACCTCCATGTGCTTGTCCACAAGACTCAACTATCTGCTCTTGAATGTGAAAACTGCACCATCTAACTTCATATATGTGCCTTACCTGGCAAAGGGTAGGGTTCTCACTTGGTTTACTCAAAAAAAAAAAAAAAAAAAAAAAAAAAAAAAAAAAAAAAAAAAAAAAAGCTAGAAAATAAATTGGTATATGTGAATTATGGAGAAAGAGGAAACCCAGGACTGGGAAGTTAAATAGGCAGCTAAACTCTTTGAGATTATGGATATACCTTGAGTGGGACTCAGCTTGCATATTAAGACATGTTAATTTAGATGTTTTAATATGTAAACTGAATGTAAATCTCAGTATCTATACACTGTACAAGGAGTCTTGGGAGACTAGCCAGATAATTAGCCAATAAATTAGATGTCTAACATCCAGTGATACAACTGTTCCCCCAGGAGGCCATTTTTCCTTAAATACAAAGCCCAGTACAGTTCTCTCTTTACTGAAACATGCATTGAAAATGCCTGTTGACTTCAGTGGGAGCTGAGGTTGCAGATTGAGAGCAGCAGAATTACACCTGAAGAAGAGCAAAAGCTGTTCCTGTCGCTGGCAGCAGGATCCTCCCACCACCAGTTGGTATTTCCTGCTCTTATTTCGGTAAAAGGTGTGTTTAGTTTAAAGATTATCAAAAGTGTGATTTGTTAGTGATCTTTTCAAAAAACAAGCTGGTGGTAGATATAAATACATTGTTAGCTGGGAGGTGAGTCTGTCTGTTTCTGTATAGCTTGAGGCTCAGAAGTACTCATGATAAAACCAAAAGTGACTCTAAACTACATGTTTACAGTACAGTGCAAGAGGCAGGTAATTACTTTTATTCATCTGTAAATAATTTATAAGACACTATATATTCATCAAGCTGCCAAAATCATGAGGCTTCATGGCATCCAGGAGCAAAATTCAGAAATGAAAAGAAGAAAGAACGTTTAATTTAACTGAGATCAACCTGAAGTCTGGATGGCAAGTTTTCTAAATTCTATTAATTTCTAACCATTTTGGAGGAATAATGCATATATTTGAAAAAATGAACAAAACCCAAAATCTGGCTTAAAATTGGACTCTGACATTGAATGTTCCTGTGGATATGAAATAAGGAAAAAATCAGATCACACGTCAGGAGGAGAGAAGATTCTAACTTACTTATGAAGTGTCTGAAATTAACAAATTATTTTAAAATAGATATCAAAGATAGGCTAGTTGAATCAACTTTTTACTGTTTTTTATTTTTTTCTTTCATAGGTATGGAGGAGCCTAAATGTCCACTTTAATCAAGCATTCTACTTTCAGCCAGATAACGTGAGATTAATTTTATTTTTAGGCTTCAGTGTGGTATTGCTTAAGTATTCCTGCACTACAGAATAGACTATTTCTATGGTGGAATTCATATTAGAACATGAAATCTCAAGCTGGGAATAATAACAACAGCAAAGGCCAAGTTAATTTTTTTTCTAGTATATGTGCAAAATTCTTTCTAGAATGAAATATTTCAACACATTAAGTTTTATGACCCCCAAAAGGAAATATGAGTTCTTCTTTGCTTCATTTCTTTTACAGAAGGCTGGAAAACTGCATGAAATTGAGAGATCTTTACTTTTCCATTTCCCGTCCCTTCTATTTCATGGGAGGAATTTGGGGAAGGAATTGCACATTTTCTTTTCCTCCCTTTTCCTGGGAGCAAATTACTATGCACATTCTGAGTCAGTAGTGCTGGCTAACAGCTCATGGGCAAGGCCAAGGATCTCCTTTTTCCCACCCCCATCCTCCCTTGCCCAAAAAAAAAAAAAAAAAAAAAAAAAAAAAAAGAATATTTGACATGCAGCTCCTGCTGCCTTGTTCTTTCAGTGATGGAAGAGGCCATGATGTTCAGAGATACTGCAGGGGCTGCTCCACTTTCTAAATCTCTTCAGCATCCTGCAGAGATTGTAATTTCCAACATTAGACTTAAGTGTCTAATGAAGTAGAAATATGAAGAACAGTGGAAAAAACAGGGCTTAGTAAGGACTCAGGGAGTTGCTACTTAAGGTGTTATAATGCACATGTTACTTTGCAGTTCTGCTTTTGAAGGTAAGTAAAACTGATTTATCTAATTTTTGTCACAGTGAGAGGAGTACATACAGATATTTTTCTACCACTTAGCAGATGGAGTAGTTAATAACTTATTATAATACTGTAACTTGCTTATCTGTCTGAAGATGATTTAACTTACTGTTCTTCAGTTTTATTTTGCTGAGGAAAAATCAATATGCAAAACCTGTCAGGAGTCCAAATTATTACACTTATTCAATTGCATGTATTATTGAGTAGGCAGTTTCCTGTAATGAAGTTCTTGGCTTAAATTTATAAGGTATATTAAGAAGTAGTGGATGTAGCTCAGAATAAAACAAAAAATGAAATTGTATGGTTGGACAATTTTAGTCATTGGCCACCTATGTGAGAATATCAGTGCTTGGTGAAGTCTCATAAGAAAAAAGCATTTAATGGTAAAGAACAGGCCAAGGAGAATCTCTTGAGTCTTTGGTCTAACAACACTTGACCCATGACTAGAGCTTTCCAAGTGATCCTACAATATACACAGACACCAAAAGCAGAAATTCCAGGTATACAAAATGTGGTATGTCAGAATGTTCCTCCGGACACATTGGTGGAAAGTAAGTGATTCTTAAGAGTGTACAGAAAATCTTCCAGTTGAAGTTATTAATGGAGTTTGTTCTAATCCCTTCTTGTTCCCACCACATTTACCATTCTCCCACTAATGGTCTAAGGACAGGCAACCATTCCCATTAACAAACCAAGCAGTAATTGGCAAATGTGCTTTCCAGAGTGGGATTCAATGGACCAGTTGCCAATATCTACATTTGAATACACCTCAAAATTTTTGTAGGAATAGATAGAAATAGGCCATTCCAGACAACAAAGTCTCTCATCTGAAAGCAGACATTTGAAATAGGTCTGATGTATCATTTCCTCAAAAAAATCAACTTTTGTCCATTGACTGTGAAGGCAGCTTTGTGACAATAGCCAAGATAAAAATACTTATGGCACGGAAATCTCAAGTTCCACGAGAAAAACTCCATGCTGTCTCACTACTAACCGCCACC
>NW_020799095.1:49384117-49396278 GCF_003259725.1 Athene cunicularia | reverse complement strand
GATAACGTGAGATTAATTTTATTTTTAGGCTTCAGTGTGGTATTGCTTAAGTATTCCTGCACTACAGAATAGACTATTTCTATGGTGGAATTCATATTAGAACATGAAATCTCAAGCTGGGAATAATAACAACAGCAAAGGCCAAGTTAATTTTTTTTCTAGTATATGTGCAAAATTCTTTCTAGAATGAAATATTTCAACACATTAAGTTTTATGACCCCCAAAAGGAAATATGAGTTCTTCTTTGCTTCATTTCTTTTACAGAAGGCTGGAAAACTGCATGAAATTGAGAGATCTTTACTTGTCCATTTCCCGTCCCTTCTATTTCATGGGAGGAATTTGGGGAAGGAATTGCACATTTTCTTTTCCTCCCTTTTCCTGGGAGCAAATTACTATGCACATTCTGAGTCAGTAGTGCTGGCTAACAGCTCATGGGCAAGGCCAAGGATCTCCTTTTTCCCACCCCCATCCTCCCTTGCCCAGAAAAAAAAAAAAAAAAAAGCTATTGTTCTGATCTTCATATCAAGTACAGAAGAATAACCAAGGAAGTTCAGACAATACCACCTTCATAGAAGGCTCACAAAAGTCCCATTATCCCAGAAAATAATGTCCAACCAGTTTAATCCTTGTCCGTGCCACTGCTAAGCCTGTTAAATCTACCTCTGATGAGAGACTGAATAGAAACAAGGCAGAAATGGAAGGACACTGCATGATGCTTGATGACTGTCATTGTATTTTCATGTGAATGATGGACTGGGTGACTCTCCCCATGTAAGTAAAAGAAGGAGTCTCGTCATGCTTCTCTGCAGCAGGTCCCAGGCTAGAGCACTGCTTCCCATACATGCTTCTCTTGAAAAACTTTGTGTGTTCCACAAGTTCATAGCCCTGTGAGCCGATGAAAAACCAGTGTCACACACTGTGTCTCTATTTCCTTTTGTGCTTCTTCCCAGCACAGAGCCAGAAGAAGGAACAAGGATCTTGATTGTCATTACCAAAACAGGAAACATCATTACATATGGGCAGCTACGGTGGGGTGAAATGGGAATCGACGGGTATGTTACAGATCCTTCATCTTACCAGGGTGATAAAACATAACCTAAACACAGCCAGGAATCCTACTTTCAGTCTGTATTGGTACATCATATTATATTCACTGGCCACTCTTTATGAATTCATTAGCAACAGAGCTAGGAAACCTGAGGAATTATAGAATTACAGAAAGGATCAACATCTGTATTTTGTCTTTAATAACTATTAGCTTATGTAGCAGTACCTTTTACATCCTTCTAGGCTTTTATAAGCTCAATCAGAGATCACAATTATTTTGTATTGTCTTTCCATGCCTTTGGGTAATTTGATTAATACAATCAAACTCTCTGGATGCATGTGTACAGCAATCCTGTAGGTGCTCTGATAAAAACAATCAAACATGTCTCTGTTAGCCAGTGGTCAGAACACTTCAGTAAATATTTTTTTTTCTTTGACTCTACAAATTTTGTTACTTCAGTAAGCCTGTGCCACTTCCTCCAGTGTTGTGTGTGTGTCTCAGACACCCAAGGCATCTCAAATGGCACTGAATATCTGTCTCTATACAATAAAACTCTCCAGTGTCTCGGCTTCCACTACAGTCCACGAAGTCAATGCATTCACTGAAGCCCTGAAAGTAATTCCAGGGATAAAATGAAGGCATCTATGTGTAGTGATCTGCATTTAGAAGTCTTCTGTTTTTCATCACTGATTATTGAGGAAGCCTGGGTGAGAAACTTAGACTGAACATGAAATTTTTAGGTAGCTATATCAGGTATTTCCACCGTAAGGATTTAATTTATTTTCACAAAGATATGTTTTTAGTGCAATTTGAGATGCTGCTTCAGGGGATTGAGTTGCCAGTCCAGATAGACACAGATCTTCTGTAGGCCCCATGACAGAATGTTTTGGTACCCTAAGAAATCTAGAGACACTTGTTTATTTGCACCTGAATCTGGTCCTAAAAATCTCCAAAGTGATTCCCTAATTCTCTTGCTTCAGGAACTCATTGGACACTAGAATGTAATTTACAGGCAAAGTCTAGGGTTCATTTAGAATTTCTCTGAAATGTAGTCACTGCCAGTGCAGAGAAATTCAAAGTCAATCAGTGCTGTCTTAATCCATGTTCCATCACTAGAAATAAAGATCCTAGAAACCAGTCAGCTGTGCCATTGATTCCAGCAAGAATTGAATTCACTCTCTTACTGCTGTGTTTTTGTCAGCAAGACTAGCAATCTAAAGAAGCAATAAAGACTCAGTTTTGTCAGAAAATACAGCAGATGGCCACAGAATATGCCATGGGAGTAGGAACAAAAGGGCGTTTTCACAGAATTACCTTTTAAAAAAATAGCCAGTCGTCTGACACCCGACTCACTCGTTTTTACAGAAATATAACATGTTTGTAGGATATTCATGAAAACACAGTTTGCATGCAAGGAAACACTTTAAGTCATCACTGAAATGTAACCGCTTCTGCAGAAAACTGCAGCAGCTGCCTGATGGGCTACAGTACAAGCACATAGTTTAAAAGGAGCTAAGAAGATCTGATGAAAACCATACTAAAATCACATATGGTCACTCAGTTAAAATTCAGATAGCATGTTAATAGTCTTGGGGGGGATTTTTTTCTGCCATGTTACTATAGACATTAAAAAGTTAAATGATTGTAACTTGTCACATATTCCAGATGCCCATGGCTCCGAAGATCACAGATCACAGTAGCACAAGACCATCACTCATTTCATTGCATAAATTTTACTGCTATTAATTGCTAATTTTTTTTAACTGCAGTGATCTGTTGTATCATGATTGCAATTACATGTAATGATCACAATTGCAGCTTGGGGAATTAAAACAATCCCCTGCCCCACAGGTATCTACAGGTATATATCTATTAAACTTTGTCTTTGAAAATAGTCATCTAAAAACCAAAACCAAACCAAACCCCAAAAATGAGTAAGTAAGCATATGGGGCAAACCCTCAGTTCCTGATAGTGTCTACATATACTGTAAAGAAGCTGCCCCTGTTTACTCTAGGTCAGCTTCTTATCGCAAATCATGTATGCCATGTAGCAGAAGGTAAGACTGAGCTTCTTGATACTATTTAACTTCAGATAAAAAAAGAGAGGTGGTGTGGTTTAATGAACTATCTGTCACCATAGAAACAAGGAACTCACAAGGAACTGTGTAAATAATTGATATTTTGTTTCAATAGTTAAACAAAAATAAAACAAAAAACCCTATTCTGCCCAATTAAGTGAGATATTCTCCTTTTTGGCTGACATAAAATAGAGAGTTGAACAGGCAGATAGGAAATGTTATTTTTAGCTTTTCATTTTTAATGTTAACATTTTTTATTTTTTAGCCCTAATTAAATTTAAGTAGCAATACTTCTGAAACAATGTTCTGTCATGAAACATAAATACATTTTTATTTTCCAAATTTGTTAATGGTTATTGTTTTTTGGCCTAAATTATTTTAAAATTTAACCTGAACCTGCATTCTTCAATTACTAAGCTGCTAGCAGGAAAATACTTTTATTCAGTCCTGCTCCCAAAACCTAATCTTATCTGAGTCAATATCTTACACAGTTGCCTGGGAAAATTCCATTCTACCTTTTATTTTAACTAATGTTCTCCAGTTATTAAAGAAGGACTTCCTGGCAATTCTAGAGATTACAAAAGTAATATATTTGAAAGAACCAGGTAAGAATTATTACAATGAATATACTATGGGATGGGAATAGTAGCTCATACACATGCTTTGCAGTTAATGGTGTTTTCAGAGCTGTAGGCGTTAAATTCCAGTACTTTTCCTTCCCAGTGTTTCCTATCTGAATGGAAGTTCAGCAAATGCTGAGAAGATGACTAAACTTATATTTATTAGCAGGGCTTGAAAAGGAGGCAGTCCTCATTTAAACCACCAAAATGGTGCTGAATGTGTCGGCAGAATGTGTTGATGCTGGCCAAGGAAATAATAGAAATTTCTGTTCCATTACAGCAATTTTTGCATCTTTTCTCTGAGTCATGTTAACTGACCGTTTCCAGGCTGATGATCACCTCACCGAATTTTTCACTGTCTTAGAGAGTCCATATAGTTTAACTTGTCCTCTGGTTTTCCTCTTGAGTCAGTAGAAAGGCCATTCCAGAGAACAATTTATCCCACAAAAGTTAGGAACCCACAGCAGTTTGAAAGGACTGACTCTATGGAAGGATCCACAGCTCTTCAGTGGCTACTTAGACTTAGTTTAATTAGACAATTGAGGTGTTAATTACTAAAATTAAGAGAGACAAACCACATTCCTCTACACACACTGATTTGCCATGGCTTAGCACTGTGGGTAGCACGTGGAACTGAAGAGAAAGAGATAGTATATTAAGGAAAGATTTTCCCGACACTGAGACAGTATTACCAAGGACACTGTGATCTTTAACGAAGAATGGTACAGAGATTCCCAGTCCTATGGTAACCCAGCTAGATCTGGAAGCAAAAGTTGTAGGATTGCACAGGCGCAGCACTGCCCTACAACAAATTATTATCTGCTCCCAGGACTACAATCTCAGTTGAGAGCTACAATGTCAAATGAATATCCCTGCTCAACTGGTATTAATATGTGCCTCTTCATATTATGTCTAGGGTACAATGTGGATGGGTTTTTAATCCTTGTTACCAGGAATCCTTCACCAGTAAAATTGTTGTTATACTATTTGTCTTTTCAGGCAGACCATATATATAACTTGGCTGTATATCATAGAGGGATGAGAAAGAAATATGCCAGAGGCTGTTTCAAGAAATAAGAATATAACAGTCATTCACCCATTGGAGGTTTGTCTCATCTCCAGCCATGACTAGCAAGAAACTTTTCCATAGATCATTCCAAAGCAGTTTGTCTGTGACACAGCACCCTTTCTTTCTCCCACCAGAGCTGATCCTGAACTTTTTCAACGACAATGCACTTCCAGGCTTTCAGCTTCACCAATGTGACTGAATTCACAGCAGGTTACCAACTTTCCTTGTAGCCCACTTGAGAACAATATTCTTCATTGAGACTGTAGCTTGGTTTATGCCTGGATTGTGAAGATTTTATTCATTCCAGTACTGCTATATTATTATCAACAGGATTGGTATTATCTAACTTCAGACCTCCATAATGACACAATAGGCAATGGAGAGAAATGGGCACTTGTCATACAGTCTTCTCAGTGTAAGATGGATGTCTAAAATAGGGAAGGTTTAGGTCCTGTAAGTACTTGTAAGTGTAAGTGACTTCTAAGTACTTATTTTGATCTATTGACTATAAACATGGTTTAAATACCTAGCACTGATAAAGGCCTCTCTACTTGTTAAGCCTATAATTAGGTGACATGAATCCATCCATTGTATCTGATGAACAGACTTCTAAAAAACAAAAAACGTGTTGATAAAGTCAGAGATATTCAACAGAGAGCTAAAGAATGAGTTAATGCTTGAAAAAACAGAGATCAGTGAAGCTCTTTTTCTTGTGTTTGCCTGAGAAAGAGTAAAGCTTGATCACAGCTTGGGTACTGAGAATTGCACAGGTGTCTTGTTCAAATAGAGGCCTGAAATGAGCATGGATCCTAACTCTGGTATCACATGGTCTCTAACTTCTACCTTGAAATTCTTACTTGTTTCTACCATCTCTAACAAGACGTTAGTAGAAGACACTTTATGTGGTGTCACATGGATAAATCCGGTAGTGTAAAAAAGCATCTTTGACCAAAGATGAATGCAGGCAGATCAAAGCTATCCAGGTCAGTATCCTGGCTCAAATAGGAGCCAAGTAAAAACACACAGGTGTAAACACATATTCTTAGCTATACCCTCACAACTCGAAGATTTCAATAGCTTTTAAAAGCTGAGTGTGAGAATAACAGTCCTAGTTCTATTGTTCTTGTGCACAGCTGCATCAATAAAGGAGACATATGCACACATACACAGGCGCACAATGAAGTAATGTCTTCCCAGTGGTGCCAAGGGAAGTAAGAGCAGATAATTAAAAGACTCTGAAAAAACAAGAGGCTGATGAGACACCCAATCGAAATCCAAAACTAAGAAAAACTGCTCCACCATCATATGAAGATGGAAATTCTTTTCAAAATCTACTTTCACCTTGCATTACCACCATTACCTTCTAATTACCACCTCCTACCCCCTTGGCACCCTTACCAGTTTATTTACTGTTGATTTACAAAGTAACCTGCTGATAGGATTACTCTTAAAGATTATTGTAGGCATTGCATCCCTGCAAATACTTATTTCATTTGACTTTCTTAACTTGCCTGGCAAAGTTACTGCACTTTCATTGGAGGACAGGAGGTCTAGCAATCCAGGACTACAAGTTAAAGATTAATTTGACAGTGAGATATGAACCACATAATCACCAATGAGTCCTCATCACTTCAATTTCTATTCAAGTTCTTGCACTGTGTTTACTATTATCGTACCTTGGCTTATGCCTGGTTAGTGCATTTTTAGGCACAACAAGCACTAAATCAGAGGCCCAAATCTGCAGATCCTCAAGGCACTCCCCCACCATTTGAGAGAGCCACATTCAGGGGACAAATCCAGAATATCACGTTCCAGCAGTGGAAAACAAGACAGGTAACAGACTATGAGAACTCTGTCATGACAATTTACAGCTGGAGAAACGTTCTACACTACATTATCAGGGCTCTTCCTGACTTCTCTTGTTGTACATTTCCTGTTTGTGATCCTGTGCCTCCATACACAGTATCAGATACAATTGGTCAGTAGAGCCCAGATCAAGCCAGACAAATGTGTAAGGCCCTTAGAGTTACAACTAAGTGAGATACAAGCACACTAGGAAGCAGAAGACAGCTGGCAGATTCTCTTTGTCAGTGCATGTATGTGGCAAGTGTGAATGTGCCAGCTGCCTGTCTTTTGAGATCACCACTCAAGGAAGTATTGATTGCAAAACTTGCTCACACAAGTCTAACTAGATCCAGTACAGTTAAGTACATGGACTGCATGAAGAAGACACCTATATATCTAAACATTCCACGGTAAAAATCAGGCTCCAGATTTTTTCAGGTAATCCAGACCTCTAGCATGACTTAGTCAATATAACAGTGACAGATGCTAAAGGTAGGATTTCTCTGATAAAACATATTCATCTACAGTGTAAATATTTATAGCTGAGATGGTCACTCTTACTTCCACATATATCTGTAGAGAAAAAAAAGGCATAACTTAATATGCTTTGAGGATTAAATGAATTATGTCTCAGTCTCTACTTAGATATCCAGAGCTACAAAATGAGCAAGGTGACTTGCTCATTTGTAGCGCAGACGCATTTGCAGTTATCAACATTTAATTAGATGAATCCCATGCTAAATGTACATGACCAAGAAAACTGTCATTAAGTATCTGAGTAACTCCTGTGCTATTCTCTCTTAGCCCAAGGGTTGGGAACAGGTCAGCAGAGTCTGGATGGGAAAAAATAAAAACAAAAAAGTGTATATCGATCAGCAGTGAGCTTTATCAATTCTTATCTGGCGGATAAGTCCCTTGAGGACTGATGACAGCTAGAAAAGGGTCCAGCAGGAATTAGGGCAGCTCTACACTAAAATAAGGACAAAACCTCAAACTAGGGAGGTTGGAAACACTGATATAAGAAATAGCCTGGAGAAGCTGAGTATGAAGCAATCATCCTCCTCCTTCCTTTTCTGCCTTTGGCTTTCATAATTTCCCTTTATTGCTGTAATTCCCTCTCCAGAGTGAAGGAGTCAGATTTCAGGTCCTGCTGAGATTTCATTTTCTTCAAATTCTCTTTTTCATTCAGGCTATAGATGATGGCTGAATGGGGATGGACACACAGGGTCAGCACATACCCCTCAATTTTTTTCATATAAAGGCTCTTAAAGAATTTAAAGCATTTAAGGGGAAGAAGCTATCATAAAACTCATGAAAAAAAGCCAAACAGAAAATCTCAAGGCAATCGTTGTCTCTGAAGAATTATGGGCATTACACAGCAGAAGAAGGAGATAAAACAGTGCTGTGAAGAATAAAATAGTAATGAGCATAACATCTGGGCATAGGAGGTAGAGGGGGAGGGAAAGGCGAAAACATTGGAGCCCTGAAAATTCTGGGCTGGATGCTTTACATAATATAGTGCCAGCCTTGCTCTTCAAGACCTGCGGTTGCAGTTGCAGTATCAACATTGTGTTTGTGTTGGACCTCACCCAGAAGAGCTCTGGGGAACTATTTAGTTTATGTCTGTGTTCACAAATGCTAAACACAAAAAGAGGGCAAAGCAAAGGCGGGAGAGCTGAATTATTGCAAAATGTAGAAACCCATAATATGTTCTTCTTCTTTTGACTTCAGAGTGCATTGCTTTCCACACAGTACTTTTAGGCAGAAGAAATATCAGTGCAGACGACCAAGTCTCTAAACAGGAGCAGAGAACCTACTATTCTTGTTATTACTTTTTTGAACAGTGCGGGTACCTTGGAGTAAGATTAATGATCTGTAACATTATTGTTCCAAATACTGTAGAAGTACAGATCGCAAGGACTGTTCATGTCCCAGTTTCAAGTTTTATACATGATCATTTGACTTTGTGTCACCTGCAACAGAAGAATGTGAAGCTATCTTGCTTACAGAGGTTACTGTAGTTCAGCTGATTTGGTGGATTTTTTTTTAAGCCACAGTAACTTGAACATGTGCCTGAGTCTCTACAGGGTCCCTAAAATCTCACAGTCCCATTTTATACCCTGCCACCTGTCTGAGGTGAAATAAATCCTCAGAAAATACACATATTGAATCATTCTGTGGAAATTTACATGCAGAAGTAGTCAAAGAGGGGAAAAGGCTGTTTTGTGTTTCTCCTTGCTTTTGAATAAAAAGAAGTTTACTCACCAGCCAGGAGGGATTTCTTTCTTCTTTCATCTGTTTCTGACAAGCAAGAGAGTTGATTTCTATGTTTCTCTTTCTTTGAAGGAAACAAGCTAATAACTTATTTCTTCACTGCCTGCCATCATTAGTAAGTCTTACTTCTATAGATGTTTTTTTTTTTTTTTTTGTTTCACTTCTCACCAGTGAAAAACAGTTTGCAGCAGGTGAAAATGGAGGGGAATCAACACACTGCACGTATGAATGTTGAATTTATGAGAAATTATTACCTTTTCAGGGAGTTTCATAGTGAAACTTCTCCAAACAATGCCTGATAACTTATTCTAAATGCCAGGTTCGGCTGTGGTGAATAGTGCTCCATTCCAGTAATAGACTAGGAGCAAAATTGCTTTTGAAGTAAACAGTTACCTGTGGTATTTTCACAAATACTGTGGAGTGTGAATCCATTATGTGTGGAGTATCCCATGTTGATACACTTTTTGTTAGCAGGCAGCAGCAAGGAGTCATTTGAAACAAAGTAAGTAGCACTTTGATGATGTTGAACAAACAGTAAGAAGGTGGTAGAGTTCTGTTGATGTCCCACCATTTTAACTATGGAGATAAAGCTTTGTTGGGAATGAGGGTGTCAGGATCTGGCTTGAAATAAGCGTCATGTAACAGAAGGTGATTCTGGAAGGTCAGGTCTTAAAAGGGATAGAGTGAAATGCTATAGTCTCAGAGGTAAAATGAAGTATGTGTAAAATATGTCTACAACAATTGAAAAAAAAGGTAGAGAAAAAGTGCAATGGAACAAAATGGTTTTCAAACATGAAATATGTCAGAATTCTTCACTGGAAAATAAATGTCTTTGAGGGGATGTGGCTTCTTTACCCAAAGCCATGTAAACTGTGGAACTTGTTGCCACAGGATGTGATGAACAACTGAAAGGTGCACAATGAGCCTGGGAAAATCTTCTTCGCAGCGATTCAGTTCAAAAATACTGGGAGAATAGAATAAAGAGCAGCTGGGTTCTGCTGCTGAGCTGGTGCTTGAAAGGATTCAGTCCCTTCCTGCCTGAGTGGGTGATACATTTTAATCACATTGAGATGCAAAAGCCTTTCCAATGGCTCTGGACCTCCTCTATCTCAGCTGTGATCTGAATTTGGAACAGGCAGAGGGGAGGAGTTCAGTCTGAATAGTCCCTCAACCACCAGGGTTATTTTGGATTTGAGTGATAAAGAACAAGCTAGCTGATGAAATGGTCTTTTTTGACCTGGGAAAATCTATGAATTCTTGAATCCAAGTGTCATTGCATAATCATAAGAAGTAGTGCTCATGGTCAGCTTCTGACATAATTCTAGGGGTAGGGAAGGAGAAACAGTTTTTCTCCCTTTTGTCCTTGCTTATGCCACTTCTGGACCAGTGAAGAATTGGGAAGCTCCTCTGTAATGCACAAAGAGTGTCTCAAAAACACATCCCTGCGACTGAAATGAATTGCCTGAAGTATGTGCTTTCCTCAATTCCACCAGACCACACAGCTCATTTACCCAAAGCTGGGAAGCAGAACAAAACTGAGTTTATGAGATGAATGGCAGGACCCTGATGGAAATAATCCTAGCAGCTAAAATGCAGGAACGGCTGGCTTCAGAGGATGCTCTGGTAACAGATATATGCATCCTGCCCTCCCTTGCTTCTGGACTAAAACATGTGGCTAGGAAAAAGGGAGAGAAATCTCCTCTCTTTTATCACACACACAATGTTCCCTGTCCTTCTCTGCAGTTTTACCCATTCTAGTCACAGTAGAAGCAGTTTGGACAGAACTCAGAAAATAGACCCTGATTTTCAATTAGTTCCTTTGTCATTCTTTGCCCTTCTTTCATTGGTGCTGGCCATAGGCAGCTACTGCTGCAGTCAGTGGGAAATGAGACAGGATATTAAACTATTAATTATTCTTTGATTTCTGCCTCAGTTTCTTATCTCAGCAATAGCACAACTATTCTTCATCAAGATTATGGTCATCACAATGTTAATTCCTGTAAAGGTCTTCAGATCATGTGAGAGAAAGGCACAAGTTATAATATGACTGAGCTGATGAGGGAGAATGAGCTGTTACAGAACAGACCAATGATGCACTTAGTCTTATGTCCAGTCTCCAACAGCTGTTGCCACCTGCACCAGCAAATGACATTAACACTGTCAAGGCCCTTCCAGGCATACTGTGTTTTGTTTTGTTTTTTTTTTTTTAATTATTATTAATTTTGTAGATACATGTCACTGCATCACCTGAAGTACAGAAGCAAATTCATGACCTCTGATAATAACCAGCATTTGTTTTGGTACATCCCCAATGATTGATTTTTTGTCCTTATAATGTTTCTCTAAGCTCATTCAGCTACAGTGACTGCACCTCTTACCATAAGATGTTTGCACTGACATTGCTGAAAAACCCTGCAGACATGACAGGAAATGTTAGAAACCATCAGTTCAATGTACATGGTCTATCCCAAGCTGAAACTCACCTGGAGAAGAGTCATTGAGAGGGTTCAGGGCAGATGCTCTCTGTATCTTCTCCAGACAAGTCTCTTGCTCCTTTTTAATGATGCAGTTGGAATGGGTTGCTGTAACCTGAAATGTGGGGGAAAAATGTGGAGAAAGAACAATTACAAACTTAAAATAGCTAGTGAATTCATGATGAAACATCAGTAAATTCTGAGGTGTCATTCCAAAAAGAAAAATAAATAAAACCTTTTTCAGAAGATGAGAGAAAGCTGCAACAAACTTTTTTCCTTTTTTCTTTTATCTTATTTTTTTCCCTCCCAGAATGCTTATGGCCACTCTATTGAATTATAGTCCTTATTTTTTTTTTTTTTTTTCTAGTATGCTTGCTTTATTTTATTGTATTCCTTCATCATATAAGGTTGAAGCAAAGGTACCTCTAAACAAAGTAATAATCTAAAGAGGAATCAGAAATCAGTTGAGGCTCAGTTTGATCTTCCACCAGTTTCTTATGAGTCTTGCACAATCCATTAACCTCACTCAGGACTCAGAACTAAATTAAAAGCTCTTTCTCTCAGCCTTTCACCCCTATCCATTCCTTAATGTTGCCTTCTTTCTTCATTCCCAATGAATAAAAGGCAACTTTCTTGCCAAAAGAGAATGTAATGCTAATTAAACTGAGACAACTTGATCAAAATATTTGCTTTTTCTTTTCTTCCTGTGCCGCCCCTTCCCCCCCCCCCCCCCCCCCCCCCCCCCCCCCCCCC
>NW_020799095.1:49352186-49384067 GCF_003259725.1 Athene cunicularia | reverse complement strand
TGCCTCAGTTTCTTATCTCAGCCCCCCCCCATCTTTAAGGCTCTAAGGCAGCACAGTACAAGAAAAAAATGAGGGAGGTGGGTGGAGAAGAAAAAAAAAAGATGGTAGTTTATAAAAGGAACATTTCAGCCAACAGAATGTAGGCAATCCCAAAGCAGCAACAAAGTAAGAATGTGATCCATTCCCAGAAATCAATACAAGATTTCATTCCTACTGCAGGCAGTGGCCAGGGGATATTAATTCAAGGGCAATACAATCTCAGGTTTCATTAGATCAATTTATAGGGACACTGCTAAGGTTCAAATCACTCTGTGGAAAGCACCATGAAAATCAGTGCACTAATTGAAGACGGGACATGTCACCCTGGTTCACTAAAGCAATTTTGCTGTTTCATATTTCCTGTCCCATTTCCTTCACTCTTGACGTTGGAGAACTACAGAGGAATTTGAGTGTACCTGTCAAATGATCTGTTTTCCCTTATTTGCTAAGTAGGAACAAGTAAAGATGGAAAGCAATACCTGAATTCAATCTGCTTCAGTTTATTTTGGAGTCCCATCTGCACAGTTCAACTTTATTTCCCTCACATCCCAATAGGGGAACGGAGTGAACAGTTTGGGTCACTAATGCATTGAACTGCCACCACACACTCAATACACAATTACAGTAAATTCGAGGGCACGTTTAATCCTAGTTTGGTGGTGTTTGTGTTGTGCTTTTGAGTGTGCTAGGAGGCATAGAGCCATTTGTACACTTTTGACCTTGTAACAGTTACAAGTCACCACCCCTATTTCAAAGACAGAGGGTTTCCTAATGAAGGTCTACTGGAAAGCTTTACTCCCCTTTTGTAGAAACTGATAATGCTACACAGTTTCATCTCCAAGATCCCGGGAATAAATTTCAGCTATTTTCCTTGTGGGATACACCAGGCATAACCATACTAGATTTGTTTATCTTCAAAACAAACACTGTTCTTTTCTAAGGACTCCCAAGGGCCTGGAAAATACATTTTGTCACAGATCTCTAGGATCTCCCAAGAACATAATGGCTTTTGCTACATCATCCTATAAACCTCTCCAAGGATTGGGAAAATTGCATTGGCTGGCATTCAAGTTCTTAAGATGATAAAAGAGAAATAACAAGTAAATCAGGGTTCTGCTACTATTAGTGATTCACTTTCCACAGTTGCACGGGTCTGAAAGGAATGTCCAGGGGTTGTCTCAGTACATCAGTGTACCAGTTTTTGTACAGTTCAGCATGTGCAGATTAGAAAAGCTGTCATTTAGTAATAATAATAACAACAATAACAACAACAATAATTACAATATAAATTGTCTATGCAAGCAGGCCTGCAGAACTCTTTTCAGCTTGATGTTGTAGATGTTAAATGTTACAGGAGATCAAAATATGTACATTTATTTATTTATTTATTTATTTATTTATTTACGCAAAGTCCATCAAAGGATACTAAACACTAAAGAAACTCACCATGTCTAGATATTTATGTCCTATGGGGTAATCATAGACATTTGTGAAGAAGGTTTAGATTCAATCTATAGTAAAAGCATGAAAGAGTGGCCAGGACTTGATTGTTTATAAAGAAAGCCTAAGGTTAAAAGCTCAGATTTTATTGTTTTCCTTGCAGACAGGCACATTTAGTCAGATGTATCTGACTAAACTGGCTAAATTTAGTCAACTGTATCTGAGTAAGTCTGGCTCAGGAGGTATTTGAAATGCAGACTTCTGGGCACAGAGAGAGCACTAGAGCGATGTTCTTCACCCATCCCTGTAAGCCTTCCTTAAACTTTCACTATTGGCAAAATACTTTGATGTGACTTCCCATAACCATCTTTATGCCAATTTGTAGCACTCTTCATCAACAGATTTTAGAAATATAATATTGAGGAACACAGAAACTGAGACAGAAAGCAAAGAAAGGGAGGAAATGTTAACCTCAGTGCCAGAGGAGAGAATAGAAGCTGCCTGTCATCTCTGCTAATAATCAATCTCGTTATCTGAGAAAATAAAGCAGGTTTGCATTGTTAATAACAAAAGGTTTCTCTGTTGAATGCAGACATGCTTTAATGTTATAATGTTTTCCTGAAAGGATCCATGTTTCATGTTTCTCCATTAACTATGTAGTGGTAGAGCCTTTAATCTGTCTAGTCAGTCTTCCACAGCTGAACAGCAGAGCGCAATTCAAATGGAAGTGTAAGCTTGAACTTCATGGCCTCCTGATTTCATTTCTTTTGCCTTAAGGACATTTGCAATTTCCTGAGTGCAGTACAGGCAGTCTGGTTAGCCTTTCCCAGAAGATATTAGTGATATGTGCAGCTAAAGAATATTTTGACACATACTAGAAAAATCAAGAAACCAAGTTGATAGTGCATGAATTTCACTCTTAAAAAAAAATAATTATTACTCTCGGTGGAGTGAAGGAGTTTGACTCACACCAGTTTTGAAAAGGCATATAGATACAAATACCATAAATGCAATCAATAGTTGTTTAGTTCTGAGAGAAGACAAAAAGACCAAAGCAGGTACCCAGGACGTTATAAATGTACAACTAAGAGCTTTTTTTTTTTTCATTATTTTTATTAAGGTGGACACTACAAAAATAAACTGGCATGTGCTGTATGGAACTTTTAGTACTTAACTCTTTATTGTTCCCTTGACATTATGGTAATATTAATAATAATCATGTCATTACGTTACATAAGTTTTCACACATACTCTCAGGTGTTGTTTCATTGTGAACTCTTCCATTAAGAAAGCCATTGTTAGTACATAAACCTGAGCTGAGAACTAGGTGAACACATCTGCGCTGCTTTCAGACTTCCCCTAACTATATGTATAAATCAGATCAGTAAATTTTAGTTTTATGGTAAGGCATTGTTCAAACATGCAAATGCTCCAGGAAAGGAATCAGGTGGGAGGAATTGTGCAGATCAGAAGAGTACCATACACTTCCCTGCTCACAGAAATAAATAGGTGTTGCTGTCTTATTCCAGCAGGAAATTTAAATGAGATTTCTTTCTTCTTCTTTTGGTTCAGGTATCTCAAATACTGGGAGCAAGGCAGGTAAAGGCAGGTAACTTTGAGAGCAACTTCTTCCTTTCCCCAAGATTTCTATACTGGAAAGACAAGTCAAGCTGTCTGATTTGGTGCATAAAGATCTACAGGGCACAGCAAGAGATCTGCACCTCTTCCCAGCATGTAGCACAGACTGTGCCTCACATCAGGCATGACGTGGTACAAGCTGTTGACATTGTGCCTTGGACCCTTGTGTCCAGTTAACCTGCAAAGAGGGAGAGAACAGTCCCGATAATACTTCCCAGGAGCACAAAACAAGGCTGTGAGTACACAGCAAAGAGAGCAGGACTGCACTGCATTAGGAAGATGCCTCCTAAACACTTGTATGGGAACAAAGGATATGAAATTAAACCCAACGTCATGCTGAGGTAGCTGTCCTGACTTATGCACTGTGTATATATGACACTAATATACAGATATACCCAAAGTGAGCAGGTCAGAAATCTAAACATAGATGTCTAGACAATTTGATGTGCCTTGCTTGCATGATGCATGCACAGGCCTTTATGTTTGTCCTTTGTCAGGATATTTTGACACTGTAGGGTATTTTTAATGGGAAAAGACATTTATGTTTCACCACTTGAATAATTTAATCAGTTATATCAAGTATATACAGGTCTTCTCAGAGGAAAAACAGGACATTCTCTATGAACGGGACATTATCTTTGTGCCACATTCATAGTCACTGATAAAGAATTGTGCATAGAAGAGGTGGTTGGGTGGCTGGAAGTATTTGGAAATTTTTAAACACATCAAAGCTGGGCAGTGAAAGAGATCTCAGTGTTATCCAGACAAATCATTCTGTGGGACAACAGTGCAGAACAGTCTAGACAAAAAACCTGAACTTTCTTGAATACATTCAGTTATTAAAAAAATACTGTTCTGCTCATTTTATTTTCTGTAAGAATATTCAGAACTGCTTTCAAATATGATTTCAGTATACAAGTTAACTCAGTGGATCTACAGAAGTAAGAAAAGTCACCAGTATTCTTGAGAAACTGCAGGATCACAAAATATGCTTTGAAGTCATAGTAACAATGGTAATGTGATGGTAAACGGTGCAATTTGCTTAGCATTTTCATTTCTACAAAGACAAATGGTTTGAGAACAGCCCTGAGGAGAAGAGCTTGGGGGTGTTGGTTGACAAGAAGCTCAACATGAGCTGGCACTGTGTGTTTGCAGCCCAGAAAGCCAACAGTATCCTGGGCTGCATCAAATGTGTGAGACCAGCAGGTTGCGGGAGGTGATTCTCCCCCTCCATTCCGCTCTCATGAGACCCCATCTGGAGTCCTCTGTTCAGCTCTGGGGCCCCCAACATAAGAAGGACTTGCTCAAGGAGGTCCAGAGGAGGACCACGAGGATGATCCAAAGGATGGAGCACCTCCCTGATGAGGACAGGCTGAGAGAGTTGGGGTTGTTCAGCCTGGAGAAGAGAAGGCTGCGGGTACACTTTATAGTGGCCTTCCAGCACTTAAAGTGGGCCTACAGAAGAGATGCGAGGGACTCTTTATAAGTGAGTTTAGTGGTAGGACGAGGGGTAATGATAAACTGAAAGAAGGTAGATTTAGATTAGAAATTCTTCACTGTGAGGGTGGCGAGACACTGGCACAGGTTGCCCAGAGAAGCTGTGGCTGCCCCCTCCCTGGCAGTGTTCAGGGCCAGGTTGGACGGGGCTTTGAGCAACCTGGGCTAGTGGAAGGTGTCCCTGCCCATGGCAGGGGGGTTGGAACTAGATGATCTTTAAAGGTCCCTTCCAACCCAAACCATTCTATGATTCTATGAAATATAGCAGTTCGGTACCATTAGCTGTTCTTTCCTCTTCTGCATTTCTTTATTATGCTTGTAAAGTTCTGATTTTTTTTTTTTTTTTTTTGTAAAGTGAATGAGAACATTTTCCATCCATTCACCATACGTCATATCAGGTACCATGACAATAAAGAGGGGGGTAAAGAAATACAGATAAGAAAAAACAAAGAAACAACAACAAAAAACCCCTCATGGTCAGTGTTTTACATCAACATAGAGATGAAATAGAGTCTGATTCACCTTTTGTTTAAATGTTTTCTTTGAAGTAATTCAAGAGAGGAGTTTAATCCACCAGGATTAGATCACTCACTTCATACCTAATTACACTTTTTACTAATTCTGTTATGACTTTCAGTTTTAAAAAGTTAGCTTAAAAAATGATACATTATTACGTGAGCATGACCAAAAGGAGCTCACTTTGTCATGGAAACAACATTACTAGATTTAATCCCTGTTCTTATCAAGCAATGATTTAACTGGTCAAACAAGGGCTAAGGCTTGCAAAACACTGTGTTAAAAATAGAGGTGTTTGGGAAGGACCTCTGATGATCTGGATTTTTTCAGAACTGATTTACATCACTACTGATACCCACAACACTGGCTTGGCAGTCAACTAACTGTTGTCTCCAGGAAAGCCTTACATTGTTACTTGATTGTGTTTTTGTCTGCCTGTGTAAATGTCACCCAAACTACTGTAATTTCAAAATACCAGACTAAGTGAATGGGTAAGGTGATGAGAAACTTATTCAAACCAAGACACAATTGTACAGTCTGCAGCACAGTTTTGACACCATGCTTTGAGCAAATTGTTCAGAAAAAACCTCTACAAACAGAGAACACTACCAAAAAAATCCATTGATCTCTTTCAAACTGTCTTATATGAATTTAAGGTATGGTAATCTTCTAACACTAATGGCTCCTGGAGAGATGCATGTCTCACTACAGATTAGAAAATAGGAGCAGCATAATCAACAGTTCCCTTCACTCAGTGGATACCTTCTGAAGTGGTAACTCTGGACAAAAGATGTGTTATGCAACATGGGTTAAACATTTCTGTTTGCCTTAACTGGCTTTTTATCTTGGAGATCAGTTTAAAAAGCTCTCTTTGAGCACAGTGAAGCATTCTCAGTATAGTTGATGACTTCTACAGGAACTGACATCTTGAGTTAAAACTACATATACTGTTATCCTATCTCTAACAGCAGGCAACACCAAGCAATGTTTCTTGAAATCTTGTACTGGCAGGATGCAACCACTGATTAAAAAAGCGTTTCAGAATCTTGCTAGACATTATGTGCTTGAGACGAAACTAAAGGTTCAACAGCCCTTTCTGACTGCTGATTGTATTACACAAAATGGCTGTGTCCTATTGCTCCTGAGACTCCTCCAAAGATAAAATTCTAGATGTACAGTTCCCAATAACACATGCTAGATATCTTCCTCCTTTATTCCTCAGAGGTCTACCTAGGCCTGAAGAGCTGACAGTCTCCTGCCAACACTGCAATTCCCACTTAGTTTCAAAAGTATTCAGGATTTAATTCTCCAAAGCAAGGTCTACCCCTTTAAAAAACAGACCAAAAATTAATGGGAAAAATCTCACCCCTCCGAGAGCTTTTAGTATGGAGCAAAAATGGGTTGCGTTGCTTCACTGTAGGACATCCGTGGTGCAGGGCTTGTAAAGATCACTGACAATTGCTTCTAAGATATTCACCAATTTTTGACACAGGCTGTGGCATGGCAGTCTTTGAACATGGCAGAGCCATTGGCAATAGAGCAACCCAGTGTAGATCCAAGCCTCAGCCAAACCTCCATAAGTGACTGCTTTGGCAAGCACAAATTCACTGAATTGGGGTTGCAGGCAAGTAAAGCATCTGTAAATTTGTGGAATCTGTGATTGGCAAAGGAAGCTAAATAATGAAGTTGTTTTTTTTTTTTTTCCCTCTGGTCTCTGTGGTGAGATTGCTCAAGCCTCTGGTAACTATTTTGTGCAGATTCAGCACAACAGTTCAGATTGATTAATAACTAGAAATGACTGGAATGGAAGTTGGAGGGTAGGATCTATCTTTTTTAACACATTGTGTCTCACTGAGAAATGAATATTTATATTTACAGAAATCTGGGATATGATGTTCAGATTCAGCTGAACACCTGCAATGAAGGAACTGAAAGAGGAACTCTGTAATTTCTGACCAATCTGGAACACACTGTTCATCTTATCTGAGGAACTACTGATGCAGGGGGGTAAACTTATAGCTGACAATGATTTCACTTGTCCAGCTCCCAGATTTGCTCTGTTAAACCGGTCCCCTGTCTTGACAAAAAGACTGGTCTACTCTGAAGCTTGGGTTCCCACCTAAACTCTCAATAGGTGGTTATGTTGCTTCCAAATGATCTCTAAGAAAATCCCTGACCATTGTCCTTAGAGTTGGCTTTTCTGAGAGTAGTACAAACAGACTGAAAGCTTGTTCCTCTTTCCTGTTGTTTCCAGAGGATTTCTGGGAAAGGCACACTTTTTCACTCTTCAGGCAGCAGTGGCAATGCAGAAAGAAATGTCCCCTGTTTAAAGTACCCCTGGAAGTCTATATCAGGTGTCAGACCAATCCAAGATGAATAGGATATAAAATATAGCCTAAAACTCTCATAACCTTCTTTTCCTGTTCTACAAATTTTATGTCTAAAGCTTCAGTCCCTCATACACCTTTGTCTTCATCCAGACATCCTCGTCTCTGGTGGCTATGAGATCATGACAACTATCTGTGACTTGTCTTTCAGACAAAATCATGGAATCACAGGATAAATCAGGTTGGAAAGGACCTCCAGAAGACTTCAGGTCAACCTCCTACTCAAAGCAGGGTCAGCAATGGGATCAGATTAGGTTTCTCAGGGTTTTTTCCATCCAGGTTTTGGAAAACTCCAAGAATGGAGACTGAACAACCTCTGTGCAACTTACTCCAGTGCTCACCTACCCTCAGCATAAAAAGGCCTCTCTTCATTATGAACATCTCTTGTTTCAACTTATGCCCATAGTCCATTTTTCTCCTGCCATGCACCATGAAAAAAAGCCAGGCACTTTCTTCTTGATGATTTCCTCATAGATACTGTAAGGTTGCTCTTAGGTTACTCCAAAAGTTTCTCTCCTTACAGTAGCTAAACAAGACCATTTTCCTCACCATCTCCTCACAAGCCTTCTTGATGTCCCTCCTCTGAACTTGTTACAGCTGACTGACATCTTTAATATATTGAGGAGCTTAAAACTGGATATAATATTCTAGAAGTGGCCCAGCAAGTGTTGAGCAGAGGGGGATAATCACTTCCCTGTATCTACTGGCTATCACCTTGTTAATACAGTCCAGAACACCTGGCCTTAAACTGTTTCCATCAGGACCTATGTACAGATTCAAGGGTACCAAATAGCCGTGAATGGCTTATGACACTGAAAAAAACCTCTTGATGAGTTTCATTGAGTGAAGGCTGAGGGAATCTGTGCTAACATAGAAGAGTTCTCTCACTGTGAGGACACTGAGAAACTGTGAAGTTTTAGGAGTTCTGCCTTTGTCATGCTGCCGGATGCCACATTCATTTGTAAGGCAAGTTCTTGTTATTACTTGTTATTATTTGCCCATTTATACTTCATTACATCTAAACAAAACCCTGAAGAGAAAAGATGTTAGACAGGAAATTTGTTTTGTGCAGGCTCCCAGCAAGTTCAATAGAAAACCCATCTGAGTCACACTTGGAACAGAAATGCATGATGAACGGCTACAGGAGGCTGCAGAAACACTTTCTCCACACACACATATAGCCTACCCAAGGGAGAAAGCTTTAATTAATCTACTAATTAAATTAAAGCTATTTGCCCTCAACTATCACACACATTCCTTCCTTTCACTCTTCCCCAAAGGCGGCTCTAGCAAGTGCATCGTGCTACAGCTCTCGCTCCCATATTCCCCAAAGGAGCTTTGGGACTGGGAAGAAAGCTGAAGAACAGCGGCAAAGAGCTCATTACAACAGTGCTAATGGGAAGTGCTCAAGCTCATTCTCAATTTCCCTCCTTTTCCTTTCAGTGCCAAGAGGCATTGGCTTAGATATTGTGCCAAAGTGGAGGGGGAAAAAGAAAACACAACCAAAAAACTCCACTCAAATCCCACAAGGAATCAAATCTTTGCACAAAAGAGTGTGCCTAGAGTAGCTTTCTCAACAAACCCTTCTTTCTCCTTCTCATCTCTGGAGGGTTTCACCACTATTTTACTATAAAAACTCAAGGAGGGGAATAAAGTACATATTCATGAAGGAAAGAAGGAAGCAGACTGAATGGTGTGTCCAAGCACCAACACAGTGAGACAAGCCAGTGTGGAGCTCAGCAGAGGGAATTAGAAAGGAAGAGAGGCAATGCAGGAAAACTTCCTAATGATGATCAGTGAAGCCATACATAGAAAAACCACCACCACCAAATTAGCAGAGAAAGAGTCATTTTAAGAGGCAGTTTTAAATGTACTTGGGCTATAGACACTGCCTGGGAGGAAAGTACAGCAGTGGCTGTAAGGAGAGTGCTGGCAGAGCCATGGTGCGTGAGCTGCCTTGTTCCTCTGACATCCCAACTCATGACTCTGAAGAGTATGATGTAGCTGTGGTTTCCCATGTGTTGACCATGTTCACAGCCATTTAACATTGCTACAAATAGAAAATATGACATAAAATGTTGCATTGATCAGTTGAGAAACTGCGGTGTCATTCAAGTAATCCAGATCAGGGGTAAGGAAGGTTTTACTTTGCTTAATGATGTCAATGTGAAATATTTCATTATTTTGGAATCAAAATTTTAAAAGGTGATACAATCTACTTTCTGAGAAAAAAAAAAAAAAAAAGAAAAAGAAAAAATATATTAATATAGTCCTGCAGGATGAAAAAAGATACTGAAACAACTGGGTTTTCCACACGATACAAAATTCCAAAGTTTCCCTGTATTAAGTTATTAACCACTCTAATTGTTCAGTCTGTGTTTATACCACAGAGGATGATACTAATGCTACTTTTATTACGTGATCTAATAAAATAGGAATCCTACTCCTCTAATTCTGATTCTCTAATAAATAATTCTTATTCTCTAACGATGGTTACCTTATCTTTCTGTATTTAGGACTGCATCAATGTCATGCTGCTCAGACGCATCAGCAGACACTCCTCTCACAGCCAGTTAATGTTTTAGACATTCAGTGTTGGTCAATATTTATGGTCTAAATTATCTGGATGATAAACATGATATCGAGAGAGATGCAGTGTCAGTTTTCATTTCTTGCTAGTAACAAAAATGAGCACCCAAGGTGACTTGTGCAGCTCTAGATATAGTAATCCTGAATCCCATCCCCACCCTACTTCTTGGAAATTGTTATCTGTGCATTATCTTTTCAGCTTAAGCACCCCAGATTTTATAGGCCAGAAGAAGTATTGCACTGTCATTGGGCACATGATTTAATCCTGGCTGAATATCTAGCAAGAACCAGTAACAGTTAAATATCATTCTCAGAAAACAATCTCTGGGGATATGTAGCTGTATCGTGACAGTGAATAGCTAAATCCTCAGTAAACAAATCACTGCCAAAGGGGTGATCAGTTCCACCAATACAATTCCCTCCACTGATACAACAGACAATATCGGCAGGTTTGTGATTCATAGTAACTTAGTCACATGCAACATTTCTGTCTTGGGCATTTGTAAGCTTAAAAATGATACCTGTTTAAAGATGCCCTAGACATCACTGAATGTAAGAAGCCACAATACATGTTGTATAGTACTTGTTTCATTAAAGGAGCCAACTTTTCAACTAATGTATATTGACAAATAATGACTTAAAACGGGAGATCTGGCTTTTGTCTGTAACCCTGTAACCTAACATTTCAGAATCTGAGAACATGCAGCTCTGAACTAGGGTCACGCCTTGTGATTTAAGTGCAGTTCAAATGTGCCTCTCTCAAGAACATGCAGTGAACAGGTGATGGAGTACAAACTTGGACTTCAATTTCCCATTCCTGGTATTTCAAAGGAACAATAAAAACATATTAATTTCATATATGTCATAGAAAAGAAGCACTTACAAAGACACACTATCAGCAGGTACCCATGTACTAACCACAATAAAACCACAATAGGCAGACAGAAATAACTGGCATTTTCACAGGATCTTGAGAGATACAGAAGAACAGTCACACCCAATTCCTTTCTTTAATCACAAAATTTGAACTCTAGAATATGTTAGATGAGGTCTGACATGTAGTGGGATTTTCTTTTTAGACACTATAAAAAATCCAAACCCATCAACCTAAATCCATTTTCAGAGGAGTTGAGAGCAGCAGCTATATGGAAGGAGAGCTGAGATAAGAATCAGCAATATGTGATGAAAACTCTGGTCCTCATGATGCATTGGGCAAAATATTCAGCAATCTTACTATGTACTAACAGTGGGCCAGCTATAGCCTTCTTACACTCCAGTAAGTCTTCCCTGTTAGAAACCAACCCTGAACCCTCCTGCTTTTTATTTTATTCTATTTTTTTTTTTAATGTTGCTGTAGGATAGGATGTCCAGAAGTAGAAATGGTGTTTTGGAAGAGTAAACACTGTGTAAAACATTTGGGCTGGTGTAGAACAATGTATTTGAGACTAGTTCTAGCTGCAGGTCTGTTAGCCATACAGCTCCCTTTTTCTCCTTCCTAAAATTTCCCTTTTTTTTTTTTTCTTTACTTTCCTAACATTTTATGTGCTAAGAATATTATTTCCTAGTTGCTGTATCAGGATACTCTGCCATTATAAATTCTAACTCAAAGTTCTTATGAACCATCTCCTGCAAAAAAGTGGGATTCCTATCCCTGCATGACTCATTATCTGAATGCTTTGCTTCACATAACATGTGCATAGATAAGCTGCACAGCCCATGAGACTATCATGTGGGTAGGAGATAGGTGGGACTCAGCCCCTGCTCTGCTAACTACTCTGTTAGCAGCACAAAATGCATGCACCTATGAATTTATATTACATATGCACTGCTCATGAGGCATTCTTAAAAATCCTGTGACTACATTATATTTCATGAGTGGAAGTTCAAGCAGGTTTCAAAGAGTTCAGAAATAAAACATGTCATAAAATAACATTGCAAAATTACTAGAAAACAAAACTAAACAAAAAACCACAGTGCCAGATTGCATACCCTATCTTAAATTCCTATTTTACGTTTATATCGCTGCAGGGTATAATTTGATTTAAGGAGGGACAACATGCAGTGATAGAGATGGTCTTCATCTAAGAACAGAACTCCCCCTTAAAGCGTGACTTAATTCCAAATAAACCAGCAGGACTTGGATGCATTTCAGACTCTGACAGATAAGCCACAGGTCTCACTTTTGAAGTCTTGTCATGACCCAGATTCTGCTCCAGCATCTTCTGCTCTGCTGCTATACAGAAATTTGTTCAGATAAGGGATATCTTACTAAATAAGGACAGGTTCGGGGTGCATTTTATTATCCTCATGGTACATCTGTTGTTCTCAGCTCCAACAAAATGCAGCAGGCATCTAAAGTGTTAAGCCAGTCACCTCCGCTGGCAGGTACAAGGGCATTCTTGATGCAGAACTCAGTGGCACAGGGGCTCTCTCCAAGGTAACAGATGCTTCAGCTGTGGTGTTTGCAGCTGACTGCAATGCGCAGACATTAAGGACTCAGAATCTTTTTCATATTTAAACAAGAGACAATTTTTCAATGTCGAAAAAAGAGAAAAAGATAAAAAAGGCTTTAAAGCCCAAGCATACATGCTTACTACTCTACATTGAGGCTAGTAAGTGCTGACTGATACTTTCAAGGTTTTTTTGCTGATTAATTTGCTAAATGGGTGGAAGCATCAATAAATTTGCATCCTGGAGAAAGAGGTAAGGGTTCTGCCAGGGTATTTATGCATGTCATATTTATTAGGATCCCTGTATGTTGACTAAGAGAACCTAATGTTATTTTTGTGTGAAAATACCGTATCCTCTCAATCTGTGACAATGACCACATTATAGCCTCATTGATACCTGGTTCTGAAATCTTCAGCCATCCTAAATTCCCACACATCTTGATGTGTCTTGACATAGTATGCATCCCAGCAGCACAAGCCAAATTTTGCCTCTACAGTTAACAGTGGTGGCTGGTGAGAGCCACATGGAATTGCAGAATCACAGAATCAACTGGGTTGGAAAGGACCTTGAAGATCATCCAGTCCAACCATTAACCTAACACTGACAGTTCCCAACCACACCATATCTCTCAGTGCTATGTCAACCCAACTCTTAAACACCTCCAGGGATGGGGACTCCACCACCTCCCTGGGCAGCCCATTCAAATGCCTATGTGGTGGTTTGACCTTGGCTAAATGCCAGGTACCCACCAAGTCGCTCTATCACTTCTCCCCCTTTTCCCCTTGTTTTCTCAACAGAGCAAAGAGGGGAAAGAAAATAAGATAGACCAACCCTTGTGGGTAAAACAAAAGCAGCTTTAATATAAGCAAAGCGAAGCAAAGGTCCGTGCGCAGAAGCAAAAAGCAAACAGATGTATTCTCTCCTTCCCATGAAGAGGTGTCGTGGGGCCTTCTCAGGAATCAGGGCTCCGATACGCGCAGGGGTTGCCTTGGAGGACCAAGGGTGCCCCCACCCCCTTCCTCCTTTCTCCCAGATTTATACTGAGCAGACGTCATACGGTCTGGAATATCCCTTTGGGCAGTTGGGGTCAGCTGTCCTGGCTGTGTCCCCTCCCAACATCTTGCCCACCCCGTCCCACTGGGGGGAAATGTCAGAAAGAGCCTCGGTGCTGTGTACGCACTGCTCAGCAGTAGCCACAACACCAGGGTGCCATCAACACCCTGCCAGCTCCCAGCATCAAACACAGCACCGTGAGGGCTGCTGTAGGGGACAAACAATTCCAGCTCGGCCAGACCCAGTACAACAACCCATTCTATAAAGAAATTCTTCCTAATATCCAGTCTAAACCTTCCCTGGTGCAACTTGAGGCCATTCCCTCTTGTCCTATCACTTGTTACTTGGTTCAAGAGGCTCATCCCCAGCTCTCTGCAGCCTCCTTTCAGGTAGCTGCAGAGGGCGATGAGGTCTCCCCTCAGCCTCCTCTTCTCCAGACTAAACACCCCCAGTTCCCTCAGCCGCTCCCCGTACGACCTGTGCTCCAGACCCTGCACCAGCTCCGTTGCCCTTCTCTGGACACGCTCGAGTCATTCAATGTCCTTTTTGTAGTGAGGGGCCCAAAACTGAACACAGGAATCGAGGGGCGGCCTCACCAGTGCCGAGTACAGGGGTCAGATCCCTTCCCTGTCCCTGCTGGCCACGCTATTGCTGACACAAGCCAGGATGCCATTGGCCTTCTTGGCCCCCTGGGCACACTGCTGGCTCCTGTTCAGCCGGCTGTCAATCAACCCCCCCAAGTCCCTCTCTGACTGGCAGCTCTTCAGCCACTCCTGCCCAAGCCTGTAGCGCTGCTGGGGGTTGTTTCATAACGTGCCTTTCATAAACTCACTCTGACTGGGCCTGAGCATCTGGTTGTCCCTCATGTGTTGCATGATGGTACTCAGGATGAGCTGCTCCATCAGCTTCCCAGGCACCAAAGTCAAGCTGACAGGCCTGTAATTTTCCAGATCATCTTCTGTCCCTTCTTATATATGGGTATCTCATTGGCCAATTCCCAATCTGTCGGGACCTCCCCAGTCAGCCAGGACTGCTGGTAAATGATGGAAATTGGCTTGGCGAGCACCTCAGCCAGCTCCTTCAGCACCCTCGGGTGTATCCCATCTGGTCCCATAGACTTGTGTGTGTCTGTGTGATGCAGCAGGTCACTGACTGTCTCCTGGATTGCAGGGGGGTCGTTCTCCCAGTCTCTCTCTTCTGGCTGAGGAGGCTGGATTCTCTCAATACAACTAGTCTTGTTATCAAAGACTGAGGCAAAGAAGGCATTAAGCACCTCAGCCTTCTCCTCATCACTTGTTACCATGTCTCCTGCATCTAGCAGGGGATGGAGACTCTCCCTGGTCTTTCTTTTGCTGCTCACATATTTATAGAAACATTTCTTGTCCTTGATTGCTGAAGCCAGATTAATTTCCAGCTGGGCTTTAGCCCTTCTGATTTCCACCCTGCATAGCCTCACAGCCTCTCTGTAATCACTGTGTGTGGCTAGCCCCTTCTTCCAAAGGCTGTAAATTCTCCTTTTCTTCCTGAGTTGCAGCCAAAGCTCCCTGTTCAGCCAGGGTGGTCTTCTCTGGAGTTGGCTTCTCTTAGAGCACCTGGGGACCGCCTGCTCCTGAGCCATTAACACTTCCTTCTTAAAGAGTGCTCAGCCTTCCTGGGCCCCTATACTCTTCAGGATTGTCTCCTTTCAAGCAGGTGCCTAAACAATACAAAGTCATCTCTTCTGAAGTCCAGGATGTCAGTTCTGCTTAGTCCTCACACAATACTTGCAACACGACCTCAGAAACCAGGCTTTGCTTTGCATGATAGCCATGAGTTCATGCCTGTGTACTTCCCTCAATTACTGTTTTTAACAAGCTAAAAGGTTAGAAAATAATGAATTTCAGATGAATTTCCTCACCCAAATGCCTGTCCAGGACCTGAAGAGGCCAGAATTTATCAGATATTAATCTTAACAGCTTCATTTTCAGCTCCAAACTTATATCCAGAATTTAATTTATCTTCTGCTGATGTATTTCCAGTTACAGAAAGGAAAGTCAGTTCCACCATGTATACTATTTTTACTTCTTAGGGAGTTCAGGCCCTTATTACCCATCCTACAGCCATATATGTGCAATGAAATAAAGATGTGCAAAGCATTTTCTTCTCCACTTATTTCTTAATTGTAGTATGAGAAAAAAAAATATAGCTCTGAAACCCTTGAAAATGTAATGTTAAATTGCAGTAATCTTTTAATTTTATTCAGATTGAAGTTAACAGAAAGAAGAAGGTTTCATTTTCTGTGAAGAAAGGTAGGGTCAGAAATAGAGGCAGCTATTTTGAACTGCTTTGGTTATCCTGCTATCAGAAGAAAACATTAACACATGTAAATACCGTATGTCTAATACATACTGAAGAGAGAGAAAGAGAAGAGATTCTTCCATGAGACCAAATTGCTGTCATACTTAAGGTATGAAAACAAAAGATTTTGAAAACAAAATCAGTAAAACCTATTTTATATTGTCCCTTGTGGTTTCTTCTGGGTGACTCCAACATATGTTAACTGTCATTTATTTGATCCTCAAGATTATTGTGTTCAGAATTTCTACATTACACCTTTGACAACAGATATATATTTTACATTTTCACACATGAAAAGAAGACCTGAATAAAAACCACTGCCCCAAAATGCAATTAGTACTCAAATCAGATTTTTCTCTAGATGAATGTTATTCATACACATGCCTGTCACTTTCCCTTTGTTTTTTGTTACATTACATTAAACAGGATTTCATTCTTCCATGGTTTTAATGGTGTTATTTTACAGTGGCTTCTGCCATCTTCTGTGGCTCTTTGGTGTTTTTTTCTCAAAGCCATGAACACAGCTGGAAGATTTCCACTTCACATTGCTCAACATCCAAAAGCTTCTCCCTTTATAATCAGTGCTATGTAGTGGGAGCTGACCACCGTGCAAGATGATCTGCCCCTCACATATTAATTATCATCCACAAGGTGTCATTTTGGATTTCATTAACAGAGATATAGGAAAAAAATCCATGGACATAAAAGGGAAAATGAGTTGAATTTTCTTCATTGTGCCGCATAATTAAATATCTGCAGAATTTGTGTTGTAACCGACAGGTTACAATGTGAAAATCACAGCAAAATAAACCTTATAATTTCTAGTCCTCATCCACTCCTTTAATTCATAGAAAAATCCCTAAAAGGTTAAAATACAGCTAGTAAAAAGTTAGATAAATAGATTTCACTTGTCGTTTGAGCTGCAAAATGGATGGAATACAGAACCTAACATTTTTTTCAGGTTAGCTGAAGATACGTATGTCAGACTGTCTGAAAGCCACGTGTGTCTCTCAGAGCTTCTTAAGCCTGGGCAGATCTCTAGGTAGCTCACCAGAACATGCTTCTCCATAGTGCAGCACTAAGATTAACCAAGCTTCTCATATCTTATACACTGGCCTTTGGCACCATCACACTTGAATATACCTTAGCATTAAGTGGATTTATCTTTGCCACACGTTTTGGAGATGATGGTGCAGCTGGTCTCACTTGACACAGAGAACTGAGAAACAAGAAGGGGCAGCACTGATCAAATTGCGCACTAGCCTGGGCCAGTAAGAACATTTGCTTTTCAAGCTTGAATGCCTTAGGTTACTGCTCTAATTGCCAATGATCTGAAATTGTCAGATACCTGAATTATCTGTTAGATTTTTTTTAAAAGCTTATGAGCTTTGTGAGCAGTAGCACAAAGCTTTAAACCATTGATTGCATGGAGTGGTGCCTCCTAGATGAGCTCCTCTTTGGATACACTGCTGTCTAATGAGGCTTGAGATTATGTTGAAGTTCATTTTTTGGTAAGGAATTACCAAGATCTCTGTTTTTGCCTAAACATTCATATGAAACTTTTAGAAAATTAATTTGTCTGAGAATGTGGTCCTTCTGTCAAATCTAGTTGAAACCACCCATAGCATTGAGGATTTTTGGGGGGATAAATGACCAGGAGGAATGGAAAAAATAAATACATATGTGTAGATGTGATCACATTAGTCTGATTTCCTTAGGATATCAAAGGACCTTCAACATCTTACAGCCCACTTCCACTAGTGTTGTCTGCCTGTAAAAAATTCCTGACTCTCCCACAGGTGCTCTGCAAATGGAGTGTGCAAAGGAATGTCTAAAGCTACAGGATGAATAGGAAGTTAATCACTTTCTATGTCAAAACTTTTCGATTGAAAATATGCAGTGAGATTCAATAGTTATTTTAAATTAACATAGAGTTTGCTTGCCTGGTGTTTCTGCATTAGTTCAGACATAATAGACAACACATGATAGCCAAAAAGGTTTAGATTTTGCCCATCTACACTGCTGAAAGAGGTAATAAAATGGACTAGCTTAACCTGAAATTGCATGAGAATTTAGTTGCTATTGCAATGCAAGCACATCATGTATTTTGTTATGTTTTTTAAGTAATGGAGGAAATTGTCATAAAACTGGCTAACAGAGATCTACTAACTAGAAACAGCTCAGCCAGAGGGCAGCAAGAAAAAAGAAAATTTTAATATTTGTGAGGAAGTAAATGCAAATTTCTACTCATATCTTTAGTCTGCATTTTGTATTATCAGTTATCTGGCAAGCCCATAGCAAACAAGAAAGACAAAATAAAGGTCCAAAACAGTTTTACGCTGAAATATGCAGCATGCTCAGATGTCACTATCAGGTAAGAATAAATAAATAAAAAAATAAATCTCTGTACTTTACCTTCCAAATCTGCAAATACCAGTAATTAAAATAATTAACAAACTGCCTTAGGAGTCTTCAAACAACTAAATCAACAGCCTGTACTTAGCCTAAATAACCCCTGAATAACACATTTTGGCCACACATACCAAGTCAGAGAGAGATTGTGGGACTGAAAACATTTGAAAAGAGCACACAGAAACTAAAGTATTCTATTTTTCCGTCTAAATCTCTTAGGGAATTAATAAGAACTTTGCATTCCAAAAAAAGTCTATGGATCAACATTTGACAGAAAAGGACATTGCATAAATGCATTACCAGGGAGGCCAGGAACAGTAAAAAACTTTATCACTTTGCAACCCTCAACAGAATTTTTCAGCATAAATGTACATATCTACACTATATTGGAACAATGAGTACAGCCACAGAGAATGTGCAAATGTTGGGAAACCATTAAACCCACCAACTGACACAAATGAAACCTGGCTGAAAGACCTTCATTGAGACTATTTTCCCTCAGGATACCACATGTTGATTGAGTTTACAGTCTAAACTGTATTGATAGCAAAAAAAAAAAAAAAAAAAAAAAAAAAGTGTCATTTGTTCCTTTTTAAAAAGAAAGAGGAGAGTTATAAAGTGCTCCCTTTCCATATGGTAAGTCTTGTTTAAGGACAGTATTTATTTAGAAATTTTATTGTGTGCTAAAAAAGGAAAAAAGTGATTGAAATCGAGATTAAGTTATTTAAATTTTACCAGAAAAAAAAAGGTCTATCAATGTGCTAGAATATCTTTTTAAAAGGTTAAAATATAGGGGAAATATTTTACCTGTTCCTTCTAAAATGGATCTTTTATTTTTTTAAAGATCCTGAAATATTTAATGGCATGATCCATTGGCATCTGCCTTCACACATACAGGAGCACACATTCAATACTCAACGTTAAAAACATATTCCAGCAAAGGTAATAAACAGCATTTGTGATAATGTTACAAACCATCCTATGAAGATGAGTCCCAAGATATTGATAATATGTATGACAATCAGTTGGGCAACAGTGACTTACTGTCACCTATTTATCATCCACATGATATTAATAAAATGTAACATACTGCTCAATAAAGCCAAGGTTTCTAAAAAATAAGGAAATTAAAGTTTAGTCTAAACTAATTTTTAATAATCCTGCAGTAAGGAAAGTACTAGTGGGTTTAGGGTGGTTTACATGACTATCTAGAGGTATCTGTCTCTTTCCACTGACTGTAGAAAGATCAGTTGTATATATTAATATAGGAAAATATCTTAATCTAGACATCCAACATTTAGGTGGTTAAATATTGGCCTAAGTACATTCTCTGACATCAGTTAGGTACACAAGTCATCTCTGACATACACAGGAATGTACAGAGACAGGTGCCATTCATTAGGAAGATGATGTTCTCCATTTTGCACACAACTAACATTACATGGCATAGAATAAATATATCACAGAAATCACCATGCTTTAGTATAGAAGGGGACCCATATCTCCAAAATCCTTACTTCCACGTGGGAAAAAAAAAAATATCTGAGAGAAACCCAATTTTCTTTTCAGAAAAGGGAGCACAAGCTAGCCTGGAGTGAGCTATTCACCCCTTGCCCAGAGAAACAAAGGGGGTTTTGTTGAGTTGGGTTCTGTGCCCTTGGGGACTGCAATGATGGCAACACTTAGGCTTTATGGTTGGCAGCGTTTTTTAATGGGCCTCATAGATTTTAATTAATAGTCATGTCTCTATTGCTTTGAAAATGAAGCCCTGGAAGCAGCCTTAAACACTGTGGGCTCTGCCATGCATCTACTTCCTAACCCTACAGCTTTTGCACAGGCAACCTCTGGACAGTTCATCTGGAGGGCCCTGTGGTATGTAACACTGGGGCAGGCACTGATCCCGTATGCTCCCCCAGGCAGGCTTACAGCATAGCTACTTGATTCTCAGGAAGGCCCCAGTTCTTGCCGTAGGACATACATTCACTCTGAGAAGCAGAGGAGTTTATTTCACAGATTGGGAACAAATTATTTATTACAAGCCATGGTGAAAGGGCCCGAATCCCTAAACAGTGCAGTGATGCAAACGTAGGTTTTGTTCATATTCTTTTCCTCTCTTCCTGCTCTTTTCCTTCCATTTCCCCCTTCTTTTTAATGTAGCTTTGGTTCTGCGTCGCCGTTATCTCAAGCTGACTCCACAGTAAATCTTCTTAGGCTGCTGACTCAGCAATCCCAGGGAAGAGCGGGACAGCAACACACTTGCTAGAGACTCAAATAATACCCCTCCAGGTGCTCAGTATTAATAGCTGAGCAACATGAAAAATCACAGATTCTGATTTTTTTTTTTCTTACAGGCTCCTTTTCTAAGGAATCTTTTTTTATTTCCCAAGTTGTTATTTGACTGTTCATTCAATGCTCCTCCAAGCTCATGAATACAAAACCAGCAGGGAAAAGAATCATATTAACATCCTTAAATCAGTGTTGTCATCATATTATTTGCTTGTCACAGAAATCTCTACTACTACCAGAGGGCTAAAAAGTGAACACATTAATGTAGGGCAAACATTTTCTGCTTTGTAACGTGCTGCCATGCATTTCCAAGACCTAGATATTTTGTCTGCCAAAGTAAGGAAAATTATACGTAGATACCTGTGTTTGTGCACAGAGTTGTGAAACACACATTGGTAGAATACGTGTATTCCTAGATTTTTTTTTTTTTTTGTCGTTCGTGTTTTGTGCAAATAAGCTTAATATGCTTAAAAACATTTTAAGCAATCGTGTCTTTCTGCAGCTTCTGCAATAACCATAACTGACACCTGATGTGCCCACTGTGAGATTACAAGTGGCAATGTACTTGACAGAGCAGCAACACAACATCAAGGTCTCCCACCAGCTACAGGCACTTAGACAGAGTGTCAACATGCCAGGCTTTCTCAGAAAAAAACAGAGACTTATAGATATCTTAAGGTGGAGATATTACCCTGAGATATCTATCACTCTGTCACCTCTGTAAGTATCTTTTCCACCTAGCTCACAGGCTAATTTTTGTGCGTTTGAAACATGCTTGAATTTGGTTGGTACCAAGGGTACTGTCATTGTTTTGCAACACTGATTTTTCTCATATGTGATACACCTTACCAGAAATTCTGAACCTTCTCTTTGAAACTACTTTACCCAATATTACACATACTGAGATTTTAATTTCTTTTTTAAATGAGGCATAAGCTTTTAAGAGGTTGTTATATTCTGCTGATTGCCTTCAGCACCACCACCTTATATTAAAATGGAAAAGATATAGCAGCAGTAACATCTGGGCTAGCTGATTTTTTTCTCCTCTGGAGAACCTTCCCAGCAGTTCCCTAGTTATATTTGTACATACTTGTATTTGCGTTACATAAACAACAGGGAAGTCCCATGTAACCATTCCTTCTGTTAGAGATGGTTGCTACAGAGAACTTGACTTCTCTAATAGGGTTGTGAGATGTTACAAATGATAAGGCAGATAGATAAACTTACTGAAAGCTGTCTCATTAAGTTCTGCATGGAAAAAATAGTTTCCTTAAAGAGCAGGGATCAACACAACCATCTATGTGCTTGAAGAACCCCACATTTGAGCTGCAACAGAAAATGGATGCTCTAAAAAACAGAAGGGCTGGAGAGAAAGTAGTAGAATAGTGTGTCTGAATATACTGTCTCATCTTAAAAAAAATGAGAGAGACTGAAATGTAGATGATCCTATTTGAATGTAGTCTGGCACTGGAAGTGATGCCTACCAATGAATAATAGAGGATACGGACAACTCGCTGCTCCATAGACTATACATACCCTTAAAAGACTGAGAAATATTACGCCCTTCAGTAAACAGATCTAGTTTCTCTCTTCACCTCTTCATAAATTGTTTAAACATAATCAGATCAAGTTTTATTCTCTGATCTGTGAGATGCTGTCTGCACATACAAATCTTTATTTGTCCATCTGACCCTCATATAGGAACCACATTTCAATGCTAGTATAGAAGAGGCATCATTTACACCTTCCCTTTTAATCTCTCTCTCTCTTTTTTTTTTTTTTTTTTTTTAGTGAACATATGTCTGCCAACTAATGAAACACTATGAAGAATATCTTACAATTTGAAATATTTAAGCTTAACAATACTAAAAATGCATCCACAAGAAATTCTAAGTATTAGCTAAAGAAATAAATCTGATTGAATTATTACAGACAGTTAGAACACCTGCATTGCAGTTACATTTAAAATTCAGTTCATATACTAAGCCAACTTTGTGAGTCATGAATTTCATTGTTTCTCAAGTACATTTGGAACCAGACAAACGAAGGTTTAGGATCCTATCTCCTTAATAATTTTATGATGACTTTTGATAATATTGCCAATAAAAACCCAAGCCCACTGTTATCACAGAAGAATGGAATGAGAAATAAATCAAAATGGCAGTGAAAGTGAATTCAGAAGCAAAAAATAGGTAGGATGAAGAAAACTGGTGTGCAAATGAAAAGATGTTCAGACAAAACAGAGGAAAGAATAAGAATGACTGAAAAGAAGTAGACTAGCTAAAAAAAAAAAAAAAGAAAAATAGCAAAAATAGCTACATACACATTTAAGGCTAGGAAAGCATTTAAAATGGAGGAAAGAAAAAAGCTCAGGAATTCCTCTAAAAGGCCTAGCAGGTATCATGCTTCAAGATCCTGTCTTCAGTCTCAAGTGATTAATAAGAAAGTGGAATACCTTTGTGATAAAAATCCAACCACCCTAGTCTCTGATGATTAGAATTGGCTTAATGTGCCCATTTCTAAATATATCTTAGCATATTATTTGCTTGTTGTCTGGTCTGAGAAGCCACTTGCATTAGTTCACTTTGTCCTCCTTTTGCCTTTTCTTGATCTGTTTAGGAATGTGGACATTAGTATGGGCGCTTTGGTTTTCTGAGGGTAAAATGGGTCCATCAAAAACTTCAACAGGTGTACAGATTCAGGAGCTAATGCAGTCACACCAACTATGAGGGATGGATATGTGCCACAAAATGGGGATCAATCCCAACTGCTGAGAACAGGAGTTCTCCTTGAGAGTAATTGGGGATTTCTTGAATAGTATCAGATGTGTTTAGAGGACAGCAAAGTAAAAGATTTTTTTCTGGAACTTGGAGGTTAAGATTACATTAAAATTTACTATAAATTTTTTAAAAGTCACATCCACTCCCTCTGTAGAGAATCTGAAAAACTGCATGACAAAGTACCAATTTGAGGACTCAGAACAGCATGTTAGAGGTGGTTTGAAGAGAAAGTGTGTGTCCCAATGGAGAGAAAATGTGTTACCACAAGCATTACAAAAGAGTCCCAGTAGGGGAAGAACCATAAATAACATTGTATTATTCCTGAACTTCAGTCTGTGAAAAGAAATTTAGGGATGTGATAAGGAATGAATTTTACAGACAAATTATAATACAATGTCTGTCATAGTAAGTCTCTTCACTGACCAGAGAAGTGTGTGCAAACACACAAGTTGACGAGTGCAAAACTGTTAACTTTAGTATCTGGGTTCCTGCAAGAGCCTATAATAAAACTTTGCACTCATAAACATTGCAGAAACAGCAGATATAAAAGCATATTTGTTCTTATTAGCTCTGGTTTACTTCACAGTATTTCATTGGACAGTTGTTCTTTCCAAAGGCTGGACCTGATCACTAATTATCCAGCTCAGTGATCATGGCTATCTGCTGAAAAGCTAGGAATTGGAAACTTGCTGTCCTTCTGCATTTGCCAGGAAGGTCATCCATCTGAAAGCTCAAGAGATATGTTCAGTCACATTTATTTCCTTTAATTAAAAATTGTTCACCTTCAAATAAGAAGACACCTTTTGGCTGTCTCAAGCTGAACACCAAAAATCTTAAAACATTGAAGATTACTGGTCGTTAAAACAAAAAGGTCTTTTGCCTTTCCATTCATGTGACCTTTTCACTAATTTTCTTTCAGTCTGAAAAATATAATTGCATACCCAAGAATACAGCAGCACTACCAATCTGCTTTCCAGTTTCACCTGGTGTAAGATCTATCTCACAAACACTTATAGACGAGGAAACATTGAGGCTGTCCTAGCCTTAGCTGTAAGATGGGAGCTCCTAAGTGACAGACATGACATGTATCATTTCTGGGTCTCAAACCAGAAGCAACAAGGTGCGTTTATGTAATTTAACATATGTCATAAAAAAACAGCATCTGACTTTGAGCTAATCTTTTATAGTCAAGAGGACAGGAATCTCATACGAACATCTAAAACAGGATAAATGTAGATTTTTTTGGAAGTCTAGTGTAACGGTTTCAGAGATACAGTACAAAAATGAAATACACTCACTTTATTAATAAGTAAATCTTTCTGCCTGACCAGGAAAGCTAGGCAATAGTCAGAGGACTCATGCACTAATGCTGTGGTTTCAGCTCAGAGGGCAATGGAGCACCACACAGAGCTCCCTCACTCCTCCCCCCAGGGATGGGGAGGAGAAAATACAACAAAAGGCTCAAGAATTGAGATAAGGACAGGAAGGCATGAGTCACCCATTACGGTCATGAGCAAAAAAGAGACTCAACTGTGTAAGAAATAACATCAATTTCATTTGAACATCACCAGCAACAATAAATTTTCAATCAAACAGAATAGGGCAGAGAGCAATCCAACCACATCTTTCAAACACATTCGTCCCACCCCTCCCTTCTTCCCAGGCTCAGCTCTGCTCCCAATTTCTCTACCTCCTCCCTGCCAATGGTGTGAGGGATGGGGAATAGGGGCTGTGGTCAGTTCATCACATGTTGTCTCTACCGCTCCTTCCTCTTCAGAGGGAGGACTCCTTGCACTCTTCCCCTGTTCCAGTGTGGGGTCCTTATGGCAGACAGTCCTCCATGAACTTTCTCTGACATGAGTCCTTCTCATGGGCTGCAGCTCTTCCCAAACTGCTCCAGAATGGGTTCTTTCCATGGGCTGCAATCCTCCCAGCAATAGACTGCTCCAGTGTTGACTTCCCTCAGAGTCCTGGCCTTCTTCGGGCACAGTCACCCACTCTGGCATGGGGTCCTTCATAGGCTGCAGGTTGTCATCTGCTCCATCAGTCACCTCCATGGGCTGCAGGGAAGTTTTTGCTCTGATGCACCTCCTCCCCCCCTCCTTTCTTCCACAGATGTCAGTGTTTGCAGTAGTATTTCCCTCAAAACTACTCCTCCTCTCCAGGTTCCCCTTCTTAAATATTATCACAGAGGTGCAGCTACTATCACGAACTGGCTCGGCCTTGGCCAGAAGTGGATCCAACTTGGAGCCGGGGGAGCTTTCAGAAGCTTCTCACAGGAGCTATCTCTGTAGCCCCTTCCCTACTACCAAAACCCCTGCACACACAAACCCAACACAACTAGAAAGAAATTAAAAGACCAGATATTTGTATAGTAAGGGACTATATTATTTGGATGAACAGAAGTATACCACCAGTTCCACAGAATTTAGCTTACTAATGCTACATTTCAGATGTGTAGTTAATTATAGTGGTCTCTGAATAAGACCTAAGAGGAAATAATGTGTATCTTTGTGTGCCAAAATGAAGAGAGCCTTCAATCCTGACCACTATGCATTGTAAAAGACAATTCACATATTCTATACACATGAGCAAGAAACTGTAAATACTGCTAAAAGATACTCTGGTCACATCACCACTATATTAAATAGTTCTTATTTCAAAATTAAAACAAAATATATGTCAAGAATGGCCATTGAAGAGCAGTAACATAAGAGTATTTGTATATTAAGAAATTGTAAAGTATTTGCATGGAAGTTATAGAAGGCTATTAACGACCATGAGATAGAGGATTTAAATATTACTGCTATTTGTCACTGTATCCCTCTGTGTAATGCCTCTTGAGAAGTGATGAAAATCACTGTTATAATCAAAGGTCTAGCAAAGAACCGAACTCAAATGGAAGATGAGCTTATTATAGGGATTGTATACTGTTCCTCACAGTTACAAAGTGAAAAAGAATGCTTTATTCATCAGTCTTATGACTGTTATGTGAAGCTAGATACAGCCACAATGTGTAGGGGTCAATTGTCACGAGTAGAGTTACAACCTCCAGATTTGTTAAGACTGAGTGATCCATGGAGTAGCATGTTACTTACCAAGTAAAGACATTTAGTGAAAATAAATCCCTGTAATCTTCATAAATGTTTGAAGATATTCAGGAAAGTGATGAAAGAGTTTGAGTGCCTGTACCTTTAGAGGTCCACCTGTATGTTTTCTTAAAATTGGCCCTCTGAAAATGGAGGGATCCATAAGTACTGGCTAAAATATAACAAGGCTTAGGCTTCACAGGACTGATGGAAATCCTTAATTTTTATCTCTTCTTCATGGAAAAATAATCTTAAATCAATGAATTTGAAACAGAAGTCACACTTTTTTTTTTTTTTTTTTTTTTTTGTTATTTTCTTTGTAATCTTGGAGAGAAACAGTGAACAAATCCCCTCAAGGAATTGACTTGCCCTTCTACAGGATGATCAGTGATCACAGTTCTACTACATCCACAAAGGAGGTTGGAAAAATCTTAACATAACCTATAGGGTCACACAGCAAAAGCTAGAATCATTATTAGTAACAGATCCTTCACTCTTAGAAAGTGCTGACCATGAGAACATGTATTTATATTGGTATAATGTAAATAAAAACAAGTTTCCTTACCATGGGAAGCAATGTCAGAGTGAAGAAGCAGATCTTCCAGTTCATGGCCATCTTCTTTTAATTTTGAACTTTAGTCAAGCTTTGCTTGTTAACACTGCTTGTACTGACTGATCTTTGCAGATCTTTTGCTTAAGGTCTTCACGTCAAGGCTCAGATCTCTGCAGTGAAAAAGGAAAATTATTATAAATATGGAAACACAAAGAGGATGAAAAAGAAATGGACAGTAAACAGAAAACCCAGCATTTGAAGTGTGAGTTGTACATATTAGAGATCAACCATAGGGATCTGCATTGCAGCTATTATAGATGGTCTTGGGTATTTAATCTGAAGCCAAAGGACACATCTGCATGATCAGTAACTTGTATCATAGAAACTACTGAAACAGGTTCTGTAGCTGCAAAGACCTAAATTGAACCCAAAGAAAAAGGTTGGATGGTTTATTTTGGACCAGAAAAAGGACCTAACTGTCTTAATTTCTGAAGTCCTGATTTGATCCTCATGATTTTCAATAGTGTCTCAAAAGCACAACTGCCTGGGGGCTTTTTAGGAGACTGTATGACATGATGGTTTACTCCCAGATATCACTTGTCTAGATAACAAAATCTGTGACCAGAGTTGTTAATAATCTGATATCTTTTTGAGAACTCAGCAATACAAGTGCAAAGGAATGAATTGTACTCTCAGGCTAAAGATTCACTCATGACATAAGACAGGATTGACTTATATGGTTGGCAGTGTCATGCATATCTGACTTCTATTGCTTGGTCTCTGCCAAGGAGCTAGACAGGTGGTCAGAACATTGACAGAATTGCATAACTGACATTAGCTCCCTCCTAGCATCTCCTGCCATAAGCCAGTGTTTAAAAATTCCCACTTGCTCCAAATCATGATGATTCTTCAAACAGTTTTTCATTTAAGAGAACCTCTCTATCTCAATTTCTAGCTGGACCCAATCTTCATTACATTTTAAAGCACAATCCTGCCTCAGATCTTGATACCTTGGTGAAACAGAGGTCTCATTTGATGCCCTACCTACAGTCATATTTTTATCATGGAGATAGATATTTATATTCGTTAGTTTTCTTTCCCCAGTTATCCCTCACCTAAGATGTATCCCCTTGTATTGGATTTGTGTGGCAAGGTTTTGGTAGCAGGGGGTCTACAGGGATGGCTTCTTTCTGCTAGAAGCTTCCTCTATATCTGATAAAGCCAGTGCCACCCAGCTCCAAGATGAATTCACCCCTGGCCAAAGCCAAGCCCATCAGCAACAGTGGTAGTGCCTCTGTGATAACATATTTAAGAAGCAGGAAAAACTGTTGCACAATAGCAGCCAGAAGAGAGGAGTGAGAATATGTGAGAGAAACAACTCTGCAGACACCAAGGTCAGTGAAGAAGGAGGGGAGGAGATGCTCGAAGCACTGGAGCAGAGATTCTCCTGCAGCCTGTGGTGAAGACTGTGGTGAGACAGGCTCTGACCCTGCACCCCTGAAGGTTCATGGTGGAACAGATATCCACCTGCAGCCCATGGAGGACCCCACGCCAGAGCAGGTGGATGCCCAAAGGAGGCTGTGTGCCCATGGGAAGCCCATGCCAGAGCAGGTTGGCTGGCAGGACTTGTGATCCTGTGGGGGACCCACACTGGAGCAGTCTTCCTGAAGGACTGTACCCTATGGAAGGCACCCATGCTGGAGTAGTTTGTGAAGAACTATAGCCTGTGTGAAGGACTCACATTGGAGAATTTTGTGGAGGACTGTCTCCCATGGGAGAAGGGTAAGAGTGTGAGGAGTCCTCACCCTGAGGAGGAATGAGCAGCAGAGACAATGAGTGATAAACTGACCACGATCCCCGTTCCCCATCCCCCTGCACCATTGGTGGGGAGGAGTTAAGTAAAATTGGGAATAAAGTTAAGCCCAGGAAAGAGGGAGGGGTGGGGGGAAGGTGTTTTAAGATTTGCTTTTATTTCTCATTATCCTACTCTGGTTTGAGTGGTAATAAATTAAATTAATTTCCCCAAGTCAAATCTGTTTTGTCTGTGATGGTAATTGCTAAGTGATCTCTCCCTATCCTTGTCTCAACCCATAAGCCTTTCTCTCCCCTGTCTGGTTGAGGAGGGGGGGGTGAGTGTGGCTTGATGGGTGACTGGTGACTAAGGGACCACACCCACTCAGTGTATCTTTAGCCTATAGATCTAATTCCTCCAAGATAAACTTAGTCAGAAGCCCTTTGGCAATGTCTATAGTAGTTCAGGTGCAACCTCTCTGCTTTGGAAGGTAGAGAGTTTAGTCCCATGGGTATGACCTGTGCCACAGCAGTTCATTACAGAGCCAGAGAATTGTCTCTGCTCCCTGGGGAGTCCCTGCCATATTTTGGGCCCACAGTTTCACTTTCAGCATCCAAACCCGCAATTTTTGGGCAGAAAGCATCAGTTTAGGGCCCAAAGCTCCATTGATTTATTTACAAGTGTAAATGAAGTCTTTGAATGCTGAGGCCCTTTTAAAAATCTTCTTGTCTGATGTAGGTTTCCTACCTGCACTACCTATCACATCCATGGGCATAAACACAACTGATATACATCTTCACAACTAGAGAAATGTTTAAACACGTAAGTAAATGTTCAAGAGAAGAGAAGAAAGGGATTATAGTTAACAACAAATCAGGGATACATGACTCACAACCAGTTAAAGAGAAAATAAAATGAGGGTATATTGGAAAAATATTTAAAATATCAGAAGGAATGTGAGGAAACATAACAACAGAGAAAAGACTGAAAGGAAAACATAACAAAGACAGAAAGTAAATAGAAGAATGACAGGGAGAAATGTAAAAGAAATTTTACGATCAGAGCTCACTTCGTTTTTATACTGATTGCAACATGCTGCTAAGACATCAGCATTTAGAAAGGAGTCTTTCAATTAAAAAATAAAAAAGGAAAATTAAGCTCTCTCTAAATTTTTGTCTTCTCTATCCAGATCCTGACTAAATAGAGAACAACAATTCATAAAATTCCCTCTAAACTGATCTGCTTTCTTCCATCCTCACTCGATCAGTCACTCTCACTCTGCTCTGGTACTGAATTTAATTACTTAACTGTATTTCTGATGGTTTATCAAATAATGAGAGACTGATAAGATCTCAGCTGAGGAGGACAGCAAACATCCGTGGTGACATTCAGCAGTGAGGAGTTGGAAAAACAAAGTCACTCCATTAACAGAAGCAACAGAAAACCAGACAGATGCATTAGCAGACATTGGATTTGAAATTATTTCGTGATCATTTGCACTCTTGTGTGCAGGCCAGTCCAGAAAGACCAGAGAGTGATGTGGAGATTGAATTATATCCTTGGACTCTGCCACTGTAATGCATCAGAAACACTATTTAAATACAATGGAAAGGTGGGAGATGTCTGAAAAAACAGATGGATGGATACCCTGTGGGAAAATGGTAACCTTTAGAATATACTCTTTTCAATATTTGAAGATCCACTTTTAATTTAACCTGTCATTAACTAGGTTTGAAAAGTGGAGAGTGGATATTTTCTGTTTTGTCTTAGTTTCAAAGGAACTTCTGAAGAGACAAGAACATCTGCAAGCCATTTCATTGCTTCACATTTTTCAGAGAAAGTAAAAGAATTGACTTAATTTTTGGCTTCAAGGTAGTCATGGAAACCTGCATCAAAAACTGGACTGAGGCCTTCATATTGTCCACAGAGACTGAAGGTTTTATTAGGTTATACCAACTACCAGCTCCATGAACTTATGCCCTGCACCTGCAGCAGAACCTGTATATATTGTTTAGCAGCTCCTGTCTTAATGATATACACAGGTGCAGAGTCCATCTATTACCAATAAAAGTCTAGTTATGTCACAAACAGCTACTATAATCAGGTACGTTTTACTAGAAAAACGAACTTTTTAAAAATACAGGCAATGTCTATGAAGCATTTCCATTCAATACTGTGTGTACTGGGTCTGGCTGAGCCGGAATTGGTTTTCCCCTACAGCAGCCCTCACGGTGCTGTGTTTGATGCTGGGAGCTGGCAGGGTGTTGATGGCACCCTGGTGTTGTGGCTACTGCCGAGCAGTGCTTACACAGCACCAAGGCTCTTTCTGACATTTCCCCCCAGTGGGATGGGGTGGGCAAGATGTTGGGAGGGGACACAGCCAGGACAGCTGACCCCAACTGCCCAAAGGGATATTCCAGACCATATGACGTCTCCTCAGTATAAAGCTGGGAGAAAGGAGGAAGGGGGTGGGGGCACCCTTGGTCCTCCAAGGCAACCCCTGTGCGTATCGGAGCCCTGATTCCTGAGAAGGGCCCACGTCGCTTCTTCATGGGAAGGAGAGAATAAATCTGTTTGCTTTTTGCTTCTGCGCACGGACCTTTGCTTCGCTTTGCTTATATTAAAACTGCTTTTGTTTTACCCACAAGGGTTGGTCTATCTTATTTTCTTTCCCTTCTTTGCCCTGTTGAGAAAACAAGGGGAAAGGGGGGGAAGTGATAGAGTGACTTGGTGGGTACCTGGCACTTAGCCAAAGTCAAACCACCACACTGGGGAAAGAAATAAATGTATGAATATAGGATTTGGGAGGGAAACTTGAGTTATCATATTGTCTTCTGATGTCACTGGTAGCCAAATCTTGTAATTTCATTAGTAAATTAGAGATACTGATGCTTCATGTTGTTGTTTTATTTGCCTTTGCTACCGTAATTAAAATTAGTGGTCAGAATAGCCAATAGCATGGGAGTTGCACCTTTCAGTTATGTATATACAGTTCCCCAACACATAAACGCCCCCCCCCCCC
>NW_020799095.1:49323751-49352136 GCF_003259725.1 Athene cunicularia | reverse complement strand
CTCTCACTCTGCTCTGGTACTGAATTTAATTACTTAACTGTATTTCTGATGGTTTATCAAATAATGAGAGACTGATAAGATCTCAGCTGAGGAGGACAGCAAACATCCGTGGTGACATTCAGCAGTGAGGAGTTGGAAAAACAAAGTCACTCCATTAACAGAAGCAACAGAAAACCAGACAGATGCATTAGCAGACATTGGATTTGAAATTATTTCGTGATCATTTGCACTCTTGTGTGCAGGCCAGTCCAGAAAGACCAGAGAGTGATGTGGAGATTGAATTATATCCTTGGACTCTGCCACTGTAATGCATCAGAAACACTATTTAAATACAATGGAAAGGTGGGAGATGTCTGAAAAAACAGATGGATGGATACCCTGTGGGAAAATGGTAACCTTTAGAATATACTCTTTTCAATATTTGAAGATCCACTTTTAATTTAACCTGTCATTAACTAGGTTTGAAAAGTGGAGAGTGGATATTTTCTGTTTTGTCTTAGTTTCAAAGGAACTTCTGAAGAGACAAGAACATCTGCAAGCCATTTCATTGCTTCACATTTTTCAGAGAAAGTAAAAGAATTGACTTAATTTTTGGCTTCAAGGTAGTCATGGAAACCTGCATCAAAAACTGGACTGAGGCCTTCATATTGTCCACAGAGACTGAAGGTTTTATTAGGTTATACCAACTACCAGCTCCATGAACTTATGCCCTGCACCTGCAGCAGAACCTGTATATATTGTTTAGCAGCCCCCCCCCTTCAGTTATCTTTGGTGAAACAGAAGGGCTGTTGAAGTGTCTGACAATCTGAAAATCAGTTGATTGTTACTAAAATGTAATGGGCTTCAGAGGATTATTATAAGCATGGATGAAATATCGGAAGAAAAAAAAAAAGTTCTGGTCAGCTAATGACTTACAAAAGTTATCATCTTTGAAGGTGGATTCATTTGTTCACTATAGGCACTTTCAGCACCACAGCAGATTCTTTTTGTTACTTAGTGGCAAATCATAGGTACTTCAAGGGCAGGCTGGAAAATCTCTGGCAAAACATGTTCTGCTGCAAGTGCCCATTTCTTTACCCTTTCTAAAAAAGGACTGTAGAGTGCTTTGCTCATATGTCCACTATATTACAGAAGCCTAAAGGCTGTTGAGGAGAATTGCACTGTGAGAAGCCCCCAAATGCCAAGTGCACAATATGATGTCAGTAACCAACAAAAAAGGATGGTGAGCCTTTTCCACGTAGGATGTGATTACTCCCAAGGAGGCATAAAAGAATCACTCCTTAAAATAATCAAACCTTACCATATCAAGTAACTGGTGGAATTGTTATACAGCATCTCAGACAGACTGTAACCCTGCAGGATGAATGAAAGAGTATTTTTTAACTACTTTATAAGGAAGTTATGAGCTGTTATTGAGATCTCAGCCAAAAGAAAGAAACAACTTGATCTTCTAGGCTCCTTGTTATGGTCCTCTAGGACATGTGCCAGTGGTTTAAAAGGAAAGCAATAAATTTCAAAGCTGACCCACAAAGTCTTAGACCAGTGGTGCTTAAATGTGGGATCATTACTTAATTAATCTTAATTCAGTGTCTATTCAGGGCTGCCCACCACATCCTTCTCCTACACCATGACTGAGCTACTACACGTGTGGAAATCTGAAAGCTTCTGACAACATGCAGGATCAATTGAGCTTTTGCAGGCTGAATACTCTACATTGCAGCAGTGTCAACTACTCCATGCAGTTATTCCCCAGTACCTAGTGACATGAAGAATATTTCCCTATGCAGAATAAACATGAATGAAGAATGATAGAGTGCCAAAGAAAGAATGTGCTGAGAAGAATATTCCAGCCACCATTCTGGCTCACAGACCACTCCTCTGGCATTTCAAAGGTTTCCCCAGGGAAGGGAACTCCACAGCTCTTTATGGCACAAAGTTTGCTAGATGGACATCTTTGTCTTATACATATGAAGAGGTAATTATGTAATTGATTATCCGTCTTTTTTAGGTTCTCAATACAAGGTATGAAAACCAATGCATTTTATGATTTCCCTCCTAAAACTTCCCAAATATAGTATGTCAGCTTCCTAATTTATATTAAAGGGCATGGTGAATTTTTCTCGTGTCAACCGATACACTCACTAACAAGAAATAAGTAGAGTTGGGGAAGCAACCCTTCAGTGACCTAGGACCTGTCACCTAATTTTAGAAACTTGGAAGACACATACTCACATATGAGCTCATTGTGAAATCTCTTTTTATATAGTCAACAGAGAGAAGTAGACATATGAGGAAGTAAATTTGTCTGACCTATTTTGTCTACTTTTCTGTCCCATGAGTGTAAAGGAATTCTTAACAGCTAGCTCATATGTTGACATCTGCATTGTAGGTATCTAAATTTGGACAGAATAACCCCACCTCCAGTCTCTTCTAAAGTATATGAATCAGCAATATGAAACACAAAATAGCAAAGTCTGACCTAGCACAAAGTCTTGAGAAAGGATTAGACTGTTTAGGATGTCAATAGGTTGATGCTGAAATATTTAAGCTAACAGAAAAACTAAAAGAAAACTGAGTATCAGACAACAAGAACTCTAAAGTTTCCCACAGAAAGTAGCCTGTAGAGACCATTCTTATTAAGGCAAACAAAAATAACAATGTCATGGCCATTCTACTATCTTTAATACACTCATTATTTCTTGGAGTTTAAATATTTTGTGTTGTTTTTACTTACTTGCATTAATCTTTGGAAATTCACTGAAATTAAAGTATCTGCATGGGTCACAGCAGCTTAGAAACTGGATCTATCTTTCTTTTAGAAACCACAAAGACATTTATTCACTTTTCTTCCTTTGCGTGCTTAACTGGAAAAATCCCTAGTGTCCTTGTTTCCACTCACCGTCTGTTGTCACTGACAAAACAGGATTTGAAGAGTAATTATATCAGGAGGCCTAAGAGGTGGATTTTCAGAAAACATTTACTGCTACAAGGGACAAGTCAGCCCTTTTCAGCTATACACAAAGTATTGAGGGCCTCAGGCCAGAATGCCACGCCTTTGCCCAAAAGAATTGGCAACCAGCAACCTGGACTTTGTCATAGGATTGTCCACAAGGAATGATGCAGTCTGTAGGACATCCAGCCATTATTCATGAACTGATGTGGGGGTCATGTGCTGCAAAATATCCATTAATGACAGCTGCAATCAGGTAGTATCTTCTAATATTCAGTGGGTTTATTGTTCAGGAAAATTGTTGCTTTTGACTTCAGGAAACAAAATTTTAAAAAGGAGATGATAAAATGCTAACAGTAATTTTGTATGGAAATAGTTGAAAGAAATATATTCAACTTCTTCCCTGGATTAGGCATTTTGGTGTTAAAGAATAATCAAGCCTATCAGCAATACTCAGCAACAATCCTTTTTCTACCTGGAGGAATAGTTTTTTTTATTATTTTTCTTTTTTTTTTCCTTGCATAGCATGCAGAAAGCACCTATGAATTTTACTAGAACTACCTTTTTAAAAATGAAGATAAATGTGTGATTATGAAAATAGGAAATGGTAAATTGCAGATGCTGTGACTTCTATGTGCAAATGAGAGTCCAGGTGCACAAATATTTCTACATGAAGTAGGATTATCAGTTTCATTGGCTTCCACAATGACTTGCATAGGAAAAAAAAAATCAGAGTGATATGGTTTTGCAAGAAGAATAACATAAGGGAGATTCACTGAACTGGAGGCTGGCAAGGTTCTCTGGAGACTGTCTAGTCCAACTCCCCTGCTTAAAGGAGGGTCAGCTAGAGCAGGTAGCAGGTTATTCAAAACCCATTTCCAATCAGGTTCTGAATATCTCCAAATGTTGAAACTCCATAACTTCCCTGTGTAACCTTTACTTGACCATTCTAACAATAAAAAAAGTGTTTTCTTAGCTTAAAATTGAATTTCCTATATATCTATCTGTGCTTGTTGCTTCTTGTCCTGTTGCTGGTCATCACTGACTCCCTCAGACTGGCTCCATCTCCTTTATACCCTCCCATCAGATATTTCTACACATTGGTAACATTCTCCTGTATCTTCTCTTCTCTAGGCTGAACAGTCTTAGCCCTCTGTTTCTACTTGTAATTCTTTAATCATCTTTGTGGTTCTTCACAGGACTGAGTGCATGTGTTCATGTCTCTCTTGTACTCAGCAATCCAGCACTGGACCCAGCACTCCAGATACATCTCACCAGGTCTGAGAGAGAGGAATTCACACCTCCCTTGACAGGCTGTCAATGCTTTTCCACTGCAGCTGATTACATTATTGGCCTTCTTTGCCACAATGGCGCATTGCTGGCTCAGGATCCACTTCATGTCCACTAGAAGCCTTAGGTCCTTCTCTGTAAATCTTCTTGCCAGCCAGCCTGTCCTTGTACATAGGATTATTCCTCATCAGATGCAGGACTGACTTTGCATTTCTCTTTCTTGAACTTGATAAGGTTCCTCTCTGCCTGTTCTTCCAGCCTGTCCAATTCCCTCTGAGTAACAGCACAACCAAACACTTGGTTGATCAACTGCTCCTCCCAAATTTGTATAATCTCCAAACTTTCTGAAGGTGCACTCTGCCTCATCATCCTGGTCATTAATGAAAACATTAAACAGCATTGGTCTCTCTTTACAGTCAATGGAGAAGAGGTAAGTATCCTCAGGGAGCAATTTGATGCTAAATAACTCACTTTGTCCAAAATTAGGCACTGCTTTCAAGAAGTCTATTTTTTTTTTCCTCTGCTTACTCAGTCTGATGAGGGCAAACAAAGAAAATTCTACCTCCAAAGTTTAAGACATTGAAGCACTAATGGTAAGCAAACAGAGCACTGACTTCCATCTATGTCATGGCTTTTTCTTATTTCAGTACTATCTTTATTCCTTTTATTAACACAGCCTAATAACTTCCATGTATGTTTTACTTCAGCTGTCCCTGATTATAATTTTGGTAGAGTGTTTTTTTTACCTTTCCTTTGAGTGGTTTCAATTAAATTGAAATTCCCTGAAGATGTAGGAGTACTATAATTTGGCCTTACAAAGTACACTCCTTATCATTTCTGTATAACCTGACAGCTCTTGCAGTTCCTAGTCCTCTAGCTTTATAGAATTTTCCTAACATTTGGAAAAAACCTCTCAAAACTATTCTAGAACAGATTTTAATGTGTCATTCAGCAAATTCAAGAAAGATATCCCAATTTACACTTTCTGAAGATCTGATTTATTTCTTGATCATCTGCAAATTTTGCTAACATATTCTTTACTTTCATACTTTACATGAGATTAGGTTAGCATAGCTACTGGTGGCACTCATTATTTTTGAGAAAGAATTTTATACTCCTACTGCTTTGTCTTCTCTTTGTTTAGGGGTCAGGCACACAATAAAATTTTTACAGCTTACAAACTTATTATGTTGCAGCTGATACACAGTAAGTATACATGTCCCCCTTGGTTCACTCAAATTCAGGGCAGTGTAATTTAGTTTTGTCTGAAGGTTAAGTTTCATTGTGTTGCATTCACCATAGGCAACGAGCACACACAAGAACTTACCATAAGATGGCATAGGTGTAGAAACCTGTTAAATTAAGGTAAATCAGTCATGTTTGAGCATGTCAGCTCTTCTGATATCAGAAGAGAAGATGTCTGCTTTACTTCAAGGTTTCTTCAGTAAAGACATTATCAAAAACTTTTTGAAAATCCAGATTCCCTGTACGCCATCCATTTGTATATATGTGATCATAAAGACCAATCTTTCTTGAGCTTTGAAAGTTTATGCCCTTCCAGAACATAGAACAACACTTGATTTTTTAAACAAACTCTACTTACAATTTCTGGCTTTTATAAGTAAAAAAAAATTTCTTGATATAACAATCCTTCTCCTTCATATCATGCTGCTTCACCCATACAGGTATGATAAAACACTGAAGGCTACTTACATAAAAAGGATTGTTCTGGATATCTGAATATTTTGACATTATAATGACTTTGGAAGTCTATTTGTTGGGATGTTGCTTCAGGCTCCCTGAAAATTCAGATGCACATGTGTGGATCATTCATCTACAGGTCAAGATTTTCTAACTTACTTTTGCAACTACAGCACCTATAGACTTAAGAAAGCAGAGACAATGGAATACAGTTCATAACTCCCTGTGCACAGGACTGCTATTCTTGGCAGATTTCCCATATAACATCACCCATAAAATTCATCCAGCAATTCTTGCCTTGATTGGCACTATTTTCCCTACTGCATTATGTATCAGATTTATTGTGCCCTTATGTTGTTGATGTCCCCAGAGACCTGGTGAAATGGCATGACTTCTTTAACTAAAGACCATGGATACTCAGTTGCAGGGAAATATTTATAAACTACTGTGTATTTAAGAAATATCAGTAGGCAAAGTAAAAAATTATATGAGAAGTTTTCATCTTCACAGACAAGTCCTCTTTTGAAGCATCTATAATATATGTGATACTTCATAGATAATATGCAACTAATACGGGATCATAAAGGTAACTATGTGCTGTTCCATTCCAGCAAAGCTTTAAGTGCTGCTTGGCAAGGTCCTTCAAAATCATTACTCCACAACTCGTTAAATGTGTTCTCTGCCTGGCACAACAAAGTTTTGCAAGAGCCACTTGATAATTTGCTTTTCTTGACTGGTGGTCTGCATTTCCTGCCCTGGCTATAGGTATGACTATTGTTTTTCAGTATCACATAGGAACTTGTAAGGACTCTGTTACCTATTCACCAACATTGCAATCAGTCTCTGATTTGAACCTATCTGGCTTGATATATGTCTTTTCAACAGCATTGCTGTTGAGCAGACATCTATCACATCCAGAGGAAAGAGTAAGAGCAGAAAAATGTAAGGCTGGACCAGAGCTCTTTATTCCCATTTTGTCTGAAGATCATCCCAACAACAGCCCTTGTATAGTACCTACAAATTAACTCCTTAATTAACTCCTTAATGCAAAATAATATATTTACTGTGGTATGATGCCACTTTAACCACCATCTGTTGATGTGCTCAACTGATTGAGATAAAGCTGTCATCATGAAGCTACTGTTGCTTCCCATACCCAAGCTAGTCTCCGTGTAAGGTGCTGCACGCTCTCAGCTGTAAGGAAATACTAGGGTATCTTTAACAAGACACTTCACTATTTAGTACCAGCAGACTCCAGAGGAATGGCTCTGCCACTGGTGATGGACCCATGGGCAAGACAGTCTCTGTGCTCCACCAACAGCACATCAACCTTATACTGTCTCTGGGAAACAAGTCTACCTTTCTCATCTGAAAGTAGAACCAAAGGAATAAAATAAGCAATGAAAGGGAGTTACCTGTTGCTTTGGAAGGTGGTAAATACAATGAGCAATTGCCCGATGCCAAAGGAATAAATATATGGCAGTAGCAGGAAAGTCTGATACAACATTGGCATTAACAGAAGGATGCTTTGAAAAGTGTAATAATTGCCAGGGTAGGATGACCAATTATCTTTCTTTGCCTTATACATATAATTCCTTGTCATTTTCCGATGCAAACGACAGAGCCATTTTGAATATAACAGCTTGTACTTCATTGAGCATTTTGACTTGTCAAGATATGGTTATGACCTAGATGAATATCCAGTGGCCTCCTCTACACTTCTAAAACAATACAGAAAGCTTTCATGGGCCAAAGTTTGGCTCATCTTGATGAAAAAAACCCAGATATAATATTTCTCCTGATTCCTCACTAGGTAAAGAAAATGAACCCACTACTATTGTAATTCCTCAAGCATATATTGACCCTGACAATATATATTTCCTGAGAATATTATGTATTCTCAGGAAAATATATCCCAGAACAGATCTGGGACTACAACCCTGGCTCTCCTGTCCTTATGGAGATAAAAATCCATTTTTTTCTTTTGAACAGTTTCACTTCTACACTGAAAGATAAGGTTAAGTCACTGCATAAGCACTAGTAAGTTGTGCAATTCCTTTTTTTTTCCACCCACATTTCCTATTGTCCTCGTTTACTATTGCACCTCAAACAGCCTAAGTTCACCCAGCTGCATTCCATCTTGTGGTTATTGAACTCATTACATTTGGACAGTAGTAGGATCTTCCAAAGCATGTGTTCTTGCAACACCAGGGATGGAACTCATTCAAATAAATTTTGCCATCTAAAAGTGAAACATCTATATCCAAGCTAGTTTCTTTCAGCTCCCTCCATAGTGTACAGAAGATGAGCAATCCACCTCAGCAACACATGGGTTTGCTTTGCTCTGGGACAACATGCTACTCCTCTTGGCAAACAAAGAACTAATAAAGCAGAAAACCAGTTTGATTAGCTCAGAAGAGACTGTGTTGAGTAGGGACAGCCATGATCAGGGCAGAAGCATAAACAAAGGAGGAAGAAAAGCAATTGAAATTAAAGTCAGTGTTGGGATAAGAAGATGTTAAACTGGGGATCAGAAGAAAGCTTTGGACCATCAGCAAAAAGACACCCTGAAAGTGTCTTCTAGAAAGAGGAGCATAGTCAAAAAAGGTTGGAATTTTGAGAGTACTCTATATAATGTGAATATTTTGTAAACCCATTTCTCTGACACATGGATTACTGCAGTGTTAATAGATGTAGGCTCCCAATCACTTGACTGACTCAGAGCTGGATCCCATTCAGCCACCTTAAAGCATGGAGTGAACTCGTGTCTCTTCTGCAGAACTTCAAATTACTACAGCAGAATTCTTCTTAAATACAGAAGCTGGTGTGACCAGGAGTCAATGGGATCTATAAAAAAAAAAGGGTTATTTTGCTATATTGAATGTACCCATTGAGGTGAAAACTGAAAAGCCTGATTATGGATATTAAGATGTGAGATGATTAAGTTTATAAATTGGCAGGATGGTCATCATATCAGATGCAACTGAACTTGGTATGATTTGTATTTTCCTTTAGAAATCGTGGATTAGAATATCCCATGTGACCCAGAAGAAAATCAAAACGTTATTCTTTTTCCATTGGATAGTTTTGGTGTTTTATTGTCATGCATACCAGTAAAACCTAGCATATAATGATTGCAGATTCAATCAGAATGAAATCGCCCTCTTCTTCACAGTGTCCACTGTTCAGTTTTAAATAGGTTGACTAATATTTCAAAGACACAGTGAAAAGGCGTCTTCCGCAGGGGTGGTCTTCCAGGGCCTTGGGTGAGAGTAATTTCATTAAAATCTATACTTCTAAAACTGAGCCAATTTCCACAGATTCCCAGTATAGTCACTGAGACACAGCCAGCACAGCCAGTAGAGTTCAGAACACAAGTTAGATAATCCTAAATTATGTATCTCAAAGCATCAGATGAATTGTGCCCTGTTTCTCTATATTTTCTATCAGGAAGGGAGGAAGCAAGGGAAAGGAAGAGAGAGATTTGAGACAGACAACATAAAAAAATTCAGCCCAAACAGTAAAAGTCTGCCAAAGCTACATTCAGCTGATTAGGAACATCTTATATTGGGAAGTAAATTAAAGCCAAATAACATGAAGTGTCCAATAATGTAAGTTTATTCTTGTTCCAACCTCCTCCCTTTATTTTCCTCACATTAGATCAAGTATAAATTCTGTTGAGGTCTTCATTTGCACCCACTCTAAGTTTAATAAGTAATTTAAGATCAGCAGAAATGACATCAAAGAAACAGTGTCCTGAAAAGCAGGTGGGGCAGTCATGCAAAACATATTATTTAGGTTAGTTGCTAAAAAAACAAACTAACTAAAATATGTGGCCTTAAAGGGTTCATATGGTTCTACCATGCTGATCATCACAATGTGCCTTCTTCCAAGCACTTTGGGGATGAAACTTTGACCATTTGGAAACTCATTCGGTCAAAGGATTTTGGCCAAAGATTTCACAGTTTCAATGTAATATAATACAGCAGTTCTCCATTATTCCCTTATTCCCCTATTTTCTGTGAAGAGGATTTCTTCTAATCTCTTAAAATAGCTACCATAACATTGTTGTAGGCAGGCACAGCTTCACAGATTGGTTTCTCACAGAAACGCAGTACCTGCCCATCCTAGTCAATATTTGACAAAAACCTTTCGAAAAGAAAAGTAACCTAAGAAAGAGAAAGCATTATTGATCCAGCACTGGGAGATCCATTTCAGCAGCTTCCGAAGGATGCAATTTATTAAGATGAGAAATAAAGATGTCCCAAAGCCCTCGTTTCTCTGGGCTGCATTATTAATGACCTTCATGCCTGCCTATGGCACACAGCTAAGTGCAGGTAACCTTCTTCCGTTTTTTCATCCCCAGTAAGGTAGAGAATTAAAGGTGGATGAGGAAAACAAAGTAAAGGAGAAACCACCATTGGCACATGAGAGTCAGCTAGCAAACCAAAGGCCAAAGTTTAATGGTTCATCTGTGCATTAGCTAATAGCCTGATAACCCCTGAGACACCCATGCTTTTAAGCATGAAAACAATCTTAAGAACTAGGTAGTGGTAGCACAGAATAACTTGGAGTCACCTTTACATTAGTTTTCTGGCTCAGCCCAGTATGGTGAACTGACATCTTTGGGTCTGTTGTTGCTGTCCCTTGGGAGTGATTGTGTGGCAAAGACCAAGGTTTCATTTGAGGTACCAGGCAAAAACCAACACCAAATTAAAAAATCTTCCATGTGCACTAGAAAAGTTGAGTTCATATATTGTGGTATTATTATGGTATTTTTTCCAACACATCCCAGAGTTCACTTCTGTCCCTAGAGTTTGTTGCCAGCTGGAGTAAATGAAGCATGAGATGAGTTTGTTTGTTCTGAAGTGTGTAACTCACTGGGGAGACCAGGGTAGGGACACATAGGGGAAAGGAAGAGAATGATCCTTTCTCAGCAAATAAAACAAAACGTGAAGTCATCACAGTGTGAGGTTGTTTTGGACAAGCAGACTAAATTTTTTGATAGAGTCTGGACAGGATGGTACACAGTCACTGTGCAATGAACTAGAGGACTCTCCAGGGAACAGCTTGACTGCCATTAGACATGCCCAAAGAACTGGATATTTTATTGAGGACTGCTTTATTCAGAAACAGCCATGAAATGAAAACGCTGTGTGAGGCAGAGAGTAGTTTTTCCAATAATATTTTGCACATCTTGAGTGTGTGTATATCTCCCACTTAGATGAAACCAACATTTTTTTTACATGGATTTAAACGTTTTCTGGATTGTTTAATTTCATCCAGCATTGTTTGGCTCTAATTGACCACAAAATCTTCCTTGACGGGCAATGAGCACAAGTTTTACAGAAATAATTCTGGCTCATGTTCTGTAAAGGTGTGGTGGTATTCTATCTGACCTTCAACCCAGTAATGCAAATAATCATAAATTTAAAACAAAACAATGTCAGATTACATTAAAACAACTCTGCCAAAAAGACCCCAAACCAAACCAGGACACTAGGATTTACAGCTCATAAATATGTAGGTGAACAAACCCTAAGTACAGTAATATCTTACTCAGTGTCAGTCATCTAGCTCCAATCCAAAAGACTAGTGTCCTCCTTGTCTTCTAAAACAGATCAGCATATCATTAAAATGGAAATGAATGGGTTTTTTCTTCTGCCTTTTTAATCTGTTTTCCAAAGCAATTCAAGTGCCCCAGTTTGCTCCCACATGTAAAAATATCCCAAAGCAACCTTAGAATTTTAGGATTATTTTTACCTACAAGGAAATGTATACTGTTGTTGAAGATATAAAGCTTATTTATGCTAGGGTTACCACTCCCACTTTGCACATCAATGAAGCCATAAAGCAAATAAAAGGTCCACATTTGTGAAGACAGAAGTAGCCATTTTTTCTCTGAGTGACTTGAGTGAGAAATGAGGGCATTCAGTACTTCATATCTAGATAGCTTCAGTATTACAGATATACATATAGGACTAATTTAGCTCTGAGTACCAGCTGTATCTCCTTTTATCACCAGTATAGGGAATAACACAAATTTCTCTTTATTATTCTTTCACAATGTTTTACTTTTTAACTATTTTCCAGCAAGTTAACAAAACTTGTTTGCAACAGGCAAAAGGTAGTTGAGATTTCTTCATGAAAACATGTGAATTCTTTCCTTCTGCTGGCCCTCTGTAGAAGTGAGATGCCCACCATATATATATATATATATATATATAGTGTATATATATATATATATATAGTGTATATATCCCATAGGAGTGCTTCCAACAGCTGCCAGCTCTGGACACCTGCATTAGGCTGTGGACATCTCTCTCTCCAGCTATAGTCATGCTGAAAAAATGTTACTCCCAGTCATTTTAGAGACCCCCAATCCATGTTGCACTGCCTCCAATCTGAGCTGATCATATGAGCATTTTCTAACTCATTAAAAAAAAAAAAAAAGCGCGCGTTATTTTAAATAATAATGCTTTGCTAATCAAGGTCAATGTGATACCATCAGGTTAGAGGATGCTCTTGCAAGCAGCTCAGCTGGAAGGTTCAAGAGGTGGTGACAAGACAGTGAAGTTGGATGGAGGTGGTTGTGTCTTCAGAGAGCTACAGGACTTCACAACTGTTGCATAGCTTCAGACTACACAACTCATAAACCCAAGGTCTTCCTATGACACAACTGTTTGTGGTTTTGTTGGGGTTGGTTTGGTTTTGTTTTTCTTGTACGTACTCTTCCTCAATGCTCATAATTTTAACTCTCAACTGATTGATTTACTCTGCCACTCTTGACAAATCAGGTGAAAATTGTTCTTACTAATGCATATATTCTAATTTTGTGACGAGAAACATTTTTCAGTATGAAAACATGCAGCAAATTCTCCTACTATTTCATTTGCCATTTAATCAATGTATTCTTAACACACACGTTAAACAGTGCATTGTCAATTTAATTTGTTAAATTCTTATTGTGGTTCTTTTTCTTATCTCCCTTACTACCCTCTTCCTCAATACATAACCAACATACAATTTTGCATCCCATGTGGGTTTTCTCTGATTTAACCTAGTAAATCTTTTAATTCCTAATTAGGTATTCTGCTTTAGTACATTCACCTATGAAAGAGCCTGGACAGCTGAAGCTAAGAAAAACCACTTTCATTTTCTTTGATACTACTGAGTCGTTTAATGTAAAATACACATGCAGTGCACAGTTTGTAATTTCAGATTTTATCATCCACGAGTTTCAGAGCTGAGTCAAACCTGATCAGATTTTTGATGAAAAGATAAAGATTCAAGTCTAGGCTGGAACAGCTTAACAATGGTGAGTTACTGAAAAAAAAGTAGTTGCATAAAAGCAAGGAAGAGTTCACTAGAGAGACAGAAATTTAGCTCCAAACCACTGGTGTGAAATGTGGATATCAGCACAAGTAGTCCAAAGCAAGACTCCGAGTTTAATTAATCTTGCTGCTTAGTTATCAGGTATTTCAATTTAAATTAATGGTTCAAATTAAGGCATTAAAATAGCAAACAGGCAATCTATATTTTAATCATAAGTATCATTTCTGTTTGTAATTTATATTTTTAGCTGTTTTTTCCCCCCAAAAAAGGTTGATGTATATTGATTTGGGACACACATATTGGAAACTCTTTTTGATAACTGGGAAAGGTATTTCAGGAAGATTTTAGGTGGACGTATATTTTAATTACTATTTTTAAATTCATTTTGTTATGTTAGACCATGCCATACGATGCATTCTGATTTACTTTATAACAATTCATAATTTAATCATGATTGACTGTGTTAGAATTGAACATATATTAAAAACACTTTTGGAAATGCACACACACACGATGTTTTAAGCACCATTGCCCTGACTGAGGAAGGAAAAACAAATTTCCTTATCACATTGAATTTCATTTATAATTACGTGATGTCCTGAACAAAGAAAGTATCATGTGGTGTTAGTGAACTGATTGTACTGCTCCTGGTGACCAGGGCTTGAATTCTCCCTAGTTAATTATTTGCATTTAAATTATAAGCAGAGATATTTTAAACTCTTTCTACTGTTAATAAGAAGACCCAGACACTTCCATTGCATGAATCATATTTTGACTTCAGCCACTCTTTGCAGATGCCTCACTTTCTTCTTTGGTTAAAGAGGAAACCTATACTCACTGCACTCCTAATTCAGACATGATAATAGAGCTTGCTCTTCAGTACCATCTTATGGTTTAACTTCTTAGAATTTCCTTCTGTTATAGCTCATAAGTCTTTTCCCTTTTTTCTTTGTTATACCTCTGTTTCACTAGCACCTTGTGACCTCTAAAAGTTATCCCAGCTTCCAAATTGCACATTTTAATTTCAGTTTCAGTGAGTCTTGTTTTCCTGGAAATCAAAGCTAAATTTCCCTGATTGTGCTCAGGGTCTTTAATTGTCAGGGTGGGTGTTCATCCTGCAGGGTTTCCTCAGCAAACACTAAACCAAAAAATTCATCTCATTGCTAGAGCAGTCCCATTCTGCAGCTAATTTCTTCTTCCCCCCTGCCAAATCAGGTTCCAAAATTTGTTTACAAAATCTATGCTGCATGTAAATGTGGGGGTTGCTGGTTTATGTCAAGATTTTTTTCTTAAACAAAATTTTCTGTTGTTTTTTCTATTTCACTTTCCTACTCTTTCCTGTTAGAAGGCCAGTTTGGGGAGTTGGTGAGTACCTTCTCATTGGAGTTGGGTAGGCTTTAAGGTGTGTCTACCCTACATGGCCCACAGAACTCACTTTGCAAAGATAACTTCCCTGTTTGCTACCATTGACAAGACACATTAAGAATCCTGCAAGATCTGTTCCTTCAGCTCCCACAGTGTCTGTGGATTTAAAAATGCCAACAGTATTAACATAGATGGATGCCTACTATAAACAAGAATTTCTATGTACCAGTGTGACCTACAAAAGAGAAAAGAAACACAGCAAAAAGAAAACCTTTTCTGCACAGAAGTGCTAGCTGCACTCTTTGACTTCTGGGCATATCTAAAACACTAAAAACAGACATGAAGAAAATACTTGAAATTTGTTCTTGTTGTTATTGTCACTAAGGAAACAATTTCCTAGGAATCTGCAAGTTGTGTATACAGACTCTTTGATGTGCAGCCAACTCTCTCTTCTAACACACTTCCCAGCCTTCTGGAGAATCAGGTCTGCCCACCAAGGGAGATCTCTCCTGCTCTGTCTCAGTTGAGTCCTTACTTCACATGGAGATTGAACTCTGATGCTTTAGAAGAGCCATAACATGAGATATCAAAGCATGAGATATCAATGAGTCACAACACAAGGGATTTTGCCTTAAAATACTCCCCTCTGCAGTCCAACAGCGCTGCCAGGAGACCTAGAATAGCAAGGAGCTAGGAAATGTGGGAAGCACAAGACAGTTTTTTCTGTCTCTTCATTTGTGATGTTGTTTTCAGTCATAATTCACCTCCCCTGACTCCCACTTTAGTTTAGATGTATGTGGCTTTTTGCATTGAGGCCAACAGGGTACATACGGTTGTTTAACTTCTACAGCCCTTCAAATAGATTGGTAATCTGCAAACTGCCCATTGGGAATGATGTATGAAATTTGATAATTTCTGAACTGTGCCCAGGCATTGTAAAGAAGGTTCATAGCTGACCTGTCTGCAAACCCATTCAAAATGTCATGCAAATAATTAATCATTAATTTAATAACAGTTTAATGACCAAATTCCAGAGGTCCAGGATGTTTTTTAGTGGTCTTTAATTTCTCAATATTGGCACAGCCACCATTTTCCACAGCTGTAGAGTGACTTGTATCCCATGGAACTTGTTAAACCATGTATTCTGCTGAAATACATTCAAACAGGAACATGCATGAAGATATCCCCTGTCACCAGTTCTGCTGCAGACTAAGAAGCAAATCATGGCTAAATTAATTGAAAAGAGACACAGCTTGTAACAGGGAGCAACTAAGGAACAGAATTATTTGTTTTAATTACCAGGGTTCAGGCAAGACTTACAATGGGCCAAGGAGAATATGAGCAAAGACTTTAGTAATATAAAGTAATTTCAGACAATTTGAGCTTTGAAAATATTTTCCCATTACCACTGACAGGTGTCCATGTCAGATCTTACTTTCCAAGGTACCTTGAAAGTGTCAAGGAGGATTTATGTACTGTTATGTTCATCCAAGAACCAGAACATCTCCTCATAGACAAGTTCACTTCTGGTGTGTCCCTAGCTCTTTGCAGTCTCTAATCTTCTATTTCCCTTCCCCTTGTATAAAAGCATAATCTGGCCCTCTGTAACTCTCCTTTGTGTGGCCTCTAGACCAAAGATGCTTAAAAGGTCTAAAAGCAAAGCTATCCTGTCCAAATAAACAGCTGGACCACAGTGAATCCATCTGTCAATGGCAACAATTCAATAATCACTGAACAATCCTCCACCAAGGTAAAATCTATCTGTCCAGCTAGACAGAAACCTTTGCTTTTACATTAAATTCATCACACACTTTCTTATCAAAAGTGTTTTCTTAGCTATTTATTTGTGAATAAGAAGGAGCTAAAGGAAGCAAACTGAATAGCCAACCACCAATGGTGGTTTCATAGAAGGTGCAAGAAAAAGAAACAGACTTCAATGTTACAGCTGCATTGCTAAATATATCAGGTGTGGGACCCTTCCTTGGCCTTGAAGTCCAGTAACATGTCATCACTTTTACCCATTCTGCTAAACTGTTTTAGCACAAATAGGCAAGAATAGCCTCATCTAAACTGCCTATGAGAACAGACTCTGGGCCATGATTTACCCAATTGTGGTTTTGGCCTTTATTTGTTAAATATCTATTTATTACCTGTTGCATAGAGGGCAACTCATTTAGAAATCAGATTCTCCCAGGTTATTGCAGATTCTTCCTGTTTTCCTCCCATTAGAGCAGTGTAAATGATTATCTGTTTTCCTAACCATGTCCAGTCTAATTGGTATTCATACCAGTACTGAGTCAAGCAAATGCACCACTGCTGAATTGATCTTACTGAAAACAATTTCTTCCACATCAAGGGACATTTATTTTATCTTGAAAAGACAACAGAAATTTCTGTCATTGCTTATCATAAAAGTAAAAAGGCACATTGCAAAACCTAAACAATTGATAAAAGTTTAATGGGTCTGTTCTCTGAGCGCATAAGAGCTCTGAGGTTGTGAATTTTCCACAGATCACTCCTTATTAACTACCAATTTAGGATAATGACAGCAATACTTTTAAGAAATCTTTTGGGAGAATAAGATAAAGTATTCACTTTTAAATTCTGTAAATCTATGAAGGAAATTTTTTTTTTTTTACTTCAAATCTATTAACCCTGATGTCCCATCCTTGTCATGGAAGGTGTCTGTTTTATAAATCCACAAGGAGAGTTAAGAGAGTATTCTGACAGCAACAGTATATGAAACCTCAGAGAAAGTGCGCTCAACTGTTAGCCTTTATGCAATTTTTCTATATATATTTATTCAAATAAAAGCAGATTTCACTCCAGTAACTTCAGACATATACTCTGTGGATGTTTATAGATAACAGTGTTATCTCAGACTCCCTTAATAGACAGTGGGGAAAAAAGGCCATGCTGGGACACAAGTAACCTGATTTGTTTTTAAATACTGCTTCAGGGAAAAAATTAATTGAATCCCATATTCTTATGCTCTTTAGATGTATCTCAGATAAAGATACACTGTAGAAATCTATTTAAACTGTAAGTTCTCCAGGTGTCTCATCTGAGGGTGTTGTGCTTTTGCAATGGAGCTTCATTGTTATTGGAGCAACATATTAAAGAAATTACCGAATGAACAAGCAAATTTCAATATATAAACTGATTCATTTAAATAATTTATTTCAAAAGAATTCAAAGAGCATTAGTAGAACATTTGCTGAGAGATGTATTAAGAAATGAGGGTCATCTCTCATTGATTCAGTGGTGGTGTAGTAAGGTCAAGTGGCAACAAGCAAGAATAATATATTTGACAAATATTTCAACATCACTGACATTAATAACAGAGGTTCCTTCCCTTCGCTCGTTGTAAAACATTGTGTAGGAGCTCTTCCAAAACTGCTCATGGGAAACTAAGAGGGGAAAACTCAAAACAGCAGGTGGAGCAATGTATAAGTCACACTCTACTTTGCCTGCTTTGCATTGTTACTTATGGGTCACTAGAGAGAGCAGTCTACTGATATAGATGATAAAGAATAAGGTGTGGAATCATACAGAATATTTTTTAAAGCCAGGCATTAAAGTATAGAGCTGTCAACCATGGATCTCACCTTAATGTTGGCTGAAGTTATGACACTGGTAAGGAGCCTGAATCCCAATTGAACAAAGAGGGCACATAGCAAAAAGGGTACTGAACAAGCATGGCACGTAGTGGAGCAGACAGAATTTGGAAGAACGTGCATTTCTTTACTCTTTTGTTTATTTGATTATTAAATGGGCTGGCAAATCAGTATGGTTCATTTTGCTGAGTATGGAGGAGTTTAAATCTTTTTAGAGACTAGCTCTTTGTTGAAGTCTAAGGTCAGCTTCAGATGATGTCACTGCTACCAATTCAATTTAGAGAATGTTAGATTTTTTTTCTTTCTTCATGTTCCCTTAAATCAGTCATTTTTCTTAGCCTTCTCAACCTCACAGGAGAAAAAATTGCCACAAAAGTTAACACAATGTTTAGGGTTGCTCAAAGTCAAGACAGTCAAATGAAGGGACAGCATTCTGATCTAAGTTGCTCTGCCAGCCAAGGGAGCCAAGTCTAGAGATGCATTTAGAGGAAGGATGGACTTTATTATATTTTGAGGCTAGTTGCAGAGATGTGAAACAGCAAGATAAGTTCAGACATCTTCAAGAATGTCTTAATCTTTGTCATTCTTGATACAAATGCACGTTGTTTTCTGTAGTACAGGTTATGATCCCTGGTCTGATCTTTTACCTGTTGCAGGCTAAATGTAAATACTAAGGCACTAAAGCTGGTGATTTTTCAGAGTCACACAGAAATAGTAGCACACTAGGGTGATGCATTTTGGAAATAGCAAGGACCGAGCAGAAAGTGTAGAAAAATTTTACAGGTTGGAACCCTGGAACCCATAGATCACAAGCTGTAACATTTTGGGTTAAAGCTCTCAAAGATGATTTAAAAAAAAACAAGTTTGAACATGCTGCTAAAGAGAGTGAAATGGATTAGCTTAGACAAGCAGTCATATATGCCTGCATATTCTTTTCAGTCTGGTCAATTTAGATGAAATGTGTAGATCTCACTTAACTTTTTTAGATCATCTTGTCTGACTTTTCTGGCTCTTCCACAGCACTCACTGCCCAGTATCCCCACATAGTTAATGGAGGTAAAAAGGATGCCCAATTCACATGAATTGTTTTAGAAACCTACTTTGGGATCAAAAGAATTGAAGTCTGGACTCCACTGCCTATAAAGACAGCATATAATAAACAGCTATTTAGTCCTACACAGAAATGTGCAAATACAGAAATTTTCTGTGTTTAGAGAAAGTAATTATAAGTGAAGTAAAAGGGAAATTAAGTAAAATTATATACAGTTGTCTGAAAATTCTGACAACCTCTGATTTAAATGAAGGAATTTTGAATTTTTAATATTTCACCATATGACATGCAGCATGGAATAGTCTGTCAGTTCATTAAGCAGAACAACAGGTGAGAGTTTCTCTAGTCAGTGTGGAAATGAATGGCATCTTAATGTACAGGCAAGCTTCCTTTTCACCTTTTAAGAAAGTAGCCATGTGTTACAAATTATCTCATCTAAGTTGTTAAGCTATTACATTGTTGTGTTCATGCCCATAATTTTAATGACAATAAACCTTTTGTGGCTGTGAAACATTTGACAATGCGTCCCATCCACTGTACTGCATAATACAGTAGTAGTGCACATGAAACTGCTGCAAAATACACATAACCTACTTATCGAGGTTTGTCTCAGAAGTTCTTTGGGAATAGTAGAGTAGTTAAATTATGTCCTTGTTCTAATTCAGTAGGGACAGCAAGAGGTCAATTTAATGAGCTGTCAGAAGAAAAAAATTAAAAATCAAGACAGAGTCAAAATAGAGGCTCTTAGTTTGGAGAATCTTTTACTGTTTCTGCTAGGAGGATGAGAGGCTTATTTTGCCAGATCAAGAAGCTACAGGTAAAATGGATCTTGAAAAGTTAAAAAAACCACCCTTTTCTTTCAGGGAGGGTTACATCAGAGCTTTTCCAAAATGATGCGAACAAAGGTCCCCAAGAAGATCTTGAGGAAGCTGGGCCTATCAAAATATTATTAAAGACTGGTGCTTTGAAGAGTTTTGCTTTAAATAGATCATGTTTTGCTTTAATCACCTTGGACCCAGCTCCACATTTTCTGGAGCTAGAGAACATGCCAGAAAAAAAGCAAGCAAAGAAAAGTAATACAAGCCTTCACGAAAGTAGGTGTATAGCTGACATCCTTCATTCCAAACTGGAGAGTCTGGAGAAACTGAGACAATTAGGTAGTAGAGTCAACAGCACTAGGGAACTTGGATGGAAAGATCTTTCTGCATTAAAGATGCAAAAACTTCAGGGAACCTACACTCAAGGAAGCTGCGAAAAGTCACAAGGAAAAACTCCAGACTGAAGGTGGTTAATCATGAACATTCAAAGAACCTAGAAGTAACAGGGGAGAGAAGGCTAGGCAACAAAAGAGATGTGTCTTGGACACCCAGAAGTGTCATGATAAAGTGAGAATATTCAGCCAGGTTCCCATAAGGGAAGCAAGATAATAGGTATGACCTTAGCACATCTGCCGTGGATTGACCTTTTCCTCTGCTCGAGGTTACAGCAGCGATGGTGCATGAATGAAGGGAGAATGGCTAAGGTAACAGGACAGAGCAGGCATGGACTAGTGAGCTGTGCAAGGCAACACACTATACGATGAAGCACAGGCTGGGAATACTTCAGCCAAGATCATATAGGGAGAGAAACATCTTCTAGATTATTCAGTCATAGGATGACCAGGAGCTACCTGTGGTAGTTGAACCTGGAGAAAGTGAATGCAGTCTCAAGGTTGTCTCAGGGAAAATAATTCCAGGAATGGTTTGGAGCTAAGTAGATACACCTGTAATGTAGTAATTCTTCTGTGGCCATTTTGTGGCCCAGTATCTTAACTGTGATATCCCAAGACAGCAATACCAAAGGGTATTTCCTAGCCCTGCATGAGAATATATGAAAATCAACTGAACTCTTTGTTCATGTGGTAAGACCACTGAGGCCAAGATTTGATCGCTGTCACACTAAACCATCAGGAGGTATCAGAAACCCAGGACACAATTCAGACTGCAGATTAAACTATCTCAGTGGCATTTATTGAAAACCTTTCAGGTTAAAGAGTTACAGAGCTCACTCTACAGTAGATATCTATATTTATCTACATTGAAAGGTTGGTGTTTGGTGTCACCAATATCCCAGGGTATTTTACCTGTCCTCATACAGAAAGTAGAAGATGTGGTGTAGATAAGCATCATACCTATAGATTCCTAGTGGATATTAGATACTCCAGAGGATCTCGGATGGCACTTAACACCTATGTTTTGGTGACTGAGCCATGTCCCAAATCTCCTTTGACTATAACAGGAGCTTATGTACTTAGATACAGGTAGACACTTCAAGATACATACCTATCTTTAGGTGTCTTAATCTGCAAGCCGAGTCCCATTTCTGGGATAGAAACTATCAGAGCAAAATAGACCTGCAAGTCTTCCACACAGAGGACAGAGATGAGTTGAATACAAGGGGTTAAAATCTGTCAGGGGTACACTTGCTGGGGGAACTAAAAAGGCTGTGACATTCATTTCTCTCCTCTTCTGTATAACATTCCGACTTTGGTAGTCTCTGAAGACTCTTTTCTATGACCATCATTACTACATCCAGCTGTGGTACAAAGAGCAAGTCAGAGAACAAAAAGCTAGAGAATACAAAGCAGTGTCCAGAGACTTGAATGCTACAGAGAAGCAACTTCAACATGGTTAATAATGGCTTTTCATTCATGTTGCTCTCTCCTCTGCAGTCACCAAGTACTATTCTCTAATGAAGTTTATTCCAGCTGTTTGCTCACTGTACATTATCATCTCAGCTAACTAACCCATTCAGTAGCACAAAACCACTATCCAAGCTGTCAAACTTCATGCAACTTGAATGAATGAGCATGGATTGTGGAATCCAAGGCTACAGTGACAGCTGTGACACATTCACAGCCTTAGTCATAAAGAGTTTAAGCATCTGCGGTGTTTCTGATGCTCTCTCATCTCCTCAGCATCTTAAGCTAGAGCACAAAGCTCCTGGAAGGAATCCAAAGACCCAGCTCTCTAAAACACAGGAAATGAGTAACTTTACTAACTTTAACTTAGGTCTTTATATAATGCACTTGTGCTGGCTTCTTTATAAAATTTGTTTCTAGGCCAACTCTATGAAAGTTCTGTTGTGTGTCCAAAATCTTAGTATGTGCTAAGCCCAAGCTCATGTTTGGATTTTGGTATTAGTTACATCAATTTATGAATACACATATAAATATCACTATTACAAAAATTGCTTTTCAAAAGGAAATGTCTTTTACTTATGACCATGAATGTGCCCTTTTATATTTTTACTAGAAAGAAAAAAATTCTATAAACTTACTTCAAAAATGTGACAGTAAGAGCAGAAATGTTATGTCTTGATAAAATCTTACCATTTCAGGAAAAGGAATTAAAAGTTAAGAATATCTTAGCTATTTTAAGCTTGCTTTCCAAATAAATATAATTTCCTTCCACTGTGAAGTGTATCTCTTACTACAACAACTTTAATTCCAGTCTACATATCAACATGTTCTCAGAGGTTTATGTATTTATTTTTTAAATTATTTTAATTTAAATATATATATTTTTAAAGGCTATAGTTAAGGAGCAAGGTGTTAGTTAAATCCATTTATCAACTGACTGGGGGTTTTTGTTCGCTTCAGACAGAGGGTGGATGCCCCATAATAAAAAACCATTGAGCTACTGATTTAAGGCAAAAAGCTAGCTTTTACATCACCTAATTCTAAGCATGTAAAGTTTTCCAAGCTGGTCAAAATGTATCTCACAAGGTGCCAACCTTAAGCTAATGAGGTCCGGTCAGCATTCATCTGCATCTTCTTTCAACTTATAGTGTAGCTGTTCACAAGAAGGGTATATTATAATGGGCTTGGAGCATTGCACATCTTCTGGCTGGCTCAGAGCACAGGCAGAGCAAGTTTGCATCTGTCTGATGAAAATCATGTACCCATCCTACATGTGTCCCTGTGTTGATGTATCCCCACCTGTTCACAAAATTACATACAAGCTTCAGCTGGCATATCCCTCTTAGTAACTGGGCATGCTCTGAAGACAAAAAGTGCTGATACACTGAAGAAGCCTCTGAAATTTGAAATAATCAGTGAATAATTAAAAAAAAAAAAAAAAGACAGACTGTCACCTGGGACACATGCAAGGGACAGGCTGAGTCTGCTGCTGGTTGATTAAAGGGAAGATAGGGGTGAGGAAGCTGTGGGGGCCACCACAGCAGTCTTGGGATTTGCAGAAACCTTAACATCTATCATGATTTGCTATTGCTGTGAGCTAGCAAAAAAGGACCAGTCTTCTCCCTGAGCAAAGATGGGATCAAGAGAGGAATTATGCTTCACTGGGATATCTCTAAGATATCATGGAATGATTAATCTCACTGATTTTGAATGTTTATCTTGAGGCAGCTGTTGCCAGAACCTCCATAGGGTGATTCATCTGACCCACTTCGGGATGACCCACCCTCCCCACTTAAAATATAGTGAATTGGGGTGATTACCTTGGATGTGAGTACTTAGTTTTCAGATGCTTAAGTGAGAGTAGGTGAATATCAGCCAGGCTGCCAAACACTTCTCCTGAGTGAGAGTCTTCCTACACAGGAAATGAATGATAGTTTTGCCAGGAGATCCTTTGGGGCAAAGTTTTCACCTTGAGAACTAGGCAATTGATACTTTCTCCACTATCTCAGAAATGGACCTAATGACTACTCTCTGCAAAGGAAGAACTTGATTCGGTCACTTTTCCCTTCTGTAAAGGTATTTTTCCTTAAGAATCCCCACCCAATCAGATAGGACAAGATACTGTCCCCCTTGCAGGAAAAGAAAGAAGTAAAACTTGCCTCATTCTGAGGAACTAAAGAATAAAAATTAAAAATCCACCATGCAGATTAAAAGGACTTTTCCTGCCCTAACCATCTGCTCCATTCAGTAGGCCCAACAAATCATAGATAAGGGACTATAATTAACCTTCCATTTGCGGCTCCTGAGTAATTGTGACCCAATCATCTCTACTAGAGTACAGTAGCCATTGTGATTGAGGCTTTTTGTGAAATACCTCAACAAAGGATGGATAGTCCTTCAAACAGATGTGGCAGAAGTGTAATATTGCTGTTATGTTCAACAAAGAGTTCTTAGACTTCAAATTTCCCAATATGTTATAAACATGTTATTATCATTGATATTGCCATAAGTATTAAGAAGAATAGATTATATGAATATTTATTCCTCTTTCTTTCAGTGTTAGAGTCAATTATGAGTTATGCAAAGATAAACTAGAATTATTGATTCAACTTCTTTGGTTTGTTTTTGTTTTTTGGTTTTTTTTTTTTTTGTTTTTTTTTTAAACCACAGTAGTATTAAGCAGAGGTTTTCACACCTTTTAAAACATTTAATAAAAGAATATCTCAAATAAATAGATCAGAACAGTTTCAGAACACAGTCTTACCTTAAGCCATCCTAGAGGAAAATGTCACACCTGAATGAGACTGTCAGGATGACTACAGAGCAGATAAACTCTAATGTCAAATGCAAATCAGCTCATTTCATAGGACAATTATCTCATAAGAATTTGGATTCAATAGTAGCATAGAATCAGAGCAGCCAACAAGAGTCCCTGCAACTGCAGCTATGTATTTTTGAAGGAACCTTTCCAAGGGAATATTCCTCAGCACAATAGCCATGTTGTTTTTAAATGCCCTGTATGACAATGCTTCTACCTTTTTTTCAGAAGATGAAATGATTTAGTGTCTCCTAAGAAGTTCTGCCCTGAAATTATGGATCCAGCTACTCTACAGATCAGCCCATCAACTTGCATGGGGATACAATCAATGAACTGCAGCAAATTACATAAACAAGACTTGAACAATCTGGCTTGTTTTACATGAGTTCCTAGTTTGTCTTGTGGTGTTAAAAGTTCAAGCCTAAAATGACAGATCAATAAATTCAGAGAGCAAAAGGTGGTCAGAGAATAAAACCCGAGCAAAGCCATTGGGTGAGGATGGGACATACTGTGAAGTGTCCTGCAAAAATCTGCCTTTCTTCCCATATATTTGTGCCCTCTCAATTACAATCCAAACATTGTTTCAACAGCCACCACAGACACATGAATTCTAGTACTTGTTGGTGTTGTGGAAAACTACCAAATACCTTTTTGCATGCAAAGCAATTCCTGAGAACAGAACAAGTTCAGCACTGAGGGAGTTGGAAAAGTATCTCATCAAGGGATGCTGTATATATTGAGTAGCAGGAGTACTCTGAAGTAGAGTGATGTTACAACTATCCCTGACAATACATTATAAACAAAGATGACTTTAAAGTTGTAGACAGGAAAAAAGAGAGAGTTCCTCACTGGTGCGTTTGCATCTCTTTCAGTAGAGCTGTTCCACTTCTGCACTGGTGTGGAAAACTCACTCCAAAATCCTGTTGACTGTGGTGTGTACCGAATCCTGACACTGCTATTTTCACAGGTGATATGGGATGGCTGGATGTGAAAGAACAGGGAATGGAAATAAAGGAATACGAGCCAACATAAAAATACAGTTTGCTGACTTAAAGGGTGAGGCTGCACTCTCTGGGCCAAGTAGTAGAGTGAAATAGAATCCTGTATGTCCATTGACTTCGATATCCTGGTATCAGTTTACTTCTCATGAGAACTGTAGCAAATAAATTACTACTCTGTTAAAACAGAACTGTAAGACCTGATATTTCTGCAAGTCTTTCCACCAGATATGAGTTACAGCATGATCCTGTCCCAAGTTTACTTTTTTCTCAGGGCTTCTTAACTCAAATACTCTGGTTTCATTAAAAGATAATCTGAGCTAATTTAGGAATTAGACTGTTTGTACTAAGTGTGCTCAGAAGGAAGGAAAGGAAAACAAAATCTGCTACATTAAAATGAATCATCTCGGATACATGGCTCTTAACTTACCAAAGGCGTAGGCACACATGGAACTCAACCCCAGAAAAAATATCTCCAGGATGCCGGTTCAGTCCACCAAATGAAGAGAGATGTGATGAACAAAGGTCTGAATGTGATCAACAGTGCAGCCCATAATCTCAGAAATCTCTGTTTTTCTCTCCCTGGTAGCATCCCACAACAAAGCTTCTGCTTTCGTGTTTATGAGCTTCACATATGCACTAACAGCAGACCTAGAGAGCTACATGCAGCTGTGTCACCACCATGCAAACAGCAGACATCTTAAATCTACAGGGAGGAAGGAGCCCTCCGGTTTTCTTTCAGGGATCCCAACGACTGATGGAAGGCTAAAGCCAAGGAGCGATCACAAAGCTACTTCCCTGCTTAAAGATATATATTTATCACACATAAAGCCCCCCATGACCTTGGAGTCTGTTCAATGCCAACGGTTATCCTTCCAGTCACTGCACACATGCCTTCAATTGGAGAAAACAAACAACAAAAATCTTCCACTCCGCGATGTCCGAGATAGATTGCCAATACAATAACAGAAAATTGTAGCTCTCCTGAATGAAAAACAAAGCAGCAACTATTGCCCTCAGCGCACAGAAACAGGGAGAAAAAAGGTATAAGACCATAACCCAGAACTGTAACCGAGGCACAAGCAGAGACATCGGCTTTAATCCAATTCCCATTATTACACTGAATAGTTTTCCTTAATTATTCATCAGATTGTAGCAGTGTTGCTTCACCCATCCTACAGGACAACTTATTTCGAGACAGCTCCAGTGTGCTTTGCATTAGCCAAGTATAGATGCTTGTATAATGTGTTCTTTCTCTGTAGCTATACCAACACCACTTTAAGGAGTTTACCTTCATGCTATCATTGACAGTAAACCTTAAGGAGACATACGTGTGCTAGCCATGGAAATATTTCCCCACTGTACCTGACCAGTGTTGCATAGGCTGAACAGAGGTGTGAGATGGCAGTGTACCCAAAAAACATCAAACAAAAATCTGTTTGATGTTTGTTGACTCCAACAGATTAAAAAAACATCTCAAAAGCTACTTCAGTTACATTGCATATTGCCATATCAGTCCAACACTTGCACTGTAATTAACATACCCAAGACAGATGGTAATCCATAATACCCTAGGAAAGAATCAGGTCACTTCCTTGCCTTACTCACTTTGGTTAATATTTTTAAATTATTATTATTATAATTACCTCCAGTGCCACTCCAATATATCCTTCAAGCTAACGGCCAGGTTCTGTTTAACAGCAGATTAGATGCAGAGGAAAGCCGCTGACTTCCAGGGAGTTCTTCCAGACCTGTTTCTATGTAAGTGGGATGATCATCTAGCCATAAACAGCGGTATGTCACTAAACAAATCTCTCTTTTTTTCATGTATTTTCCAGTCCTGAACAGCATGCTGCATTACCTTTCTCTCCCTGGCTGTAAACTGTTCAGATTCCGACACATACCTGAACCATTTGCATGTTAAATTCACAGCATAGCAGTAAAGAGCCTGTCCTGTATGCTGCTCCTCCGGTTTAAGATGTGCTTTGCATAAATACGGTATTATTAGAACCAGCTGTTCAAATACTGATAAGGAGAAGTGCACAGACGCATGCAAGCAGAGGTCAAAGGCACGTTAACAGAGATTTTTACTACTGCCCCACAGTAAAAATAGAGAAGTCCTAGTGCACTGCTTGAAGGGTGAATCAGAGTTTCTGCGGCAGGTGAAGATGCAGAACTGCAAAGGGAGCTTTGAGCTCAAAAATGCCAACAGCAGCACGAGGTCTGTTAGCAATCAGGTTTTATTTACCAGCCATATTGTGTTAAAAACAGACGTGATTCCCATACCGAGCACGTTAACCTGTCACCACTTGCAAAGGGAGATTTATGTATATGCAGAGAATCAAATCTATCTGGCGGACGCATCCTCAGAGCCTGCGGTTCTGGCTGAAGGCAGAAAGCCTGCATGCAATTCCCCCCAGAAGTATTCCCAGGACCCGGGGAAGAGCCGGTAAATCAATGTCACTGTAAGACAAGCCGCCGGTGCCTTTTCCCTCGCCGGCTGCAGTAGCGGCGCTTCGGCGTCTCCAGGGTCGGGCCGAGCGGGGCAGAGCCTGGCGGCCGCTGCCCCCCGACCCCGGC
>NW_020799095.1:49321400-49323701 GCF_003259725.1 Athene cunicularia | reverse complement strand
TTTTTTTTTTTTTTTTTGGGGGGGGGGGGATTATTGGTGCTCGGGAAATAGGGGGTGGGGTGGGAGAAGCGTATTCAGGCTGGATCAGATGCTCTGCCTGCGAGTCAAGGCTATGGTGTGCTCGCCCCTGTATTTCTGCGTGTGTGTGTGATTCTCATACCCAGACAATGCTCTGCAAAACGAGCTGGTCCTGCGGAGAAAGGCAAACACCTCCTCCCCCAAGTGCCTGAGGAAAGGAAAGGGAATATAGAACCAATAGCTTTTCCCTGGCTAGTCTCATTAATATGGAGAAAGAGAAGGAAACCAATGAGGACGAGCGGGAGGAGGGGTTTATTCAAATCAAGTTTAAATCAAGCACTTTTTTTCCTCTTTTTCTGTCCTTCTACCTCCTCCAAATCCTCCTTCTCCCTGACATCTAAGCACCGTTGCTGCTGTCCCAGAGATTTTATTTCTTTTTTAATTAATGTGACGGGGACAGCAAAACAGAGTGATGGGAGGGTGGATGGCGTCGCTGCTGGAAGGGTTATGTGTGGAAGGGAGGGTGGAGGGAGGAAATCTCTCCCTGAGATGCAGAAGAGTTGATTGCAAAGAAAAACGATAAAGTAGCTGGAGTTGTCAGGGAGGGGAACTGAGGGGAAGTAGAGCAGGAATTTCACCTGGAAGACCCGTTTTGCAGATGGTATTTGCAGATGGGCTGCCAGCCTGTTTCCTGGGTGAGCCCTCTGAGCTTGCAAGAAGGATCTCCTCCTCTCCCCTCTACAGCAGACACACACACATGTCCAGGAAGGGAAGTGACTGCTCAGGAACAGCAGCATCTGCACTGTCCTGCATTGCCTCAGACATACACAGCAGCAGCATCCCTGCAACAGCAGTGCACAAGCGGTACTTGTTGCTGGCAAACCAGTGGAGAGGAGCTGTAGGGAGGACTGAGATGGCTGCTGAGAAAGTAACAGATGTCTAGCTGGTTCCTTTGACTTGTATCTGGAAAAGAGCAGGGCGGCACATGTCGCCTGCAAGATAAGTGTGCAAAAGCATGCAGCCACTGTTCCCTTCTGCAGAGAGTAGCACTCAAGGGAAAACTCTCCAGACCTGGAAAATGATCACTAAGGAGTCTGAACATCTATAGCAGGCCTAGGAGTAGCCCTCTGCCAGGGCATCCCATGTATCACTTGGTACATGCTGCTGTTCATGCTGCCAACCATGCTACTGGCATGCCCCACAGATCCATGTCAAGAACTTGAGATGATAAATACCACGTTATTACCCAAATTCTCTGAGACCTGTGTGGTAAGAGCAGCTGTCTGCTGATGAGATTCCTCTAGATACCCTGAAATTTCACAACACCTGGGATACTGATACTGTTGCTCTTCCCATTGTAGAAGCCCTTTCCTCTGCTTATGTTTCACCACGTTCTCTTCATTTTCTGCATCTCCCATCTTCCATTTCCTTAGCATGTAAATTCATTTCAAATCCTCCTTGCCTTTACCTTGCTTCCAGAGTAAACAAAAGAGGAAAAAAGCAATTTGGTCATAAAAACAACTAAATCCATTACCTGTCCAGTGTGAAAATCCCTGACCCAATTACTTGTCTGTTACAGTCCTCGTGGCTCTCAGTCCAGGTGCAGGAGCCTGAGGGGACATAGCTCCACAACAGAACCACCAAACCAGACAGCCCTGCTCCCAGTCACTTGGCACAGTAACAGCCCCATGGCTGCATAGATACCTTTCTTGAGAAAAGCATTCACAGACACGTTGTGAATGCATTCAGCTTTGGCTTTATTCCATGGAGCAGTCCAAGGAATCAACTTGATTTTTTTAAGCTTTCATTTGCACACTTTCTTTCAGTTATGCCGTCGTCATCTCTAGCCGTATCTCACAGTTTTCAGTAACCTCACTAAATATAATACAAGGGGGAAAAAAAGGAAGCAAACAAAATATGTAGATATTTACATTGTACAGCTGAGCTAATCAGCCTGTGCACTCTATATAGACAATGATGAGAGACTGTTAGGATCTCATCCATTGCACCAACTTTGTAGGTCTACATAGTACAAAACACCTGTCTAGATTTTCGTAAAGAATAAAAGCAGATACAGACCAGATGTAGACACCTATTTTTTAGACAGATGTGTCTCAGCAAGCCTTATTTTATTTTTCATCCTATATGGTAAAATGCAGGATAAAGAAACCTCCACAACAAAATGTTTGTTCTTCCTACCAAAAAAAAAAAACCCAAAACCAAACCAAAACCAAAAACGACCCCCAAACCAAAACCACAACCAAAACCTGAAAACAAAACAAA
>NW_020799095.1:49311212-49321350 GCF_003259725.1 Athene cunicularia | reverse complement strand
ATGGCTCTTAACTTACCAAAGGCGTAGGCACACATGGAACTCAACCCCAGAAAAAATATCTCCAGGATGCCGGTTCAGTCCACCAAATGAAGAGAGATGTGATGAACAAAGGTCTGAATGTGATCAACAGTGCAGCCCATAATCTCAGAAATCTCTGTTTTTCTCTCCCTGGTAGCATCCCACAACAAAGCTTCTGCTTTCGTGTTTATGAGCTTCACATATGCACTAACAGCAGACCTAGAGAGCTACATGCAGCTGTGTCACCACCATGCAAACAGCAGACATCTTAAATCTACAGGGAGGAAGGAGCCCTCCGGTTTTCTTTCAGGGATCCCAACGACTGATGGAAGGCTAAAGCCAAGGAGCGATCACAAAGCTACTTCCCTGCTTAAAGATCCTCTTCCCCAAAAATAAGCCCCATCACAACAAACCAAACAAAACCCCAGCTGTGTCCCCTCAAAACTCCCAGAATTTATGGCAGTCCTACCTCAAAACCAAGAAGCCCCATGATGAAATGTTGTCTTGGGTTGCTAAGCATGGAAGAAAGCTCCCAACTGTTCAATTATTATGTGCTGCTCCAACATCTGCTCCCTATCTTTCCCAGGAGAAGGGCAATGGACTGAGAGAATCATCTAGTGGCCCATACCCAGCCACAGCTGAAATGCCTTAGATGATCTCATCTGATATTCATATCAGGTTTCCTATTGAAGTAGTAAGGAGAGTCTACCTAAGAACATTGTTCTTCAGGGAAGACAATTTTCTTTAGGAGAAAACAAGCCATTTTCAGAGAATAATGCTTTATTGTTATCCTCATGAACCATCTATTAAATAGTACATTATTTAAGTGTGTGTGTAAAAAATGATACCATCACCTTGGACAACATGTGAGACTGACAGGGACAGGAGAAAGCTTCAGGAGAGAAAAGTGTGAGTTGCTGCTAAATGACCTAGACAGCCATTCATCTGTCATACTACATAGGGGAAAGACACTGTCAAGCTGGCTTCAAGTGTTTTCTGAGACTGGGTTAAAGGCATATTGTTGGTAAGTCCTTGTCCTCATCTTTTATTTTGACACCTCAGGTATGATTCACTTGACCAAACAGCTAGGTCTGAGCTGGCCAACCATCTCTCTCTCCATATTAAGATCAGATTTTATCAGTGCAGTCACTGGAATGTAAAGCATGATCCATCTCAGCCCAAAGAGATATTGAAAACATCCCAGAGGAACTGTCCTAAATGTGCCTGTTTCTCTCCACTGATGTTAGACACACTGGAACACTATCCCAGCTTGTCAACACCCACAAAGTAGACCTCTAAGGTATAATGAGATTCATCCTTATTTCACTATCAAGTTTGACAAGACTGAAAAATTGAGACTCATCCAGTTGGCTTGTTCTCCTCTGTCAGGACAAGAGCTACTCTCAGATAGTGCCACATGCTCCCACCTACACTGAGATCCTACCTCCCAGACCCTATGGGTCTGCAAATCCTCTGATGTGATGATCAGTTTTGTTAGAGATCAAAAAGAGACCCAGAGGAAAGGAAAGCTCTCATGTTGCAGCTGTGCGGTTATATTGAGTTTGTGTGGCAAAGTTTTGGCAGCAGGGGGGCTACAAGAGTGGCTTTTGAGAGAAACTGCTAGAAGCTTCCCCTATGTCTGATAGATCAAGTGCCAGCTGGCTCCAAGAGGGACCTGCCGCTGGCCAAGGCTGAGCCCATCAGCGATGGTGGTAGTACCTCTGTGATAACATTTAAGAAGGAAGAAAAAGAACTGCAACACCAGCAGCAGTCAGAAGAGAGGAGTGAGAGTATGTGAGAGAAACAACTCTGCAGACACCAAGGTCAGTGAAGAAGGAGGGGGAGGAGTTGCTCCAGGCACCAGAGCAGAGATTCCCCTGCAGTCTGTGATGAAGATCATGGTGAGGTAGGCTCTGTCCCTGCAGCCCATGGACGTTAATGGTAGAGCAGATCTCCACCTGCAGCCAGTGGAGGACTCCACGCTGGACCAGGTAGATATGCCTGAAGCTGTGATCCTGTGGGAAGCCGGTGCTGGAGCAGGCTCCTGGCAGGACCTCTGAACCCATGGGGAGAGAAGCCTACACTGGAGCAGGTTTGCTGGCAGGACTTGTGACCACATGGGGTGCCCACGCTGGAGCAGTCTCTTCTTGAAGGACTGTACCCTGTGGAAAGGACCCAGGCTTGATTAGTTTCTGAAGGACTGTAGCCTGTGGGAAGGACTCACATTGGAGATATTAATGGATAACCGTCTTCTGTGGGAGGGACCCCATGCTGGAGCAGGGGAAGAACGTAAGGAATCCTCTCCCTGAGGAGGAATGAGTGTCAGAGATGTGTGATGAACTGGCCACAGCCCCCATCTGCTGCCCCCTGAGCTTCTCAGGGGGAGGAGGTAGAGAACTTGGGAGTAAATTTGAGCCTGGGAAGAAGGGAGAGGTGGGGGAAGGTGGTTTTAAGATTTGGTTTTATTTCTCATTATCCTATTCTGATTTGACTGGTAATAAATGAAATTATTTTTTCCCCAAGGCAAGTCTGGTTTGCCTGGAACAGTAATTGCTGAGTGATCTCCCTGTCCTTAATCTCGACCCAGAAGCCTTTTGTTATATTTTCTCTCCCCTGTACAACTTAGGAGGCGAGTGATAGACCTGCTTTGGTGAGTACCTGACATCTAGCCAGGGTCAACCCACCACACAGATTGAGAAATACCTCATGGCAGATGGGACCCTCTTTGGTCTGCATATTCCTCAGTCACTTCCTACCAAACAGTATATTTCCAACAGTTAGAAATAGACATCTCCCAGTTATTGAGGATAAGATCTGGTAGAGGTAGAGAGTGGGAGAAAACAGCTATTTATGCAGACAATGACAGTAATCTGTTCCCTTTCTAGCTATGTAAATGAGCTGTACTGATTTAAGACATTTCTACTAGTTAAATTGTGTCCACAGCCAGGGAGAATGCAGTATGCTAAATACCCCACCTGCTACGATTTAACTGGGACATATCTGGGGTGTAGGTAAAGATCACTATGTTAAAGATCACTATGTTAAAAGGCAGTAACTCAAAGTGTGAACTTAAAGAGCAGTAGGTATCATGCTGTGTGCCTACTCTTACCTTTTATTTATCTCAGGATGCTGGAAGGTGGCATAGCAGCCATCAATGAGAAGCTGAGGTGCTGTAAATTCACTCCCAGCTAACTGGAAAGGAGGTTGTTGATCTGGTTATCCTCAAAGGAAATCTAATTGAGTCAAAACCCTTGATTCCTGTATTCAGCTTTTCTTCGCCTCCCTCAGGACTGTAATGAGGTTTATGGGAGAACAGCTGCACCTTCCCTCACCAACTCCCCTCTCACTTTTCCCACACACATGTTTTGCTGCAGAAGATGCTGTGCTTGACTAAGAAAAAAGAGAGGAGGGAGGACACACATTAAGCTTGGTTTGCAGTGCATTCAAGTAAGGTTAAACTGCCTCTGGCTCAGCTTTTGCAAATATAGAAATCATCCACCAGAATTTGGGCATGACAGGAAGGTATGTTCTGCTAGATAAGTTGCAGGCTAGTTATGAAAAAGGGCATACTTATCCAAATGGTGGTAGCCATACCTTACCTTGACCAGCCTTCACAGATAGCCACATAACAAGGTATATCATCCCAGGGACAAAGGATGGGAGTCAGTTTGCAGATTGACAGGTGAATGTAATCTCTACATGTGACCTAGGTAGTATGCTCCCACTGTAGTCAGTGGAGCTCTAGTCATTAGTCAGTGAAAACTAGGGAAATGCTGAGTGCATGCTACCATAGATACTTGCATAGAAGCATAGAATCATAGAACCACAGACTGGTTTGGGTTGGAAGTGACCTTAAAGGTCATCTAGTTCCAACCCCCCTGCCATGGGCAGGGACACCTTCCACTAGACCAGGTTGCACAAAGCCCCGTCCAACCTGGCCTTGAACACTGCCAGAGGGGGACACCCACAGCTTCTCTGGGCAATCTGTGCCAGTGTCTCACCACCTTCATAGTAAAGAATTCCTTCCTAATCTCTAATCTAAATCTACCCTATTTCAATTTAAAACTGTTACCCCTTGTCCTATCCCTACACTCACTAACAGAGAGCCCCTCCCCATCTTTCCTGTAGTCCTGTTTTAAGTACTATAAGATCTTCCTGGAGCCTTCTCTTCTTTAGGTTGAAAAACCCCAACTCTCTCAGCCTGTCCTCATCAGGGAGGTGCTCCATCCCTCGGATCATCTTTGTGGCCCTCCTCTGGACCCACTCAAGCAGGTCTGTGTCCTTATGCTGGGGTCCCCAGAGCTGGACATAGTACTGTCTGTGGGGTCTCATAAGAGTGGAGTAGAGGGGGATGATCACCTCCCTTGACCTGCTGACACTTCTCTTGATGCAGCGCAGGATGGGGTTTGCTTTCTGTGCTGCGAGTGCACATTGCTGCCTCATAGTTGGTCTTCCATCCACTAATACCCACAAATCCTTCTCCATATGGTGGCATGTGAGCAACCAAATGATTTCCTGAACTCTGTTGCCTCTTTTAATATCTATAAGCTAGGTAATATTGAGGTAGCAATCAGTTGCCTAAAGATAGGTGTCCAGTGCCTTTTGAGATACCCTAGAGGAGCTTTCCTTGCACCAGCTGCTGCTTCACAAGACCATGGTTCTCCTGCAGCTCCTGTGTTGTATCTGTCAGTCTCAAGAGGATGTTTTAGATACACATAGTCTACTAACAAAGTGACTAGTTCATGTGACCAGTGCAAGGCTTCAGTATCCTACTTTTCTTGAAGTTAAGAGTACAGTTATCAATAAACTCAGAGTTATTTTCCCTGTCTGACATACCTTCTCTTTCTGGAGCCCAAGACCCACTTGTCATGAGGGCAAAATTTGTTCTTCTTCTCAGGTAAATAAGCTAAAGCTGCCCTCTGACAAATTTATGATTCATGATCAGCTGTTTAAAGAAATTACATAGTGCAAATCATCCTTCTAGTGAAAGTTACATCCCCACTAAAGGGCATCAACAGAAGGGAATGTGTGTGAGGTTCTCCAATAGAGAGAAAACGGCAAAGTAATAATGAATAAGACACAACTGGAGTTCATCAAGGGGATTAAATGTATGGAATGAATTACCTATAAGAACTGGCTAGATTAGGATACTTCAGCTTTCAATAGCAACTACTAAAAGAGAAAATAGTGGAAGTTTATAAAAAATTATATTGAGAAGACAAAGAAAAATAATGTTCACTGTCTTTCCTAATGCAAGAATGAAAGGATGCCAAACAAAAATGAGGGAAACCTGGTTCAAAACAATGCAAAATCTTAACCTAATATGTTTTGTGACCTGGTGAATGCTAGAAGCTTCCAAGGGTTCAAAGCAAAACATTGGAGGAAAAGTCCATAAAGGCAATTAAATACCACAAGACAACTTCTAGCTCATAAAGTCTCTAAAATACTTTTCAGTAGGTGCTGGGAGATAATTTAGGACACATACTTTAATGTTTTCCTTTTGTTTATATTATTTGTAGTGACTTGCAAGACTACATGCTGATTTCTTGTCTAACTCAGTGCAGACATTCTTACATTTTCTGTTGTTGCACTTTGTCACCCAATCTGTTAACCAAAATTGCTGATATTTTTAGTCTGGTTATTAGGCTGTGATATACAAAGCTGACACAGGTACACTGATATCTGGGAAGTTGATATATACTTGTTTCTGCCAACTCTCTCTGAACAATTACTTCTAACAGAAGGTTCAGTTACACATTCACAGGGTAGTAACATATTACCACTCCTGAGTATGAATAGCTGGAAACTACCAAGCAACAATTTAGGGATTACATCTCTCTGTTTTTAGAGATTTAGATATCTAAAGCAATGGTTTCACTGGACATCTTTCAGAAATATATGTTATTGATGTTCTTAACTCAATGTACCTCAACATTCAAATTTCAGCCCTTAACTCTGTAATCTGGACAATAATTGGGACAAATTAAGACAAAAATATAATTTCAGAAAAAAATGCAGCTTTAAGGAAATAAATGATGGTATAATCAGAATGTGCTTGGTGAAAAAGGAAAAAAAAAAGGATGGAGAGCTTTCATTTTAGTACTTTGTAAATGAAATGTTTTGATAGTTTGATCTCCATTTTGACATGTTTAGCAAAATTATTGAAAAGATCTGGAAAGAAATTTTGTACTATTTTGAGGCTGTACGGGGAAAATGGTGCTTCGAACTGATATGAAATGATAAATGTCATAGAATGATAGAATCATAGAATAGTTTGGGTTGGAAAGGACCTTTAAATGTCATTTAGTCCAACCTCCTTGCAATGGGCAGAGACATCTTCAACTAGATCAGGTTGCTCAACGACCCATCCAACCTGACCTTGAATGTTTGCAGGGATGGGGCATCTACCACCTCTCTGGGCAACCTGTTCCAGTGTTTCAACACCCTCATCATAAAAAATTTCTTCCTTATATTAAGTCTGAGTCTATCCACTTTTAGTTTTAAACCATTAACCCTTGTCCTATTACAACAGACCTTGATAAAAAGTTTGTTGATATGCTATAGGGAAGGGATTCCTTCAGAGGGACCTTGACAGGCTTGAGAGTTGGGCCAGTGCAAACTTAATGAAATTCCACAAAGTCAGGTGCAAGGTCCTGCACACGGCTCTGGGCAATCCCAAATTCAAATATAGGCTGGGAAATTAGTGGATTGCGAGCGGCCCTGCAGAGAACCACTTGGGAGTAATAGTGGATGGAAAACTGACTATGAGTCATCAGTGTCCATGATTTGGTCAGGATTTTTTTTCAATTTCCAAAGAGATATTAAAAAAATATTAACAATATATTTGTTATTTCTCAAAACAGAAATTAAAATATTTATTACAATAGACTAATTTCTCAACAGAATATTTTGATTCTCTGTAAAAAGAGTTGAAAAAAGTGGCAGTAATACAGCAAGACATATACATCTGTGCTTTCTTTCATAATGCAGAAATCAGTAGCTAGTGGTCTGCAGAAATTAATAAGTTTCTCAGAATTTCCACCTACAAATATAAAGGAACTCAATATACACAAAGTTTTTATGAATAGTATTTTAATAAGAATTTGTGATTATTTCAAAAGAAATGATGCCACCATAAATACAGGTGTAAAGAGTATTTCTTATCAGTATTTATCTTAAAATAGTGGCTATTGTAGTGACATAAAGAACCAAAGCCAAAAATGTTAGAAGAAATGTTAGAAATGTCCTCAGAAGGCTGGAACTTGTCTGGAGTTCCTGCTTGCCAACAGATATGGAAAGAACCCTCTATGAGCAAACACATCTTTATACACATTTATTGGAATGTGACTGATAAGCAGAAGTCTCCTTTCAGGGGTTCTTATTCTATCTGGAGTGTGGATATGTATCAGAAATTATTAAATCTTTTCTTAAAAGCAAAGCTACCTAAGAAAATTTTCACTTTGACCTTCAAACCTAGAAGTGGCTTGAAGTTGAGTCCACATGAGAATTTTTGCACTGCAGTTTGATGGCTTGAGGATTTGTGGCCTAAGCCCTGACCCAGAAAACTTCTCCTTAATTCAAGCATAATAAAGACACTAGTGAAGCAGATTTGAGGAAGAAGTCACTGACCTATCCAGCTTTCATCTCCAACTGACACACACCTGCCTCCATTTTTCAGAGAGTCTTCTTTTGCAGCAGCTGAAAGATGCATTACATCCTTCTTAGACAGTTCTTACTAGAGTTATTAATGACCAACTTGTGGCTAAATTCAAAGGTCACACTTCCCATCTGAACTATCTTGATTTATAAGCTGGTTTTGTCACTTTGGATGATTCTGCCTTCCTTTTCCTCCAGGCATAGACAGATGGCCCTCCTAACCTTGCAGTCAAATGGTTTTCTTCTAATTTCTTTGATAGGATATCTTGAGTTAAATACCTTGCAGTACCCCTCTTTGTGAGGTGACAATCATCCAACTGTGGTCATTGCCTTTGATTCTGGCACTCAAAATTACTTAAGACTAATATCTGGTGTTCTATTCTTGAATGAAATATCTTTGGAGGAAGATTCTTCTCCACTGCTGAAGGAGGACAACTGGAAAAATTTTCAGCTATAGAAGAAGACCAGCAAATCTCTTTTCCTTCAGAAGAGAAGACCAAAGCAAATAACACTTTAGTGTCGACTGCAGAAGGTGTATGCTTAGCCCGAGTATCGAATCTCTGTTAGCCAAGCCATAAGTCAAAGTTTTTAATGGAAGGTTATTGATACATCTGCAAATACCACTCATGGAGTTTTCTCATGTGGGACCAATGCATCTTGGCTATTCTACCTGATCTTTATGTAGAATGAGGAAATTGTCTTTTATCTAGAGAATGAAATTTGTTTGGTTTATATTTCTTTCAGAACTTCTTCACCACCTCAGTTTCTTATCCCTTTTTTCACTTTTTTTTTTTTGTTTGTTTGTTTTTGGTATTTTTTTGTTGTTGTTTTTTTTGTTAATACACTGTCTTGGGTCCTAGGTGCTACATAGCATTTATTATGTGAAATAGTTCCTTCCAGTATGAGTCACTAGCAGTGAACAAAGATGTGACTTTAACCATTACAAAATATCTCCTACTTACACTCGCATCAGAGGAATAGCTGTGACTGTTGCTAGTACTAGTTTGTCATCATGTAGTAAGCCACACTCTGTAATAATGAATATGATTTGTCACTGGAACATAACTGGTTATTACATGCAGATATCTTCTTTTTTTTCCCTGCTTTTTTCTTGTATATGTATTTTTTATCTTCTATTTAAATTATCTTCCTCTACTTTTGTCTGAAAGCCAATTGTCTTAAACCAGATATGAAAAAGCTAAAAATCGTTTTCCTTTGTCTTCTAGTACGTATTTTTTCTGCTGTTCCCATGCTTCATGACAACCTTTGCAGTCTAGAATACATTGTTATGAAATCTGATCTCCTACAGGAGTCTGCAGCCTCCCTGACAATCCACTTCTCTCTCCGGGCATGAATATACTATGCAGACAATCAAAGACAGGTTTATATAAAATTTCTGTCTTCATCTTCTGTAACATGAACATACAAAACCATTAAATTAGATTAAATATTCACAACAAGAGTACACTTGCCCCTTTGGGTCTGTCAGACCTAGCAGAGGTAAAAAAAAAAAAAAGCAAAGCTAGCGATTGGAAGCAAAAGCCAGAAAAATGCATTTAAGAAATAAATGTTTTTTTAAATAAGTAGGAAAAGTAATGTTTGGAGTAACGTATGAGAGGAAGGGAAAGGTTCTTCATCTTTAAGGGATTAATCTAATCAAGGTTAGATATACCTGCAATGTAGATGCCTGTAACTGAACTAATCCTTGTTTCCCTTTTTAGTAAAAAAAAAAATCTAGTTCATACAGTCAACAGAAATCAGTGTATGAATCACCTAAACCTAAGGGAGGTATGTAAAATAAATGGCAAAAATTACATCCTAAAAGTGTTACTTCTCTCCACTAACTTTAAAGGAACCTTGGGTGAGAAAAGTATCTATGTTGTCAACATGTAAAGATGGGTGAGATGAATTCCACTCTAGATGTTTTCAAGACAAGTCCATTTGTCACTTTAAGGAGATGCTTTATCCAAGCATAAATAATTTACTTCAATAGCTGAATATAATTTAGTGGCTTATGATGGCCAGATGAATGAAAAAGTGGGGAACTCAACCCTGACAGAGAAATACCTTTTAAGACAAGCTTTCAGTGGCGGAACATATTTCCATAAAAAAATGATAGAGAACAAGAGAACAACTCAGAATGAAGGAACTGGAAAATAAGAAAAATGCCAATACTTCCCAGTGAATGATGAAATAAATTGAGTAGGATATATTAAAGCTTGAAAGGTTTAATCAGTCCCTAATTACTAAAGGAAAGGGAAAAAGTAACACAGAAAACATATGACCCTAGGCATTAGATTCTTACTCTTTCATCTAATATATCTTGTCTTGGGCAAAGTGAAGACTGGATTAGACAGGCAAAGGATCTGATGGAATCAGAAGATCCCTATATTATCAAAACTTCCTGGAAAAGAAAACCCAGATGTAAACAGCAACAATCAACCAACCAAATACCCCCCCCCCC
>NW_020799095.1:49223404-49311162 GCF_003259725.1 Athene cunicularia | reverse complement strand
CCCCCCGTTCTTATTTATATCTGGATTTCTATTCTATGCTGGGATTTATCACTGCTTTTTGAAGCTCTTATGATTTCTTGAAATACGTTATGGGTTTCTTGAATTTGTCAGTTCTCTTTCAACAATAACGATTTTTATTAGAGTTACACGGAGAAATACACTTTGTAGAAAGCAAAACAGAAGTGAGTTACTTAATTACTAAAATCAAAGTCATGCAGAACAAAAGACCTCATTTCTAGCATTGCAGAAACAAGACATGGTAGAGTGTCACTTCAGGGAAAGCTCCCAAAAATTATTATTTGGCACAATCTTTTATCTTTGAACTGTCTAATTTCCATTTTTATTAATCATTTATACTTGTTTTACATAATCTTACAATAAACAGCGCATAAAATCAATAGGTTTAATATAATTTCTTTTGTATATATGTCACAGCAATATTATCTCAGAATGTAGCTTAACTCTACACATATTCTGCATTTGAATTAGAGTTCTTCACATGTTGCTTATTTTAAATACCAGATTTGTTTCAAAGTACAGTGTGATCCTAGCAGATTGACAAAACATAAGGTAGATATAACACCTTCTCATCGTAAAAAATTGATTGTTTATAAGGGGCTTTTTGCCCTTCAATAGCAAGGTGAGAATCAAATACTACCTATGTCCAGGGCAAACAATTTTTTTTTTTTTTTTTTTTAATCAATATATCATTAATTCACTAAATATCTGCCTTACAGCCTAATTAATTTCATACTTATTTTAGTCTTAAACCTTGTATAAAGGTTATAGCATCCTTTCTTCAATCAGTTCTGATCTTTATAATTTATCCAATTGTAGCTGTTAGCACTCTATTTGTCATTCCTCTGGCTTTTGTCCACTGTGCTTTTGATTAAAAAATGCTGGTTTCATCTGCTTGTGTATTCTGTTTCACATCTTTCTGTTATCTTCTCATTCTACTGTGGACTTTTCCAAAGAAAAGGCTCAATCAGATGTTCATCTGATTCACTTACATTATTTCAGAAGTTTCTGCCATATTTGAGTGTCTGACAACCTTCAGGAGCAAATTTACCATCATCCTTACAAGAAGGGCTGAGTGAAAGGTTTTAGAAATACTTAGATTAAAACCTAGGATTCAACTTATTTCCTCCTAGTGAAGGGAGTCTTAAAATAGTTTGTCTCTACTGAAAGTAAAAATGTAAGATGTGTTTGTTCCACTAAGTGAAGATGTCTACAGTATAAATGTTTACATATATAAATGTGGAGGGACTATCACTACAGCCTCCTCTTCCATATGCACACATACTCAGTACAAGTGAGGTCAAAAATTTCTGGTATAATATACATTGCTCCTGCTGCTTTTAAGTGCATTTAACAGCCAGAGATAAAATATATCCCTCAGATGTCTCCCATGATATCCTTGGCTTTTCACCAAGTACATGCACACTTAATACTATTAGATCTACACACAGTATAAATTTATGTATTACAAAATTGCTATAGTACAATTCAATCTTCTGAAATATTTTTTCCATGTATTTTTTAAGTAAAAAATATACATCCAGCAAATACATTCATAATCAAGCCAAGTGATGGCTGTGCTTGATATATCAAAGACCTGAGCTGAAGTGGTGACTGTACGGTCTTATTTCTCCTTCTTTTCCTCAGATTCCCCATTAAAAAAAATGCAGTTATAGTATATGTTTCCCCTGGAAAACATGAACAAACCAACTATGAAATAGTGAGTATTTTTCCCCACTCCCACGGAAACACATCATCATATAGACAGATGGGTGATAACTGCACAACCTCTGGACACAGCTGTTACTCAGGGACTAGAAACTGGCACTTCAGCCCAGGGTAACCAACATTCCATTAAGACTTTGCCATCAGCATGGAAAGGCCAAAATGGAAGTTGGTTCTCTATATATTTGTGACTGTCACAGATAATTTTGAAGCATCTATTTTGCTGATAAATATTTCAATGAACCATGGAGGCAATAACATTGTAACTTTATGCAGTTTTCTGCAATAATCATGAAAACACACTCCAGCTGCAGTGCCTCTGAACACTAAATGTTCCGTTTATTCATTTCTCGTTCTTTTTTATGAGCAATAAAGCACATCATTCTATCAATTCTTCTCTTTTACATTTAGAAGCATAATGAAATGCTCTGAATGAACATGATTGGAAATCTAGAAAAAAAAACCCAACCAAAATGTCATCACTAGCAATAAAGACTTTATAAACTGTAGAGCTGCAATTTTTGTGGACATCTCTTTCAATTTTTTTTTTTTTTTTTTTTTTTCAAAGAGCTTCCGAAATCATGACAGGCAAGCAGACTGGCTTAACATAATCATTTCACATTGCACATTGCTCCAAGTAAAATTGCCAGTGATTATTCTCATTTGAAGAACTTCATAGCATCTACAAAGGAATCATAGGCAGAAATTTGCAATATGAATTGGAATTAGCTCTATGGGAGAACCAAACAGCCTAGGGATTCCTGAATACCAAACAAAGTGTTGGCGAAATAATAGTTATACCCTGTGCTGGCAACATGGTTCATCACAGAGCCCTGAAATGCCCTCAGGCAGTCAGTACAGGGTTCGTATTCTCTGTCACTGTAAAGCTGTGTCTCTGAAGCACAGTACCTGCTAACAACACAGGACCCCCTGCATAATTTAATGTTACACTAAACTCAGTTATCAAGCTCAGCAATCCCCAAGTGGCTATTTGCAGAGAGAGTCTCCGTACCAGGCTTGTAGTGCTCACTGTGTAGCCAGCTTTGATCCTCAAAATGTATATGCTTGGGCTCTATGCTGTGTGAACGCCAATAGTCTCTTCCTGGACCAAAGGTGACCTTGAAGGCAATATCACTACATTCATGCTGTGTCTATGCTAACAAATCCGCTGGGCTAAAATAGACTCTACAATGTAATGTCTATGGTGAGGGTGTCCAAGGGACAATTAAGATGCAATCCCAAATAAGGATTGTGAAGAAAAAGTAGCATAATCTGAACATTAGCTAATTAAAAGAATGAGAAGGAAAGAAAACCTCACAACCCAAGCCATTGAGGGGATCTGACATAAAGTTTGAGAAAAGTTTTGTGTATAGCAGACTTTCTTTCTCTGGGAAACAAAAACCTTAAGCAAAATTTGCTCAGTAATATAATTTAGGGATGCAATTTTATCCCTTCAGCATCTCCAATCATATTTTGTTACATCCTCTTCTTTCTGAGGTCTGCTTAACACTTTCAGTGTGTCTAGAACACCTCTGATCTCAAAGTATTGTCAATCAAATAGGCTTAATTTCCTAGCATGTAAATCAACTTTGTCTCACTCTGGCAAGTGTCTTTAAAAGGAATAGGTGTTTGTTTCTTAGCCAAGGTCTTTCAGTCATGGCCTGAAAATTTCCCCCTCTTCACACTAAGATTTTGTTTTACAGAATCACTCATTAAATCCAGCCATGTCTTGCTAGGCAATAATTTCTCATCCACAAATAAACACATGAGGAGGAGGGTAGCAGTGAGGCTATAAATCAAGGATGTACATGTGTGCCAGCATCTGCTTCAAGAGAAGATAAAAAATACCCAGTTGTCCTCCATGAGCCTTGTAATATATCCCATATCATGTAAGTCTCATTTATCTTAGGTAGTGAGTGACTGAAGAAAGGATCACAGAATCATTGAACGGTTTGGGCTGGGATGTACCTCTAAAGGTCATCTAGTTGCAATCCCACTGCAATGAGAAGGGACATCTTCAACTAGATCAGGTTGCTCAGAGCCCCATTCAACCTGACTTTGAATGTTTCCAGGGATGGGGAATCCACACCCTCTCTGGGTAACCTGTTCTAGTGTTTTACCACCCTCACCATAAAAAATGTCTTCCTCAGAACCAGGGAATTATCCCTGTGATCACTCTGGAATAGCAAACATTTATGACACAGCAAATTGAAGCTGGACAGCCCCTGAGTGCCTTGGATTTGTTACAGAGTGTTTTGCTTGTCTAGTTTCTGGCAGGATTATAGCTGGGTTTGTTATCTCTACCCTGCCATGTCCCTGAGATGCGTATCATATGCCTGTGCAGAACAACACAGGGAAGAGCAGAGCAAAGATGGCACAGAAGTTCTGCCTGGGATCCCCAAGTCCCCAGAAGGTGTTGGGGTTTTTTTTGTTGTTATTTATTTATTTATTTATTTATTTATATTTCCACATCACTCATGAGCATTAGCAGCATTTTCTTGCTATGTGCAGTGGGTCAATGATGTAAGGGTGAGGTCTGGAAGGAATCAAAGATATCATTCCCATTAAAGTAAAATGGGGAGGTTTTTCTAAATATAATAAAAAGTAATATTAAAATATTGCAACTGCCTATCCTAACTGGCAACAGACAGTCTTAAAAATCTATTAATGGAGATTAAAGATGTGGAAAGCATTTTAGTTCATAAGCCGACGAATATGAGACATTTAAGAGGGAAGGTTAGAAGCTGACTGTAAGATTCCTATCCAGCTCACTGATGATAAATATAAATGTGATTTCATACAGTGCAGGGGCAACATTTTAAATCTCACACAAAGGGATTGATCAGGGAGGGAGATCAGAACTGTAATAAGAAATGCAGACTCTTTACTTGTAAATAGAATTGTTTTCAGATGGCCAAATCTTCTTTTAATCCCTGCCGAAGGTATCACATGAGGCAGCAGTTCTGGGGCTATTTTTCCTTGCAGATAATGAGGCTAATTGACAACTGCAGCATCCTGATAAGGTCTAGATGGAAGATGAAATGTAGGCCCAGAGACAGATAGATCAAGATAGTTCTAATGACCAACATTAACAACATTTCCGACCATTACTAAATCTATGTTTTCATGGAAAGAAAAAAAACACCTTCTATATGTGCTTTATTTTGCAACAAATAATCTAATGACAACAAATGAGTCACTTAAATCTAAGAGGACCAGTGCAATGATTTCTAGTGATTTGGAGAGTTACTCACCTGACAATTAGGAATGAAAGATGTAACAGGGGGGTTGTTCAGCAAGCAGTTATTTCAAAAATATTTCAGAAGGAGAGAAGGTAAGATATGCCACGATCCTCTTTACCTCTGCAAAAAAGAGTGGAAGCATTTATTAGATGTATGAATATGGGAATACTATGTAATTTTTGCTCTCTATAATGTTTCTGTGGAATTCATCCAGGAAAACTGCATGCTCTTGTGCACTGCTGCTGAAAAAAAAAACCCAAAAACTAAAGCTTACAGAAAATGTTTCACACTATTTATCTGCAAAGCAGACATTTGCTGCTGAGCAGGTCATGCCAAGCTCATTTTATAGTCACTTGGGAAGAAACATGCACTTTTCAGGTGTGACTTGCACAGCATATTTCAAATATTTATTTTAGGGTGAGATAAATCATGTCCTGGTTTCCACTGACTTTTCACTGGCTCTACAACGGCTGCCAAGAATCAAGAGGGAATAACTCCAGTAAAGATATTTCTATTGCAGAAATTGATATTTGATTGTATTAAACACAGACTGAAAGAAAAAAAGTCTGCTTTGGTTATCATAAAGATTATTTAGAGGTGACTGATAATGGTCTAATAAGTATATAGCATGCATAGTGGAAGGAAATAAGGCCTTCTGATAACCTAATGTTAAAAGGCATAGGAGGAGTGGCTGCAAGTTAAAGTCAAATTACTTCATATTAGAAATAAAGCATGTTTTTAGTACTTAGAATAGTAAACAAGTCTAAGCCAAGCCATAAATTCTTCCTTTCTGATGTTTTCAAATCAAAATTAATGTATTTCTGGAGGATGCTTTAACCAGACACAAATTGCCTCATTGGGCAGAGGCTTAGAATGGGTTGAATTTCATAGAATCATAGAATCATTTAGGTTGGAAAAGACTTTTCAGATCATCGAGTCCAACTGTAAACCTGGCACTGCCAAGTCCACCACTAAACCATGTACCTATGTGACACATCTGCATATCTTTTAAATACCTCCAGGGAATGGTGACTGAATCACTTTCCTGGGCAGCCTGTTCCAATACTTGACAACCCTTTCAGTGAAGAAGTTTTTCCTAATATGCAATCTAAACGTCTCTGGCGCAACTTTAGGACATTTCTTCTTGTCCTATTGCTTGTTACTTGGGAAAAAGAGACTGACATCCACCTTACGCCAAATTCCTTTCAGGTAGTTGTAGAGAGTGATAAGATCTTCCCTCAGTCTCCTTTTCTCCAGGCTAAACAAGCACAGTTTGCTCAGCCACTCCTCATAGGACTTGTGCTCTAGACCCTTCACCAGCTTCATTGCTCTTCTTTGAACATTAAATTTAGAAATGATCCTTCTGAGCTTTTCATGTACTGTTGTTAATAAAGACACAACATACTTTGCCTATCAATCACATATGAATGCTATAGTAGTGTTAAGGTGAGCTTTGGCATGCAGAGGATCATATTAGATAATGAAAAATCATGTTACATTACAAATTTTTACCTTAAACTAACCTTTCTTTCTTTCTTTCTTTCTTTCTTTCTTTCTTTCTTTCTTTCTTTCTTTCTTTCTTTCTTTCTTTCTTTCTTTCTTTCTTTCTTTCTTTCTTTCTTTCTTTCTTTCTTTCTTTCTTTCTTTCTTTCTTTCTTTCTTTCTTTCTTTCTTTCTTTCTTTCTTTCTTTCTTTCTTTCTTTCTTTCTTTCTTTCTTTCTTTCTTTCTTTCTTTCTTTCTTTCTTTCTTTCTTTCTTTCTTTCTTTCTTTCTTTCTTTCTTTCTTTCTTTCTTTCTTTCTTTCTTTCTTTCTTTCTTTCTTTCTTTCTTTCTTTCTTTCTTTCTTTCTTTCTTTCTTTCTTTCTTTCTTTCTTTCTTTCTTCTTTTGTTCTTTCCTCCCCTCCCTCCCTTAACATAACTCTCTTTCTCTCTTACCATAATGCACAACAGAAGTTAGTCAAAATAATGCACAACAGAAGTGAGTCAATTAGTTTTGCATGCTGGCCTGCACAGACCAACCACATCCTTTCCCTAAACAAACTACAAAAGATCCTATCTAGATCTGCTTGTACTTTAAGGCAAGGTCTGATACATAAATCTGTGGCTTTTACGTTCCAGATATATATATTAAAAAAAAAAAAAAAGTGATAAAATCAAAGTGAACAGAACTATCATAGCCATCTTAATCCATGGGATACTGATTAAGAAATCTTCCAAGGGTTGGTGGGTCCAAGTCCTCTCCACCCAAGAGAGGAAAGAACCCAATCCTTTCTTGCTAGTGAGGGTAGAATGAACACAGGGTTACTATATGAAAAGAAGGAAGATATTAGGGGAGCTTTGGTCAATTCAACATTTTCCCTCAGATTTCCAAGTCTGGAGCTGAAGAAGCAGCTCATATTCAACGTTTTCCCTGAGTTTAAGGGAAGGAGCTAGGTATGACGCATAACTCAACATTGCCCATTTATCCTCAGAGACTATATAAAGAGATTCAATAAGTATTTCAGACTAATTAAATCGTCCAGTTTGGGTCATACGCATTTTTTAAATGTACATTTCAATGTCTCAGCTAAACATCTAGCACCTGTAGCCTGGCTTCCGCCTGCTGTCAGTACCTAGTGTTATTAAATCTCCTATCCACATCCTTTCCCTCATCCAATAAGCAGGTCTCCCTGTCGCAGAAGAAGATCAGGTTTGTCAAGCAGGACCTGCCTTTCATAAACCCATGTTGACTGGGCCTGATCATCTGATTGTTCCACACATGTTGTGTGATGGTACTCAGGATGAGCTGCTCCATCAGCTTCCTGGGTGCTGAAGTCAAACTGACAGGCCTGTAATTTCCCGGATCATGCTTCCGATTTGTAAATACCCAATGGAGTATACAACAGTGAGACAAGTCTCAAAGTCCTGCACAGACATTTATTAATTTCCCACAATGTACTAACTGGGTACATGATAATTGGCTAAGTATCAAATGAGTTATGGCAAGTGATATAATATGCCTTGTGTTACTTAGTGAGGGAAAAGGGGAAAAAGGAGACAATAGAAGAACAGAGATAATTGGTCCTGGTTCCTGCATTGATCCCGCTTGAGTTTGTGAGGGATGCATCTGCCTTCTTTCTTTCTTTCTATATTTCACTCCTCGCCCAACCTCAATTTATACACACTTTCCTTGGGTCCGTCCTGTAGGTTGACCCACAAACTTACCTATCCCATGTATGGGGAAGGGTATGGTGCTTCCTGGGATGATGTACTTAGCATGATCTTGTTAATTTTCATTAACATATTCAGGGGTGTCAACTTTAATATGCATTTCACAGATAATGAAGCAAAGGTCATTCACTGGACAGATGTCCCTTGAAACTTTACAAGATGCACCAGAGCAGAACCGTCCTACATTTACAGGGCTCCTTCCTGCAGCCGCATCCTGTGATATCTGGGCAGCCTTATCAGCTCTCCACACTATCCACCCTGTGACTATAGTTTCTTTACTTGTGAGTGTCTGAGACATTCATTAGCTCAGAACACCTCCACTCTCACCTGTCCCTTATCTCTCAGGCTGTTTTTTCCCACAGGCCTGTTTCTTTCAGCCCTGTCTCAGGGAGTTACAAGTCATGTCTCCCAATAAGAAAGAAGAAAATCCACAGATATACACTGAAACAAATGAGCTGCAACATAAGGGTGAACAATTTATGCTTGCTGTGCCCATGACTCCTCAGGCCATCAGGGAAGAGATGCAACATACAGATGAGCTCGTCACCAAGGAGTGGACTTAACCATGGATGTTATTGCACAGGTAATCCATTAATGTGAGACATGTGCTACAATCAAGCAAGCCAAACAGTTAAAGCCCATTTAGTATGGAGGACGATGGTCAAAATATAAATATGGGGAGGCCTGACAGGTTGATGATATCATGCTCCCACAAACTTGTCATGGCAAACACTATGTGCTTACAATGCTGGATACAGTCACGGAATTGTCATAAATTTATGCAGTGCCCCATGCCACTGCCTGGAACACCATTTTAGGCCTTGAAAAGAAAGTCTTATGGTGGCATGGCATGCCAGAAAGAATTGAGTCAGATAATGGGGCACATTTCTGAAACAACCTCATAGACACTTGGGCCAAAGAACATGGCATCAAGTGGATATATCACATTCCCTACCATGCACTAGCCTTTGGGAAAATTGAGCAATACAAGGGGTTGCTAAAAACTACACTGAGAGCAGTGGGTGGTGGAACTTCCAAACACTTGGACAAACGTTTAGCAAAAGCTACCTGATTAGACAATTCTTGACCCTGCTCAGTCTAACCTCCTACATACTGTAGATGCAGATAAAGGCCCCATAGTGCACATAAAAAACATGCTGGGAAAGACAGTCTGGATTATTGCTTCATTGGGTAGAAGTAAACCCATGCATAAGATTACTTTTGCCCAAGGACCTGGGTGCACTTGGCGGGTAATGCAGAAGGACAAAGAAGTCTGATCTGTGCCTCAAGGAGATTTGATTTTAGGTGAAAATAGCCAATGAATTGAACTGTCAAATAACCTTGTTATTGCAATTGGTGCCTCACAACATCCTTCTGCCACATCTGAAGCCTCCTGCTCCACTGACCAAGCCGACTCCACATCATTCCTCTAGCCTTAAAGACTACTATGACAGATGAAACCCAAACTTATGGACTAAATGAAATCAGTAGACATTTTAGAAGGATGGCCCATAGATTGGGGGAATGATATCTGTGAGATCGAGGAAAGGGGTTGTGATTCCTTAGAATGTATTTGGAACCTGAGCATGACATAAATGGTATGAAATAAGGGGTGAAGATTGTCCTGGTTTTGGCTGGGATAGAGTTAACTTTCCTTGGACTGAGAAGGAGCACAGCTAGAGGGCTGGGCTCAGATTTGTCATTGGAGTATTCCATATCATGTGACATCATGCTCAGTATATAAGTGGACGCATGTTCTCTCACAGACTGTTTCAGTTTCAGTTTCCCAGTCGTCACGGCAAGATTTCTGGTGCGGTTTGGATTGCTGCTGGGAGTAGACTGTGTACCAGTCACCACTTGGTGAGCAACTGCTGTATTTTACCCGTTTGGACTTACTATTGTTACTGTTGTTTTGTTACTATTACTAATTTTTTTTGTCCCTCCCCTATTTCACCAGGGAGGGGGGTGGGGGAGTAAATGCTGACCATGTGGTGATTGGCTACCAGCTGAGTTCAAACCATGACATGGTGTTTCGTCAACTATCTCCTATCCTGTTCCTGCTCTCTTATGGCTAACCGTCCAGCCTCAAGCAAACTGCCTTAAATTCCTTTGTGATAGACTTTCTAAAGGGACATTCATGCAGGCTATTTAGCTACAGCATAAGAGAAACTTGCAGAAGCAATTGCAATAGGTCATAATGCAGGACAAATGGCTAACATCAAAGTCTAAATTTTTCATCAGCAGCATACAGTTAGACCATCATAATATGACTGTGAACTGAAGCCTTGTTGAAAGCTGCAACTCTCAGCTGAGATGGGAAAAGAGGTAACTTCTTACACAACCCTGTCTTCAAAGACTGTCTAGACATGCTTTTCAGGTCCTTTTCACCACTATTAACCGTGTATCTTAAGAAAAATATAAAATAAAAAAAATCATGACCCTTCTTGAAATAATTGCATGAAAAACAATGACAAACTGGCCATTGTTTGGTAGAATCTAGAGGATTCTGAAGCAAAGACTGAATTTCACCATTGGTTGTGTTTGTTTTGTTGCTTATCAGGGTTAGCTTTTTCTAAACTGCTAGGACAGATTAGTCAGTTATCCTGGATCAGCCACCCTGGCCACCCTGGCATGTAGTTGAGGGGCATTAACATGAATCACATTTGCACAACCAGGGTGCTGAACAGACTCTAGTCACATAATGAGACCCAGAGGAACAAAATTAGTACAGATAAATTCACTATACTGTGTGCAGTGATTCTCAAGCAAAATACTGCATAGGTCCTACTCTCTCTACAGAGGAGTTCTTTTAGTTAATCATTTAATTCAATCTTCTTATGATATTATCCCAAGGTGTTCACTAAAGTACATAGTTTCTTTATTTTATGACATGGTTTGCAGGGTTGTTTCATATGATACATGGAATAGCTCATTTTCATGAGAAGGACATAATTCAATATCATAGGGTGATTTAATAACATGGAGAGATGACCTAGAAAAAAAGGTTTCAGGAAGAAAAAGGAAGTTGGTTAGAATTATAGCTCTGACTAATTTTTCACCAAAAATATATTTTAAAATGCATTCCATTATTTGGATGAGAAAGCCTTTTCAGTAGAAAAATAAAATTACCAGCTCTTCCAACATATTAATCACATTTGTCACTGTTAATATTTCAGCTTGTTTCCCATGTCATTTAGGGAACCTTTTGAGAATGGAATAAAATAACATCTTAATCAAGAAGCAATTTTTTTTTTTCCCCCTCTGACAAACCAAGAATCTTATTCTAACCATGTGAGAACTAATTAAAGACACAGGAATGGGTATGAATTAGACCATGTGGGTAAGATTTACCATGCCAAACTTCAGGGCAGAGAACCATTTGCCCACACAGAAGTGCCCATAGGCTTTAGGACTGCTCTCATGTTGAGGGTACCAGACATCCACACAGGCCTAGCAAACACAGCAGGATGTAGAAGAGGAGCACAACTGTGAAGCTGGCAAGACATCAGCAAGCAATATTGTTTAGGAATCAGAATCTTGCCCTGTATCTCCACTGACTATAAAGGGAGTAGTCAATGGTGTCCACCTCAGAATTAAATGTTTGTAATGTCAGTGTCTATTTTTAGTGAGCTGGATCCCAGTCATCCTCTCCTTACAGCTGTATATAACATCAGTTGAAGATAACAGCCCTTTTAACTTTGTCCCTTTCAATCTGTAGCATTGGCAAAAATAGATACAAACTGAAGGCCAGTTCATCTGTGAATTCTTCACTGCAGGAGCATTTGTCTGGTGTAAAATAAATGTACTGTGCTCATATGCTTCTATCTCCCCCCATCTTACTTTCTGCCTGGTGAGCCAAGCCAGAAAAGGGGTGATGTCAGCTGAGTTGCATTTCATGGCTTTGTATCTCCAACAGCCTTTGAGGGTTATATGCTGTATGGGAGAAGAGAGAACATGCCGGGAAACACTCTAATCTTCATCAACAACTGTATCCACAACCCATGCTGGTTTCAGGTAATTATTTGGACCATGGAAGGTGGGTTAAACAACATGCCGTATTGACAAAGTCGCTTCTCACCACAAGCCATTTTCTGTCAAGCACAGATTCAGCTGCTCAGTAGGGACTAAATAGATGAGTAAAGTTAACTTCTGTTGTGCTATGTGCAATGAAATACATTTTATGCCTCACTGTGGTGTCCTGAAAGAAATATATGGTTTGCTGTACTGCTGCACACAGTTTTTCTTCTATAGGGATTTTTTTAAGATTGGGAGGGGAAAATGGAGAATGGATGGAAAGGGTGGAGTGAACACATGCAGTCCTGTGTTTTTGGTAGAGTATTAATTGAAATGTTGTAGGTACTGTTTGTCTCAGTTGTGTCTGTTCATAATAATTAGGTTGATGGATTCAGAGAGGAACAAATAAAAAATGTTTTTTTCTCAGAGAAAGAAATTCAAGCACTGGGTTGGGAATTTGGGAGTTTAGTAAATTCCTGAACCTGGCCAATTGGACACATACAAGTCCTGGAGCCAGATGGGATGTATCCAGCAGGAAAGAGGCTGACAAAATGCTGCTGCTCTCCATTTACTTTGAAAGTTTGCAGTGATTGAGAGGTGTCCAATGTTAAAAAATAAACAGAATATCAAAACACCCTATGTTAATTCCTACAAAAAGACAGGGAGGAGGGTACAGAGAGATATATGCCAATTTACCTCAGTCCCTGGGAATGAAGCAAACCCCAATACAAGGCATTTTTAACGCACATGAAGGAGCAGCTTAGTTGAATTCTGCATAGGCTATCATAATGCGTCAGTTCATCCTTTGTTAGTCCAGGGGGAAAAAGTGATCTTAAAGACAAAAAAAGTATGTTTTAACCATGCTACTAATAGGAACGAGGATCTAGTCCCCAGAACCTGGCTTCTCAGCATTGCTTGGGATGGGTGATTTTTGTCATCCTTTATTTTTAGCACAACTCTGATTGTAAAGGAGGGTGAAATATACTTTATGTAGAATGCAAAATCTGATAACCATCATAAAGGACAGAAAGCTACATTTTTCAAGGTATTTTCAAGACATTATGCATTATGCATAAATGAGTCAACATAAGTCAACATTTAAAAAACAAAGCTTGCCACTTTTGAGTATATTCCGGTATCAGACTGTGGCATCTTAGATGTTTTCTAAGTAGTTACTACTGTGACTTCTAGGAATAAGATCTTAAGAATAACGTAGAAGTGCAATGGAGATACATGACTAGGAATGGGGGGAGGGAAATGCCTAAAATAGCTAAAATTCCTTGAAAAGTTTGTTTCTTTTGACATTGGAGGGAACCAATATGACTATACTACTAAATTATGTACTTCCAAAGTCATGATGAAACAAGGTCATACACTTAACTTCCACAAAAATGAAAAAATCAGAAGACACATTTATGTGATTTAGGTGTCTATCCATCTTGAAAAATATTCTCTCAAGCTCTCTTGTTGGCAGCTATAACAAAGACAGGGAACTCTGGGAACTAGCTTCTGTGTTATTTTACATGGATCCTAACAACAGGTAGACATAGATCCAAGATGAGATTCATACTTTGAATGACCTCTCCACTCCACAGCCGTCACATATTTTCCATTACTGTTCTGCCTAGTATTCTTTTTCCATGAGACCCTTCAGCATAGTTTATTAGTAGGAGCAAGGAAGCAGGGAAATGAGAAATAGCAGCAGGCCCCTCTTACAGCTGAGTCAGATAGATGTTAAATCTTGTCCTTATCTGAAACTTTTAAATTCTTACCTTATCTGGATCTTAGTACCTTTTCACTGAATCATTCTTTTCTTAAGACTGTCAAAGAGTTGACTCTTTCCATTTCCAGGAGTTTCAGAGTCTTAGGAATGCTGTTGTTGCCTATGCAAATGCACAGAAGAATTATTCATAAAAGAATTCAGGTGCAGGAATAAGTACAGTCTTGGATTATGGGTATTTCTCTGGATGAACTGCAGCAAAAGTCACCGAACTTCATTCCATTCCCTATTTCTTTATGGTGAACAAGCATCAAGAATTTGAATATAATTTTCTTCCAGTCCTGTTTATCTAAAAGCAGCAGATGTTACCAGCATCGGGCAGACTTGCTGCTCTGAAATCTCCAAATCTGCCATTACAATGAGGTCTGTGTCCAACCTAGTTTATCCCTTTGCTCCTGGGAAATGATTATTTCTGTGTTTCCTGTCTTAAAATGTGCATAGACTACAGAAACCACATCCTTTTGATCAAAGGAGACACAGTCTTCTCACCTGATCTATCCTTTCTTGGTCTAGACAATCCCACAACTGATTGGATCTGTTTCTCAACGTTCTTGATTTGTTTCCTTGACTTAACTATGTTGAATTTTTTGAGTGCTTTGTGTTTTAACTACACCTTGCCTTCACTCTGCCAGACTTTCTAAAGCAACTCAGGAGGTGTGTGGGATTCCCAAAGGTCTTTTTCCCTTTCTGTCAGGCTCATGAAGTTGTCTTGGTAATAATACAAATGGAAAGTGTGGAAGCTGAGAAACAGGCACATCTCATTCTCTAAGTGTCTGAGATGTGGTCTCTGGTCACAGACCCACACAGAATCTGGGCTGATGAACTATCCTTAACAGCTGAGATGTGGCTATGGGCAATGTGTACATCGCTAGTTTCTGGCAATTCAAAGTAAAATGGGATATCTTCAGTCCTGACATGACTGATTTGTCTGCAGGTCAATGGAGTAATAGTAAGCACATAGTCAGCTATGACAGTGTGGCAAAAACCATAGTAACTTCTCTAAACACAGTCACTCATGATCCTCTAGCTGTGCCTTAAAACAGTCATTTCAACAGAGGAATTACAGCTTGTTAGACTGCTGTTTGCTTTTACAACAGCACAGATAATACAAGATCACTGTATGTGCAATTTCATCTTGGGCAAGTTTCCAGGAAAGCTGCATGTCAGTAGTTGTTTATTTAATTCACCATGACCAGAATTATACAAAAATAGGTAATTGCTTTTCCTGGCAAAATAGGTGACTGCTATGACCTTTACCTGATTTATCACTCATTTCTCCAGTCAGGTCACCATGCTATCTGCTGAACAGGAATTAGCAAGATTTCTGATCCCCCTGTGAGCAGTCTGACAAATTGCAGTTGAAAGGTCATAAGTAGGGTTTCCTCCAGTGACATCAAGGGCAAGGTCCATCAGCCACCACGGCTGTGGGGTGTCTCCATCCAGCTGCACAATTGCACAATTCCCTGTGCTATATGGAGCTGCTCACTCAGATCTGTTGTAATAGGGGCACTTTAGTTAAGCATTTGGAGTCTGAATATAGTCACTGTCAACTCAGACACCTAAACATGCTGGTATGAAATGCCTAACAGGAGGTCAGTGGTCCCTTTTGGGCACCTGGGTCTCAAAGACTGACTTGTGAGATCTGGAAGGCAAGTGATGGCTCCAGCATAGCTTGATCCAGAGAAATGCCAGTTAGTGTGTCAATTGATCCGCCTTAGAGTCTTGTGGGATTTCACTGTAAAATGTGATCTGGATTGAGAGTCACAGTTTTCCATTGAAGGAATGCTTACTTAGCAGTTTCACCCAAAGATTCTGAAATGATTGCAACCTTTTATAGGGACACCCCCACCCAAAGACACCACTGAAATAAATAACAATATTTCAAAACTTACCTCTTCCAACCGTATCAGAAAATAAACTGCTTTTAGCCAATTCCATATCAATGGTGGATTATCTTTAGGTATTTTGGTCATCTGAGCAAGAAATTCAGATATAAATTTCAAGTTAATATTTTGGGATTCAAGAGCTTTTTTTCAATGACTACTGAATCAGTTTTAGTAGCAAGAATATGTAAGAAAAGGGCTATGCACTCAATCTGACATTGGAGTCATATCTTTTGAATAAAACAGGACAGAGGATGCTCAAATTATCTGAAAAGCAGACCAGACAGTACCTCTACTGCTGCCATCATGTATCTGCTTCTGCTGCTTATTTTTCAACTGAAATAGCAATCCTTTGTTTGAGAATCCCCATTAGTTGCTGTGGAGATAATTATGAGTCCAGGGCAAAAAAAAAAAAAAAATTCTAGGTGAGGATATGAAAAAGGCATGTGAGAAATTCCTGGAACAACTGAAATCTTGTGTGCAGACTTTTTAATAATAATTAAAAAAAAAAAAGGAGAAAAAGAAGCAAACAGAAGACTCTGGGCTAAAAAGCTGACTCCAGGCATCTATATGAAAGAAAAAGAGGTCTGTCACAAAGGAAAGGAAAGGATTTACTTTTACTATTAATAAGCACCTGAAAAGTAGGTATTTCTGCTTGAGCTGGTCCCACCCCTCCTGGGGTCCTTCAGAAGATCGAATCCATTCAGTGAATGGAGAGTAAACTTCAAGTCCTCTCATCCTCAACAAGACATCTAATGTAGGTGAGATGAGCCATGCTATACAACCACTTGTTTTTGTCCACTGATGGTCAGGGAAACCTTGGGGGAAGAAGCTCACATTCATGTCTACATTGCAGACATCTGAGGAGAGGTGCAGGAAATCCCACCCAAGGGAAAGACAGCAGAGCCAGTAAGTCTAAAACTTCATTTGCCAGGGTTATCTGATGACCCCTCTCCTTATGCCTTATGTTTCCTCACCACGTATCTGTGATGGCTGCAATGGACACATAGGTCATGAAGCGGGGAAGTGTTTCTCCTGCCTCTGCTACATGGCAGGCTCAGCTGCTAAGCTACCAGTGAAAAAACAGATCTGATATAAAAGATTCCTGGAAAGGCAATAAACGATGGCACTATGTAGCAGCCACAAGACAGACACTATTTTATAGGGCTCTGTGTTTACAGGAGCTATCTGAAAAACACAGCTGCATTACACCCTCACATAATCTGGTTCATGCCTTAATTCAGGCAGAAACTGAGCTGCATGGTCAAAGGTTGGAGAAAGGCCACCATGATGACCATTTGGGTCTGAGCTGAGGACTGTCCAGCCTAAAACCACAAACAATAACATACCTTGACCTGTAAAACCAAACCCCTTCAGCAAGGGAAGAGAGCAACTCTTATCTCCTCTAAACTGCCTAGAAAGAGACTGATGACTTACATCTACATGTCTTGTAAAGAACAGTTGAAAATGTATTATATCTTTGATTGTGTCTGCATAACAGAAACATAGAAGTGGCCAATAGAAGTATGCTCAAATTCATGTCTTGGGTTATAGTTTATATATAGAAATATATCTTGAGATATAGCTTGGATGAAGAAAAAAAAAAAGTCCTTCAAAGACACCTGAAGATTTAAGAATGACCAGAAAATTATGCTATTATACAACTGATTAATTTTGAAAATAGCTCCTAAACACAGAAGTTGGCCCAGGAAAATAATTTTTTTGTTCCAGAGTCTTTGGGCTGTCAGATGCTAAACTCTGGAGCAGTCATCAGCTCTAGGAAAGGGAAAAGGGCAAAGGCAAGGCAAAGGCAAAGAGCAAGGCAAAGGGTAAGACAAAGAGCAAGGGCAAGGGCAAGGCAAAGGGAAAGGGAAAGGGAAAGGGAAAGGGAAAGGGAAAGGGAAAGGGAAAGGAGGATTATTCCACCCTCCATCCCAGGACAGGACAATCTCCTTTCATTCTCCCCCTCTCCCTCTAAAAAGATCCTCTGGCATTTTCTTCTTGACTCAGACTTTGTGATAGATTCCTTTAGGATTTATTTTCAAATTTTACCTTCTTCCCCTCTGGAAATTTACCTTTTTTTTTGTAAAAAGCAGCATTTCTCTTTCTTTATAAGAACAAAGTTAATTGGTCATTGGGGTAGATTAAACACAGTTTAGCAAATGGTTCTGCACATTCTCAACTCTATCACCTTAGCTGCCCTTTTGTGGTTAAGTGGGAGAAGGATAAGAACAATTTATAGATAAGAGTGTTCCAGGGAAAAGGTCAAGACCTCTTTGGACAGTTGAAATCGTGCTGCATTTTCCAGCTTCAGATTTTCTTCCATTTTTGTGTGAAATCTTTTATTGTGAGCCTTACAGCACATACCAAGCTGATCAGATGGGGTACAACTATGGACTATTATGATCTTTCAATTGTAGAGTGTGTTCTGATTTTTACCAGTCATTGGGAATTAAGTTGATACGTATTAGTTGAATTCTTCTAAAGTCATTAGTTTTTTCACAGATTCCAATGGTCAATTTGTAGCTCTGCAAAATTATTTCCTGGTGACCTCAGTCAAGCCTAAACACTTATATCAGGAAGCAAAACCTGACACACTAACTTTTGTTGCAGTCTATCTGCAGACAACAGGATTTAATAATCTGTGAAAGAACATATTTAATTAAAAAAAAAAAAAAAAAAAAAAAGGCCAAGACAACAAGAGACTACAAACTGCTACAGTAAGAAATCGGTGCAGAGCCAATTCTCAAATATAGTAAACTGATGGGATTCCAGTAAAACCAGTGGTGCTGAGTCAAATTATACTAGTTGTGGTTCTGGACCTAAGAGGAGAAGTACAATGTATTGCTACTGTATCAAAGACAGATGAAAACACTGCTAAACTGAACTAAGTATTCCCATCTCCCTCCAGCATAAAGAAGAAAGGGAAAAACAAGTCACGTCTCTGCTGTCTTTCTACAGCTTCCAAATTAATCATGGTTTACTGCTAATACAGACTGCTGTATTTTAGCACTTCATACTGCTATATTTACATGCACATGCACACACACACATGCACACAACACCATTTGTATCCACATTTTTATTTTCTTTCCATTATCACAAAATATATCCTTGATGACTCTGGAAAATGTACAATGAAAATACTCTCCTAGAGCTATGATTTAAAATCCCAAACATATTTGAATAAATAAAATGCTGAGGTATCATTCCTCTGTCATTTGATAGATGAAAAAATAGAATATATTTTTTCCTGTGTGCTCCTCTGGGGCAGGAAATAATTTTATTTTTCCTTAGCTGTACCACAATCAAAGTTCGTAGACATCCATTCAGTAGTTTAGCTTAATCATACTTATGCAATTACTGTCAGAGTATGACATTTTCCTTTCACCTTTACTATTCCCTAGAGATTAAGCTATCAGCCCTTCAAGATCATTACAGTTGTTTACATGCAGGTAGCAAAAAGAGTCTCATACAGATAGAAATCTTCATCTCTGGCTGTGGCATGAACTAAATTCTCCATACTTTTGGGATTTTTTGTTTTGTAGCATGGAGCAGTATGTCTGTCTGAGAAATGGACTAACTAGGGGAACCTAGTTAGAAATGCTGATAGAAGGATACTGGGAAAGATGTAGCTGTGGTAGTAATGCACATGTTGAATTTAAGGCCAGAAGGTACCATTATGGTCATTTATTATGGTAAACGCAGACACCAGAGTTTCATTTTGTGGCTCCTTCATACAGTTCACAGTAGGCCTAATTCTCTTGGGTCACTTTATATCCCATAAATGAAAAATAACTGGGTGGAGCATGGCTAGGATGGTGAGAGTTGTGGATAGGAAGGAGAGCAAATGCCAAAAGCCACCCCCAGAGTTACAAACCCATTTTGATTTAATGCAATTGACAATGACAGATGTGCAATGGAAAGAGGATGTAGCTCAGCAAACACTGGAGATACTAAGCTGTGCACCTAACCTGCATCAGAAAAAAACAGCAACTATTTATCATAATTCTTTGAAGGTGTTTGCCCACCATGTATATAGGTGTCATATTCCAACCATGCATTTGGCAATCATGAGACTACAACAAGTTTGAAGGTTTCAAAAAATGTTAAAAGGGCTTCAGTGAAACAAGCTCTCACAAATATATCCACTTATCAAACCACCTCTTAGCTCCAGTTATGGGTCACATGTGCCTGGGGCAGCATCTGATTCCTCATTTTTATCATGTGTTTTATATCATGTAGCTCCTCAAAGCTAAGGATAACTTTCCGTTCCCTTTACCAGACAAGAGGAAGAGACATTGAGGGAAGGGAAGGGAAGGGAAGGGAAGGGAAGGGAAGGGAAGGGAAGAAGGAAAAACCCAGTTCTTAGATTGTTTCAATAGTTCTCCAGTTTAATAGTCTATGACACAATAGAATCTCAAGAGGGAATTTTTCTCACTGAAGATGTATTTAAGATGAAAAGGAATATTCTGGATATATTTTTCACTCTTCATGAACTATAGAAGCCAAATGAACTAGAATAAATTCTACACTCCTGTTATAGAGGGCAGCATGCCACCCTCCCCTCCCTCCTCCCCGCCCCTTAAAGGAAAGCTTAATTTTTTTTAAAGTTCACAAGCTAGCCTTAGCTAAACAGGAAAGATGAAAATGTGGATTTTTTTCTCAGTAAACAATAAATTATGTAGCATGGAAGTAAAGCTATAGGAAAGCAATCTCTGTGGAAGAGAAATACATGTTCTTCTTGGCTGAGTTAACCTGGAGTAACACAATTTGATTTTGAACAGAATTCTATTCCTTCAATACCTAATCCTCTTGAAGTTGCCAACCCACTTTAGTAACAGAACAGATTGGAAGTTTTTTAACCCTAAATCAAGAACGTTGAGAACAGCTACAATGAGAGCAGGGTAAAAGCTATTTCTTCCCCAAGTAATGTCATGTCATAGACATGCACATTAGAGATAAACAGCCACAGTATTTGGGTGGCATCACCACTGCATGAACATGTTAAAGTACCCTAGATCAAGTGGTATTTTGTGTGATTTGCCTTTACACAGTTTTACTTCGTGCTCCTCTATCATCAGTTTAAGATAACAGAGACATCTGTAAATTGTGGTTTTTACTTTGTTCCTCTTAAAATCAGCTGGCCCAATTAGGAAGATAAAGATAAAATCCTGATGGAAAAACTTTATCCTTTTCCTTTATTCTTCTGGAAGCTTCTGTGTTACTTTATGAAATTACAGTATTGCAAAACTCCACAGAATCCAGCCTGCAACATAGGATACCAAATGAAGTTTAAAAAAAAAAAATCAGTATAATGTTGATCTGTGCTGTATAGCCACTTTGATCCAAAAGAATCCTTGTGTCATTACGCCACCAAGAAATGTTGTTCCACAGATATCTCAGCACATGTGTTTCCCTGCAAAAAGGATGGGAACCATGCAGATATTTGGTAATACTTTAAATATTTCTTCCCCTATTAAGATGGCATATGTGTGTTGACACAGTTGTTGCACAGCGAGAAAATTTTGCGGAAGTGACAAGTAGCTGAGTAGGTAGAAGGACTAGAAGATGAGGCTGACAGGTTTTGATTTGTCACTTCTGGTTTTATGTGGTTGTCCTGGTTCAGCTAGGATAAGATTAAGTTTCCCCAGCAGAGAAGGGGGAAGGGATCTCCATCCAGGTTATTCATACCATGCTGAGGTCAGGTCGGAGAGCGGGAACTTTTTACCTGGTGGCTTTGGTGGCGGGGAGCACACGGCGGGTTTGTTCCATAACCATTTGTGGTATTTCTCTGTATATCTTTTGCCTTGTTTACCGTTATTGCTGTTTATGGTTGCTATCATTGCTACTGTTGTTGTTCAGATTGTTTATCACACTGTTGTATTAAATTTCTTCTTATTTTAGCCCGGGTTTGTGCCTCACTGCCAGCCTGACCAGCTGAGGGTGGGGGAGGGGCAACGGCAACGTACTCTCCGGTTCTGGCAAGGCTTAAACCACCACAGTGGTTTAAAGAGTACCTTCTTCCAGTGTTTGTCTCCCTGGGGAGGCTGGGCAGAGCAGTTACTCTAAGACTGACCATCACTAAGGCTGTGCAGGGTTCTGAAATGTCAGGTTTTGAAAACAGCAGCTGCTTTTGCAAAGTTCATATGGCTGAAAGGAGTTGGCAGAGACTTACAAAATCTGTCTGTCTTGTTTCTCAGCTGTCCCCTCACTTGGCCTTGCTCAGGTGAGATATTCTTAAGACACACACACACTTTAGCAAATCCCTGGACTTCCACATGTATATTTGCTTATAAGTACAGCCATATAATATTAACCTAATTATGCACCTCTTCTTTTTTTAATTTCTGTAACAAAATATACTTCCAGTTCCATTTTATCCTGCCCAGCATCACTAAGGTATGAAATACAAAATGCGAAAGAAGTGTTCATAAATTTTTAATTGGTTTCCTATGGAAAGGAAGCTTCTACAATGCTGTTGTATGTCTGCCAGTCCCCACTATTCATTAAATATTTTGTCCAGTTTCAGCCATCATTAGACAAGAGGTGTATGTTTCAAGGATATTAAGTCCTCTAATGATAGATAAGAAGAAAGAGGAGATGGACTATGGTTGGTGTTGCAACTATAAGAACCAAATGTTCAGGATTTCAATCATGATATTTGATACCAGAGAATCTTCAGACTGAAAAGAAACCAGATTTTTTGAAGTGTCCTGCTAATGAAGATCCTCATTCTTTCTTTTCTAAATCCCTTTGGCAACTAGCACAGTCCAGTGAACATTTATATAGTCAGCTTTAGTGTTGTTGTTTATGCTGTATAAAATGAAGATTATTTGTTTAATTACTCCCTCCAGTTGTTAAAACTACATCAAGATGCTCTTCATTTCTCAGTATAATACATTTTACATTTCATTAAACTGAAGCAGTTAATACTTGTAATGTTCACATTCAAATCTTGATCTTCAGCTGGAGTAAAGTTTATCCACCATAGGCATAAAAATCAGAATTACGTGAAGAGCTTTCCCTCCTTCTATCACTATCCAATTTTCTCTTTCTTTACAGTGTAGGACTAAGTCTTCTATTATAGTTATGGAATTTAAAAAAACCCATTCAAAAAGTTGGCAAGTTTGTTTTCAAAGACATTTGGAATTAAAATCATTAAGAAAGACATTTTCAGAAATTTGATTAATTCTATTTCTTCCCTGAATTTATATTTTAGTTTGAAACATAATAGTATGGTTGTGTAAGTAAAAATTACCATAAATTTAGTGAACTACATTGCTTAACATAATAGAAAAGCTGACTATTGAACAAGGGATTTCTTCATTTAAAAAGAGAGATGATAATACATTTTTTGACTGCTCTTTCCAGTGACAAGAATGTAGCAACCACTTCACATGGCTGAGTCAAGAAATCAAATGATGAAAGTATTTTTTGTACCCGTGATTCAGCAGACTACCACAACCTGTGCACAGCTTCAGACATATGCATAACTAGACTTTAAGCATATGCTCATTAGATTTTTTTTTTTTTTGAACTAGAGCCACGTATTCTGTTCTGTGCAGTTTTCAATCTCTTCTACAGCTGAAATTCAAGTACAATACAGTTCCCACTTAGGGATCCAACTAGATAATTAGTGTCTTATAGGCTTTCATTAAGAAACCCTTTATATACCAATAGTGGGTAGGATTTCAATATTTGGTATTTTACACATACAGGAGGTCAATGGACAAAAATAATTATTTCCAAACTCAATAGCTCTGCTAACTGGGGTGCATAATAAATAAGCATAGCAGCAATTTGCTCACTCTCTGATTAGAATAGGTTCACCATGTCAAAGAACAGGGAGACAGCCCCAGATAACAATGATCTGTTAGTATTTACCAAGAACTGTCATGTTAAATGCATGCAATTCTTTAGATTCTTTGCACAAAGGTTAGCTATTCTCTCTGATTGCAAGGACTATAATGTTCAGCTTGCATTTATTCCCTTGCTGTGGAATACCTTGTAAGGACTGAAGATATCCACCGTCAGCATTAAGCCATCATGAATATCAATGACATTCCTAGCAGAACCAGTTCATTTCAGGGTCTTTAATAAGAGGGAGGAATCAGGTTCTGTCTGTTTTAGAAAATTCCAGGAGTGCCATTCTCTTGAGTTTCTGGAAGTCATGACAGCAAAAGCTCTTGCAATACTCAAGACATGAATCTCTGGGCTTAATTTTTAGGCTCTTATTTCTTAAAAATCTTAGGTAAAAGTGATCTAAATAAGTGTACGCACTTTTTGTTTAATTACTGGGTTTTTTTGCTTCTGACTCTGTACCATAATAGGTTAAAGAATTTGTCCTAAAGACCAAGAACTGTTTTACAAAGAGATTAAAAAGCACAGGCAAAATGATCATGAGCAATGTGTTCAGTGGACTCAGTCCAGTTCCCAAAGGACTGTAAGACTGCATTAGGCAAAATATTTGTGCAACTTACAAAGCACTGAGCAGAAATAGAAATAACATGAACTTCCTTTGATCTTTCCTAAGGGCAAAGATAAAAGGATATGTGTAAAGGTATGGGAAATCTCACTTTACTGTTGCCAATACTTGTAAGTCACAGGTTGCAGGGCCATCTTTCTTGCTAGGCCCTGTTCTGTATATTTCCTGAGCACTCATTTGTAATAGATATTCTTACGATAATTTTAAATTATTTTTTTCTTAAAATATGGCTAACAGGAAACAGATGGTATCTAAGTAATTCCTTCTCCAAAGTAAACAAGACAAATATTGAACCAGAATAATGACTCAGTGATTTGCCTAGGTCAAGTTATTTAAGTTTGCTACTTTGGTACTAATTGCTACTTTAATTACACTGACGGTAAGTGTGGTTTGTAGATGAGACCCTGTAGTGTGATTCAGATAAATGTTGACTTTGCTCTTGGTTCTGCATCTAACTTCCCATGTTACATACATCAAGTCATCTGAGCTCAGTGTCCCATATTTCAGCTACAAAGTAGCTAACACTTCGCATCCTTTAATTTGCATCCTCTGTATCTGTTTGTCTGCTCCTGTGCTTTGGACCTGGCACCATCCACATCTTAGAATAACAAGGGATGGGACTCATCTGGCTAAACGCAGACATGTGCAATGCAAGTGTCTACCTTTAATCTAATGACTCCTGGGTCCCTCTATAACTGAAGGAAAGAGAAAGGCAATTTGGGGACACATAAAGTTTATAATAAGGCATATGAATTATTCCTCTAAAGTGCATCTGTTGTTTAAAAGGAGAGACTGGGATGACTGGTGAAGATCAGAATATCTACATGTTAAGTATCAAAAGTTGTGTGACATGAATCCCATCTAAGCTAATAAAAGCTTTCATGACTGTAAGAGACTGATTTGATATGTAATTACTTTGAAGAGCTAGTGAAAGCAAAAATACAATGTCTATTTGTGTGCTTATAAATATGTATGCACTCATACACAGATAAAGAACACATACATTTATGTCCATATATACAAAAATATATCTTAACTTTCAGGATACGTTACAGGTACCTGAGAGACTGGCATGAAAAAACAGTTAATATCATATTGCAGATGGTAAAGATATATGAGAGTTCAGGTCATCTCCTAGTCATCATCAAACCCAAAATTGTCAATCACATGTTATCTTCACAAGCTGCCCAAGATGTACAGTCTGACTCTTCCATTCAGTGCAGATTGATAATGTAAGAATTGAGCAATTTTGTTCAAGTTACACAGAGAGTAAAGTTACTTTCCTAAGATCCCATAAAGCAGAATCAATAGCTGAATTAATTTGATCAGGCACAATCTGATTTTATGTAACAAGAGGACTCTTTCCAAACATCAGAGGTAAAATGGGCTATCCACACCATGTATTTGCAGGTACACTGTACCCAGCCAGGCTGTAAAGTATCCTTTCCCATCCTTAGATAAAATTATGGAGGTCCTTGCTATAAAAATATGCTGACAGGCACAAATGTGATGGGCATTTTAACAGAGATAACCTCCTGTGCCTAGTTCCTGAAAATGAACAGCTAGACTGCTGGCAATTATCTCTAATTACAGTTGGTACAAAAGGGTTTTCCTAATGCATTTTTGTACAATGTACAACCTTGAAATGAGGTCCCAAGGCTGAAACATTTGTTCCCCCTTTCCATTAAGTGTGTTTTAAAAAACAATAATTAAAAGATCATTCAAGAGGAAAGATAACACTCTGACATGGTCACTTAGTAAAAATGTAAGACATTATTTGCCCCTCAAGAGAGCTGATCTTGTCCCAGTGTTTTAATATTAACCATTAGATAACCATTTCATTATCAGAGCTGAAAGAAGAAAGGGAAGAAAAGTATCATTAAACCCATTTTCCAGATAAGGAAGCTGCCACAAAAGGTTCCTTGCATATGTTCAGCAACAAAGCTAAGAAACTCACCAGTTTACAAACTCCCAGCCCAAGGCTGAGTTGTAGATCCTCAATAACTTTGAATTTTTCAAAAAAACTCTCTCCATATATCAGCCTCACTTGTAGGGTTTTTTGATTAGATTTTTCAGTTTAGGATTTTGCCCTGTCTGCATTGTGATGATCAACTGTAAAGCAAAGAGATCAAAATGTCTTGATAACATACAGAAGGGATAATCTTCTTTCAGTGTTTAGAACATAAATATTAGACTGGTTTTGCTAAACAGACACTACTATATGACCTTGCCAGATGCTTGTAATTTTGTCAATCTATTAATTATTGCAACCAGAACTTTCTTGCTTGGATTGCTTTCTCAAGCTGAGTTCTGTTGGTAAACAACTCTTTCTGAGAAAACCTTGGGATTAAAATTATGCTTTTTAAACACTATTGATAGTGAATATAAGGGGAGCTGAGCTGAAAATGAAAAATATGCCCCTATCTACATACAGGATAAAAACTGAGTTCTTCAGTGCCCGTCTCCTCACGTGCTCCTTATGTTACCATAGGTACCATGAAACTGTCAGTATTTTCTGAATTGTGACATTCAGCTGACCCACTGCATTTACGGCGTTTAGGTACAAGATTGCTTTGAATACTCTGCTAAATATAATTACCAGGAACCACAAATGTCAAGTTTTTAATGGCATTCCCTGTATATCTTTGTTCTTAGAAATGAGTTCAAATGTACATTTGATTAGCCAGAAGAAAAGGAAAAATAAAAATAAAAATATTACTTGTTTATAAGTTCTCTGATCTCAGGATTCTGTCTAAGTACTTACCGAATAACAACACTTATGAAAATCCCACTGAAACAAATGAGCTTCAGCATATTGGTCTACAACAGTTACATAATTTGAAGGGTATAATTCTGTGGAAGTCTGGTTGTGCTTTCTTGCATTCAAAATCAAAAGAATTTTGTGTCCCTTCTCACTGTCAGTGATCAAAAGATTCTCTTGAGCCATTATATTAATTAGTCTCATAGCACTGAAATAGAGTACTTCATACTTGCAAAAGGCCTTCAGATCTGCAGATGAAGGTACCTATATTATCACCCCCATTTTACAGATGGGAAAGAAAAGTGACTTATTAAAAACAATCTAGGAATAAACACAGAAATAGGTCTTTCAAGTCTCAGTTCAATGCTTTAGACATAGCTAGGCAACTCTACTTCAAAGTACCATTCCTTAATTAGGAGGAGATGTGCTCTCTGCAGCAGTTTTTAAGTTGACATAATTATTTTACAACAAACCATGTTGTAAAAAAACATAACACCAGCCATTAGGACAAAAAGGGTATTTAAAAAGAATTTGATTATTCATATAAGTACAAAACTATATCATGTAATACTGAGCTGAAGAAGAATAGCTTGAAGCAATGCTGGAAAAAGTGTCCCACTGAACATGATAATTTCAGATAATAGGTTATTTAGGTTACCCTAGAGAACTATTATAGCTGTACAACAGAGCACTGTGTTTACTTTGCGATTCATTATACCATTTTCAAACCAATGAGCACTAGGATATGTTGGGTCTGATCTTCAGCTTCTGTCAGCTGCAGCTCTGACACTGTAAGTCAGCTAAATCTAGATGGTTTGTTAAGTTCTATGGACAAAAACAAGGAGCAAGACACAAAAAGAACATTTGTTTACATATAACTTTTTTTTAGACAACTCTGAGATTGCCCTTAGGGCCTAAACCACAAAATCTTTTTAAATGGAAAATTTTGTGGAACAGGAGGAGGTATGTGCTTCATATCTTGCCACAGCATCAGATATGTTGCCCTAGAAACCCAGCAAAGAATATGCTTGACAAAGTCAGTCTCTCTGTTATACAAAAAGATATGCTGTCTCCAATGTGGTCCTACTTGGTGTAGTGACCATAGCAACAAATACCAGTATTTTCCTACCCATCCCAGGTTAGGAAACTTAGAAGTGTTTAAATATGTGCTTTTTAAACACAAGGGATCAGTTCTTCTGAAGACTGGAGGAGGTCCAGTCTATTAGTGAGAGCATGATTCTCAAAGAGGAACACCAGATATCCCCAAATAGATGGTCAGAAGATGGATTTGTGCAAGTGGCTGTGGTATCAGTAGATAAGATATTGATAGCTAGCATGTTGCTACCTCTGTGCTTACTCTGAAAAGAACCTGCTCTAAGTAGAAGTCTTTGAAGCTGGCCTTCATGGCAGCATTTCCTAGTAGCATCTGCTACTTATCTACCCTACAAATAGAAGTTGAAGCAGTTGTCGGTCAGGCAGCTGCTTTGATCATCAATTTGTAAGGAAAGGTGGAGATTTCACAAACTGTGGTTAGAGAATATTAAAGAAGAAACTCTCATTACTGGGGAGAGAGAGTTTTGCGAGCTCTCTTTTTTCAAAATAACAAGTGTAATTTTATAAATGCACTGTCACCAGCAAAAGTTAACTGTAGGTTCTCAGGAAGACATTATGCTGTTCTGAAGCTGCCCAAATAAGGGATATAACAGAGTTTTGCTAAATCAGCTACCAACTGTTATCCTAGTTCCTGATGAACAGGCTTCTTTTTCTTTTTTTTTTTTTTTTTTCCCCCCACATTCCTTGGGGAAAGAATAGGCTGTAGGAGAGTAATGATGCACCTTTCCTGGGTGCCAACTCTCCTTCCTGTTTCTTCAGGGCACAAATGCTCCTCTGTCAACAATGTCTCTGCCATGAGTCTATGAAGTTTCACCTTATCTCTCAGCTCCATCCTCAAAAGTTCAGTGGGAGATACATTAAATATACTCAGAGGACTTCATTCCAAGCCTAATTACTTTATTTAAAGAGCATAACACATACATTAATTTATTCTAGGAACAGGCATTTTCTTGACTTAGATTCCTCACCAGTATATGCTGTTCTTCAAGCAATTTTCAATCTGCTTTCTGTCTGAACCAGCCTTCCTCTTGTTCTCTTCCTCTTCTTTTTCCCTGCTTCAAGTCAATTTTTATTTGATTTTTTTCTCTGCTTGCCTTAAAAAAAAAAATCTTTTAAGGCCTTTTCCTGCTTAGTGCTCTCTTTGCAGTGGCTGACAAGAAACTTTTCCTTTTATAATACACTCAGGTGACTTCCTGATTAGCCAGCTTAGGTGGTCAAAGTGACCTTCTAATTATGTGTTGCTAAATTACCAAAGGCGAGATCTAACTATTTAACATGGATTCCTAAAACATAGATATCTAATTTAGAGATTATCATTCTTGTCACATTTTTAATTGATAAAAGGAGATATGTAAGATATCTAAAAGTCTAGTGGTGTCTATCTTGGATACTGAATCATCCTCTGTTGGTGATTATTTAACTACAAGATGAGCCTATCATATTAACATGAATGTTTCGCTTTTGTACAAGGTTATAGTAATCCTAACTTGGTATTATGACTCAGAGCTGGTGGAATATATCTCCAAGAGATAAGTCCATGTCCTGCTTTAGGTCTTTCAGCGCAATGATTTGATTATAGTTTCTAAGACCACTATCAAAAAAAAAAAAAAAAAAAAAAAAATTCATTCACACTACATTTTAATTAGAAATTCTGAAAGAACAAAGTGTCTGCTGAATTGCAGTGATAATGCTAATACAAGTGTAGTGAAAATATATTTCTATGATTACAAACTACTGACAGGCTTACTTGTTAACTTATTTTTCAGGGATAAAAATAGACAGTAAACTCTTAACATTAGAATTTTCTTTTATTCTTTGGCTTTCTGATAGTTTCAAGACACAGCCAAAGAGAAATTATACTCTCTTCTCTGAAAATGCATTTTCAGAGTACAGACATAGGAGAATCACTTAGCTTCTGAACTGCAGAAGTCAAAAAATACATAATTGCTTTCCTTGTATAAAAAGACATGCCAACTTCCCTAAACAGCTGATTGTCAGAAGCTGAAAGAACATGTCAAGACAAGGCTATATTTGCTGTTTCTTTTAAATTTTGTCAGTCAAGATGAGGAGTTATGTGGAACTTCCATAGGACCAGAGCAAATACTACAGGGCCTCAAATAAGCCATAAATTCCCAACGTAAGTAGGACATGAACCTGCTTGAGTGGGTCCAGAAGAGGCCACAGAGATGATCGGGGAGGTGGAACACCTCCCTTATGAGGACAGGATGAGAGATCTGGTTTGTTCAGCCTAGAGAAGAGAAGGTTTAAGGGAGACCTTGCAGCAGCCTTCCAGTACTTAAGGCAGGACTACAGGAAAGATGTGGAGGGACTCTTTATCAGGGAGTGTGGAGATAGGATGAGGGGTAATGCTTTTAAGCTGGCAGAGGATAGATTTATATTAAAGTTCTTTACTCTGAGGGTGGTGAGACACTGGAACAGGTTGCCCAGAGAGGTTGTGGATGCCCCCTCTCCTGGGAGTGTTCAAGGCCAGGGATTTTGTCTTTGAACAACCTGATCTAGTGGAAGGTGTCCCTGCCCATGACCTTTAAAGTCCCTTCCAATCCAAAACATTCTATGATTCTATGATCCCTTGTCATAATTTTTTACAATCTAATAGTCAAAATGGATAAAGGTCTGAGCTAAGACCATACCATGTCATTATTTGCCAGTGCTTCAAAATTTTACAAAACATGTTATTACTTTTTATCCAAACAGAATATTTTTTATTTTCACCTGTAGCAAGATTCTTCTGGTAGTAAATGCTCTGTGAAGTATAGTGGGATTCCAATTTTTCTTATGCAGTATTTTCAGAATTGCACAAAAAACAAAGGGGGAAAAAAAAAAAAAAAAAAAGCTTTCAGCACCAGACAGTCAAAAGTTAAAAATCAGCTATCATGGACTTGACAGGTTGCAGACACCTAAATATTTTTCCGAATGTGAATCTCTTTCAGTCACTACCATAAGAATGACAGATGCTAAAGAATAACAACCAGCCTAAAGGATGCAGGGGCATTTTGTCAGCTGAACCACTCTCTAGACTCTTCTAATCACGGTGTAGGTTCATTTAGTCATATCATCAGGGAACAGCTTTTCGGACTAGAATAGCTGAGATAACCATACAGACCTGGCAGATATGACACTGAAGGTATGGAAGATCCACATCTTCCTGAAACTAAAATGAATTTCAGGGAAGACAGACACAAGGTGTGGTCAACTAAAACAGATCTAGATATCTACTGAGCACAGAGAGAACTGAAACATGCACCTCATACGTGAATACCTGAATGTTTGGTAAAATTTCGTTGTTTTAGTCTTTGGCTGAATCCCAGTCCGTCTGTTGTACCTGTAGGTAGAGTCAAGCAGGCAGATCCAAGCATAACACACTCTATAGCTCCCAAGACTGGATTATTTATTTATTTGTTTGTTTGTTTGTTTGTTTGTTTGTTTTCATAGAGCCAGTTTAATTCAGTAGCATCCAAATAAGAAAGGCAATACTTGTGCCTCCCAAAGAAGCCTGTGTGAATATTGCCCATTCTCTACAGCATTGCTAAGATACATTCATCTATTGTGGAGGTGGATATGTATGGTGACTGTGGTAAACAAAACAACACAAACAGACACAAAACAGTCCCTGCCTTGCAGCAGAGAGGCGACATGGACAGAATTGCAATCAAACAGAGCCACTGTATTGAAGATCTTACCATACAAAACCCAGCATAGCCACAGTGAGGGTGGTGGAACAAAGTTAATCCTATTATAAATTAGCTTGTGCTTCTTTCTCTGAATGCTTGGGCTACCCTTTTTGTTTCTAGAAAACGTGATTTGAGAAGCTTAGGCTGCACAATCAACTGAGCCAAAAGTGCTGTGACTGCAGGCAAGAAACAGGACAGCTCTGGTTTATACTTTTTCATGGCTAATTATTCAAGGTTTAATGTTATGGTCATAGATTACCAGAATCTGAATTCTTATTTGAAAACATAAATCTTTAATTAATTGTTGAATTGTTCCTCTGTAGCATATGTCAGTGAATCATGGCTTAGTGGGATAGCTGTATGTAAAACACGTATCAGAAACATTAGAATCCAGTCTAATAAGAAAATAGGCCCTGATGCTCGAAGATCTTATTCATACATATCATATGGTTAAAAGATTCATCTAGATACCTAATTTATGGCAAAAGCAAATAAACCCTAAAAATAAGTGATAGTTTATCTCATCTGGGATTAGCTAGAGACAAAACAAAATTAATGATTAATGCTAATGATTACATTTGCCTTTTTAAAAAAACATATATTTACTTGAACTCTCTGACACATGTAGCTGACTTTAAAAAAGAACACATCTACCTTTTTTACAGAAATCTTAGGGTGCTTAATAGACATCAATGAAATTCTGAAACACTCAGATCAGAGACCTTGCCCACATACATATAGCTGTATAAATGTTATACATGCTCTTAGGTAATAAAGAGACAGTCCATGACTTAACCCATATGCAATAGACACAAATGTTTAGCCATAAGCAACTGTGTAATCTGAATTTAGAGAAAGAACAGATAATTTTATGTTTCAAAACAAGTGCAAATGCACTTCTTAAAGTAGAACACAGTGGTAACTGCCAGGAAACCTAAAACAGGAGGACAGGATATGAGATATGAGCACTCTATTAATCACAGTGTGCTTTTGTTTGCCTATAGATCATCGGGCATAAAGCCATCAAAACAGAGTTTAATGAATTCTGGTCATCACTTGAGTGATTAATGCCCAAAAGATACTTTGGGGCTTTGGTGTCTTTTACTTTTCATTGTAGACACTAATCTTCCAGGGATAAATGACTGGACATTTATATTGCTCAGCTGCTTTACTACATTCCTCTCCAGTCCTATAGAGACTTAAAGGCATCTTTCAGACACAGCCTGCAGGATTATTTGAAGGTGCAAAGACATCAGATATTGATCTGTGGATCAGCAGAGGAGAAATGGTGGTCGGCTTTATTTTTGACTGATCCCCTACATAACCTCTTATATTTGGAGTTTGCCTTAACCAAATGAGAATTCCATTTGAAATTATTTGTCCTATGAAGATGATTACTAGGAAAATTGGTGTTTATGCTCCTTATATCAGTGGAAAATCCTTTTAGAGAGGAATTATTAAATTATTTAAAGGGCAAAGAGTTGGTTACCTCCTTGTCTCTGAGTGATGTTGGATATGTTTCCATTCTATGGCTGAAAGCTCACACACCACACACACTGTGGATTTGGGTAGGGAGAGATACTGAGATCACTTTAGTCAGCCTCAGCATCAATAAATGGATGTCACATCCATTTTCTTAAGAAAAGCCAAGATAAATTATAATAGCTAAAGATGGGGTGCTTTATGCATGTTTGAAAATTCTATTCTTCCCTTACAATTTTGTGAATGTTTTGTTTTTTTTTTTTTTAAAAAAAGTCTTTGCTTTTCAACATAGATTTAATAAGACAGTTTTACATCAAGTGAGTATTAACAAATTGCTAAATGAGATCTTCAGATATGATAAGTATATAAGAACTTAATCTACTTGCTATATAATTATTTTAAAATTATACATGCAGCAATATGTAATTAAAACTATTCTTACAGTATAAAAATAGGAATTCAAACACAAGAGCCACAGCTATCCTTAGGAAAAAAAAAAAAAAAAGATTCACCGTTAACCTGGTTTGTATATTCATTTCTACAGACTTTAATGAACTTACATGAATGCTTAAACACTGAACAAGAAAAGGGAATATTTCTGAGTGTTAACCTAAAATTTATTGGGGAAAACTCCCTCAGGCCAGATTTAAAATCTTAAATGAATCACTAGATTAAGTGGACTGTAGACATCTACACTCCTACTGTCTCTGGGTACACTCTACAGAAGGAGAAATATGTCTCCTGAAGTGATTCAGTGTACGATTCAGGTACCTAACGCACACTGTAGAGTACAAAAGGACCTGCGGGGAATGTAAGCAAATAGTGTCAACAACTCTTTTCAATGTCCAGTATTGGCTGGAGTATCTGTAGGCCTAATTGAAAGTCTACTGACTGCAAATATTTAAGGAAGCCACACTTAAAAGCGCTGTCTGCAAATATATGAGTATCTGAGATGAACATTTTAATTCTGAGGAGGCTTAGCATTTTTAAAATTATATTCTATAAACATGACTGAATTCAGAAGATAATTTCTAGATAACAAACTCTAAATCTGAAAGGAAAAACATTTCAAATATGCATGAGGATGTGCCACCATGAGTTCTGGGCTTTTTTCTTATAAAATATCTGCTATTTCTAACAAGCATCTGTGATCCCTTTTGCATTATGTTCTGGATGTGGTTCATGAGCTTTTTTCACATATGCATCAGGATTTCATGCTCCAGTTCTTCACTAGTTTTGAATGACTAGAAATTATCAGAAAATATCTCAACAGAAGTGGTGGATATGACTATCTTTTTGTCTATACTCTATTAAACTGGCATCAAAACCATTGATTTTTCACAAAGTATTAAATATATTAGATTCATCTGGTTCTTCATGTAACGAGGAGACTGGATATACAGAGAATGACATAGAATGGTTGAAGTTGTCAGGGACTTCTGGAGAACATCCAGTCCAACTCATCTGCTCATGGAAAGGACAACTACAACAGGTTGCCCAGGATTGTGTCCAGATGGATCTTGAGTATCTCCAAGGATGGTGACTATATAATTTCTCTGGGGAACCTGTTAAAAAAAAAAAAAAAAAAAAAAAAAAGTTCAAAAGGGATTTCCTTTACTTCAGATTGATAATGCAGCCCAAGATGCTGTTAATTTTCTTTGAGGACACACAGCTCTTTTGTGGTCAACTTGGTGTCCACTGGGACTCTTAGGGTCTTCTCTGCAAAGCTGTTTTCCAGCCCATCAGTCCCAGCCTGTACTGGTTCATTGGGTTATTTCTCCCCAGGAGCAGGATTAACATTTCCCTTTCTCGATTTTCATTATATTCATCTCTGACCATTTCCCCACACCAACAGGGTTCCTCTGAATAGCAGACCAAGCATCTGGACAATCAATTCTTCCAAATTTTTACCATCTCCAAACTTGCAGAGGGTGTATTCTGTCCCATCATCTATGTCATTAATAAAAATACTACATGGTATCGGTCACAATATTGACACTTGTGGTACAGCATTATTGACATGCCTCCTGATGAACTTCAATGCTGCTGATCACAATCCTTTGAACTTGGCAATTCAGCCAGTTTTTCACTCCACCTCACCATGCATTTATTTTACATGTTCATATGATTATACTCCATGAATCATTGATTCTTGATTTACTGGTGAATCTGCTTAGCTGTCCAAGCAGTTACACTTAGAGAAAATATATTAATCCAGACTTTGCAGAGCTAAAGATGTACACAGTGATCCCAATGCCAGAAATATACTGGCTACTGTTGAGCATTTAAAGTACCATAGCTAGCTGTGACTTACTCTGAGTCAGTCTGCCAATCACAGTAGTGCAGCTGATGCTGGGATTCATCTATTTTAATTTTAGCTGCCAAAAAGTTAGCTGTCTATTCTAAGCCAGTCTTTTAGTCTGACTCTGTCAACACAGAGACAAGTACCCCCAGAGGGCAATTCATCCAACCTCTCTCTTTGCATTGACTCCAGAGAGAACATAATGAATGGCTTAGATTAGATGCCTAATTATTAGATGGTGAAGGTTAGGGATGATAAATCCCATCAGAAAAATCGGGTTGTAGAAAACATTATGCAGGCTCTGTGCCAGCTAAGGACTCCTCTGTGCAGTGACACTTGGCAACATTCCAGCTCCTTTTCTATTCCAAGCAGTGTGCAAGCAAAAGAAGAGAACAACTTGACTTCTATATTCCTGGGGCAATATTTTTTTTTTCTGTGTCCCTATGGTGAACTGAGAAGAAGGAAGTAATATTTGGAGTGTTATGGAGTGAGTAAGATTGGGTCAGTGTGCCCAGGCTTGTTTGCTCTTCCCCATGATGCTGTTTTCTTGAATTGCCTGTTCTGCTAGGGACAGATTCCTTTCTCCTGCTCTGATACTAACAAGGCATTGGTGGTGTTGAAATATCATGAAGAGGATAACCACAGAGTGAAGAGAATGTAAGTCCATTTTCTGGATGAACAGCACAAGTAGGCTAATTTAGGTTTCCAGGGTAAATAAACCCTAAATCTTCTTGCATGTCCATGCTGTGTTATCACACAAGTAATCAGACCACTGAGCTATTGAGAACGATATCTGAAATGTGGTCTATGCCATGATTACTACGTGAGCAGATTCTTTCTGTTAAATTTGGTTTCACTTTCCAAAATAAAGCCTTTTAGTTTTGTTTCCAGATCCACAACCATTCTTTGTGATGTCTAAAGTGAGGAAGGGATGCAATTGCTTTTTTAGCATAGTATCTTAGTCTTTGTACGCTTTGTGTGTTTACATTTTTTGCTTCATTGTAACAATAATAATAGAAAAAGAAATTGCTACTGCAGCTACTATTGTGAGGCATTATAGAGAAATTTAGCTAAGGGATGAAAAATCAAGATAGACAAGGAGAAGAAACACATGATGTGCTAGCATGCCCTGAAGATATATTTTGTCACCAGGTGTCCATCAGTCTTGTCTTCTGTTGCCCCAGTAAGACCAGCCTTCAAACAGATAATGAGAAATTATGGAAACAAAAAAATTACATTTCAGGATCTGCTATTAGACCCAGAAGCCACTGAGCCAGAGATCAAGGCATGGCTGAAGCCATAGAAAACAGATCAAAAAAGCTGTTCCTGGAGCTTACATCTTTTCTTCCAAACCTGTCCTTTTGGAAGACTTATTTGAGCTGAAGGACTTTGTTGAAGCAGTAGTAGTCATGCTCCATAATCTTGATGCTCCATGATTCCTACAGCCTCTTCTGGCTCTTTTTTCTCTCACCACAAGTATCACCCATTATTTTTACTACCACAGTGTAAGTACATGGGCAACCAGGCTTTGTCTCATTTGTATTAGAGAGTTGACGACAAGAAAAAAAAGTTATGTATACTGTACACAGGTATAATAAGGGACCATGCTCATCTTGAAGTGTTTTCAGTTTACATTGTGTATTTCTTGTTTAAACCTGTCATATTCCAGTTTGTAAAACATTTCAGAGTGTTAACTATATTGCCTGCAATCAGAGGTGTCAGCTTTTGTCCAACTGTTCAGTATATAAAAAGTATATTCTATCTAATGTACTTTGAAGAAGGAAACTTCAAATGTTTGAAATGTATGTCTAAAACAGTAACTTAGTGTTCCTTCACAAGGAGAAGACAGAAAAATGTAACGGGATTAATTTACCTGAATGTGGGGTTCCTTTCACCATTGGAGACATCTTATGTCAAACACTTGCATGCAGAGCTGGAAAATATGGCTGAGAACACTTTGAAGACACAGACTGTTTTGGAATGGCATCTGGAAACTAGAAGGGATACTCCACAATGCCTAAAAGGATTCCAGTTCAGTCCTCAGAAGATTTATACCTACACTGATGTTTCACAAAAGGAGGCTTTTTGGAGTCACTATGAAATATTGTTAAATCTTCAGAGTGTTTGTGCTGAGCCTTGTCAGATGTGTGTTTCTGGTGTATATACCTCCATAGCTAATACAAAAATCAGGTTTTATAGTATAGAAAGTTATAGCATTTCAAACTTCTAATTCAATTGAGAAAAATGTATTAAGTTTCCAACAAGGTGAACTTTTTGGGGAAAAAAAATCAGGTTTACGTATTTTGCTTGTTTGCATTTTCAGAAAAAAGGGAAAAGTGGCAGGGACAGAATCTGACAGCTTCACTTTTTTGAGATTCATTGCAAGAGTGAGCCCTGTGGGCTGCGGGATGAACAGGCAGCTGACATGCAGCTGCTTCTACCTTCTTGCAGGCTGGCTGAGTCAGCTTCAGTGATCTCCTCTAAAAAGGTAGATCTTGGAGACCTGGTTATCTCCCTCCCTTTCAGATCCCTGCAGTTTGATAGAGATGCCTCTTTCTGGCCTCCCTTGAATATACGTCAGCAAATGGGTGACTTATCCAGTAACTTTGTTATTTGGTTTCTTGCTGGATCTAATGCATTTCTTCATACACTTTTTTAAAAAAGTCTTTTCCAAATCATGTGTTGTATTTAGTGATAACTTGGGTGGTCTTTCTCAAGCCCTTGTTCTGCACATTTCTCATATGGCTTGCAACTAGATTAAGAATCCTCTCATATTATTGGTTTAGATTACAATACTTCTTTAGTAGTATCACATATAAAACATTTATAACCGTGTCTATAATGCTTTTATAATCTTTACAAGACAAACTTATCTTTCAGAATTATCAAAAGATGTTTCTCCAGAGGAATTTTTATTTAGCTGTCAAGCATGCTTGGATGAAAAAAGCAAATTCACTAAGCCTTTTTCACTGAGGTTCGATAAACACATACCCAGAGATGTACAAAGAGAGAGAAGCCTCTTAAGTTTCAGTCTGTATGCCTTTGCTTTGAAGAGTACTTAAATGGTATTGAGGCAATTCCCAGCAATGGTTTGATGCATTAATCATAGTAAGATTTGTGATTGCACACAAACCTATTATTTCAGTCCCTTGACATTTTGGAAAGTGGGTGTCAAGACAGACTTTCAGTTTTCAAATGACTTTTAAACTACTTTAAATCAGAGAAGCAGGAAAGGAGAGAAAGCAAATATATTTATGGTATGCTTCAGTAAATGGACTTAAAAACTCAATAGGCCTTAAATTCAGTGGAAAACATACCAGAAAATGTCAGAAAGAAATACTGGCGTTTTTACATGCTCGGATGAAGTCCTGTTTCCACTTAAGTCTATGCAAGTTACACTGATCTTCCAAGTTTTCCTCTTGCTTTTTGCTTATCCCAGCCTTAACTGCCCTGAGCACAGAGGCACAGACAAAATAACACTACACACAATATTCTCCTCTAGTCTTACCTTCATATAGAAGAACGTCTCAACAGTTCTTTGTGGTACTAGAACATGCAAAAAAGTATTTAATTGTCTTAGAGGTAGGTCAACTAGTCCAACCCCTGGCTCTGAGGAGGACTAATCAGATCAGGAACATACCCAGTTGAGTCTTGAACACCTCCAAGGATGTAGATTCCACAGACTCTCTACGGAGCCTGTGTTTGACCATTCTCATATTTTTTAAAAAAGAGAAATACTAACACCTCTGCTTAACAGCCAAATATCCAGTTAGAAATTTCCATGCTCCAATGTCTATCCATTGCCTCTTTCTTTTTGCCATTTACCTCCAAGAAGAGCCTGCTTCTGTCTTCTCTGTAGCTGACAATCAGGTAGCTGTAGACAGCAATAAGTCCCCCCAAACCCTCTCTCCTCCAGGCTCCAGTTCCTTTTAGGAAACTCAAGAACCATCTAGATCATTGCTGGAGGATGAGGTTGTCTTCTCTGCTGAAGAATCTTCCTGTTCACTATTTGTGGAGAAAATGTGATATCCAGAAACCATTTCAGCTGATCTTGTTTAGTCCTTCTGTATGGTTACTATGTGGAGGTGCTGAATAAATTAATGTGCCTCTACTTACTGCCCAGTTCTTGGATAGTCAAGGAAAAGAGATGTTCTGCAGTGATAATAATTTTGTCTGAAACTGTAGTTTCATCCCATTGGTTTAATATTTGAAACTCTCTCACCTAGCCAACCTGACATAGATATTTTTGATAATCCTTCTTCCTTTGACACCATCTACAGTGAGTATTTAAACCCTACTTCACAGTTTTACATGAAGGACTGCCATAAACAGTGTGAAGGAAACAACCTTTCTTGACTTGCTTAATAGCTCCTTTGGCAGTTCAAAAGGAGTAAAAATTCTCAAGTTCCCTATAAAAACATGTATGAATACATCAAAGTTGTTCCAGAAGCAGTAATGTTCACTCCAAACTTCTTTTTGCCAGTAGACTGATCATTTTAATCTTAGCTGTATATACAAAAATGCCTATGGTCAAAGCAGAAATAAGAAATCAACAGTGATTTAAAAATATTTAGCAATATTTATGTATATTTTGGTCTAGCACTGGCATCATTGCCCTGTACCCTGCTATGACTGCATGGAAAGACTAATTGATCCAACTACCCAAGAGAAGACAACACCATCCTGGGTTTGCTCTTAGTCAGTTTTATAAGTCAGAATCAGTGGATGGGATAGTTACACATAAGTTTAGGTGCCAGTTTAGGTGCTGTACCTGCCTGACATCTGGCTGCCACTTTAGTTTGTGGCTATCCACTTAATCCTGTATCATATACACTGGTACCAGGTGAATGCTTTGTATATCCCAAGGTATTTCAAATGACCCATGGTACTTATGGTTAGGTAGGTGCACCTCACCTAGTTAAGCTGTCCTGAACAAAGAGAAGAGATTGAATCTTGTGTAACATGCACATATTTGCATTTAGTGCTCTAGGTTACAAAACCAGGAAAGAAGCTGGTATTTCTAAGGTAGGATTCATGTGATATTTCAGCAGAGGGATTCAGCTACAGATTAGGACACTTAAATTTATTTTTTTTCTATGCATACATGTCTGTCCATGAACTGTCCATTATATACAGACAACAGTTTAGAAAGCTATACCACTCTCCTGAACTAGATATTTGAGTATCTGTGACAGACTGTACAAACCCCATGCTGTTAGGAGTCAGAAGAGTAAAAAAAGCATTATGGGAGAACAACTCAGCTGTTCTGTCTTATATGCCAACCCTGAAATGAGCTGAACATCTGGAGGGTACCTGTTTTTCTCTACTGCCTGTAAATGACAGACAAATTAAGAAATTGATGAGCAATTTTTGGACATCTAAAATGAGATTAGTTCAATTCCTAGAGCAATTCAGTTAAATTCAGGAGAGCATGAAATAGGCCTTAGGGCTAAATCTATGACAATTTTTTGGCTCTTTAAAGGAGAAGAAAATCTAATAACCCTTTGGAGTATGCCAGTTTCAGTGAGTACTTCAAATAGTGACCAAATATGCATTAAAAGCCACGTCACATGAGACCTAGGAAAGTGCAAGAAACAATTTTGTGCTATCGGTAACCACACAAAAACTAATGATAAAAAAATCATTAGTGAACATGACCCTAATGTGCTTTTAAAGTCATATTGACATGATAGTAAGCAGAAACACTGATAGTTTCTTGTGAAGTGAGTTATTCTTACCTGGTCATATGAACATATATGCATTAATAATGACTATATTTAAATATGTACCAATTTTAATTTATTATCTAAATACAGTAGAAACCCAAGCCTCCAGTTTTCTTATGCATTGTTCTCTTTGAAAGGCATAGTTCAGTCACTGCCTCAAGTAAACTGATTTGCTTGTGTTTAATATTTGCAAGTTAGGCTAAACAACACTTCAGTGACTTGACTTAAACTGTGCAAAACAGCAGAACTGTGTAAAAATATGAAGACTGGATGCTGACCTTAGCTACCCAGAGTCCCTGTACACTCATGATAAAACCAAACCAAACCAAACCAAACCAAACCAAACCAAACCAAACCAAACCAAACCAAACCAAACCAAACCAAACCAAACCAAACCAATGTACCTACAGAAGGTAACTCACTTCATGCTTTACCAGCTAAATAATCATTTTAGATGAGTGAAGAACTGCAGACATCTATTTTTGCATATGGACCAAAACAGTCTGAGGGTAGTTAATAAAGAAATGCAAATACAAGTGTCTGAAGCTGAGTCAGATATTCCCATCTTAACCGATCTACAGATCTTAACAGATCATAAGGTCTCACAGACTCAGAGAGCTAATTACCATTGTAAATTCCCACTGAAATATGGAATAATTTTACTGAGGAAGGGCTCAACTATAAATATAAAACAGAAAGAAGTTCAAGTTCAGGTTCAAACATTTGGTTTTCATATGGAAAGATCCCTGGCCCAGCTCTGTGACCAACATCAACAACATGCAGTACTGCAAGGATTGAGAGAGGATCTTGAGGCAGAGTTTGGACTGTCACCAGTTGAGGTGGGAGGTATGTGTATGAGCCAGAAACTTCTCTGCCATAAGACCCGCCTTCAATATATTACTGAGGACAAACTTGGGATTTTCTTCATTAGCTGAAGGATAAGTCTGACAATTGTCTAAAACCTGCCAACCATAAAGGTAGATGAGATAAGGCAAAACAAAAACTTCCTTAGTCCTATCCCGGGCGCAGAATCATAGAATCAGAACTGTTCCAGTCATAAGGGACCTTTAAAGATCATCTAGTCCAATTCTGCTGCCACAGTCAGGAACATCTTTCACTAGATCAGGTTGTTTATTTGATCAGAGTTGCATCCCTGATATGCCCCCTCCTCTGTCTGTATGGTGAGGGAAAATAACTTTTGTCTGGACTTTCTTACTACCCCAGTCTCTGCTTTCAAAATCCTGTCGTATCGTTCAACTGGGTTCTTGAGTTTGCAGTAGACCTTTCTGTAAAAGAAGTTGAGCCCTCCATGTAGTAACTCTTCCACTGAGATCAAATCCTCAGCATGAAAAATCAGCACGTCTTCTCTTTGGCAGAAAAAAAGCCATTTTACTCCGGTTGAGTAAGATCAGACCCAAAGTGCCTACATAACTCAGAACATCAATGTCAAACAACAGGATGTTTAATTCTTAATGGTTTGTCAAGTACTCTAAGAGCAACAGGAGGAATGCAGGGAGAAGTGCAGCACACTAGTCTTATGTAAACAAGTTCAGGTGTCCTTCAGAGGTTTGTAAATATTTCTGAACCATAACTAAACTGCAGTGAATTTTAAATATTCAGCAAGCCCTCAAAGCAAGGCACATTTTCACATGGGCTTCATCTTTAATGGAAATATGTTGAGTATCTCTGGGTGATTCTATATGAATGCACAGTGTTGAAATGCTCATTCTTCACTTTCTTTATTAGTACACTAAATGTGATGTCACCTTAAAAAAAACCCATAAGTTTTCAATTAATCTATTCCTGTGCCATGCTCATTCCCACATCTCATTGTACAACTAACCAACACTTGCCTATGTTAGTTATTGCTGATGAGTATAATTATTAATAGTAACTCAGAAATGTTTTAAGCATATTATCAGCATCTTCAACAGGCTGATAAATTGTCACAGCAACATGACTTTGTGAAAGTTATTGATCCACAGTTTGAAACTGTTGATTTTTTAAAAAAATTATTTTGTATTTATTTTTATTGATGTATTTCTGTCTTTTATCTTGAAGAGCTCCTTGACATGAATAAGCAATGAAGCAACAAGCTGCTGAGTATCACTACTGGAAGAGAAAATCTGAGAGTATCACTAGTGCTTGTAGAACTTATTACATGTTCATACACACAGAGGAAAGAAATTTACCAAATCTACTATCCCCTACTATGCTCTTCCCTATACAGATGGTGAGACAAGAAGGAGTACATAAAACTGTGTCTACCTTTCCTCTGGGAAAAGGGGATGAACAAAAGGCATATTTCCATTGCCTACCAAGTAGGGTTTAAGCAAAAAAGCTATTCATCCACAGGCTGATCTTTTTCCATGTGACTTTCCTGAAGGATTCAGACATGACCAGCAAGGAAAAATAACAGTATAGCTGATTTAATAATTTTATTAAATTATTCACTACAAACTTCTTTTATAGTCACTGGAAAAAATACCTCTAGAGCTGATTTGTTTGATGTCCTCAAAATTACCTGTCTTATTCTAAGAGAAACTTCCCTCTGAAAAAACTTATTTGTTTCCCTACATCTAAAGTAAGCTTAAAAATTGACATTTACTTTTAAGTTCCTCAATTCAGGATAAATGGATTCTACCATGTATGTCCCATATTCAGGACACTGAGCTTAAGAATTGTGACAACTTCCAGACAGCTTCTAAATGAAAGAACAATATAGTAGGTGTTGTATCATAACATTAAATTTTCAGCTAACAAAGTAATTGACTTTCCTCTGCCAGCTAGTGAGGCAGGAAGTCATTAGTCAGTGCCTAGAAAGCTGTTAGATTGATTCAGCCCAACATCAACAAGCACCTTGTAGAGGCAGAAGTGTGAACAACAGTGAGAAGGGCCAGATTATAAGGCTGAATTCAAGATTTTACCTTTCACAGGATTTCAGATTAATATGGTTCACCTCTCTGTTGGTTTAACTCATCAGTTTAGTGGTACTATCTCAAGGTAAGAATAGAAATGGTGGTGATGTCACCAGAGACCTGGAGAGGTCACACTGACTGGTAATAAATAAATCCTGCCTTCTACCACAACAAATCCTTTGGGAGAAGCAGAGGACAGCTCTCCATTCATCAGATGCTGAAACCTTAATTCTGCTTTAAGTAGAGCATCATCTCAAAAGAAGTGAATTTCTTGCAGGTGTATTTTCTCTCTGGGACTTTACAAGGATTTTTCACAGAAATCCCTGTCCTGGAGTCAGTCTCAGTCTTATCCACCTCATATGGCAAACCAATAAAGATCTAAACCTTAGTGCCAACCATTTGTACTAGTAAGAAAAAGACTTAAATAGTTTGACCTACTAACTGCAAGTACGTGCAGATTTGGTTATTTCTTGCCTTGTCACATAGCAATTGAAGGAATGGAAAGTCAAACAGAGAGAGAAAGCAGGTTGAATCTGATTCCTTTACTAGTTGTTCAAGCATGAATACAAACAAAAATAATGTCATTCATTGTCTCTTCTCATCATGGAAGCAAAGGTTAAAAATAAGAAGATCTAGTGCTCATTTAGTGCATAGGGAAGAGCTTCTAAGACTCACCAAGGAAGACTGACTCAGAGACTAGCAGTACAGCACCATCACGCTTCAGAAAACAAGAAAGGAAACTTTCAAAATCAATATTGTAGATATTAGAGGTAAAAACTGTAGTTTTTCAGGCCCTGGTCCTAAAATGACATTACAGAATCATAGAATCAACTAGGTTGGAAAGGACCTTGGAGATCATCTAGTCTAACCGTTAAACATTCCCACAGCTCAGAGCAGAAGCATTCTCTTCCTATTTCTTCAGAAGGATGTAGCATACAAGGCAGTTTTATGCAGTACTTCTGTATAAATCCCATCACCTTCCTGCTGAACAGAATGAGTAGTCTTGTGGGGCGATATGGTGTAGGGGAGAACCTTGTAAAGTAGGGCTGATGGTTGGACTCGATGATCCCAAGGGTCTTTTTCAACCTGAATAGTTCTATAATTCTGTGATTCTGTGAAACAGACTGAAGGAAAAACCATCTTTGTGTTTGCATTTTCCCATCAACTACGCTGATGGAAGAAAATTCTTTAATTACTGCCCTCTGGGTGATTCTTTTCAGATCAGAAAAGATCCTTAAATGAAGATTCACACAGAAAATGTAAGAAAATGGTTCTCCTCCCTGGTAACTGTATTTTGGGGTGGGGGTTATTGTGGTATTACCACAGCCTTTTTGACAAGGAAACTATGTTACAGACGAATAACTACCTCTGTCTCATGATCAGTTAAAACATTCAGTTGTAGCTTACAGGCCCTTAAGAAACTCTGTTTTTTCTCTACTGTTCCCATGTTTGCTGGTTTTCCAGTTGGCAGCTGCAACCTATAAATAGCTGAAAAGATGATTAGTCTGAACGATGAGCCTAAATGATTCACAAACGAAATAATTACACTGCATCTGTTCAGAGCTCTGCAACCAAACTTGTAACACTAGTCACTGTTCTTGTTGGGCACAGAAGGGGAAGAACTGAAGATAACATCAGGACCGGACCTGTTTTATACCTCTGTTCTTAGCATGCTAAAGAAGTCGTTCATACTCCATGGTTACTGCTTTTAAGGATCTGATCCAAAGCCCATTGCCTCCTACCAGCGAGTCGTTTCCATGTGTGTTTGTAGAAATTCAGCTGCCGGCAGCATTAGAGCAATTTGGTTTCATTAGGTGGAAAATCCAATCTCTTCATGTACTGCTCATACAGCATCCCATCTTTCAAATAATGTTATTGTTGGCCTTGTTTAGACAGCTGAATCAGAAAAAAAATGTTGGTTTTGCACACAGACTCTTTTTTTCTCTCCCGTGATTTGTAAAACAGGTTCATTTTCACTGGTTTCCAGGATTACTTCAGTGCAAGAAGCAATGCATTGTTTCAAAGGCCTCTCTGTGTTGCTGTAGAATACCTCCACTTGGCATTGTCTTTTCAACATCTTTTCTCTCTTCCACAACAAGTTTTAATTTCAATTGCACGCTGACAAAGTTCTCTTACAGAAAAAGAAAAACAATTTTACAAGATCAAGATCACCTTGCTTGAAAAGTTAGTAAGACACAAGTGTGAACTGAAGTATATTTATTTGGCTGCTTTATGAATAAAGACAGAGAAACTCTGGTGTTATGAGATGAGGTGATCTTTATCAAACTCAGAATCACTCAGACTTGCCATCAGATATGCACTGTTAAATTCCACTACCATTCCAAGTGGTCTTACCTCAGTAAGTTTTTAGAGGTTTCTAGAACATCTAAATTCAAGGCAAAATCACAATTCAGCTATGGCAGAAGTATCAAGTTGCAACACGTGAAAATCCATATCACTGTGCTGCTTTCCTGTTCCCATCTATCACTGGTACTTCAAACAATCTGTGGACCTATGAAGGGATGAGTATCTACGTGTAAAATCCTTTGAACAGACACCAACACAACTCCCCATTTTTAAAACAAGTGACAGAGAATCAAAGAAGACAGTTACAACTCCCATAGCATTATTTGCTACCTCATACTTCTTCATGATTTTTGGGTAACAGAGGGACATACCACAGGAAAAGTGGCAATAACAATAGATTGTGTAACAGGTAGCAAATATGACCTGGATGAGAACAGAAGGACCATGCACCCATCTGAGCCAGGAAGCCAGAGTCTGAGTACTCCATACCTTCCACAGTCAAGATATCTTCTCTATCTGTTTGAACGAAAGTTTATTGGTCTTTCATTGCTATTACAGGTGTTTGGATACATATAAAGCAGACGTCCTACTATTTTAGCCATTTAAAAGTCCATTTTGAGCTAATTCTCTGTAATTCTTTTAAAAAAAAAAAAAAAAAGAGATAGACACTTTTAGAAAGATAGACAGTTTTAGCAAGTCATCATATCTACTCTGGCACTTAAAAACCAGAAAGTCCATGAAGGTAAGTATTTAGAAGATTGGGTGCTTAGTTGTGTTTATCTTCAGGAAAGCATTATCCCAAGAAAAGCTTGACTCTTACACATAAGTCTGTAAGACAACAAGGACTTTTAGTTGAAATAAATCCTACACATAGATCTCATAGTTTGACAGCAAAGAAGTCAGATATTGTATGCCAGCCAGCTCTTAATTAACTGGCATTGAGTAAGGTCACTCCTAAAACCACTCAGAATAGTCTTTTAACTATATTGTGTTAACAGCTCTTAACACAGCTGTAACTGTGAGATGAAGCCATCCCCATCCTAAATATTTCAAGCTGATTTGAGACAATACCTCTGCATCATGACTGCTGGCTAATATTCAGTTCCTTAACATCTCTGTTTTTCCCATTTGGAGCTGCCTAGAATAGCAGATCTGATCACCAAAAGCATAAATGAATCTGTGTGGATCATGTTCTCACGTATAAACATAAAAAAATCCTGAACTAAACAAAAACAGCTCAGGTTGCTAAAGACCATATTGAACTTCTTTGAAATCACTATATAAAGAGTGAAATACTCAAAAATCAGGGCTGCAGTTACTTACTGAGCTTTCCTTCATTTTTGGTGTCTCTACCCTGAAATACTTCTTGGGATGATTAGACAGTGCTGAAAATGTTACACAGAATAAAAAATGTCGTTCTCTTTATCAGTCACCAAAGGTAAAGGAGCTAGAGGCTTTTACTCCTGAACACTCTAACTTCATATTTAGAGTCTAACTCAAAACAAAATTGCTATCGTAGAAGTTTTTGAACTAGAAACAGGTCTGGGAACAACACTGATACAGGATATATGTAGAAAAAAAAATCATTTATACTGATGATACAGGAAATATGCATATTGTGAAACAGGCCATTAACATCCTCTTTATCAAACAGTACTTTGCAATGTGGCAGTGTGAACTGTTTCCATAGTAAGGAGCCTACTATGAGGAAAAATGACAGTATCACATGTGGAATCATTCTGCAGTATGGCATCTATGTCTAGTGATTACTGATTTCCAAGCAGAAAGGAAAAGTGATCCATCCACTATCCCATTGTAAAGGAGCAATCGTAGTGGGTTAGCCCTATAAAGGAAGGTGAGCCAGGGGTGACAGAAAGGCAGGCAAGGCATTTCCCTCACCATCAAGGGCACAGTCCCTCATTGTCTGAGCAAGGAGAACAAAGCAGGTCCAAGAACAGCAGCCATCATCATCCAAGAACCTAAATGACCAGGGAAATTTGTAGTGATGTGACAGAGACAAGATTAAGCCAAGAAGATGTCAGCAAGGCAAAGTCAGGATCAGCAGCGTACAAAGCTGGGCACAAAATTAGTTATCTCAGGCAAGAGCACAGGAAAAGGGTCTGAACTTAAATGCAACTCCTACACATCCCCAGGGAGATTTCTCATAAACATATATACTGTTTTCTGGTAAACCCATGACTGCCTCTTTCCAAGGGGCAAATCCCACCTTCCTGGAGAAAGTGCCTTAAGAGAAAGGGAATTGGATGCTGAAGCATAGCAAGTTGGTTTTGTTAGTGGATTGTTAGAGTGTGTTAAAAGGAAACCTAAAATTGTTCTTGCCTTCTAATTCCATTAGAGAAATTAATCAGGCTTTTATCATGCTCATTCAGCGCAGTGAAATTTGCAGATCTGCAGACATGTAGAATTGCAGAGCTGCAGAATTGTCAGCTGTGGTCATGGAGCTGGAAGAAATTACATCACCCACAGCATTACTTGTAACTCGGAGTCTATCTGGGCTTGCCAGAGAGACTCCAAGTGACCTGACCTCATTGCGGGGAAAATACAAATATGACAACCATGGATTGTGTCCTGTGTTTGGCCGGGGAGAATGATTTTTCCTCCTAGTATCTGGTATAGTGTTGTGTTTTGGATTTAACACAGATCTGGAAAAAGCTCAAACAGCATGTTGATGTGATATGACACTAAGGCAGCTAGAGACTAGAAAAGAAGCTCCAACCAAGTAGCAGAGGGGAGTCAAAATTTCAAAACCAGAAAAGTGACTGCCCACAGTGATGGAGTGGTAACTGTCAAAAAGAAGTATTGTTGATTAACAATATATATTAAAAATGAAGAGTGAGTCAGAGAAACACTACACAATGCACAGAACATAAGGAGCTCTATTTGCAAGAAATAGGTGCAGAATTGAAGGAGATCTGAGAAATTACTATGGAGGAAGTGATGCAGCTAACTAATTAGAAGAAAAAGGAAAGAAGGAAATTGGAACAGATAAAGCTTTTCTGGGTGTGTGGGACATGAGCTTATGACACCAAAATGTGACATAGGGGCACATCAAGGAATAGGTGAATGAATAATGACTATGTTGGAAAGGCATACTAAGTAAGACAATACTACTAAAGCTAAAACCTTTCATGTGTGTCTCTAAAACAGGTATTATCATAAAAAGGCTGCAGCACATTGTAGAGCCCAGGTAAGTGCAATAGGGTAGTTGTCACAAACGTCAGGAGAAAATAAAAAATAAGTTAGCGATGGAAGGCTGCTTATATATTCTGCTCATATACCCATATGCATCTTTTTGTAGCCATCCAGTCAGAGAATCTGTTGAACATGATGGCAGACATTACAACAAAATTGGAAATTACTGAACAGCAACTAAATACCACAGCCAGAGCAAATGAAATGGGACAGAAAGGGATCACCTTTAGCAGGCAGGTGGGATGGTCCTCACCTCTCTGCAGGTAAAGCGCATGCAACCAGATGCAACCTGAGAAAGATGATGTCTCATTCTCCCTGTGCCAGGAAGTACAACAACCAATTTAAGAGCAACAAAGATTTTATCAAGATATATTCTCCCTTGAGTCAAACTGGTTTCTATTTCCATTTACAATACACGGGAAGGGTTAGTGCTTCCAGCAGCGAGTCATTTGGAGATCCTTCAGTCAAAAATGTCATGTAAGCCTCAATTTGGAATGGTATGGAATAAATTCAAGGCAGATGAACAACGAGTCTAAAACATGGCACAGAGTTAGGAAAAAGATCACAACAAAAATGAAATAAATTGAATAAGAAAGAAACAAATTTTTTTTATATGTTCCTGAAGTGCTACCCACAGAGTATATGGCCCAAGAGACAAAGGAAATAATTAACTCTTGCAAGTAGGTGTAATGTGTCATGGCTGAGGCAAAATCACGGCTCTGTGAGAAGATACACAAGATTTCCAATGCTATTAAAGACAATAATAGCTTAATAGAACTTTAGAGAAAGATGGAGTACAAACTTGTTAATTTGTCAATGAGATATCTATCTTTATGATCTCATTTGTCTGTGCTCTGAGTCACCACCAAAATCACATTTGTTTACACATGTACATTTTGGATAATTCATCAATAGTTAAAACCTAATTCACAATGTCAAAAACTACATGCATATGAAACCACTATGGAATTCTCTCCTGACAAACTGTTGACACACAAAATCAACACATAAGCTTAATCTTTAATTTATTAAGACTACACTGCATATTTACAGAAAGCTCTGCCACATGAGTGGCCACATTATGCCACATATCAAGTCATAAGCAACATCAGTCTCAGCTCAAGACTCAACACTGACAGCAGTAACTATGAGAAGCCCATCCAAGCACTACAATTAAGAAAGAAGGCACAAACCTCATGAGAAATTTCATGAGCTAAATTGAAAGTAAAGAGATGTTAATAATTCACGTTGCATTTGTGAACCACTTTCAAGAACTGGCTGGTAAATGGAGAACATATATCAGCACAATACTGAAGCCCACATTTTATTTGATTGAAGAGATACATTCAGCACTAAATGTCTATGCAAAGTCTTGCCCACTACAGTGCCTATGACAAGCTCATACAAACATTCAGGCTTTTGGTCCTTGACTAGCAACCAATACTGTTCAATTTTCCAAGCAATTCTGTGGCCCGGATTTTAATTTTAAAAAAATGGTATTTTGCTGAAATCTGAAGCATGGAAGGAATAGCCTCTGGGGACATTCACCTATTGAAAAATGTGGCATTATTTCAGAGTCCTGATCAAATAATTTTCATACCTTCGTCTGCTAGAGCATTAAACTATCAACAGGCAGTGTTCTGATTAGAATTTTCATGGGTAACCAGCTTCATTTCCTGAAAATCTGTCAGGCATATTCTGACTCCCATTCAACTCATAAAATGAGTGTGCAGTCTGGTGCAGGCATGCAGACTTGGGGATTATAAAGTCTGTTATTGTGCAAGATGTCAGTGTGTAATACCAAGTAGTCAATGTACCTTCTGTGCCTGCAGGCTCATTCTGTGGGACATCAGAACCATTACTTAAAATAAGATACATAATGTACAAAACACACTACAATGCTAAAATAGAAAGTGCAAAATCAACAACATGTTCAAAGAATTGCAGAATCACAGAATGATAGACTGGTTTGAGTTGGAAGGGACCTTAAAGATCACTAGTTCCACCCTCCCTGCCATGGGCAGGGACACCTTCCAGTAGCCCAGGTTGCTCAAAGCCCCGTCCAACCTGGCCTTGAACACTGCCAGGGAGGGGGCTGCCACAGCTTCTCTGGGCAACCTGTTCCAGTGTCTCACCACCCAGATTAGATATAACGAAGAACTGTTTCCTTATATCTAATTGAAATCTACCCTCTTTCCTTTTAAAACCATTACCCCTTATCCTATCTCTACATTCCCTTATAAAGAGTGCCTCCCCATCTTTCCTGTAGGCCCACTTTAAGTATTGGAAGGCAGCTAGAAGGTCTCCCTGGAGCCTTCTCTTCTACAGGCTGAACAACCCCAACTCTCTCAGCCTGTCCTCACAGGGGAGGTGCTCCAGCCCCCTGATCATCTTCATGGCATCCTCTGGACCCACTGAATGAGGTCCATGCCCTTCTCACGTTGAGGGTCACAGAGCTGAACAGAGCTGAACAGAGGACTCCAGGTCTCAAGAGAGTGGAGTAGAGGGGGAGAATCACCTCTCTCAACCTGCAGGCCATGCTTCTCTTGATGTAGCCCAGATGTGGTTGGCTTTCTAGGCTGTCAGTGTACATTACTGGCTCACAGTCAGTTTTCCATCCACTAATACCCCCAAGTCCTTCTCCACAGGGCTGCTCTCAATCCACTCATCCCCCAGCCTGTATTTGTGTTTGGATTGCCCCAACCCATGTGCAGGACCTTGCACTTGACCTTGCTGAACTTCATGAGGTTCACACAGATCCACCTCTCAAGCCTTTATAGGTCCCTCTGAATGGCCCATCGCTTCCCTCCAGTGTGTCAACCACACCACTCAGCTTGGTGCTGTTTGCAGACTTACTGAGAGTGCACTCAATCCCACTGTCCATGTCACCAACAAAAATGTTAAAGAGCACTTGTACCAATGCAGACTCCCAAGGAACACCACATGTCACTGGTCTCCACTTGGACAGTGAGCCATGGACCTCAACTCTTTGAGTGTGGCCATTCAGCCAATTCCTCATCCACAAAGTGGTCCATTCGCCAAACCCATATTTTTCTAATTTAGAGACAGTCAGGTGGAGAGCAATTGAGGTTGGCAGGGTCCCCTTTTAATCTTCTAGTCCAACTACCCTGCTCAAGTAGGTGTAGTTACAGCAGGTGTCCCAGGACTGTATCCAGTAAGGTTCTGAATATCTCCAAGTATGGGGAATCCATAACCTCTCTGGACAACCTGTATGGTCCTAGAACAACCTCACAGTAAGAAAATTTTTCTTTCATTTAGAGGACATTTTCAGTATTTCTGTTTGTGCCTGTTGCATCTTATCCTGTCACTGGACACCGGTGAGAAGAGCCTGGCTCAATCTTCTTCTGTTCCTCCCATCAGGAGTAAGAACACATACAAAGCAATTGGTAAATTCAGAACAAATGTTAAAACATATTGCACCAACATTTCCACTTCAAGGGGTTGATTGAGTCCACAGGGTTGCAAACAGACACTACCAGCATGGGAATTTGAATTTGTAGAGCAACACATTGATATTGAAACATAATAGTTTATTTATAAGCACACAACCAATATAAATGATAACAAGCCCTGGATTTGTTGTAGCCCCTCACCATGGGTTTGTTCGTGTTAAGATTTTTTTGCTAATGAACAGGACAAATGGCGAAGCTCACCAGAAGAACACACAGAAGCTTTAGAGCTTAATTGGCTTCTACATTTCTGTCAGCAAATGTTCCTGTGACAAAAGCAGTGAGGGATTCGTGCCACCTATTCAGTGTTTCTCACCAGCACAACAGTAGCTAGAAAGATAGGCAACCATGGCTACCATCGTGGGATCAGCAAACTTCTTTTCACAGCTGTAAATATTTGTAGTGCAGCCAATTAGAGGCAGCATGCTTTTGTCAGCATTGCCTAGGAAACATTGATACCTCCTCCAAAGAATCCCCCTCCTCTCCTTATTCCACTGGCATTTATTGAACAGTAGTGTCAGCTCTGGTGGCTAATGTTGCCTCCTACACACACAGCATTAGAAGCTCTGTTTGCACTAGGTGAGAATTTGGTTCTGACAAAGAATAAAGCTACTTTCTGGAGACACTGAGAACCTGGGTTCTTGCTCCTCAGCTCTATGGTGGGCCTGTAAAACCAGTAGGGAGTCAGCTGTGATATATCCCAGGCAGTGAGCTTCATTTTAAATTAACTGAAAGATTCCAGGATACTATTATATACCTATTTGTATGCATAATGCCTGTTCTGAGCAAATACCTTTCAAGGCCATCTGGGGACTGATAGAATCATAGAACAGAATCATAGAATAGTTGGGTTGGACTTTCAAGATCACTAGTTCCAACCCCCCTGCCATGGGCAGCGACACCTTCCAGTAGCCCAGGTTGCTCAAAGCCTCGTCCAACCTGGCCTCGAACACTTTCAAGGAGGGGGCAGCCACAGCTCATCTGGGCCATCTGCTCTAGTGTCTCATCACTCTCAGTGTAAAGAATTTCTTCTTTATATCTGATCTAAATCTACTCTCTTTCAGTTTAAAACTGTTACCTCTCACCCTACCCCTACACTACCTGATAAAAACCTCCTTCCATCTTTCCTGTAGCCCCCTTTAATTACTGGAAGGCCGCTATAAGGTCTCCCTGGAGCCTTCTCTTCTCCAAGCTGAACAACCCCAACTCTCTCAGCCTGTCCTCATAATGGAAGTGCTCCAGCTCCTGATCATCTTCGTGGCCTCCTCTGGACTTCCTCAAGGAGGTCGATGTCCTTATATTTGCAATACAAAGAGAATCACATGTATAGAAGTCATAGATAAAATGCTTCTTCCTTTCACTCAGTGTGCAAAAGAAAATCTAACCTCATAAATCTGGTAAACAGAGAACAATTCCCTTACATCTTTCTGTGCAAGATACCCCAAAACACAAAGCACCTATGTGCAACATAGCTATAGATTTTTTCAAAATACATGGGTCTGTGTATCCCATCATTTTTTGACAGTCTTTACTATGTCTAAACATCCTCAACTCCCACTTGTCAAACACTTCTCTGATGTTCAGAACAAAATATAGTTCATGTTAAGAAAAGTTAAAGGTGTAGCACATGGAGTAGGTCAGATGGTATTCCCAAAACTGATTATGCCATGAAGATGATAGGTAATTTTCAAAACTTCCTATTAGCTACATGCTAACATCTTGTCTCTGATTTTTAGTTTTCCAGCTCGTTCCAAGGATTTATAACATGGTCTTTCAAACAAGCCACTTTAATATGGGGTATAGTTATAAGCCCGTGTATTCATGTTCAATAGCTATCTCTGCTTCATCTGTTCTCAGTATTTTTTCTGGTTTCCTAATTTAAAGAAAATATCATTCATACAAGCTGCCTGTGATCAGAGAAACAGGGCTGTGGTTCCACAGAGGAATCACATTATGTTGGATGAATTATGGAATTTGTGGATTAATTATGAGAATTTGTGCACTCTTCTTGCTCAAGTAAATTACAGACGAATCCATGGTGAGTATGGTGCAAAGGCTGTGATGGCTCTGTCCCACTACAATAAACATTAATGCAAGTCATTTTCCACTGCCCTAATCAGCCATGCAGTCAGCAATATTGCAGCCGCTTAGCAGACACTGAAGCAGGTAACATATATGGCATGAAAGAAAGTGAGCAGGAAAACCTGAGGTGTAGAAATCCAACTTGGCAAAACAGCCCCGAAACCTTTCCTACTTTTAAGTGAAGAGAGGCAAGTGGAGGGAAGTTGTCAAATGGATCTATTTATTCTGAAAGCATTTTGGAGGTTGGTTAGTGTCTCTTCCTGCCTTTTCTACCAATGCACTGATTGAAACTTCACAGGTTTGCAGCCAGAAGCAGCTGGCAACCACCACAACTGCAGAAATGCTTAGCTATCAGCGTTAGAGGGTGCAGGAGCAGGAGTCACCAGCACCCTGCTAACATATACAAACATGTCTAGTTTTACAGAGAAGTGGTGCAGTTGTTTGCCATCAGATGGGATAACAAGATCATTGCTCAGGCACTCCAGGATGCAAACATCATTGAGTTCCATGAACAGAAAGGTGACAGCTCATACTGTGATAACTACTATGGTACCTCATTTCTCATGCTGCTATATAAATCCTCAGGAGAATAATGGTCAACAGGCTTGCACAAAAGACTAGAAAGTATTCTGGGATGTCAATGCATCAAGATTAGGTTAATATAATTCTGTAGCTAGGCAGATTCATATAGAACTGCGAGAAATATACCTCCAGATTTATCAGCCTAATCAAAGCCTCAATGCTATTAGAAATCTCCTGCACATATATGGCTGTTCAGGCAACCTGGAAACTGCCATTCACTCAGTTCATTATCACAGAAGAGCAAGTGTCTTGGAACAAGATGGAACATAAGCTTCTTTAGCTGTCAAAACCAGTAAGGCTGTGTCTTTGCAAGACTCTTGCCTAAAAACTTGAACAATCTAATGGGTTTTTTTTGGATTACAAAGAAAAACAATTGAGGACCTCATGTACAGTATCATTGTGTCAATGGCAGAATATTCAACTACAGAATAGTAAACCATTATCAAATCAGAGGTGACAATTGCCAGTCTATTAATTTTGTCAGTACTTGAGCTCTGCACACTAAAGGATGCACAACATATTACTGATCATGATGCTGCGTTGTCAAATGACTCAATTTTAATAACACTATAAACAAAACAGAGACTCTATTCCAGTAACTTCAGCCATTTGGAAAATGTGCAGGAAGCCTTTTATACTAAGGACAACAGCCAAAACCATAGACAAATGCCCATGTAGATGAAGTCCTGCAGAGTAGAATGAAAGCTTCAAGAACCTGACTTGTGGGGTTGTGATTCTTTTGACGATCACCACACGCTTCTCTCACTCTGTCCAGGCACCGGTAACTTAAGCAGAAGAGGGAGAAGGAATTGGATAGTTTACCATCTAAGCACATTTCCTGTATTCCATTCTATTTGTCACATTTACAGTGAGAGTTTGTAAAACAAGGGTTATTTCCCAAGTATCCACTGGGATTTGCATGTTCCCTGTAGGTACCTCCCACCTCTTCCCTACTGCCATAGACTGGCCCATCAGCAAGGGCTGTTGTTCCTCCTCTCAGCGGAGTCTATGACAGAACTAACAATGCAAGGAGCTCTTGGGAAGCTGTGTCATGTCAAAGGAGTGGCTCTATCAGTCTGTATGACCCAATCCACTTTGTAGCCTTCTTTACCTTCTAAACCTAATAAATGCCACTGCATTGTTCTAGTGAGAGTTTTCCACAGGGCTCGATATGCTTTTACTACCAGACCAAGTACTTTCAATTCAGCTTGTACATCTCCAGTGCTTAATGCTCTGAACATGTATCCTTACCCACCCCACCAACCCCTGCAGAATAGATGGAAGAAAGCGCCCCTTTGTTTAGAAAAGTAATTTCCACAGTCTTCCTAAGAGCATTTTACCTATATATTGTACAGCAATTTCATCATATATATATGTTATATGAAGCTGTGGTCTGATCTGACAGTTATTACCACAAGTCAGTCCATCCCTATGTAACATGGTAGGCGAGGCAAACTCTAAGGATTGCAGATTTTTGGTAGATTGTGTTCCCCTGGGAATCATCACTTAGTCATGCTGTTTTGACAAATCATCTCTGAGTTGCCATATTACAAAGACCATTACAAAAACTGAAAGAAGATTGTTTCATCCTACTCATGCACCTGAATGCAGTATGACAAATTTATGCTAGGCTGGAGAGTCTGTGTTAATGATCTGAAAGTCCAGCATCCCAGAGAATACATCTGCAGGTAAATGTGACAAAAGGTGAAATAATTCTAAACATTCACAATGTTTCTCTCACAGAGAATCACTCTCAGAGCATCAAAACTAGGAGAAATCACAGTGAGTACAGGATTATTTCATTTATTTATTTCAAAGGCATTTATTTTTCAATTGGAGATTCCACAATTCCTATTATCCCATCCTCAACACCTCTAACTTACAACAGAAAAAAAACATATCCTTTCACTGTGCTACTCTGTAGATTGTCCTGGTAATACTTGGATGTCACAGCTTCCATATCATCCAATTTTTTCTTACTGCAGAAAAATACCTATCTGCCCTTTTATAAGCTCAGATGTTTCAGAGAATGGGGAGACAGCCTGTGGATCACAGCAGGATCCAGCTGTACCTGGGGAAAATGCTCTATAGAATATGAATTCAACCACAACACGAAGAAACCATTGACATGCTGTAACTGCAGAAATGAAGCCACTGGGGATGTGAAGATCTGACAAGCAGTCAGATCTTTATGAGGGACAAAAAGAGAGAGAATAGATCAATTAATAAATAATAAATTAAGAAAGAGCTATAAATTTGCATAGAATGAGTTTAAAAGCTTGATATTATGTGATGCTCAAGCTAGCTCCTACCACCTATAGGAGATTTGGACAAGTGCACAAGTCACACTAAGCCACTGCAAAATATTGCTGGCTCTCGTTTTAGATCATGCGCAATACCAACTCTCTGTGCTCAACCTCTCCTAAAAAACATTTAGCCAATTTTATTTCTATTTTTTATAAAATGGGTTTTATTTCATATGTGAATCTGCCTAACAGTCACGCTCCTGTAATAATGCAGATCTAATGCTTCTTATGTTTGGGTTTTTTTGGGGTTTTTTTTTTTTTTTTGTGCTTTATGAAAAAACAGGGGGGAAGGGATGAGGAAGAAGTGGAAGTCAACATGCAATCAGACTTACTCTGTGACAATTTCACTGCTAAGCACAGCACAGAATGTCTATGAATCTTACCTTTTCTTGACCGGCACAACTTGACAAGCACAGCACACCTTGTACCATATGCAAAACCAATTTTAATAGTGCTCCTCCTCAGCTAGCCCAGCCCTGCATCTTCCTGCAGCTGGGTGCAACGACAGGTACCATGAGTTCAGGAATCAGTTGCTTTACCTAGTGAACTCACTGTTACCTTCCCCTTCACCTACAGAAACTGTATGCTTCTTCCTACACATCAACACACCACTGAACTATACTGTCATCAGCAATACATACTTTTTTTTTTCTTCCTCCTTCCTTTCTTATCCTTTTATCATTTTAACCTTGACACAATCAAACGTTAACAAACATTCCCATTTGTTGGTCACTTTCATGGTGAACTTGCCATCCCTGCCTGTACATCCCACCAACCCATGCATTTCAGAGGAAGAATCCAGATCCTTGCAGCTAATGACACCCACCATTCTAGGTTATTTTATGTAAAATACACCTCTTACTCCATCTATTTCTGGTGAATTACTGAGAAAGAAAGAAGAAAAGAGACAGAAAAGTATGGTACATACTGTAACAGCAGTGCCCTTTGCAAAAGTACATTCTACCTACCTCTGTGACTGACTGGTCTGTCATTAGACCAGGAGTCTGTGACACAACAAATTCCCTCCAAGTCCACTCTCTTGTCTTTCAGAGCTAAAGGCTCCATTTCCAGCTGTGCCAGCCAGTTGCCTCAAGATCCTCTCTGCTCTATTTGGTCCATTTGCAGACTTTCATTTTCTTAAAGTAATAGACATATCATAGATGCTTTTACAAGTATTTTTTCCTTGTAATTTTGAAATCTGAGTTTCATTTTTCAAAGCCTTATAAAAATTCCTAGCACTGAGTAAAATTACATGACCCACTTTATACAAGGGAACAGACTAAAGGCTGTTAATGGTCCCTCTCAGGCCTTAAAAACATTGAATACCAGGAGCAACCCTTGAATCTGCCTCAGAAGTTGGCTAATGATTTAATCTTAGGCTTTCTGAGGAGTGATTCATGTACTGCAACTTGAATGTACATCAGATTACTCGTTATGGAACCAAGAGTTGGGAGAACAAGGGCATCTCCACTATCTTGAAGGGAAATCAACAAACTACACAAACTTCTTTGGAATAAACTACTTCAGTTTGAACTATATTCAGTTCATTGTAAATTAGAACTATAAGAATAAAGGCCACTCTGGACGCATACCATCTTGTTGATTCCTGCTATAGTTTGATTTCTTTGCTTACTGCACGTACCATTGTTCTTTGAGTAGCTGTCCTTGTGTACAAGTTCTTCAGATAACCATGTCAATATAAAAAGTTGTGGGTTTTTTTTTAATCAAAAGTAATTATGATGTTATATGACTCATTTCCTCATATGCATTCCTACCCAGAATTTTTCCCATGGTATCTAGACCATTCACAGAAACCTGTGGATACAGGGTGCTTGATCTCATCTTCATTCAGCACAAGAAAGTACAAGCTGAAAGCAATAACACTCTTTCAAAGTAATTTTTTCCATCAATGATCTCCCACAGGTAGTTTCTGAAGGATCATCTTCCAGTAGTGGGATAATACATGCTCTGTCCAGAGCACATGGTTACCAAATTCCTACTACCAAAGGCTTTATCTATGCATACCAATGTGGAATGTGCAAAAAGGAACTAAATACTGATACAAAATTTATCTCCCAAATTCTCTCATTCAACAACTTTGTCCTCCAAGGTACACTTTGTTCTCCTCTGTAAACCTTTACCAGAGCTGGAATATACAGATAAGTGCACAATTCGGTTATGTTATACAGAACTCAAATATAAGTTGTAAGTTAAGTCATGCATAACTCATAAGTACAACCTGTTCTCCTCCATGAGAGGACTTCCAGTAAAATTATTTCAGAGGCCACTTATGAGAATGATGGGTCCCATTCTTCACATCCCTCAGGAGGTATTGAAACCAAGTTATAAGCTGGTGTTCTCTCAGCTTTGCTAGGAAATGTTTGGTTTGTATACTGGTCCACAGTCTTCAACCATGGAAGTTCATAGCTCTGTGTAGCTCTGTGGATAAGGAATATCAGCTTCCACATGGTAATAGAGTGGACCAAGCATTACTACACCTGCCTGAATCTATTCTTCCTTGCAAAGAAATCAGCAAAAGATTTTTATTTTTTTTTCCTAAGGTACTGTATTGTTGCGGAGGCTCTCAAATAAACAAACAACCACCAAAAATTAAAAATTTATTGTCAACACAATTAACTAGCCCTCTGCAAACTACAGGTTTGAATGTCCATGAGAGGAGAACAGAACAACTTCCTAGGGTTTAACAACAACCCGAAATGAAGAACAAAGAACTCCGTATGGTTTAAAGACAACCCAAAACACAGAACAAAATACAACTCCCTAGGGTTTAATGGCAACCCAAAATGCTCTATCACTCACCTAACAAGTGAGGGCTCTCAACCTTGAGGACCTGCTCAGGGCAGTGTCCCGACCCAAGGGGAGAGTCCTTGACCACAGTGTGCTGCTCCAGGGGATGAGCTCCAAATGGCTCCCCCAGGGGACTCCATTTATACCAAGGCTGAATCTGACCTGTAGTCAACAGCGGCTCCCATTCGTCAAAGGCCCCAACGACCATGAAGCCCCAAGAGCAAAGGCAGTCAGGAGCTGCTACAGTTCAGCAGCCAAGAAGCCCTATTTTCATTGGGCGGGTGCACATGCCATATATATATACATGAATGTATACATTTATACATAGGAGGCAGTGAACCAGAGTCTGGGTTCTTAAAATCATGAGGATGATTCTCCTATGAACCTGCATTTCATGCTTTCTGGTCACGTGCTTTAGACATGTTGCAGATCTATAAAAGACTTGTCTCCTTCATGGAATATCCTTCTTAACTTGTTAGAAAGTCTTAAGGACAACCTTGCTGTCAGCCAGAAGTCATCTCCTTTAAAAATACACTGCAGTTTTTCTTCCAGAACTTTAATTTTTCATCAGCTCCATTTGAAACTTTCCAATGTGCTATAATGGCTTTCATGGTTTGTTGTTCAATCCAGTTGTACAACACACTGAATCCAACAAAAACTTGTAGCACTTCCAAAATTTTACCTGTTCTCCCTGTTATATCTGTTAGCTTTTTTAGATTACTAATTAATAATAATCCTAGGCAGTAGTATAAAGATTCTCATACACACAAAAAAGTAAAAGCAGCATGTTTTTACTCCACATTTGTTTTCAGATCCTGCACCCTTTCTTCCCCTGTGAATTCAAGATATTTGAAGTTTACTGACCCTGTTAACACAACTCTGTTGAGAGCCACACTTTAAAACCGAAAATATCTAACTGCATATATTGATTCAACAACTCACCCGTGTTCTGAGAAACTGAATTGCTTTTGGGAAAAAGTTAACTTTGTCACTGCATCTTGACAATGTAAAAAGCTCACTGGTTCAGCTTAATATAGGCTCTGTCATCCTCCTTTAACAGGGAAAGCTAGAGACACTCGGTTTGGAAATTGGAAAAAAAAATATACTGGCGATGAAGAGGAGAAGCTGTTTGACAATCAAACAAGAGCTGAACAAGAGTAGTCCAGGATGAGAACAGTGAACAATGACCTTGAGGTCAAATGAAAAGAAAATGTGAAAGATCTCTAAGCTAAGTTGTACTGAGAAGGAGAACTGGAATAAACATTGCAAAGTGACTCATTTAGACCCTGGCCAAAAAAAAAGTGTATTCTTTCACTGAGAAATTCATGGCAATGGAATTTGGACTTTGGAGAGACTGATCAATAACAAACATCTGAGATGGTTCTTGTTAGATAAAAACCTCTGAAAAGAGCAAGTGTAACAGACGTTGCTGCCAGATTTTGCTCTGCATATGCTGGTTTTGGTGGCTGAGGCTGCCAGATTCAGAGGAGCTTTGTGAGATGAAGCGCTCTCTTCTGTCCTCACTTTAGAGATGAAGGAAGAAACTGTGAAAAATTCCTCAAGGCACAGAAATGGCCATTGACAAAGTTAGAAGTAGCATTACTGCCCATCTTGCTCTTACCCCACCCTGTTCTGCCTCATTCTTTCTCTCATGCTCTATCCCACATATCTACAGGCTTGCCCAAAACACCTAGTCATTGTTGCCACAGGAATAATTTACACTCCGCCAAGGCTGATCTGGAAGAATGGTGTTTGTAATATACTCTCTATAACATTGATCCACTGGTTCAACGAGCCAAAGGAAGAAAAGGGAAGAAGAAAAAAGATTATATGATTTTTGAAAATTAAAAATTAATAATAATAAAAAATAAATCCAGTAATTCTGGAATCCAGAAATGCTAATGTCAAGTCAAAAGTGCATGTTCAGAGTCAGCTTTTACTTCTAGGACTGCATTTCTGCCTTCGAAGTACCTTTTGGCTGATAATGAAATTGCTCTCAGCAGGAAAAAGGAAAAAAACCCAGACTTTCTCAAAGACAAGGTTTTCCACTATCAGGCTGGTAACCAGAACCAGTGGCAAACTAGATGTAAGGAGAACAAAAGTCTATGTTTTCTTTGTGGGAGGCTCCTTGCTGATACTTCAAAGACAAGAGATGTCACAACTTTCTCCCCAAGATCATGAATCTCTCTCCAGCAACGTCCCGTCTGGAGAAGTCACATCAGTGTCCTGAAAAATATTGGAGAATAAGTTAGTTTTGTCTGGAGTAGAGTTAATTTTCTTCATACTATCTTGTATGGGTCTATGTTTTGGATTTGTATTGAAAACAGCATTGATAATACAGGAATGTTTTAGCTGTCACTGAGCAGTGCTTACACAGAGCCAAGGCCTTTTGTTTCTCACACAGCCCTGCCAGTGAGTAGGCTGGGAATGCACGAAAAGCTGGGAGGGGACACAGCCAGGACAGCTGATCCCAACTGACCAAAGGGATATTCCATATCATAGGACATCATGCTTAGCATATAAAACTGAGGAAATTTTGCCTGGGGGACTGCTGCTTAGGAACTGTCTGGGCATCGGTTGGTTGGTGCTGGGGTTAAACCACAACAGAGAATCAGAGGGAACAGCTTCTATCAAACACCCTGCATCTGGCCTGTGCAAATTGTGACCCTCTGTATGTATGAGTTGATAACTGCCAGGATAACAAGCTACATCTGAGAAGGCATTTGCACCCGGTAAATGCACTTTAATGTTCATTGAGGAGCAATTCACTGAGTGGGGTAGAGAGTGTGGTTGGACAGCAATTGGCTGAGGACTCATGGGGGAATGGGAAGGGTTTGTGCAGCCCACAGTAAAGCTGCAGAAGTTAAAGCTTTCACATAAAATGAGCTTCTAGAGGGGTCATCACCTTATTCCAGCAATAGGAGGGAGAACCATGCTCTCAAAGGTGGCACAACTTGCTATGAAATCCGACAAGACACTCCCCTCAGATCCTGAGAGAATTAGGAGAAGACTTTGGTCAGGTACTAAGTGACTGAGCAGCTGAAGGTAAGAGCAGATGCTGGGACACTGCATGCTGAGATGAGAGGAGCCAGAACAGTGAAAAGTAAGGGCTGGAACAGTGACATAGGCCTTGTAATCATAAGAGACAAAAAGAAGTAAGAGGTCTGTGTGAAACAGCAGAAAAAAAATTATGAGATTTTTTTTTTTCTTCACCAGGGAAGGAACTGGAGGTAGCACAGGGTGGCCTTAGGCACTGTGAGCCACATCCTGACCCAGAGCATCCAAGCACAGAGGTGTCTTAGTCAGAAAGAGGGTAAGATACAAGCAAGACACTCTGAGATAACTTAACTGTGTGCTGACTGCTGAGATGAGGAAGGGTCAAGCAAATATGGAGTGTCCTCAAAAAAGAAAGTGCAATGGAAACAGAGAACAAGGTGTCCCTTCATATGTGCCCATCAGAGATATTCAGATGGGGTCCTCAGTTCTCTCTCTGGAAGTATCATTACCACAAGGGCTTGAGCTTTGTTAGCATCCTCTATCTTTTCTGCAAGGTGACTTGTCAATGGAAAACTCTCTCCATATCCTCTGGCAAAAACCCTCTGAAAATGAGACTGAGCTCATGAAAGCATTTAAGGCTTGAAAGCTTTACTTTTGTGGTGTTTTCAATTTCATTTTATGAATTTATTTTCAGGCCCAGCATCCAGTTTAGAAAAAAAAAAAAAAAAAAAAAAAAGAAAGAAAGAAAGTATAGAGGAGGATTATGAGTGATGTGGAGGCAAGAAAAACATTGATTTCCCCATTAAAGCATGAGGAAAGGAAATCAGTGGATAGCTATTACCATGGTGAGGTTACATATCTATGTCAGAATGTATAGTGACTTAAAATAGGAGTAAACATCCTGATTTTAGACTGGACTGTTCTGGCATAGGGAAGGAGCATTTTTGTCTTCTGTAGGAGCTGCCATGGTGAAGACAGGGCTTCCAGATAGACAGAATGACAGACTTGCAGAGCAGCAGACAGAAGTTCCTCCTCTGAAAGAGGAACACAAAGCATAGCCCCATCCCAGCACCTGCAGCCATCTATAACTCATTGAACAGACTCACTCCTTTCTATCTCTCACTGCTAGCTCCAACACTGATGCTTTCTTCAGGTGTCACCCTAGGCAGGGTTACACCTAACTACAACAAGATCTGTGCAATCATTCGCTGGCTTGTTTTCCCTCTTGTCTTGTAAGAGGAAAGAAGTGAAAGACCAAAGATAAATATGGAAACACCTACAAGAAGAGTGTTTGAAATGGCAGGAGGAAACCACATCTCCAACCTTTTACGCTTTCCACAAACATAGCAAACATCATTTCACATTAAAAAAAACCCAAACCAACAAAAACAACCAAACATATTTCAAGGGGGAAACACTCTTCCTTTTGCACCTTTTTGAAGAAAATGATGTTCACACGTGAATATCCCTCCCTAGACTTTCTCATTGTCTTGAATGTCAGTTAATGTACATTTAACTCTGTGTCTCATTTTTTACTGAGCACATGTTATTGAGGAAACAATTTTCTTAAACGATAGGTACAATTTCTATGTAAAGTGCAGCTGTTGTAAATCCTTTTACTTATCAACTTTCCTCTGTAGAAGAGTAAAATTAAAAAGTAAGTAAAAAAATAAATAAATAAGCCTTTCTAGTTTCTTCTTCTGACTCTCACTGAGTTTACATTCACCAGTGCCTTGATCACTGAGTGGATGATAATACAGAATTGTAATGCAGGCTTGCAGCTGCAAATACCAAACACTGCTTGTGGAGGCTAGCTGTTAAGCATTCCAGATTCTGAAAATATCATCTGTGGAAAGTGAAATAGCTGAACAATGACACCTGGGGAAATCATATTGAGTGAAGAAAATAAGGTATACTCAATCTTGACAGAGGACAACACATTAACAGTTGTGAATAAACTACATTCTTCTGTTAATACCTATCGGTATTGTTTCTCTGTTTAATTGTCATCTCCATGCTGGAAGATCATCGTCAGATACTTGAACAAAACATCTTGCCCTATTAATTGGTGCATGCTGCTGAGGGGATGCAGACATCTCTCTGTAATTCTGTGCAACAAACTGTTGAAGTAAAACAGGTACCATATTTCTGTTAAGGACTTCAAATAATGGGAAGAGATGAATGTTGAGAATGAGAAGAGAATACATACTTTCAAATATAGCAGCAATTATATACTTTACAGTTTTGCTTTTGGACTAATGAATTCAGACCTGAGCTCAATATTCAAAATGACATGCAACTTTCTTCAAGTAAATAACTTCATTAAGAAATATTATTAGTGGTTATTGCAGCATGCAACAGGCAACAATCCATCTCAGTCTGTACCGATATTACTTAATCTTCATAGAATTTATTAAAAATATGTATCTTTAGCTAAGCTTGACCCATTTAGAGTTGGTCAACAAATCTGATTTAGCTATATAATATGATTTTGGTACTTCTGTTGCAGACTGGGATGTCTTAATGGACGTGTTCAGCATTTCATAAGCAAATTAGTCTTTTGTGTGAAAGTTTCCTTGTTTCCATGATCTGCTGTTTACTTCACCTAAGGACATGTGATCCTGTTAGAGTCTGGCATGTAGGAAAAAGCTGATGCTGCTTTAAAAGAAAGGAAGTGACAGTTATATACAGCCATAGCCAGATATGACAAAGACATAAACCCTGTTTTATTGTGTGCTTGGATGGAAAAGATTTTGTGTGTGGACCATAGTTTCATTCCCAACAGACCATAAAGTGAAAATCACACACAGAATCACACACAGAATCATCTAGGTCGGAAAGGACCCATTCCAACCGTTCGCCTAGCACAGTTCCCACCTACAGCATATCCTTAAGCTCCAAATCGACCCTACTCTTGAACACCTCCAGGGATGGGGACTCCATCACCTCCCTGGGCAGACCATTCCAACGCCTAACAACCCGTTCTGGAAAGAAATGCTTCCTAATATCTAGTCTGAACTTTCCCTGGCTGAACTTGAGGCCATTAACTCTTGTCCTGTTGCTTTCTACTAGGCTAAAGAGACTCATCCCCAGCTCTCTGCACCCTCCTTTCAGGGAGCTGTAGAGGGCAATGAGGTCTCCCCTCAGCCTCCTCTTCTCTAGACTAAACACCCCCAGTTCCTCAGCCGCTCCCCGTACGACCTGTGCTCCAGACCCTGCACCAGCTGCGTTGCCCTTCTCTGGACACGCTCGAGTCATTCAATGTCCTTTTTGTAGCGAGGGGCCCAAAACTGAACACAGGAATCGAGGGGCGGCCTCACCAGTGCCGAGTACAGGGCTCAGATCCCTTCCCTGTCCCTGCTGGCCATGCTATTGCTGACACAAGCCAGGATGCCATTGGCCTTCTTGGCCCCCTGGGCACACTGCTGGCTCCTGTTCAGCCGGCTGTCAATCAGCACCCCCAGGTCCCTCTCTGACTGGCAGCTCTCCAGCCACTCCTCCCCAAGCCTGTAGCGCTGCTGGGGGTTGTTGTGGCCCAAGGGCAGCCCCCGGCATTTGGCCTTATGGAAACTCCTCCAGTTGGCCTCAGCCCATGGCTCCAGCCTGTCCAGGTCTCTCTGCAGAGCCTCCCTACCCTCGGGCAGATCAACACTCCCACCCAACTTGATGTCATCTGCAAACTGACTGAGGGTGCACTCGATCCCCTCGTCTAGATCAGCAATAAAGATGTTAAACAGGAGTGGCCCCAAAACCCAGCCCTGGGGGACACCACTCGTGACCGGCCGCCAACTGGATTTAACTCCGTTCACCACAACTCTCTGCCTGGTTGTCCAGCCAGTTTTTTACACAGTGAAGTGTGCAATTGTCCAAACCTCGAGCAATCTTTTTTGCCAGGAGAATGCTGTGGGAAACGGTGTCAAAAACCTTGCTAAAGTCAAAGTAAATTACATCCACAGCCTTTCCCTCATCCAATAAGCAGGTCTTCCTGTTGTAGAAGAAGGTCAGGTTTGTCAGGCAGGACCTGCCTTTCACAAACCCATGCTGACTGGGCCTGATCATCTGGTTGTCCCTCATGTGTTGCATGATGGTGTTTAGGATGAGCTGCTCCATCAGCTTCCCAGGCACAGAAGTCAAGCTGACAGACCTGTAATTTCCCGTATCATCCTTCTGACCCTTCTTATAGATGGGCATCACATTGGCCAACTTCCAATCAGTCAGGACCTCTCCGGTCAGCCAGGACTGCTGGTAAATGATGGAAAGCAGCTTGGTGAGCACCCCAGCCAGCTCCTTCAGCACCCTCGGGTGTATCCCATCTGGTCCCATAGACTTGTGTGTGTCTGTGTGATGCAGCAGGTCACTGACTGTCTCCTGGATTGCAGGGGGGTCGTTCTCCCAGTCTCTGTATTCTAGCTGTGGAGGCTGGATTTCATCAATACAACTAACCTTGCTATCAAAGACTGAGGCAAAGAAGGCATTAAGCACCTCAGCCTTTTCCTCATCACTTGTTACCGAATTTCCTTCTATGTCTAGCAGGGGATGGAGACTCTCCCTGGACTTTCTTTTGCTACTGACATACGTATAGAAACTTTTCTTGTTATCCTTGATTGCAGAGGCCAAATTAGTTTCCCGTTGGGCTTTAACCCTTCTGATTTCCACCCTGCATAGCCTCACAGCCTCTCTGTAATCACTGTGTGTGGCTAGCCCCTTCTTCCAAAAACAGTAAACTCTCCTTTTCTTCCTGAGTTGCAGCCAAAGCTCCCTGTTCAGCCAGGGTGGTCTTCTCTGGTGTCGGCTTCTCTTAGAGCACCGGGGGACAGCCTGCTCCTGAGCCATTAAGAGTTCCTTCTTAAAGAGTGTCCAGCCTTCCTGGGCCCCTGTACCCTTCAGGACAGTCTCCCAGGGGATCCTTTCAAGCAGGTGCCTAAACAAGACAAAGTCAGCCCTTCTGAAGTCCAGGATGTCAGCCCTGGATGTTAGCTCTCTCCTGGCCTCTCTAAGAATAGAGAACTCTATTATTTCATGATCACTGTGCCCTAGTCAGCCTCCAACCTCCATGTTGTCCACCAGCCCTTCTCTGTTCACAAAGAGGAGATCCAGCAGGGCACCTTCTCTGGTCAGTTTACTCACCAGTTGCATCAGGAAGCTGTCTCCCGCACATTCCAGGAATCTCCGGGACTGGTCCCGCTCTGCTGTGTTGTATTTCCAGCAGACGTCTGGGAAGTTAAAGTCGCCCACAAGAACAAGGGCAAGCGATAGTGAGATTTCACCTAAGTGCCTATAAAATATCTCGTCCATCTCTCTGTCCTGGTTGGGTGGCCTGTAGTAGACTCCTACTATAACATCTGCCCTGTTGGCCTTCCCCCTGATTCTAATGCAGAGACACTCAACCCTGTCTTCACTACACCTGTGCTCGAAGCAATCATAACAGTCCTTAACATACAGCGCCACCCCACCACCTCTCCTTCCCACCATGTTTATGTAATAGCAACAAAATCATAATTTTCCTGTTTCATCACAGCTACAAGCTCCTCCTTTTTGTTACCCATGCTGTGTGCATTGGTATACATGCACTTCAGATGGGCTGATGTTTTGCCCCTTTTCCCCTTCAAATCTAGTTTAAAACTCTGTCTATGAGCTTTAAATGAGCTAACTTCCACCCCCAAATCCCCTTCCCTCTCCGGAACAGGTGCATCCTATCTAATGTCAAAAGATCAGGTGCCCTGTATGTCAGTGTACATTATAATTGAAGTGACGGCTGTAGTTAAACTACAGGTCATGTATTAGCAGGTGTGAAAAATACAGGAGCCAGTACTCACACCAGGTTTGCAACTAATATAAACCAAATGCCAACACAGTAATATGCAACATCTGTAGCATAAGGTGTCCAGCAGCGTACATGGATTATCTTCAAAGGTACTGAATGTTATATGAATACGCATGGCAGCAAAAAAGTAGTACCTTTTCAAGCAGTCCAAGAACTGAAGGGAGATTTCCTTAATTTCTCTGACTCATTGCCACTGCCCTGAATAAACAGTGAGTCTGTACCTAACTAGAAAAAGGCAGAGTCGTCACAGAAATCTCTGACTTGCAGACTGGGTAGCAGACTCCCAAGGAAAGACAGCTCTCTGAGAGACAGAGAAGTTAAAGTTTTTTTGAGTCAGGGTAATGTGTCCTAAAACCATTATTAGGCCAAATCACTCTTCATGTTTCAGAAATATAATCACTCGGTGCATGACTGTCACCCCTTGCACCAATGCCCCCCCCAGCCTCCTTCTGCTGAAAGTTGAAGTAACCACCTTGAACGTGACTCAGTTCACAAAGGCTCACCATTATAAAGAGAAGATGATCTTTGGTGGCTAAGGACCGTGATGAAGAACTGGTTTTTTATTATGAACATGTTAATTTTCTGTAAAGTCCTAAAGTTCCATAACACTTCTTAATCATGTATATGGAAACGCATATGAGCGAAGTAAGAAAAAATTTCAAAGGGACAGAGAGGCACATAAATATCAGTCCACAGTTGTGATGCACAGAATCTTTTGTTATGCCTATACTCCCTTGAGGACTGTTTTCTGACCAAGTGAAACAGCACAGCTGAGCTCCTCAGTGTTAAACTCATTTCCTACCCTGGAATCTAGGTGGCCATATATGCAATCTGCCTATTGAGAACACACTTTGCATGGGCTAGCACCAAATTGTGCCTAGTCATTGTCAGGAAGAGAGCTAGTCCATGTAGACAAAACTATGCCAGGGACCATGTTAAAAATGTAATAGTGTGGATTAGTGCCAATATTGCCTGTTTCCAACAGTTGTTTAGTTTTGATAATGTACGTGTAACCCTGGAGGACAAATAACAAAATAGAAAAATATTTTCTTTTCCAGGGTTGTTTTCCTGTCCAATGATAACATAGAACTGCTGTCTTTTGTGACTATTGTCCACCAACAGACTGGCTGCTGTATAAGGCAGCTGGACGCATGTTTTTTCAGACACAAAACATTGCAGCCTATGTTGCTACTAGAGTGAAGGAAAACATCTCAGACACATTGCAGTTTATGCTATCTGATTTTCATGGCATAATCCTTTTGCAATCCAAGGAAATACACTGTCAATGTCTACAGAACTTTATATTTTGTAAGACGTTTATGTTTTTTCTGGAGAAAAGCAGCTGAGGCAATAAGGTGAATATGCATGTAAGCTTCTGTTTCAGGCTGGTAACCTAGCAACAGTGGCAACCCTGGTTAATACAAGAAGTATCATGGTTGGTTAATACAGTAAATCTGACACTGGAGGAAAGTGTGTCACTGCTGTCAACTAAGTTTTTCTGTAAATTAGTTTTGATAATATCTTTCATAGCCTAAGTCCATGAAGTAGGAGAACAGACTCACAGAAAATTGGAAGGAGGTTTATTAAATACCACTACACTGCTGGCATAAAGACATGGAAGAGGACTTTTTGCTGCAACTCTTTGGCCTTGGAGCAGTATCTCTATTGCTAGAAACTCCAGATTGGAGAGAGAAAATCCCTAAAACTTTTGACAGGGAATTTCTGGTGGCAGAACTTTGCCTCCTAAGAATAAAGTGCACAAGACTGAAAAAAATTGTCCCCTTTCCTTTTTGTCCTCCTCCAGATTAAAGTATATAGGAAAGGACCATTAGCCTAAAGTGCCAGCACAGAGAAGATCTACTTACATACATGAGGTGAGGTAAGTGATCCTTTTTTTTTTTTTTTTTTTTTTTTTTTTGGACTGGATGGTGGCTGAAAAAGTGACCAACCAGATCAACAAACTGAAAAGGCAACCATCAACAGTTCAAAGTCTAACTGGTAACTGGTTATGAGCAGTGTTCCTCAGGGTGGCACATGTCCCACTGGAGTCAAATGGTAACAAGACAGTTCCCAACATAGTCAGAGCTTTGGAAATTACCTGATTTTAACAAAACATGACTCTAAGGAGGTTTTAGCTCTCAGGATGGAAAACAACAGGATAAGAAGATCTTATTTCTGTGGAAAGACAACAGAAGGGTTAGGCCCAAGAGATGTAGCAAGAATTAACACTTTGGGTACTTTGCCCATCAAAGGTTTAGAGTGGTTTTGGTCTGTGTATTGCAACCCAACACAAGCAGTTGGTCAGTGTCTTGCCAAAGAGCACTTTGTGAGTAGACACTGGAAACTGAAACAAGCAAACAAAACAAATACTTTTAACCTATTTTATTTTAATTGATTAAGCTGTAAAGGAAAGATTGGACAAACATGTTAGTACTTTCTCACCACTACAATCTGCCTTTGATGGGGAAAAAAAGATATATGAAGAGTAACCTACTAGTTCCCTTAGTGAACATAGTAGATGAGACCACAAGTTCTTAAACACAGGATTTCCTGACAACAACAGACACAGGTAGTAACATCCATATAAACAGTAGCTGTTATTCTTTATTCAGAGAGGCAGAGTGTTATCTCATGAAGTCCAGCACAGAACCACCATAAAATGGAAATGGACAAATCACTGTCCTATCTTTTCCCTCCTGGCTCTGCAGAGCCTGTCTCACTAGTAAAGCTCCACTGACAATCACATAAATGAATAGATTAGGAAACTTCTCTCCATGGTTGGTTGTTGTTACTTGTTTCCCATCAGGTTGCTTCTCCATTCTTGATATAACGTCATGGCTTTGGTATTATTCGCAGCTGTTTAAAAGATGAGACATGCCAAGGAAAGACGGGATTGTGTCATCACTGTAAATGAACTCTTATTCCATGAGCAATATAAACCACTTTTGTGTTAGGCAGATTTAGTACAAGACTCACCACAAACTAATTATTGCAGGAAAAGTAAGCAACTGTGCACATAAGTGTCTACTGCCTTGCATTCAGAAAGAGCGTTAAGATCTATCTACAGAACTACCCAAGAGTGGACAACAGCAGTTCTATGCAATTGTTACAACGACTTAAGAAAAAACAAGAACCAGATGCAAATATCTCTTCACAATAAAAGTTGACATGATGCTTTTATAGAATTGCACAAAAAATAATCAAGATCCAGTCCAATAAGTTTTATTCTCAGTGTTAAGAATTCAAAGTACATTTTCATGTCCATGATCATTTTAATTAAAAAGCATTGGTTTTTCAGTCATTTATACTCAAATGGACATATTTAACACCAGATAGATCCTGTTACTATTGTCACCCTTTAAGGATGTAAAAAGGTGAGCTGAATAAACTGACATTTTGAAATATCGGCAACTAATCGTTAGATCATGGGCCATTCCTACTTTTTCTTCACTGATTTCTCAACACTTGAAACTGGAAGACCAATGTAAATCCCTCTTTTGTTAACTCAAGGAGAGTTCTTGGAAGATCCAGTGCCAAGGAGACCAGCTCCAGAGTAGGTAAGCCTGCACTGGGGGGGAATCATGGTAAAAGGGACCGGCGAGGAGCTTGGGGAGGGGGCTTTTGAATCTTTTGGATCCAAAAAGGCTGTTAGCCAGCTCTAAGGAAACTGGCAAGCAGGTGGGCTGGCAAGCTGAGGTGGCGTGGGTTGAGGGCAGAGCCAAGTGCCAGTGGCGCCTGTTCTGAATGAGGTGTAACCACACCAACGGTCACTCGCCAAGAAGACCAGCTCACACCCCACCCCTGTTAATGGGATGGTGGGTACTGAGTTAGCGTAGACAGAACCAGCACCATCCACTGAGCTCAGAGTGATCTCACAGTACTTGACTATGAGTGCGCTGAGGCAGCTTGTAGGGCAGGGCTGAGCGTGTGCCACTGGACAAGGTACGTTCGATCCCTGCAAACAGGTGACTAGTGCTGGAGAGAGGGGAGGGAAGGAACAGCTCTGCAGGGATGTGAGAGCACAGGGTGTGGGAAACAGCACCCAGGTTCCCTCCCGGCCAGAGAGAAAACCATGGTCACAACAGGGCCCAGAGGCAGAGTAATGAGGAATGTGGGAACCCAGACAGAGGTCCTGCACAAACAGGAGGCTGTGCAGGTCTCTGCCTGCCGAGAGTGTCTGAGCCTGGCACTTGAATTGGAGGAGGTCAGAGACACGGTTTGTGCATGGTGTGATCAAGTAAACGATCCGCTCAGGCAGGCAGTTGAACTGAGGGAGGAGGTAGAAAGGTTGGGAACTATAAAAAGTGCGAAAATGAGATTGACTGGTGGAGCCACACTCTGAGACAAAGGCAGCAGGTAGAGGCTCTAAAAGAAATGCAGAACTCCCTCTCCTCCTCTCACCAGGCAGGAGAGCATGTGGGGGACAGGGGGGAATGGAGTCAAGTCCTTCCTCGGAAAGGCAAGTGAAAACCTTCTCGGCCCCCCTCACCTTCCCAGTTGTCATTATACAATAGGTATGAGGCTTTGGAACTAGACAGCCAGCCGAATGAAGATGGAAACGAGGATGCATCTAGCTATCATCCACAGCTTGTCTCTCAGCCTCAAGACTTGCAACTTCTTCAAGTAAGAAGAAAAGGAGGGTAATTGTAGTGGCCGACTCTGTTCTGAGGGGTAAGGAGGAGCCCATATGTCAACCAGACCCATACCATAGAGAGGTCTGCTGCCTCCCTGGGGCTCGGGTCAGAGATATTAAAAGGAAGGTCACTGCTCTGGTGCGACCCTCTGATTACTTCCCCTTATTGGTTAACCAGGCAGGTAACGATGAGGTGGTAGAGAGTAGTCTTAAGTCACTCAAAAAGGACTTCAAGGCACTGGGGTGTCTAACTGAAGGCTCGGGAGCTCAGGTCGTGTTTTCAACAATCCCTCAAGTGGAAGAGAAAACCACTGATAGAGGGTGGAAAACATATCTGATTAACACGTGACTTGGTGGCACCAGTCTCTATCATAATTTTGGGTTCTTTGACCATGGCAAAGTTTTTAAGGCACCTGGTCTGCTGGTAACAAATGAGACAGGTGGGATGCAGCTGTCCTAGAGGGGGAAAAGGATTCTGGGGCAGGAGTTAGCAGGGCTAATTGACAGGGCTTTAAACTAGATATGAGGGGAGATAGGGTGATAACTGGGCATGTTAGGAACAAGCTCAAGGGAAGCAAGCCAAAGCTTGAAGAACGGTGGACTGGTGAGGGCTCTCCCTCTGCCACTTCATTTGAGACAAGGGAAAGATGTTTAGGAACCGTGGAAGCACCTGAGAAGTGTCTGGTAGGGAATGGGGCCCACGCTCACAAAAAGGTGTTGGATTTGCTAGTACATCTCAAGTGCATCTCTACCAATGCATGCAGGATGAGCAACAACCAGGGGGAGCTTGAGGCCATGATGCAGCACGAGAACTATGATATAGCAGCTATAACAGAAAGGGGGTGGGATGCCTCACACAACTGGAGTGATGCAATTGATAGCTACAAGCTCTTCAGGAGGGATAGACAGGGAAGGAGAGGTGGTGGAGTGGCCCTGTATGTAAGAGAATGCTATGAGAGCTCAGAAATCAGGTATAGTGTTAACAGGGTTGGAGTGTATGGATTAGGTTAAGCACTAATAAAGAGGATCTTGCTGTGGGAGTCTGCTATAACCCCCCAACCACAGCAGTGAGGTGGATGAAGCTTTCTATAAACAGTTGGGAGAAATCTCACAGTCACTTGCCGTTGATCTTGTGGGGAACTTTAACCTCGTGGGTATTTGCTGGGATCACAACACAGCAGAGAGGGAACAATCCAGGAGGTTCCTGGAATGTGTGGAGGATTAATTCCTCACACAGCTGGTGAGTGAGCCGGGGAAGGTGCACTCCTGAAGCTGCTGCTTGTGAACAGGGAAGAGCTTGTGGGGGAGGTAAAGGTTGGAGGCTGTCTCGGGTGCAGTGATAGTGAGATGATGGAGTTTTCGATCCTTGGAGAAACAAAGAGAGGGGTTGGTAAAACTGCCACCTTAGACTTCCAGAGGGCTAACTTCGACCTGCTCAAAAGGCTGATTAACAAAATCCCTCGGGAGGCTGCCTTGAAGGATATGGGAGTCCAGGAAGGCTGGACACACTTCAAGAGAGAAGTCTTAAGGCACAGGAGCAGGCTGTTCCCGTGTGCTGAAAAACAAGCAGGTGGGGAAGAAGACCGGCCTGGTTAAACAGGGACATTTGGCTGGATCTCAAGAACAAAAGGAGAATCTTTTGCCTTTGGAAGAGGGGGCAGGTCTCTCCTGAAGACTATAAAGATGTAGTTATACAGGCTCCTGTTCAGCCGGCTGTCAATCAGCACCCCCAGGTCCCTCTCTGACTGGAAGCTCTCCAGCCACTCCTCCCCAAGCCTGTAGCGCTGATGGGGGTTGTTGTGGTCCAAGGGCAGCCCCTGGCATTTGACCTTATGGAAACTCCTCCAGTTGGCCTCAGCCCATGGCTCCAGCCTGTCCAGGTCTCTGCAGAGCTTCCCTACCCTCGAGCACATCAACACTCCCACCCAACTGGGTGTCATCTGCAAACTGACTGAGGGTGCACTCGATCCCCTCGTCTAGATCATCAATAAAGATGTTAAACAGGAGCATTTTTTTTTTCATTCAAAACACCGTAGAGGTAAGTGAAATAATGTTTTTGTCTGGACTTTGGATTCAGAGTCCTCCTTGACTCTTTCTTCCCATTTGCTTTCACTTGAAATTTCATGTGTTACTTTATCTTCAGATAAAGTTGTGGGCTTTCCATCCACAGCTTCTGCCTCCCTTACATTTTTCTTCAACTAAAAATCTATTTTCATACCAAAGAGATAGTAATAAACCAGGGCTAGTAAGGTTAATTGCTTTTAACGGGTATCACAGCATCAAAGAAATGTTTTCCTCCCTTCCCCTCAGCTTCAGCAAGTCCCTAGGAAACAAACTTTATACATGCATGGAACAAAGGCAAAGCCTCCCTGTTTTCATGTTCTGTACAAGTTGTACCCTTGCTGACTATGTTGCTGTGAGCAACAGAAAAGAATGACCTTAATAAGGAGTATTTATTGCAAATCAAATGAAGTAGCCTCAGGACTTCAAAGATAATTTTTTCAACATAATGGGTGATAGAAGCTATACTTGGGGAGGCACAGGATGGAAAACCCCTTTTTCCTCAGCCCTTCAAATAGGTAGGGAAAAAGAAAAGGAACAGAAGAGAAAAGAACATGTTAATAGGGCCCAAAGATGCAGTAAAAGGCATAATCAATGAGAAGAAAACATGAGTGTTTTAATAGGAAATGAGAATGTTTATTGTTGGAAAAAAGGAGCTTTCACCCTGACAAAGAACAAAGGCAACTCCACATACCCAACAAGACAACATGCTATGGGTGTCCTCAGAATCTACTTGACCGAAATTACCAAAGTTAAGATAAAACTCCAAAATAGCACTTTGAATCAGGAAGTGTGTAACATCTGGTGATTCCAGAGATTACAGATGTCCTCCAGGGTACATCATGAACATCAGGAAAGATACTCAGGAGTTCAGCATGAAGACCCAAATGTTGGCAATAAAAAGCTGTTGGTGTTTAATGTTTGCTATGATGAAGAAAATTACAAGTACTTAAAACATTAAACTAGCATTTTCCTTGTGGCCGGGATGTTCATATATACAGGCTCAAACTCAAGAGCACAAGAACTATTTGGTATTTCCTTTTACTTTTCCTTCTTCTCAGCATGACTTCTTCATAATTTCCCTGTGCTCGTGTCTGAACTCATGGCTGCTTTCTAAGGAGCCTCCATTTTGTATTACCTTTGACTTTCAAACATTTTCTGTTTCAAACAAGTTTCTTTTTCTTTACTTCTCATTAAAAATCACTATCTGGAAAAAAAAATATATTATGTAGATTTTTTATGAAGAAAAAGATTAAAGTAGAAAGTGACTGAGACTACAATAAAAGATTTTACTGGAAAGTATAGATATGCATTAATTAAATAACTAGCATTAAATACCCACATGAATAATTTCACAGAAGGGAAATTCTTGTTCCAAACAGTAGCAGAAAAATAGGCAAGAAAATTCCTTCATCCTTCAGATTACCAGGAGTTCTGTCATTAAATATGGGGTTTAACCTGATTTTTTTTAGAGTGGATTTTGAATCAGACAGTCTCTTTTGCCCAAAAAATCTCAAACAGGACTTGAGAAATAATAAAACACAATTCAAAATAACACATAGTCCTCAGAAACAGTTACTGCAAGGAAGTAATCTGAGTATATATAACAGAGGAGAAGAAAGATTTAACAACCCTCTACCACCAGAGAAACATAACATGTTAACCTCACATCAACTCTCTTCTGTCTTTGGGTGGGAATGGTGTAAGTGCTATGGAGTCATCTAAAGAGACTTTGATAAGAGCAAACATGAGTTAAAACTTGCTATTAGAAGGAGGTCAGGAAAATAAAAACTAAAAGAGAGGAAGGATGGAAAAGGCATCTCAGGATAGAACAGTAATAATGGGAAATAAACAAAGAGGAAATAGAAAGTAAGAGATAAAAACTAAGACCAGCAGGTAATGATAGGAGGAAATGGATGCACGTTGTCTTAATTCAGGAAGTGACAGATAGAAGCCTGAAATACCAACATTTCCCCTTGCTACTAATATGTAAAATATCATATATTACCATGGTTTTACAGAACTCACTATTCAGTGAAGGTATGAATATTTAACCATCAGCAGTGTAAGCCCATATTTACAGAAAATGCAAGGCATCAGAATAATAATTATAGTTACTACACTGAGTAGAAAATTGGTGAATTTCATAGAAATCAGTAAAATAGAGTTACAGTATGTATTAAACGTTAGTTTACAATGGATGGGCAAGTTATTCCAAAAATAGTAGGAAAATAAGTGTTAGAATCCTAGTGACAAATTTATAGGATTTTAAGGAAGTAGTAGTTTCAGAAGACAGAAGACATTTTTGGACATATTACAGATTTTTCTACCTTTAATTAATGTAAAAATTAAAATAAATTAATCAGATCATAAAGAACTGCTCCTGTCTCAATTAGAAAATTCCTGCACTGTGTCTGTTTTCTCATTGTAAATGAAACTATATTTAAAAATCTAATGACAAAGTCCATAAATGTTTATGATCTAATTTTATGAAGCTGTTAAAAGCACTATGAAATTTTGTACCCTTAGATGTAACTTCATCATGGAAAGCAAACATACTCCTTCTTCTAGAAAGAAAACAATTATAATAATTGTAATACTCATGGCAGCATTCCCAAACAATGCACTGCATTGTCTGTTAATTAACATAAAAAATTTTAGCAAAAGCAATGGCAGTTTGACTAGATGGATACCTAGAAGGTATTCAACCATAGATCAATAGGGTTTTTTTTCCCCTGAAAGCTACAAATAATGTGGGAGGAAGGTAGGGAGTGATTTTACACTATTTTATTAATGTGTACACACACAGACAGACATGATGTTTTCACACACATAAAAGCTCTAGGAATAATTTATTACATCCTTTGGACACAAAGAATTTTACTTGTCTAAAAAGGAAGTAAATATGTATAAGATGCCATTTTGGCAGCAAAACTGGCTTTGGTGTTAAGTTTAAGATGTAAATATTTGTTTTCCATAAGGATCCTTAAGTTTCCAGACTCATTAAGGGAACTTCCTCTGCTTAACATATAAAACAAGCAGTAGTAATCACTGTGGATGCTGTTGACTGTCTCAGCCGTGAAACACCTGACCGTTTACATTAGTCTCAGATACAAAGGAAAAGAGACTAAACAGGAAATTAAGCAAGTGTTCATTCAGATGGCTGTGTTGCTTTGTACTATATCCTGCTTGAAAACACTATTTCTAAATATGTAGATAATGTTCCATCTCCAGTTATAAAATCAGTCATAAAAAAATAATTACCAGGAAGTGTTAGTAATTCTGAGAGGGTCAAGTAGGGTTTACATGCATTTGTAATTTAAGTGGGTTAAAAGGCATACATTGTACTAGAGAAGCAGTGGAGGCAAGGGCTCAATTTTCCATAACCAGTGGTCATACAAACAGGTTGAAATACTTTCAACTGAGATAATACAAATAAATAGGCTTGTGAAAGCTGGCCCTGGTATTTACAAGATCTGTAAAGTCTAATGTTTCAGATACTGTGTTCCCGCTTTTCACCCTGTTGGGACCCCATATTCCTCTTAAATGGCCCTCTGATTCAGTTTTTGGATTAAACATTCAGTTCACCCTATCTCTGGTCTTTCCCTTTGTATGATCTGTTCAGAGACTTGAGTGTAGGGCTTCATTTTTCACAGGCTGGCTGAAAACAGCCTAGTGGATATCCTTTCTTTGGAAAGCTGTAGTGGCACCTACTTCCCGCAGTTCTTGTGCCTTTCAAAATTTAGAGAAATTTTGATTATTTTTTATTTGTTTGAATGCAATATTAGCAATATAATATTAACAAATGGAATACAAGTATACTTTGAAAAGTTTTATGATCCTCCTCGGGGATGCAGAATTAGAGAGAAATGATAATTATTCCAGAAAAAGATTCAACCTATGGACATCTGTTGTCATATTGCATTTCACTTTGGTGACACACATCTCCAAAATTGGAAGCTTTTTTTCCCCAGAAGGAAAATGTAGATAAAACCAAGACCACCATTTATATATTATTTTTAAACATAAACCAAATTTACCTCCAACCCATTATGGGTTGGAGAGGGATGGAACTTAAGGCATTGAACTTGCAGATATTGTAGACCAAGCTTGAAAAAAAATATTGGAACTAATTTCTACAAGCACATGAGAAGGATGTTGTAATAGTGCAGAAGGGAAACAACAAGCATGCAGAAGAATGTGTTTACTACTGGAAACAGTAGAATAATCCAACCTGAACAAGGTAGGCAGTGTCTAAACCTAACAGTGACCACTTCAGGGACAAAAACAGTCAGAGGAGAAAAAGATGTGAAGTAACCTCAGGGGTAAAAGTGTGGTTTAATTGTGGCTGTGCACAACATGGTGAACAAGGGAAGTATTGGGGCAGCTGAGATGATGTACTGCCTCAAGGAATTGCTGTCAACTGTATGGTGCATAAACACATTAAGCAAAGGAGGCTAACAGAAAGATGGAAGTAAACAGGTTTGGATTTACTACCACTGGGAAGAAGAAAGAAGCATCACTCAGTCTCTGACCCCCTGAAAAGAAACTGGTCACTTATTTCAAGATACATTGACCAATGTGAGCAATCAGGACAAGAGTCACTAGTGGTTTTTACAGTTGCATTAGTAAAATTCCCAGAATTTCCAGTCATCTGCAGCTGCCTCAGAACTTTACACCAAAAAGGTATTCAACTACTTCTCCCTCCCATTAGAAGAAAAGCAGGTCAGGAATATTGTGTTTCCTATGATAAAGCCACAGGCAATGAAAAGGAGAACTCTATCGTGCAGTGTTACATCAGCCTAATATTTTCTCAGTACTGATGTAAAGGGATGCCATCAATGAATTCAGGACCTATCTGTTGTTTCTCACATCTGCTAGATACCTAAAAGGTTGCTAAGGATGAGTCTAAGTCATGTTCAGGGAAAAGAGCAAACACAGAGCTCCCACACCAAGGACTGAGAATGTCTTTCCAGTATATATTCATTATCATATTCATGTTCCTTTTGTCTCAGTAACCTTTTTTGGAAAAAAAAAAAAAAAAGAAAGAGACATTAGGAAGACAGACATTGTAACATACTCAAACTGCACTGTGTCACTTTTTTTTCCCCCCCAATGCTCAGGAGAAAGAGAACATTTTCATAGATTGACTTTGGTTTAATAAAGTTATCTTGTCTCTACTCATTTTCACGAGGTGAGCAAGGTCAGTAGGTAGATAAAGCATTCCCTCCATAACAAACTGGAAATTATTGATTCAGGCATCGTATCTATCACACAAAATGTTCCTTTCCCAGACACTCCGAGTACTTCAAAGCATGATGTAGGTCACTTCTTTCACCTACAACAGGACTGAAAAGTTCACACTAATGTCCAAAGCTCAGTATTTAATACTGTGGCATCACCTCACACAAACAAGAGAAATTAGATGTTGGTTTCAAAACTGATCAGTGTCCAAGGTCCTTGTATCTACTTTACATCTCTGTTCAAAAATGTTAGAGGACTTCAAAAGTTGCTAAAGTTAAGGAAAAGGTAATCTTTCTGCCCAGTGCTCTATGTCCAAGTTATATTTGGTTATATTAAGGTTTCCTGTGTGGCAGTGACAATACCCAAAATCCTAGTATCAGCTAGTCTGGCCTACTCTCAGTACTGAGGTTTGCTAACTCAGTTATGCCACACAGAGGCAGCCTTTCTCCCGGTTTCAGAAGAAGGTACCAAGGCATAGAAGATGTGCACATGTCTTGAAAAGCAAAGAATGTTTCCTCTGCTATGAAATGCAGCCTACACAAGCCTTCCCTTATATAGAAACTCATCTATAGTGGCTGCAACTTCTTAGCATCATTTTTCTTGAAGAATAGAAAGACACAGAGCACTGCAATGGTGTGTTGTATATTTAGTTAAGAGTTAGCCTCTTGTCCCCCTGTCATTCCAGGAAACAAATGGCAGAAGAGATCATAGGGCAAGAGAAATACAATAAAACTTGTGGAGATTTGTTCTACCTGAGCTAAGTTTATAGTTCGGGTTGAACACAATCTTCTTTTTAGTCTTTCTGTGCACATACAATCCACTGCTTACACTACATGAAAAGAGAATACGGGTTTCATAGGTCTCCAAAGGTTAGGTTGATAATGATAACAAATACAGGCAATCTTACTCAAATCTCTTTGACCTTCTCCTTTTCAATTAAAAAAAAAAAAAAGCAAACACAAAAATAAACACCTAAACAACCCCAACTTTCTGACACTCACTCCCTGTGAAAACAGTAAGTCATATATTTGAAAATATATGACATATATATGAATATATATAACATATATTTGAAAACTATTGTTTGCTCCAGTACTTCTATTTACACTGGCTGCTGTTTTACTCTAGCATACGAAATGTAAGATAACATCCAGACTGTCAACATACTTTTCAGCACAGATCAGAGGAGCTGGCATCACACAAATTATTATTACACCTCAAATACTGCATCTGCTACTGCAGTGATCTGAGGAATTGGGTAATTCTTCTGCTCATGCACAAATCCCCAGCAGACACAATGCTTAGTTGTGCCCTTCAGGGTTTGGGGAATGAATGCAGAATCATCCTACTGTAGCCTCAAAGCAGCAGCAGAATAGCCCTTGGGACTCAGATTTGCATTAAAGATTATGTTGAACTCTGCTACCATGGCAAGAACAAGCAGCAGCTTTACGCTTCACATAACATGATACCTCTCTCATGGTAGCCCAAGTAACATTATGCATTTGCCTCCAGATGAATCCGTTCTGAGGTGTGCCATATGCTCAGTCATCTCCAGAGTGTTTAAGACTATGTGCAAAACACAAAAAGAGACTACTTTGTGTGAAAAACCTCTTACAGCAATAACGCAAGGCCCAAGAGCAATGTGCTTTACTGATGTGAAGAACAACAATGCACCAGCCATTCACACATACATTATCATACACTATTAGAGTTTTTTGTTACTTATGACAGCTAAGCTTAGTTGAAAATTGCCAACAAGGAAATTAAAATGACTGGAATTTGGGGAAGATACTTTCACTGTAGTTAATTCTTGCCTTAAAATATGTGGCATGAAATATTTCAGTATTTTGACGCAAGCCATGAATTTCACCATCTTATTTATTATCCAGAGATTATAAAAACTCCAATAATTTAGGACTATGTCTCAAAAAAATGGTGTGTCTGGGGCTTTTTTCGTCCCCAAAGCTACTTTTAAATGTTGTGTGGGATAGAGAAGAGAAAGATCTACATTTGTTTCTGCTTTGGAAACAGAAATTTTAAGGTAATTGAAAGTCTATTGGAAACATAGTGGTAAAACACCTTTGTTTATATATGTACACAGAATTTACATGCATATATATACGCATATATATATATACACACACACACATATATATATATATATATATATACACACACAGAAGAAATAATTCCCATTTGACTTCCCTGCAGGCTAAAAGTGGAAAAATTTGAAGCCTTTCTCTCTAGCTTGAATGAAAAATTATTCTGAACCAGTTGTTAAGTGTGAAAAAAGCCAAGTGCTCATTCAAGTCCTACACCAGCTGATTACCACATTGCTAGATGTGTCTCATCAGTAGTCATTCTCCTGAAGCTCAGGTTGCCTCCTTCTCTGACAAGCTCCTTGTCAAACACTCCTCCATGTACTAGCAGATAAACCTGATTTATCTTAGTATTATCAGAGTCCTTAAAACATCTCTCAAGATCTTTTTCTAAGAAGCCAGAAGTCAAGGCAGTGAATAATTAAAAACAAAATTTCCAGGCTGGATACAGTTTGCTGTGAGTCTGACCAGGCTTTCTGTGAAGGAAAAGTACATAGGCACCAGGTTCTCTTGAGATAATTGCTCCAGTGATTCTGAATAAGAGGCACTGTCCTCCATGCCCTCCAACATACCAAAGGACAAGACTGTCAGCTCAGAGACAGCATCTGAAGGATGTTGTTCCTCTTGAACAGCTATACTTAAAGAGGATGCAAGAAAAGTGCCTGGCAGGGATAGGATTTGTTACCTTTGATCTCACCACATCTTTGAAGATCTTAACTGCCATTAGCAGGATTTTGCTGAACATAGCACATCTTTGCACGGTAAATCCCAAGCATAACAACATAGATCTACAAGAATCTGGCCTGGGGAAAAGAAAGTCCTGCGGACAAAAAAAGTATCTGAGCAAGTACACTAGCTACGGTAGCCAGAGGGTTAAAACTAATCTAAAGAAAAAGAAGGTAACCAGTTAAGAACAAATGAAGAAATTATGGATAACCACAGACAAGTTCACCTCCACTCAGGACACTGTTCCTACTTATCTGAACCAAAAATGAAGAAGGCTGACCAAAAAAAGCACACTTACTGAGTATTTACCCAGAAATATTTTAATTATGGATGGAATCTAGCAAGTTCCTAGCTTCAAGATTAACACACTTTCTTGTATTCAGCAAAATCCATGGCACAGTTTGCATTCAACAAAATAATATAAGTGCAGACAGGTAGAATCATCTGTACTGATCCTAATAAAAGCAGCAATGACTTGTGGAATCCATTGCAACATTTATGGGAGAAAAAGATGAGCTGACAGATAGACAACAGTTGTTCAAAATGCACTGAAAACCTAACTAGTCTTTGCAATTCAAATCTCTTAACTGGAGAGGAGAGCAAAAATCTGAAAATACTTATGAAAATATTCACAGGTAGATTTGCATCAAGAAAGTCAATATATTCTAGGACTGATGGCCTGAAATCTAGGACTGTAATCACTGTCTGGTCCCCAAACAAGCCTTACCAGGAAAAGCAGACCAAATGTTCATTTATTTGCAGAAAATTTTGTTGTTGTTTTTTGTTTTGGGAACCGTTACAGATGTAAATACATTTCTGTTCCTTCCCCACTCCTCCTTCCTCCTCTGATAAAGTACTGTTTACTAAGTCAAATAAGTCAGTTTGTTAAACTGACAATTTAATTTAAATTGACACACAATTTGAATAATTACAAGCACTAAAAAGCATACAACACATCAGTTACCTGCTTAGCAGTGACTCTTTTTTATCAAGCATTGCATAGCATAAATGCCATGACAGTGCATGAAGCCAGAAAACATTAACACTTTTGAGCTGAACATATTTCGCCTCAATTTCTATTCACAGATTTGCCAGAACTCAATAGATCACAACTTTTTTTTCTCTATTTTTGTTAATCAGACTGTTAAATCAAAGTGCTTTAATTTTTCTAAAGCAGACTTCTTATTTTGCCCTTAGCTTCAAACTGAAGCAGTAAAGACAGCTAGATCAGGTTTTTGCCTGTTCAAAAGTGCGGTTTGATTTGCAGATATAAGTAATACCGTAAAAGATTAACAGGACTATGGATGGGACTTGAGTGAAATAAACTGCAAACACCAAGCTGCTGAAGACTCACGATCTACTTGAATGTAACTTTCTTATGAAATGAAATACAGACACCATATCCCGTAGGTATTGCTTTCAGAGTAATATGCCCAATTTACACAGAAATATAAGAAATTAGAGCAAAAATCTTACTAAAAATATAGCCTCATGATTTTTATTAATGATATAAGTGATGATAAAGGTGAAAAGGATTATTTAAGATATTTAAACAATGCTGGTAAGAAAGAAACTAATTAGTTAGGCCATATCTAATCAATACTTGCTTTCTTAAGGAGACAAGCCACAGAACAGTGTTAGTTTTTCAGGCTATTATTAAGAGCTGTGGAATTGCTTCTGAAGATGTTTTTACACTATGTCAATAATTTCTATCTCTGTTCTCAGGGCTCTTTCCAGACCATAAAAGGCACACCTCATATTCATCAGCCATGCAGCAGATAAGAACTTCAGAAAGGTGTTTGAACAAGCTGAAAGCTTTCTGAGCAAGCTTTCTCCCACTTTTCAATCCAAAGGGGAAGGTTAGGTGCCCGGACTCTGAAGTACCATTACCTACAAGTGGCACTCAGCCCTGTGGCTCCCAAGGGGTAGGCCACATGCTGAAAGAACTGGAGTTTCTCTTTTCTTTCATGGAGGAAGGCAGTGAACTTCTGCTGTCAAATGCCACCATAAGTATGAGCAATACTATCAGGCTTGAAAAGTGTAAAAAGTGGTAGGTGTGTAGTTTACTTAATTTACTCAGAAGTAGCTCATGACCTCCAAGCAAGGCACTCCTCATTCATTACTGAGATGTGCTCACTTACCTGTGATACTCTGAGAGCAAGAAAGCAGGCCGGTTCTTCTGAAATACTCTGAAAGCAGAAGAGTAGTGATACTTCTAGGCACTTTCATCTTCAGTAAAAGCTTTAAGCAATTTTTATTTTTTTTTCCTTCCCCCCCCTCTGGACTGGTGATAGAGATTCAGCTCAGTAGAAGTAGTAGCCTAGTCCAGGTTTTCAAAAGCAACCTGAGAAGTTCAGTGAAAAATTCATAGTCTATTCTGCTGATTATAGCAGAGACCAATCACACATTCACTTTCTGAAAAGCTAGAGAGTTTTAAACCCAAGTCTTTTTTATAGCTACAATACTGCACTTTACTGCTTCGTTTCTTATTTAATTGCCAGTATTTCTCTTGATGTCGTTGTTCTCTAGCCTATGTCCACTTTAACAGGTTCTGGAACCTAGTAGGTTGCAGCTTTGTAGAGCAAAATACTTAGTGTTGAAGAGCCAGTGTCTATACTATGGACTCTTCAGGATGTTTCATTTTGAACTATCCTAGCTTATTGTCCACTGGGATTTTAGTGCATCTTTCAGTTCATATGCACCCAAAAGGAATTCAGCTGATATACTCTGACATTGCTCCATGATGTGAAGCACAGTATGGTAACTGTAGAGAACTGGGAGATTCTCTTTCAAAGTGCACATCCATACCAAAATGTTCACATAACTGCAGGCAGCTAAAATATCTGAGTTTTCAAAATGAAATTGTTTATCCCAAATAGTATTCAGATTCACATGATAAAAGATCATCGTGATCAACTTGATATCGAAAAGGCAACTCACTCTAACAGCTTTCTGCTCTCTGAAGGAAGATAAGCTCAGTCTGAAAACAGGCAGAGGACATTTATCTTCCTCAATTACAGTTATGACATCAAGCAGAACCCCCCCCCCCCCC
>NW_020799095.1:49165772-49223354 GCF_003259725.1 Athene cunicularia | reverse complement strand
TCTAAAGAGACTTTGATAAGAGCAAACATGAGTTAAAACTTGCTATTAGAAGGAGGTCAGGAAAATAAAAACTAAAAGAGAGGAAGGATGGAAAAGGCATCTCAGGATAGAACAGTAATAATGGGAAATAAACAAAGAGGAAATAGAAAGTAAGAGATAAAAACTAAGACCAGCAGGTAATGATAGGAGGAAATGGATGCACGTTGTCTTAATTCAGGAAGTGACAGATAGAAGCCTGAAATACCAACATTTCCCCTTGCTACTAATATGTAAAATATCATATATTACCATGGTTTTACAGAACTCACTATTCAGTGAAGGTATGAATATTTAACCATCAGCAGTGTAAGCCCATATTTACAGAAAATGCAAGGCATCAGAATAATAATTATAGTTACTACACTGAGTAGAAAATTGGTGAATTTCATAGAAATCAGTAAAATAGAGTTACAGTATGTATTAAACGTTAGTTTACAATGGATGGGCAAGTTATTCCAAAAATAGTAGGAAAATAAGTGTTAGAATCCTAGTGACAAATTTATAGGATTTTAAGGAAGTAGTAGTTTCAGAAGACAGAAGACATTTTTGGACATATTACAGATTTTTCTACCTTTAATTAATGTAAAAATTAAAATAAATTAATCAGATCATAAAGAACTGCTCCTGTCTCAATTAGAAAATTCCTGCACTGTGTCTGTTTTCTCATTGTAAATGAAACTATATTTAAAAATCTAATGACAAAGTCCATAAATGTTTATGATCTAATTTTATGAAGCTGTTAAAAGCACTATGAAATTTTGTACCCTTAGATGTAACTTCATCATGGAAAGCAAACATACTCCTTCTTCTAGAAAGAAAACAATTATAATAATTGTAATACTCATGGCAGCATTCCCAAACAATGCACTGCATTGTCTGTTAATTAACATAAAAAATTTTAGCAAAAGCAATGGCAGTTTGACTAGATGGATACCTAGAAGGTATTCAACCATAGATCAATGGGTTTTTTTTTCCCCTGAAAGCTACAAATAATGTGGGAGGAAGGTAGGGAGTGATTTTACACTATTTTATTCTCTGACCAGAAACCTGGTATAAGATTAAAGGTCTCAATCTATTGTTGTTGTGTATTTCACTTCAAGGAAATCAGCACAACTTCCAAGTGAAGGCCAGAATTTTCTCATGAGATATTGCAAAATGGTTGCTTTTTGGTGACTGAACTGTGTGGTCTTTTTTCATCCCTGCAGTTTAATGGTGCAATGGTTATACTTCCTGAGGTATATTCCACTGTTAGAAGCACAAAGCCTGACTGCTCATATCCATATAAATGGCACATTTAATTTATAAAACTGCATTTATGAAATATACTTTGCCCACTAAAAAAGATGACCAGCCTACATGGATTATGAGCTGAACTTCCAAGAGCTAATATGGTCCCTACAAGTTTTCCTTAAGCACTTCCTTTGAGAGTGGTTGCACAGTCTCACCAACATTTTTAATTTTATCCCTCTTCTTCCTTTGGATGGACGAGTCTGTGTTCAGATCCCCAATCCCAAATCACTTAATTGCCAGGAGATCTGACCAGATTATGAGGTTCCCAGCAACATGGAGTATCTGAACGCCTGTTAATGGCCTCATTGATTATATCATCTATATCAAAGAAGGTCAAAGTCCCATGCTGCAAAGGCTCAGATGGTAAACACCTAAACAGTCCAGGAAAACAGACTTTCTCTACAGTCTCTTTACAATTCTGTCTCCAGAACTAAAATTTATGGTTTTCTTTTCAAACATTAGAGAGCATGCAGAGAGTTTCATTGCAATAATGTGAGTACTAGGTTAAGTTATACTGTCTAAATTAACCCACGTCTATCATAAGACATTCACTCTATCCAAATGTTGCAGCCTCCAAATGGCAATTAAATTTTGAGTAAAGATGGTTCAGGGACAGTTTTCTGGAAAAGGAAGAGCCTTTGTCAGGAAGCCTCTCTTTTCTGGGAGGGCCTCTGTACCTGTTTAACAGCATTTTGTTTCTTATTAAGCCCTTCTGTAGAAAGGGGCTAATTCATCCAAAGCAGAGACTAGAAAAAAAAGTGTCAGACTAAAGAAGCAGCAGACAACAGACATGACTGGCGTTAAGTGTAACGAGCAGGCATGACTGGTGACAAGCCTACCCAGTGGACAGAGAGGTATCAACTGTGATTTGCAAGAGCAGTTAGCAGCAGATAACACAGTAATCAAACTCAGCAGTGAGTGCTGAAAATCTCCTAAGCAGTAGCAATATAGATATTTGAAGCTGAAATAAGTTGCAGAATTCCAGAAACAAACCATTACTCTTTTGTGAGTTAAACAGGATCTAAATCCAAACACAGAGAATTCATGTATTTGACCCAGACCTGTACTGAATCATTCTTTATGTCCCAACTTTTCCTCCAGAAATTATTTTACTGGCTCATTAAACTCACTGAGACCTGCTTAAGAAAGTCTATGAAGTATCTCTATACTTATTTTCTTCTCTAAAAGGTTTCTTGTATTATGTGAAACCCAGTAATCCTAAAATTCCTTTAGTTACCCCTCAGAATTGTTTTTTCTGAGTCTCTTTGCACAGTACCAGCCTTCTGTCTCAAACACGACTTCTTTTTCATTTCTAACCTGTTATAGTTTTGATGTGCTTTTCTGCATAACATTTTTAACATCTTGACCTTCTTTTTAATTTACATAAACCAAAAGCTGTAATTCAGCTTCCTTTACAGTTTACTGTATCTCCGTAACCCCAAGAGCCTTCTCCCTGGCTAGGCCAAAACTTGCTTTATTCACAGCAATCAGAAATGCTGCTATCTTTTGTTGTTAGTCTATGACATTATCAAGGCTGACATCATCTTCTCATCTTTGTGCAGAATCCTTCTCATTCTATCAAATACCACTCATTTGTCTTGTCCCCTTCACTATCAAGAGGTAAGCATGGTAGAGCAGACAAAAGCACTTTAAGTAAGAAATTTTGTGTAGAGATTAGCAGGAACAGGACATTAAAAAAAAAAAACAAAAAAAAAACCAAACCACAACAACAAAACAGATGAAAAATCTGAACTCATACCTGAGACATCTAAACAAAAGCAAGGGACTTGAGTTATAGAAGCTCAGAAGAAAGGCTCATGTGAGTCTTCTCTCTACTCTAGGAGCAAGCAGCTGTTTTGAGATACAGCCTTCTGGTTTTACCTTGCATCTGACTTCTCTGTAGCAAATTGGTCCTAATTGAGCATTCTTCCTCTGTTTATACTTAATCAATTTGTTAAATGGTTGAGTATCAGCTGACACCATTAATTGGCAAACAGGATTTTCAAAGTTCAGCTTTAACTTCCATCAGACTCCTGCATCTCCATTGCTTGGGATGTTCTCAGGTGAGTACCCTAGAAATTCTGGCTCTCCAGAAGTTGTTTATAAACACCTGTAGACATAGCTCTTTTCCTTCCAATTCCCATAAAACCCCCCCTCACAATGTTAATCTCAGGTAGCTATTTTCAACAGTATCCCCCTTGCAATGACAACCAGTTCTTTACCTCATTTTCTATGGGCTCACCTACTCACCAGTGTTCATTCTCTGTCTGCTTTGCTTTTTATCATTACACACACTTCCCAAGGACAGTCTATTTTTTTATTCTGAGCTCACACATCAGTATCACAATCTATGCTTAAGATTCACAGGTGTTGTAATAATAGGTAACAGTAATAACAGATGTATTACTGGTGTATGAATCAACCAGTGCATGTACTCACAGTAATATTTGCATGCAAAGGGAAAAGTTTATTGGAATATAAAAGATACCCAGATCAACAGTGTCAAAAGCAAGCTAATGTTTATATGGGATCCAGAATCATGATATGTTTGACTTTGAAAAGGTTAAGTTCATCCACTAACCATCAAAGCTTGCAGCAGACTCCACACTGTCCCTGGGAACTCATAGTCAATTTACTGTTCTGAAAGATAATTGTAAAGATGAGGAAATGATCCAGAAAAATGGCATTGATTTTGAGGAGCAGAGGAATTTGCCAGTCACTGCTTGTTGCTAAGCTGCAAAAAATATCCTCCATTGGCTCTCAGCATGTCACTCACAAATTTCAATGAGACATGGCATTTAGAGTGTTTGTGTAAAGCCTAAGGAATGATTTAGACTGCATCCTTCCACTTAAAGCAATTTGGATGAAAGCTTAAATACCGGGAACCTCTTTGCTTGGTTTCACAAAATGAGCTGTGTGATATTTTTCTTTGGGCAATTTGTGCTTTTCATCTTTAGACAGTGATCCACTTATATAAATGCGGGAAAGATATTTTAGAGAAAGTTAAAACTATATGACTTGAAGAAGACTGCAACATCCACTTCAAGCAGGTGTTTTTCAGATCCTCCTGTTACAAACTACATGCTCTTTAGAGCATTAAATCTCAACTCCCAGCCTAGAATTTGTTAAGAGCTGGACAGTAAGCTGCAGGTAGAAACAGACTAAATGATCTGTTCTTTCCTCCTTGCTTTAAATGTTATGCATCTGTAACAAAATCCAGCTGATGTCTTTTCCCCACACTCTTATATATCCTTAGAAAATCTGATGCTAGACACGCTCACCACAAACTTCCAACACAGAAAGTTTCCACTTGCTTTGTATCCAGAGGAAGGAGAGCACTTGTTCCCTAGTCAGCACAAAACTTTTAACCCATTAACAGAAGAACCATTGGATAATACATGGTAACAGGGAGTTTTCAGAATAAATGGTGCCTGGCTGCTATAGAGGCCATGTATTTACCCAGCTCTGAAGACAGTCAGAGGTCAACAAATAATCTACTGATAAAGAATAAACATGTTTCTTTCAAGTCAGACTTCATGCCAACACAGTACTATGCTATTATATGTAAGTACTATGTGTCATGGTTAACGGCTTGCAGAAGAAGCAAATCAGAAGCTTTAAGCTCAGGGCACTGACATAAAGGCTTCTCTGCGCACCTTTTTTCTCTCCTCTTCTTTACATCTCTCACCCCTAGATTTACATACAGTATTTTTTCACAGATGTCAAAAATTGTAAACAAAGTAGAGAGTGGAAAACTGAGGTAAAAACTCTCAAGTGATTCGTTCTTTCCTAAAACATGTCAGAGGCTGTGCAGACTGTGAGATGACAAAGCATTATTTTCAGGTGCCCTAACTTCCAGTCAAGAACCCTTTTTTTCCTACTTTAATTCTAAGATCTCATTTTCCTACTTCATTTCCAGTGCTGCCAGATTTAGGGGCATAGTTAAAACCACCCAGCTTTCAGATCTAATAACAATAGCTTCATGTCTAAATGTTCCTTTTAACAAAAAGGAATTTATATTATATGCCAAGGGTCTCTTTTTAAAATAATATGGAGGAGGACACAGGATCACACAAACATTATAGGTATAATTTAGTCTCTAGCCAGTCTAGATCCCCACTGTAGCAATGAATATACCTGCAAAGGGAAGCAATAACTCAAAAAAAAAAAAAAAATCAAAATAGAGCACTTCTTGACAAAAATAAGGATATTCAGGTTCTGAAGGCAGAATTATAACAGCATGGAAAAGATTTATTTTTTCCTCATAAGAGGATAAAAAGAGGCTACCTAAAGAAAGAGGATGACAGGCCCAGAGGGAAAATAATGCATTACCAACAGAGCTTTAAAATCCTCTCTTCCTTTCCTCCCAGGCACCCTGTACATCTGCACAAGGCATTTTGCCATACATCTGAGGAAGTACTGATGGCAAAGTTTTTCACAGAGGTGCACTGAATGGGGTCCAGAAAGAAATGCCCCACTCCTATCACCAGCTTTTCTCCATCAGCTAAACCTGGGTGGACATGTCCTTAGCTGCCTTTCCATGTTCTCTCCTGTCTCCCCATGTAGCCTGTCAACTCCAGGGAAATGAGAAGTGTTGAAGCAAGTCAAAATTATTGGTCAAGCTAATGAATTAAAAGCAAAAGCTTTTGTTTTGCTTGAAACCAGGAATGGAAGAGGGACTGAACTCTCTTCCCTTGCTTTTATTGCTGCTCAGAGAGCCAGAAATGTCCCCACATCAATAGAATTAAAAACAAAGATTGTAAGAACCAGATGTTGTGATATTTTTGGAAGCAATCATGGATCAGGTCATAGTGCTTAACAGCTCCTGTCCAGAGCTAATTTTTGAGGGAACAGAACACACATCACATGTGTTTACTGGCTTTTTGGCAAGTCCTGTGCAGTGCAGAAAACAAGAGCCTTTCTAAAATTGGTTTGACAGGTCCGGTTTTCTTGGTTCAAATCGTCTTATTAAATTTCACAGAGAATTGCATTCTTACTGCAGAATTACACCAAAAAGCCTGCAAAGGAAATAATTTAGCTATACAGGAGATCAATTGCTCATTTTTTGCAGTGATTGGTTTTATTTTTCATAGAGATTACTACAGTTTATTTTCTCTTACTCACTCTGAATTTTTCAAAATTTTTTCATGTAGGGATAATATTTTAGCTGTTATTTTTGCTTTATTTCTTTGAGATGAATGTGGCATAAAGGGCAAAATGTCTCCTTCATTTCATTCATGAGGAATCACAGCAAATTCACCTGTGGCATCCATTAGTGACATTCTTGGCAACCCAGAAGTCATACTGCCACATGGAGACAGAGGCACTAGAAGCAGTTTTGCACTTGATTTTTTTTTTTATTTCCTGTACACTTTACAGTATAATTTCACCTAGGGCCCCAAGGAGATAGAATATGAGGGAGCACACCCTGACTTTAGTAAGAAGGGCCAGACACATGTCTAGGTGTTACCTGCTTAGGAACTTGCAGGTTTGGGAAAAAAAAAAAAAGGAAAGAAGGAGAGTGAAAGAAGAGTTTGCTTACAAATGGAAGCAGCTCTTGATGGCCTAAGATACATTGAACATTGCTGTCTGAAACCACTCTTCTGTAGAGGTCCTGATCCTTTATCATGTCTTGAACCATGTTTTCTAATGTTTACTAAATAACCTGCCTTATTTATCTAGCTATTTGTTACTTAGTCCAGCAGCCAACACCCACTAAAACTCTGTTCAACAGCATATCTTTCCAGACCACAGATGCTATTAATTCTTGTCCTCCAAGATCTCAAATATCCAGAAGATAAACTTTTCAGCCTGAAGTTTCACTGTGTCCATTTTCTATTTTTTTTTTTTTTTTTTCCTCCACATGCTGATTTAGTAAAATTCCTTTAAACATCCATCCAGTGGATGAAGGCTTGGTTTTCACATGTCATATTGCAGAGTGCATGTTAACTCAGCAGAGCCTGTCAGAAACTAACTGTGGAGTTGACTACAGGCTCCAGCCTGTGGGTGATCAAACCAAATGGAAGTTAATAGCTTTAAAATGTTAATCATTAAACTATTAGAATTACAACTGTTGAGCAGAAACTAATGAGTCAGGGTCTAATATGACTTTGGTAGAACTGTCAAAAGTTGAGACCATGGTATTTTAGTTTTGTCTTGGACAAAGATGAAAAAATATAGACTGTAACAAGATTCTTTTTTTTTAAGGCATTTATTCATAAAGTGACTTTCTAACTGATTTGAGGGCAGATTGTTTTGCAAGCAACTTTAAGATCAGGCTTGGCCATAATCACTCACTGTAGAAGAAGATCAGGTTTGAGACCATCTAAGGACCCTGAAGGTGCACAAGTCCATGGGACCTGATGAAATGCATCTGCGGGTCCTGAGGAAACTGGTGGATGAAGTGGCTAATCACAATCCATCATATTTGAGAAGTCATGGCAGTCCAGAGAAGTTCCCACTGTCTGAAAAAGGGAAACATAACCCACATTTTTAAAAAGGAAAAAGAATAAGAACTAGGAAACTACAGGTCAGTCAGTCTCATCTCTGTGCCTGGCAAGATCACAGAGCCGATCCTCCTGGAAACTATGCTAGGGCACATGGAAATTAAGGAGGTGATTGGTGACAGGCAACATGGCTTCACTAAGGGCAAATCGTGCCTGACAAATTTGGTGGCCTTCTATGACGGGGTTACAGCTTTTGTGGATAAGGGAAGAGTAACTGGTCACATCTACCTGCACTTGTAAAAAGCATTTGACATTGTCCCTTATGACATCCTTGTCTCTATATTGGAGAGATGTGGATTTGATGGATGGACCACGTGGTGAATAAGGCATTGGCTGGATGGTCGCACTGTAAGAGTTGCAGTCAATGGCTCGATGTCCAAATGGAGAGCAGTGACAAGTGACGTTCCTCAGGGGTCAGTATTGGGACCAGCGCTGTTCAACCGCTTTGTTGGTGACAGGGACAAGTAGGATTGGGTGAACCCTCAGCAAGTTCGATGACAATACCAAGCTGAGTGGTGTGGTTGACATGCTGGAGGGAAGGGATGAGCCAACCAGAGGGACCCAGACTGGCTGGAGAGGTGGATCTGTGCAAACTTCATGAAGTTCAGCAAGACCAAGTGAAAGGTTCTGCATGTGGGTCAAGGCAATCCCAAGCACAAATACAGGCTGGGTGATGAGTGGATTGAGAGTAGCCCTGAGAAGGCCTTAGGAGTATTAGTGGATGGGAGACTGACTGTGAGCCAGCAATGTGCTTTCACTACTCAGAAAGCCAATCATGTCCTGGGCTGCATCATAAGAAGCATGACCAGCACGTGGAGGGATGTGATTCTCCTCCTCTACTCCACTCTCATGAGACCCCACCTGGAGTCTTTTGTTCAGCTCTGGGATCTCCAGCATAAGAAGGACATGGACCTGCTCAAGCAGGTCCAGAGGAGGCCTTGAAGGTGATCCGGGGGCTGGAGCACCTCTGTTATGAGGACAGGCTGAGAGAGTTGGGGTTGTTTAGTCTGGAGAAGAGAAGGTCTTATAGGAGCCTTCCAGTACTCAAAGGGGGCCTACAGAAAAGATGGGGAGGGACTTTTTATCAGGGAATATAGAGATAGGACAAGGGGTAATGGCTTTAAACTGAAAGAGGATAGATTTAGGTTAGATATAAGGAAGAAATTCTTTACAATGAGGGTGGTGAGGTGTGGGAGAGAGGCAGGTTGACATCAGCCTGTCAGCTCTGTGGAGCCCCTGAGAAGCAGCTAGGCTGAGAAACAGGCCTTGGGAGAAAGATAAGAAACTGCTGAGCTGTGGCAAGGTGTCAGGGAAAAAAAATGGACAGCTGCAACACTGAACTGTGGAAAAGTACTGAACCGTGAGAAGTTACCACCACGTGAACGAGAAGTTGATTGGTCTGCACAGTGTTAGAGTGGTCTTATGCTGATAGGAGAAAAGGTTGATAACTGCCTAATTGCTGATTTGTTCATTGTAGTAAGAGCTTTGGCAGGGGCTTAAGTATGTACCATTGGAAAAATAAACAGCCCCTGCCCTGCAGAAAGAAAGAACACTCTGACTCATTATTTTGGCCTCTACAACTGGTGATCCCGATGTGTGAATCCCAACTCGATTTGGGGCACAGTGAGGACCGCAGAAGACAAGTGGTGGTAGCGGAGCCCAGCTGAACTTTACAATCAGTGGAGATGAGGCAACTAGTCCAGACAAGAAACTGGAGGCACCTGGATAGAAGGTGAGCAGCAGGGAACTAAGAAGGGGGTGAAAATTTCTGCAGAGAAAAGTTTTTTTCTGACGATTCTGAGTTAAACAGTCTAATGGATGAGTTGGACTAGAGATAGCAGAAGATAAATGTTGGAGTAGGGTTGGTGCAAGTTGGACTTTTCTGTCTATTCATACTGAACTATTATGCAATCTTCTCCATGCTGTCTGAATGCAGAACAGAATTACTGCTGTTTGAAGGGGACTTGAGAGAGCTCTAACACCCTTTGACACCTACCCATGCATCCTATACTGTAGTGACAGTGGTGCAATGCTCTTGGCAATTTAGGTCAAAGATGCTATGAATCACACCTCTTTCATGAATCACACCTCTTTCTCTTCACTGATAAGCAGCAGTGCAAGAGATATGAATGTATAAAACCCCATAAAAATCCCCAAGCTACCCTAGGGAAGGCTAAAGATCAGATTGTAAGTACCTCAGTCATTACAAAGAGGGCAAACAAAACACTTGCTCGTGAAACAGAAACTATATATGCAGCTTCTGTGCCAATGGGCTCTTGTTCAAAAACATGAGTGAATAGCAGAACCTGACCCTAACAGGGAAGTAACAGTAAAGGACATGAAATCTGTATTTACATGATAAATTAGTAATGAAAAGGATTCCCTAGCCCTGCATTTTCTGTGCTTTCAGGTTGCTCATTGACTTTGGCTAATAACATATGTATCTTTCCTGTGCACCAGTGCTCCAAAACAGCCTTCACAGACAAGTTATATGGCTCTCAAACATGTTGTGACTGGAAAAATCTCTATTTTGGCAGGGTGGATCAAGGAAGGGGAAAGGATGCTGCTGAAAAACAAAATCCAAACCGTTCTCCTGTCAGTATGCTAATTAGCAGTTGGCAAAAATATGCTAAATACTACAGAACTTTAATTTTAACGAGAAATTCTTCATTAACCAGGCTAATCAAACATGATTAGGACCAAAAGAGAAAGCACAGATGACCAACGTGAACCAACCATCTTCCACTACTGCCTTTTTTTCTGCCAAGGTGATGACAGCCCCTGGGGATGATGCATTCCCCTCTCCTTGTTGTGTGTTAGATAGGGGGAACAGTGATTACAGGAAAACAGGTGACTAAACAAGGGAGAAAAAAAGCACAGACCTACACAGATTTAGTGGGGTATTTAGTGCTTACAAGGAGATTCATGTGAAAAGAAACAACAAAAAATTGTCAGTGTGCACACAGCTTTGTAAAATCTCAAACACAAACCCATATTTTTACCCCATTTTGGTTAATTCAAAAAAATGAAAGGAAAAAAACCCACCCCAAACCAGAAAACTTTCTGGTTTAAGTTCAATGAAACACATCCTTTAGGTTTCAAACCCTTTCAGTCTGTTTAAGATCTCTAAACAGTACAAGAAAAGTAATAAAGGATTTGTTCAATCCAAATATTTTGATTAGAATATTTTTAATATCTTTGCTGTTTGAGTCATGAAACTTCAGATTTATATGCAAACAGTTCTGTGAAACTGAGGTAGATCACAGGGTTTGCTTGCTTGACTAAAAGCTGAAAGCAAAAAATGACCAAAACAGAAACCTGTGAGGATCATGTGCTTGTACCAAGGTGACTGACCCTGTAGATGCGCTAACTTGCTGACAATTTGCAGCAGAAAGAAGGTCTTAAAAGGAATTTATAATTCATGATTTCATAAGAAAAAAATAATTTCTACAATATTCAATGAAATCACCTTGTATAGAGATCTGAGAGGCAAATTTGTAACCAAAAATTAATATATATATATTCTAAGTTTGACCTTGTGAAATTTAGGATTCTGATCTAAGTTAGTCATGGGGTGCTCTGTGTATCCACTGGAGAAAGACTGGTGTGATTTACCCAGCCTGTTTAAGACAGATGTTTTAAGATATGAGTCTCCATCTAAAACCACAACTCACTCCATGTTATGGGGCGTCTAGAGGGGTAGCTTAAATCGGATATTTAATTTTTACATGATCAGCAGTTTCCATTAATTCGTACAAAACTTCTCAAAGTCCCATGAATTTTATGGGAATCTCATTTACAATAGCATCATATCAGTGTAACTCCATAAACTACAGATGAACAACACATTACCTAGCACATGAAAAACCTTAAAGGAAATTGCCTTTTCTCCTCCTATTGTTCTTTTCCTTAGTCATTCCCTTTTACTGTCTGTTTGATGTCCTTCTTTAGTCTGCTCCCATACAAATCAAAGAACAGGCAAAACAGAGCTTTACATCTGTTCTGAATGGAGACATCAGGATCTAATTTTCCAGGCTTACTCATAGTCCTAAAGTATCTTGTATCTGAACAACTCAACAGAATTGATATAGGATCCAGAAAAAAATTTGATGGTGCCCAGTTTTTTTACTATTATTATCATGGGATCACAGGTTAGTTCAGGTTGGACAGGATGTCAGGAGGGCCCCATTCTAACCTCTTTCTCAAAGCAAGGTCAGCCCTGAGGTCAGAATAAGTTGCTCAAGGTTTTATCCAGTTGGGTCTTGAAAGTCTCCAAGGATGCAGTCTGCACAGCCTGAGACTGCACAGCCTTTCTGGTCAGCCTTTTTTACTGCTTGACTGTCCTCACAGAAAAAATATTTTTCTTTATAGCCAGACAGAAGCTTTTGTGCTTTAACTCATGTCAGTTTTCTTTCACTCTCCAACCAGCATCACTATTCTTATTGTTAATATTTATTTCTGCATTCCATATTTCACTTAGAATTTCTGGTGTCAGAGAGGACAGACTCTCAAGACAGAGCTGCAGTGAAGATGAAGCTATATCTGAACCAAGTGAAAAAATATGTAACAAACTAGGACTTTTCAAAACTCAGCCATAAATCAGCAGCAAACTTTATGCTCAATCTCAAATTTTAACTTCAAGTGAGGAAGGAAAGCTTGCAGTTAAGATTCTGTCTCCGAGGTTATCAAGTGTGACAGAGATGTGTGAAAGTCACAGCTATGAAGGGTAGTAATAGCAGGGAAAATGCAGCATATAACTTAGAAATCCAAATAATTATCAAGTTCCCCATTGAGCTTACAAAGTTCAATTCACTCTTACATCGCCAGGTTTGGTAGTTGAGATGATAGCCAGGTTAAAGCTAGCAGAGATATTGGCTTTACATCTTCCACTTATAAAATGCAGCACATACAAACTTTACAGTACACCTAAGGGGATCTATCTCCTCTCCTGTTGTGGAATTGTGAATGTATATTGGAAATTTTTCATGCATCAGAGCTCTGCTTCCTAAACCATACTATATGATGGCTGATTTTTCTATCTGTGCACCAGTTTAACAAGCCTATAGAGGAGAAAGCAGACAAATATCACTTACTGTCTGACTTTTTTTAATGCTTTAAACTATAATATGATAAACTATTAATAGAAATGCAAGCTTGGATTCCCATCTGGTGTCTTTGTGAAGGAGACAGTCATATCCAGAGAGGGACAGAGTAGATACCTGAGGACGAAACAGATTACCTATTGCAGTTAACTCTACAGTGTGTTCAGTCAAGGCTTCAGGTCAGCCAACAGTATCTTGAGGGTTATTCCACCTCCCTGTTTTTCAGGAGCCTTGTGACGTTTGATCTTACAGGGGCTTCAGTGTGCAGCCATGGAGGCCTCTAGTGCTTCCCAAGAATCTGGCAAGAGGCTCCTTAATTTTATGCACTGCTTTGAAGTCTTGTTCTTCAAAGCAATCTAGAAACACCCAGAATTTGAGCAAGGCAGATACAAGGTGAATCTTCTTATAATGAACGTTTCATTAGGAAGGTTTTTCAGAGCTCAGCTGGAGGACAATGAGTAGAGAATAATCCTTAATTTATGAATTTTCTCTCATAGCAAAGTGATTCCTTATTCAAGCCCAGCTTTTCATACTTAAAAAAAAATTCATGACTTCAGAACCTCATAGAAATTTTATTTGCTGTTCTAAACAAGTATCCCTTAAATAATCTATCAAGATATTTGCACATATAGAATGAATGACAGGATTTTTAAAAAGGGACAAAGAGCTTTAAAAATTATCGATTACAATATGATCAGTATCAGCTTTATTCTCGTTGCTTTGTCTCTCTCATTCCACTGCAAGTGAGAAACATCCATTATTAATACATCTCTTTGGAGACAGTGCCTCTGTGTCTGTGTGCTTCATTTGATTAACCATCTGGAAAATGACAGCTTCCTGACAGCTTTAAAACATTTTCCCTTAAGCTCCAGCATTGTTCACATGCAGAGAGCACATCTGACATGATGGGTGCTTTAGTGGAGGGCTTCTGTAGCATGTAGCAAAAAGACATATGCACAGTAATTAAAAAACAAAACTGAAAACCACAAAACCCCACAAAAAATCCCCCAAACCCCACAAAAATGATTGATTTCCCGTTATGCTACAGTTGACAACCCAGGTAGTTCTACTTTGATTTCATCTGATTGCAAGCTCACATCAATCCATACCTTAAAAGAACAGAAACACTAAAATTAAAATAAATTGGGATAAAAGCACTGAAGTTGTTCATATGAAAATCCATATAAATAGTAATTTCTGGGAAAGAGGGAAGTTAGATAGTAGGAGTTTGTTTCTGTCATATATAAATTAATACATGTATAGCTTCTAGTTAATGCTATGATTTATCCAAGATAAATTTTTAACTACAGATACTTATTTAGATGATAGCACTTTTAACCAAACTAAGAAAGGTCCTTTAAACTGAGAAGGGAACAAAATTGTATATTACAGCTTCACATAAGAAGGAAAGACACCGCACAGTATTCTTGTTTTCCTTGAAAGTGACAAGACCATGGAACTATGGGTAATTTGAGAAAAACAAATTTAGACTGTGTTGGTCTTTGAATAAAAAAACAATTTTGTGGGTTTGCACAAAAATATAAGACAAACTGAACATTGACCAGGGGAAAAAATCCTGAATTTTTTCATTATATCAAGCTATGACATAAGTAGAGTTATTGTTTTCTATCTAATACACAGTTTATCTCATGTACAATGTGTACACAATTTTATTTAAAACACATGACATCTCTCTGAAATCCAAACTCTGACAACAGTCATCATCTTTTCATAATCTTTTAAAAAATCTACAGCTTTCAGTATTATTTATATACTAATAAAAATACTTTCCTGTTTACTGTTAAGTATAAAGTACACTAAGAAAAACAAACTGAAAAAGTAAACCAGTTGAGTTTGTATTCATCTCATCTCTCCTAAAGAACCTGCTGGTAACAAGGCAAGCACTGCGGATCCCCTCTGAAGCCAGTGGAAAAGAGAAAGAGGGAAAGAAAGAGAGAGATAAGCATGTTTTTCCCCCCCCTTCTCTATAACAGAAGGACAATTTGATGATGAGTATTCTAACTTAGGCTTCAGCTGAATGCCTGGATAGGATATATCTAAAATTAGGTTCTTATGTCCAAATGGGGAAAAAGACACAGCAGATGGAAAATGAAATGAGTGGCTGTTTTGGCAAGACATTTGTGTCGTGCTTCATGGGAGAAGCATATTTTAAGGGACAAAAATGTCCACACAGAGAGTTTCAGGCATGTGTAGACACTATGTGTGAGACTGCATAGAGCCAAAGATGAGATGAGAGGCAGACACAGCAAGGATTCCGTAGTTCTTGGAGAGTATGCTCCTATTGAAAATGCTAACAGAAATATAATGCAGTAGATCAGTGATTATGAGCTCTCAGAAGAGAAAACATGTTAACATGGCTTCTTTTTTTATTTTGCCATTGTTTACAAAGATATGCAAGGACTATTTTCCAGTAACTGACCAAGCTTGAATTATTTGTAAAAACCTAAAAGATGTGAGATGTTGATTGAGAACAAGATTTTGCTAGGAGGGGTCCAAGGATCAATGCTTGGAGCTGTTCTAAAATGTGGTAGATTATAATTTTTAGGAAGTACAGAACGCTGACAGAATAAGCACACTAAATTAAGATTCATTTTGAATGTGCCTTTGGTCTAGCACAGGTAAAATAGCACTGCCTTAGATCCCCTACATTAATAATGGGTTTTAATGAGCCTGCCTGGGTAGCGCACTGAACCTAACTTGGTGTGTTTTGTCATATCTGTATTGTGAAGGTTTTATCCTTCTATTATCACATCCCTGCTGCATTTAGTGTAAGGATAACTAATTTGTAAAAGAGATCTGGTTAATAGCTGTTCAGCATAGGAGGTGAAGGGAAGAGACAGGAAAAGCAGTAAATTAAGCACACAAATGCACTATCTTTAATGAGTAGACAGATGAGACAATAATAAAGACCAGAACAAATTTGCTGATTGATGAGTCATGGAAGCAACTCCTTACACACAACTTTGGAGAACTTCAGCCAGAGCTTATTAACTGATAAGACCAGGGAAAGAAAGACTATCATGGGTCTTGTGGGAAAGAGCAAAGTTACTGTGATATTTGAGGGATTTTGTGGGATTGTGTAAAAAATAAGGCAATCATGTGCAAGATATTCGGGACGTTCAGAGGAAGAGCCAAAGGCTGGGGAAGGAAGGAAGTCGAGCTGGAGCATGGAAAAATGAGAATGGGAAAGTGGGGTGTGTGTGTGTGTGTGTGTGTGTGTATATATATATATATATATATATATATATATATAAGGAGTCAGTAGCATGTAAACAAGCTGCTTGCTGGTCAGTACACTTGTCTGGCCATGCCCTGTGCCTGATCAGCACAACTCCTCATGTCTTCTTACTAAACAATGTTCTTAACTGTATTTCTGTGTGTGAGCAGATATCATCCGGCATCTTAAAGACCACCTGAGTTGATTTCCTTTAATAGTTGTAGTGCATCTTATGTACACATCAGCCTCTCAACGTTGCAGGTTTTAGGTTTGTTTTTTGTTTTGGTTTTTTTTTTTTACATTAATATAATCAGTAGACATGGGAGTGCAGGTATACATCACTACACAAGTAACAAGGGCAATCAGGGAACAAGAGTGCTAGAGTGAAACCTCCCAGTGAGTGGTGCAATAGCCAAAGTTAAACACTTTAATGCACCAGCTATTAGTGATGCAGAAAAGAAGGAACTATTTCATACTTTTAAAGCACATTTTAGACTTAGGCAAGATGGACTCAAGTCTTTCAATGTATTGCGTTCATGTGGACTTAAATCTCAATTCCTCTGAATCAGAGTTGAATGATTTTTATTAAATCACTGCCCTAAAATGCTTAGATATGTAACTGTTATTCTGGTTCTTAGCCACTAAAATGTTGACTTTGGGTCTTAGATACTGTCTTGAATCTACTCTCCTAAATCAAGGTGAAGAGTTCACATCTTTCATTTTCCACTAAAACTCCAGTAAGTTTTTGAGGATATGCTGTCTCACAGTTTATGTCTAGGTCATAACCTTTTCTGTGAAGCTCTAAGCCTGGCTGCAATCTTTAGACATTGTTCTAACTGAAGAAAACCTTTGCATAGCCTCATCATTTTGGATACTCAAATCAACCATATTTCTGAAAGCAAAGTTTTTATGCCTAAATCTGTCCACACACATTCAGTTTGGATTTTTAACCAAAAATAGAGTAGTAACAGCTTATTTCATAGTGTTTTAGCACAGTATTTTCATTTAAGCCCAGTCCAAGATAAACGGATAAGTACAGTGCAACATCAGTAACACCAGTAAGCAGATCATATCTAGGCAAGATAGGCACTTGTTTGCTTGAAAATAATGTTTATTCAAGACATATTCCAAAGGGAAAGAGAAGGGAAACAAAGAGGAAAAAAAGAATAGAACACTTTACTTAACAGCCTAAATCTATGTAGTAGCTTAAAGTTTAAAATTGACTAGGCAACTCAATTACTAGTCTGTGAAAAGTAAAAAGAGGTATCTTGAACTGCAAGTCAGAGTTTTTATATGCTACTAAGAAGCCCCCTATTATTTCTATTTATTTCTGTTGGTTTCACCTTATACTTTTATACCATGGCAGAAAACTCACTCAGACACTTAATCTAAACAACTATTTTTTCAAGACATATCACTGCCACCTGAGAGGATCTAACAGCCCATTTCTTAGTGCTCATCAGTAATAGCAGCTGCTCCTTTTCTCCCAGAAAAGGTGGATGGAAAAGAATAGCACTCCTGAGAAATCATGAAATACATATCCCAGCAGAAATAGCAGTGGGCAATTCTAACCCCTTCAAGCCAGGAGGCATTGAGACCATGTATTAAAGCCTGCTCTCTAATTACTAAACACTTGATGTTCCTGGCCTATCCAACCCTGAATCATCAGTGAAGTGTAGGAGTAGGTTTTTTCTCTACTGTAATATATATTTTGAGAAAAAAAAAAAAAAAAAAAGGGTGTTGGGTACTTGGAAATATTAGACTACATTTTCCTAAAAAACAACCAACCAAACAACAGACTTTTACAGGTATGTATTCATGGAGAAGAGGAGCACTGAAGAGAGTTTAGCACCTCTTCTCACAAATTATGGTTATATAGAGGAGCACAGAAATGAAATAAAATAAGAATGAGGTTGTGAAACTTTCCTCTCCAGTCAGCCTTGGGCTAAAACTTAAGCAGAGTTCCTGCCCAGCAAGACAGCCCATTGTTCGTGTGACGTTAGCAAGTGAATATTACTGTTGGTGACAGATGACCTGTGCCATCGTGTTGAGACCATGCTTTTGCCAAGAAAGTTTTGACCAGATGATCCTTGAGGTCCCTTCCAACCTGTTATTCTGTGATTCTGGTGGAACATGTGTCATTGCTGAAGTAGTCCTTCCAAAGCTCCTACACACTTCACACAACTTTATATCATCCCCACTTCACAGATACATACATATACAATATTATTATATTCTGCCTCCCAGCTAAGGGGTAGGGAGACTGGAACATGAGACAACATCTGTATCCAGCACAACTGAGCATATCAAACACCTGTACAGACCTTCCAAAGTGTCACAGTGCATAGGGAAGCAGGACCTGGTTACTCTGGGCTGGAGGCATTCAAATTGTCCATCACCGATTACTATGGTTATTAATTAGTTAGTAATACCTATATCAATTTTGCACAGCACTGTAAGTGGTCCAAAGCCATGGGTTCACCTAGGAACTGAGTAGAAACTGAGTTGAGGCAGCTGTTTATAGGATGCTCATAGTGTTACAGTCCACAGAGAGAGAAAAACTTCTGCAGAAGTGCTTCAGTTAACCTTAAGGTCTTAAACCTACACTGAGAATTAATCTGAGCCATAGCTCTCCTCAGCCTTGGGTTTCAGTTGCAGATTTTCGCTCCATATTGATCAATAAAATGAGGAATATCTGCTCATGTTAATTCTCCAGGGTAAATGCTGCCTCAGAAGGAACTGTTCATTTTCAGCAATAATCTTTTCAAACAGTTGAGCTATATATAGTATAAGGTGGAGCTTAAGCAATATTTAATAAAAAAGTCAAATTACTGGCACGGTATCAGAGCAGTATTTGCTTTTGCTAAAATCAAATTTGTTAAACCCTTTAAAATTGTTCCTTTCATTCAGGTGCAGCCTTCTCAGTGAAAAACTGACAACAGCCCCAGTCATACAACATCAGAAATTTCCCAACAGATCTTCAGTTCAACACTCAGCTGAAGAGAACATATTTTCTATTATCCACGTCTCCAGGATTCCATTCCAACACACACTATTGATGTTTTCAGCTGAGCCGAGTAATTGCTCCAGAATTCATGGGGGTCCTCACGTCTCAGGCTGTCTCTATTCACTTGACTCAGTTTAGCAGCTGGGGTCAGGCAGTTTCTACAGGCAAGACAGGTGAGATGAGGGCAGATGCATTTTCAGTTAGGGGGTTGCTGCTTTTACTTTACCATCCTATTTTTAATCCTTTGAATCTCCACATAGTTTTGTCAAGGATTGAATTTCAATCTTGCTCTCATATTAAATAAAGATTGTTATATATAAGAAACTGCCAAGTTCAGATGCTTATGACAGCCCATACTATGGATCAGCACTGAAGATTATAAGAATGCTATTTTGCGTTTGCATATGATGCATAATTACCACTATGCAGTAAATAAACTGGACATATACTGAACTACAACACATAAATACCAGGCCTAGAACACTTACCTCAGGAGCTGCTTACAGTTTTATCACTTTAAATTAATTACAAAATTGTTTACTAGACTGCAGGTAGAAAAAAAGAAATGGGAGTTTCTCAAAATGCTTTCTCCCTTTCCTGTTGAAACCAGCCCTATATGACTTCACGATTCCCTTGCCAGCCCATTTTATTCATCACTTAGAAAGACTTAGAAAGTCTTATTTCTCGTCCTTGAATTTTCTTTTTGCCTTGTACTTTCTTACCAGAAGGAGGGAAGAAAATGTGGTAGTGGGTCTCATTCTGATGTCATTCCATTTTCTGTCAGCTTAAGACATTAATGCATATTGTTCATACTCTCTAGAGGACTCAGCCCATTCAGGACATTATTTTTACAAGCATGGTATTCATCAAGACAGAGGTAAGAGTGAGATATATGCTCCTAACTTCCTGAACCACTTTCTAAGTTAGTAAACGCTGTCTAACCACTTAGCATTTGAATTGTTTGTACTTGAATTTAAGGTTCCCAGTCTAGTAAGTTTATAAAAGGGCCATAAGGGGCAGACACAGGATAGTGGGGAGACAACAGGAATTCAGAAAGTTGCGATTCACTCATTTGCTGAATGTTCTGTCAATTTTTACTTCTGTTATTTTGACTTGGTTTCTATTTTAGAGCTCAGGGCTCACTGAGGGTTTTGGTTGACTTTTAAGTTATCAGTTATAGTCACTTCACTGAGGGAGATTTGACCCTAAAACTGCAAAATTACAAGGTTGTCCTTTCGCATGTGCTCACCCTAAGATTTTATTTGCCCAGTTCAGCTCATTCTTACTCATTTAACAAATGTTTTAATGAGGTAGCTGCAGGAAAAACTTCTTATGTAACAAATTATATAACTGATCTTATAATTGCTTCAGAAAAGTTAGGTTGCAGCAACCATCTGGGAAATAAAAGCCTGAATCATCTGCCATACACGCACACACACACACATATATAAAAATATATGTGTGTGCACATTTGACTCTTACATGAATCACATACAAAGCTCTACTAAAATGCAATGCCAGCTGAATTCTTTTTTTCAAAGCTGTTATTTCTGAATGAAATCTATACTCTTTAATGAATGATGCATTTGAGCCATTATAGATATGCAGAGACATCTTGTTTCCACTGTAGAGAATCTTTCAGCAGTCAACAAAGCTTTAATTACTCGTCTCTTGTGCTTCTTCAGCATATGACTCAGTGTAGGTGTCATCAGGATCAGGGAAATGGAAAATGGGAGAAAAAGTATTACTTTGATGAAAGAACAGATTCATGCCCATTCTCCACTGTATGTGGTAAAGATTAGCTATGCCATTCTGGTTTGGAGGGCAAGACACAGTGTACCAAAAGGTGGCAGTTATCACTTTTACAACTGCCATGATAAAATAAACCATTTCTTAGAACTTTGAGACACGTGTTCCTTGTCTTCCAAATGAAAATGAGGTGTAAATGAGTGCTCAACACAGAGAAAACCTGGCTTAATCACAAGCAGACTGAAGTCAACGAGGAGGCTCCTTTGAAGTACTTTGTAAATCAGGCTGTGGTTATGTTGTTATACACATTTAATATGATCTGAGTGTGAGTAGACACATTTCTTTCAAATTTATTAAAAAAAACTCCCATAATTTAGTATTTATAGCAACTACTGTCTTAAAACCAAAATTGTATCTCCTGAAGAGTACAAATGATACTTGATTTGACCTGGAGACTGCCAGGACATTTTCCTTGTTCTGTTTTTAGAACAAATCTGAAGTGAGTTTGCATGAGTTGAGTGTTTTACTTTGTGAGGTTATGGCTGGTTTGATCTGCTACTAAGATGCCTCTCATCTGGCTTTTTGTTAAATGGAACTGTGGTATAATGGCATAAATGATACAGTATCATTTGTATTACAAACCTTATACATATGGTATAATATTTAAGTAATTTAATATAACGACATTAAATGAATAGAAAAATATAATATGCAAAATAGTATATAGACATTAAATATTGTGAATAATAAAAAACCTGGCATTGCCTATAAAGTAGAAGCAGTGGTGAACCAGTACCACTACTGAGAGGGAATAAGGTCTTTCTACCCAATGAATACAGAAATGTTGATAAAAGACCTGAGAGGAAGCCCTTCCTCTACAATTCTCTTGAAGAAAATGTCAATATCTGCGTAAAATTCTGGAACATTATTTTAGAGCTTTCTCGGACTGCAGTTTGTATCATCATAAAGACTTCATTTGAGAGCAACGTGAATGAGATCAAAACATCTGTTTGCAAGACTCTTTCCCAAGAAAAAAGTCATATTTTCCTTACACAGTAAAGATCCATTCCCACTTTATGGAAACTATTAGCCTTTATGCTCTGTTCAGTATGGGTTCTTACATACTGACAGCTTGGGCCAAACAACTATTAAATGGGCTGCCAGAGAAATTAATAGCTGCTGAATAAAAGAGAAGGACATCATTTGGTTAAACAGTTGTATAAAAATTTAGAAACTTAAGCTAGGAATAAAAAATTATTTCTCCCAGTGGATGAGGTTAGCAATGGGATCCCTCTGAGTGTTATTCTATAACCTAGGATGGTCAAAATATTTGTAACTGATTTAATAAAGAAAAGTGTGAATGGTGACATCATATTTAGCTGGTAACAGAATTTGGAATAATGCGGAAAAAGTACTGCTATGAGGAATTATAGAAGAATATTTTGACACCGGTTGACTTTTGATTAAGTAGCAGATGACAAACATATAGCACAAATAATAATCTACAAATATAATTGTGAGAATTATTAGGAAAATAATAGAGAACAAAACTGATAATATTAACATGCTGCTGTATAAATCCATGGACACCTCAATGTTAAGTTCTGATAGCCTACCTCCAAAATGTACAGGGAACAAAAACAGGTACAGAGAAGGAAGGGATATTCAGAAGTGCTAAGCTGCAGCTGCAACTGTGTAAGCAATGACTAGTTATGTTAGAATTCTTTACTTCAGAAAATAAGACCACTGATGAAAGGTGTGGTAGAAGTCCTTGAGTAATGAGAAGCCTATGGAGATTAATTGAGGCATTAACAGAAGACAGGAGGAAATGCCTTCAAAACAGATTTAAAAATCCAAAACCAAACCAAGTCAAGAAACTAAGACAATTCTTCATGCAAAATAGAACTAGTTATGAAACTCCTCACCAAAGGATATTTCAGGTACTAAATGTTTTTGTGGGTCCAAGGGCAAACTGTGAAGTTCACAGAAGATAAAAATAGAGGACACATTCCACACTAACCAAGAGTAGGAATCTATAGAGAGTGGTACTACTAAGATATACAAGGCCCATATGCTTGCTCTGTTCTAGAATCCTTGTGCAGACATCCACTTTTGGTCACTATTGGAGAGAAGTTACCAGGCTGGACTGACACTCTGGTGCCATCCACCGCATCTGCGTTTATGTTCCTAATATTTTTCAGTTGCAGCCAAGACGAAGAAGAAATTAGTCAAAGATTTAATTCTTTTAACAGATGAGTATGATGACATCTTAACAGAAAAGACTGAAAAAAAATTGTCATTATGCTTCATAATGGTTCATGGTTTATAAAAAAAGGATACAAGTTATCATCATAATAAGGAAATGCTTGATTAACTTTGCAAAGAATGAAAATTATTTACAGTTTTCTTCCTTGGAACAGATAAAATGTGCAAAATTATGCATTTCTATTTCAATGCATAATTTTGTGAAAAAGATAATGTTTTAATCAATGCATATTTATTAAATAACTTGTCATTTCCTTCAGCATTGATAAGGGAAATTTTACAAGCAAATTTATCACTATAGTTTTATAAAAAATATTACATATGTCATCTTGCACTTAACTCTAACCTACAGAGAAAAAAGACTAAGTCCCAAAATATCTTTTCCAAATATTGCTATCTTGCATTTTTGGCAATATTCCCAGAATGCAATAGAGGATTAGAAGTACCTGAATATAATACCCAAAAATGATTGCCTGGAGTTCTACCAGTTTTTCTCTCATTAGCAATAGACTCAATTGCTTTAGCCAACAAGAAAAAAAAAATCTGGTGTTAGGTTCTGAAAAATACTAGGCAATGGTAAATGAGTGATTGCTGATATAAGTGGAGAATGCAGAAGTCTTTACAAATTTGCTTTCCCTTTATGACCTATTGCCTATGCTAGCTGGTTCATCAGCATTGAAAGTAGAATTAAGTGTAAACAAACTTATCATGGGTGATTCAAACACTGAGCATCTTGCATTGAAAACACAAGTGAATCCTGTTCCAGACAGGAAGGAAAAGAAGAAACAGTTCCTCATAAGCTGTTTACCAGTATTTTCTCTGCTCTACTTCATTAGAGCGTTTGTGGTTTCTACATTGTTTAGCATTTACAAGATACATCACAAAAATCATGTCCCTGAACATGCTTTAACAGCTTGCCATTTAAGGAGGAAAGTGTGCAGGCAAAACATTTTGAAGTTGTTTGAAAATACATCGTGATACATGCTATTGAATTCCAATTTGGATCTGTAGAAACAAAAATGAACAGAGCCATTTACTAGTACAGAAACATTCCTAGTACAGAAACAGAGGAGAGGAAGGGGAGAGATTAAGAGATTTTTTTTTATTTTTTTTTTCCCCCAACAAAGTAATTGCAATTGTAACTTTTTTTCACTTCGGTTTTCTGCTCTCTAATTCCTTAAAATGCTAACGGCAGAAACATAATCACTGGGGCATATGACATGCAATAAAGATTGACAACAATACAGCTCCCCAGTAGTGTTCTGCCAATTATGTGTATTTTATATTGAAAGATTTTGTTCTCAGTGGACCTGAGATATTTTTAACTTTTAGTTAACAATCATACAGTCTGCATTTCATGCATGCACATACAGAATATATACAAAAATCATTCTTTTACACTAAGAAGAATATCACAGTAATTCTGAAGTGACTTCTCCCAAGATTTGTTTGTGTTACAAAGGCTTTTTCCACTCTATTCACCATTATTGAAACCTCGGATGAACAAGTCCTTGGGCAACATATTCCCAGACTCTGCTATCTAACATCAAAGGGACCCCTGTACCACATAGCAGGATGCATTAACATACGTTCCAGCAGGCATCTAGCCATGAAACACTTTTACATGTCAGAAAAAAATCCACAACATAACAACATCCAATGTGGCTATGATATATGTATGGGCTACTGACAAAGCTGTGGGATTTATTGATAGGGTTTAGCAAGTTGTTTGTCTTCAACACATCATGATCATAACATAATACTGAAAAAAACATAGACTCTAATTATTTAGATCACTAGCAGTCCTATCTATCTATCTATCTATCTATCTATCTATCTATCTATCTATCTATCTATCTATTTATTTTGGATTCCGGAGATACCGAAATTGAAGTACAAGACTTTCTGAGTTGCCATGACAACTGGACACTTTGCTTTGATCAGTGATTATAGTTGTACCATTTTAGCATCACGCATGAACTTTGATTGCTATGGTAACATCACAGACATAACTTCTATTTTATTCAGCTCATACTTTGTTCTTGAGGAGCCTCTTTGCTTGTCGTTTGTGAGGAAGCTGAGAACTGTGTCAGCTGCATCAGAGAGAAGCTGTTAGGAACAACATGAAATGGGCTTTCCCAGTTTAAAGAATACTTCACATCAAGAAGTGATTCACTCAGTGCTCTCATTATACTTAGTTGCTGAGCTTCTTGGTTGACGTAAATGGAGGTAGATCCATTAAGAGCAGTAAAATCTCCTGAATCCCAATTGGGCACTAGGACAAAACCACATTTCCCTTGTCGGATATGCATTGCTAGAGGTGAAGAATCTTCACTGTCATCTATTTATGGTCTAGTTTAGCATTCAAACAGTAAAAGACAATGTACAGGAAAGGGTAGGGATGACGGAGAATATCAGAGGAAGAAAGGGAGTTTTAAAAACAAAAAGCAAGCAAACAAAACAAGAATGTGTTTACCAGACTTGGCTTAACTTTTTGAAATTAATCTCAGTTTGGAGATTTAAAAAGTTTCATCACTGTTTATAGAGTTTCAGTATTAGAAAATTCATGCAGGTTCCTGCAGATCAGATACAATGATAGGAAATTGACCTGAACTGTGAGAATATTGGAGAGATTCTGAAAGACTATTAGTTCTTGTAGGCAATATAGAAGTGATGGCTTTTTGTGATCCATACAGAACAAGCAAAAGGATATATTTCGTCATATAACTTATATTTAAACTGTTACTCTTCACCAAAGTATGCTCCAGAGGCTAAACAATTTGAGGTACAGAAAGATCTGAAGAAATTTAAGATGGCGAAGTCTATTGAGGGTTATTAATATAAAGACATAATTTTCTCTCAGGGAGCATCTAAACCACAAAGCACTGGAATCTGGGTGAATATGACAGGGTAATATCACTACACAGCTGTCCACCTTCTAAACTCTTCCATGAACAAGCACCAGTGCAAGTCAGATACTGAACTAGGTGAGCTTTCTATTTGACTTGTGGCCATCCTCATGTTCTTATACTTGTAAGGTTGTGAATGAGTAAATAAAGGTGGCTTCATAGAATCACAGAATGTTTGGGGTTGGAAAGGGCCTTTAAAATTTATATTGTCCAATCCCCTTGCCATGGGCAGGGACACCTTCCACCAAAGCAGGTTGCCCTAAGCCCCACCCAACCTGGCCTTGAACACTGCCAGGGAGGGGGCAGCCACAGATGATCTGGGCAACCTGTGCCAGCGTCTCACCACCCTCATCATAAAAAACTTCATTATGTCAAATCTAAACCTACCGTCTTTCAGTTTAAAAACATTACCTGTCACTACGGGTCTTGGTAACAACTCTCTATCTTTCATTTAAGCCCCCTTGATGTATTGGAAAGCTACAATACGGTCTCCACAGAGCTTTCTCTTCTCCTGGCTGAACAATGACAAATTTCTCAGTCTTTCTTCATAGGAGAGACGTTCCAGCCCTCTGGTTATTTTCATGGCCCTTCTCTGACCTGCCTTAACAGATCCAGGTCTTCCTTGTACTGGAGCCCCCAGAATTGGATGCAGTACTCAGCATCCAGTTAAGCATCCAGAATGTTTAACTAAGAGGATATTTATACACTGTGATTACTGGAGGTGGAACATCTCACAGCCAGCTCTACTCCTGACACCTATCTTGCGGCCTTAAGCAAGTGCATAATTTTTGTTAAAAATTAAACCACAAGAAACGATGAGTTGGAATAATTTTATCCTTAAAAGGCTACTTAGACTTTCTTAGTTTATTACATCCATTTCAGTTTACACTGCTCAGTAAAAATTACTAATCATCAGTAAAGTGCAGGACTTCCCATAAATTGCTAAAGAGAAAAAAATTAGATTACTCATCTGTATCTCAGTATAGCTATTTCTAGAGCTGAATTCACCTCTTACCAGTAAAAGTGTGAATAAATTCTACCTTTAAATAAATAAATAAATAAATAAATGTCAGTACTGTGTGGGCTACAGTAAAGGATTATTCATCTATCACACAATGTCTGCCAGATGCTTTGGAGCATTAGACCAGCTTGTGTATTTTAACATCCCAGGTCTTAATGTTTACATGGCAACAGGATTTAATCTGCTCTGCTCAACTCAATCTGATATTTCTGAGTTCAACATCAATACCTGAAGTGAACTGGAAACATGAAGCTACTCATAAGTGTTCCATTCAGCAACTGGCTGCACAGAAAAGGTTCTCAATCTACAGCTGTGCTAGGCACTGTATGTGCTGTCGAAGTATATTTATGACATAGAACTCAGCACCCCAACCTGCTTCTTCACAAGCCACATTGGCACTGAAAACATAGTGGAAAGACACCCATGATCTGTAAACAGTTGAACTTTCTCAGTCCGTATACCTGGCTGAGGAAAAGGTTTCTCTCCAGCACAGAGTATTAGTGTGGTATGGTATTGACCTCTTCTGCCAGGCTAGAATGCTCAGGTAAGCCTGGTGCAGTGTTGTACTACCCTTAGCCCACACCTACTACAACCTCATAGGGTACATCAGAGAATCTTCAAGCCCTGTAGAAGATGACAAAGTTGTTTCTTCTGAAACCTAGTCCTCACTGATGTATGATCTTTTCTGAGTGCTGAGTAAAGATTTAAGAAAACAAGTACTCCTTGAAAAACATGTATCTGTTAAGCATCACAAGAAAGAGTATGCTTGGTAGGAGGTGCAGGAGGAGGACAAAAATAAGTGTTTATGGATGTAAGTTCTATTAAAAAAACCCAAACCAAAAGAAAACAGTCAAAACAACCTAAAATCCCACACTATCGTGGCTATTTAGACTTGTGTAATTCAGCTTCTAATAAAACAGGTCATTAAGCATGTACCTTTTGGGAGAAAGCTTGTAGAGATTTTATTTAAATCTTCTGCTCTGAATTTCACCACAACTGAAACTGAGGCTGATGACACCACACAGTGTTCTACTACATGGAAATTACATGAGATCTCAAAGTGTTTTCTAAACACTTGTTTCCCAGCTAGTTTAAGATCCACTCTCCCAGATGTTGCTTTAAACCATACAGCAATGGCCGTTTTTTGCTCTTCCAAATTCATAAGGTCAGCAATCCACAGCTAAATTGCCACAGCCATGGATCTGCTCCTAAATCAAATTACATCATATCTACAGGCTGTAAAAATGATCTAGAGATTGTTTGCATTACGATCAGATCATCTGTAATGTATCATTTAGAAGGCTTTTTGGAAGGTGATCATAACTAATTTTCCAAACTATTTTGTAGGTCTTGCTTTGTTCAGTGTTCCTATCAACTTTTCAAAAACATCAGTGCAGACTGAGAATTTTTCTGTGGCCTTTAAATTCTGTTCAGCCGCATCCTTCTGTTTTGATATAGGTTTTACTTTATCATGGCACTGCAGTTCAGTCAACCAGTCATCCGGTCATATAAGGTGATAGTTAGACTTGTGTATCTGATAAAGAAATCCATGGAGGTTCTTTGAGACAAGCTCTAAAGGGAATATGCGTAGTAAATCAAATGCAGACAATATTGCTAGACAGGGTGCCATCAAATCTTGCAGCGGTCTGGTGAAGGTTATGGAAACTACACTTGATCAATTAGACTTGGTAATTTCCAGCTAGAAGAGGAAATCCTGTGCTAGGCAGAAAAGGGAACTTCCATCTTCTCTATCAGCATAAAAATATACATAATAAATCAAAGAAATAACCTAATGACTTTTTTTCTGAGTGTGAGCATTAGCTGGAGAAAAGTTTGAAACTCTTCATATTAAGCAGATGTTACAATTTGTAACCCAAATGACCTCTTTCAAGCAATAGAAGTTAAAGTTAGCTTAATCTTTTAGAAAGTTTATCTCTTGTTTTATATCCAAATATTATTTCTAATCATCTAATCTTCATGTTTCTCTTGGAATCTTGCTCAGCTTATAGTGGCATCAACCACTTCATGAAGCAGTAAGATCCACAGTGCATCATTGCAATTAGAGGAGAAGCAGATCCAGGTACTGCTTTTTATTTTGTAATTTCTTTTATTTTAAAAGGATAAAAAATTTATTTCCACTCCCTTTAAACACCTGAGAGTCAGATACCCAAATTTTACTTATCTAGCATTTATTATCAGTGAAGAGAAAGACTTTGATAAGTATAGTTTGTCTGTCTTCTTTTAAAAATCTTTAAGAAATGTAATGAGTGACTCTCCAGAGTCTTCTGTGTCTATTCATCAAGTCTAAATGGAGCCCAGAGTGACTATCTCAGATTTGGCCACATGGAGATGCCCAGGTATGGGTAGTTTGCACCCTGAATATATGTGACAAAGCAAGGACACAGTCACAGTGAACATGGCTTTTATTGCTATATTCTTTCACCTTCTTGCAGAGGTGAACAATCCGTCTTTCTAAATTATTTATACAAGAGATTTTCTGTGCCTTCCCTTATCTCATAGGCCTTATATGAAATTTCTTCAGTTCTGGCAATACATTTTTTTTTAATTTGAACCATCAGAGCTGAACATGCAGTCCCATTGAAGCTGCCTTGTTTATTCACGTAAAGGTAATATACTCCAACATAATCTTATTGTTCCATGTGCAGCCTAATTTATCACTGACATTTTTGCTGCCTATCAACATTAGGAAGAGCTTTAGTTGGGCTGCCTTTGCTGATGTCCTGGTCCTTTACTACATCAATATCATATTTGAATTTATAAGCGAGGGGATGCTTTTCATCTGTCTTTGGACAGCTGTAGCAGATGTCTGCAGCTGAGTTAGTGATGTTGACCTCTCTTTACAGTCAACGCTTTTGGGATTTTATGATCTGATCTATTTTAGCTGTGCCCTTTGGTGTGATTTGAATTATCCTTCAGACTTTGTTGATTTTATGAGTAGATCTTCATAGTTCTCTACAGAGTGATTATCTTAGAATAAGATCTGGCATTTACCCAGATGCACCTGATAAAATCTGAGCAGTTCAGTGGAAAGCCCAAAGAACTCCACTGGGACCCCCTTCTGTGGCTTCACTGATTTTAAAAATCGGAGACTGATTTTTAAAAGTGTTTTTTATTTTTTATTTCTATCTTTCTTTTCTGTAATAGACAGGAACTAAAGGTTCCAAAGTTTGCAGTAATTTGAGAGTGTTGAAAGTTTCAGCCCTGATTGAGTTCCATTTTTTTAGTTCTAATAAAGAAAGGTGAATGCTAGCTAGAAACTAGCTTCTTTCCAGAAAAGCAAATAAGCTTTAATCACTAAAATTATTTTGTTACTTATGATGCTGTCAACCCTTGTCACTGGCACAATAGACTGACCTTAAGAGACACACAGGCTCTTTCTCTAGCTCAGGTCAAAGGCTGTTGTTTGATGTTCATTAGTTGCTTCACCTCCATGCTCTTCAGTCTCCCTGCTGTAATAATGTGAATAACAGAGTATCTACTGTGCTTTGAGAGCTCCTGAGGAGAAGTGTGATGGAATGCCTATGTGTTATTAAAATTATGTTTTATGTATGGGAAGAAGTGTCTGGGTTTTTTCTTTCTTAGTGGGGTAAAAGAGGTTGATTCTGTTCCTTTCACCAAAAATACAGGTTTTCAAAGTGACAGATGGCCTTGCTATTGTCAATTGTCAGAGGCTTTTTATCATCAGTGAAGCAGAAAAAAATGTATAATGGATTTTATCAGGTGTGCTCTAAAAAGCCACAGCACAGCAAGACTTTTTGATCAAAAGTACAAAGCAAAATACCACTTTCTTTGGACCTCACATGTGACTCATCATATGCATGAAGACTGTGGCCTGTTCTGCAAAATGAACTTCAGCTTTTTCAAGAAAGGCACAGATTTGCAGAGTTGATGCATGCTATTGAAGATTATGAAGTGACAAGTTTTTCACTTCAAGGAACTTTCATGCAAGAGAAAAAATGACTGATTCAATCATTCCTGTAAATATTACCTTTAAAAAAAAAAAAATCAAGACTGATATGTGAACTGGAATATCAAGGAGTTTGGGTTTGTTCCAGGTTTAGATAGAAACAGACAGATCTTTTCCCATTTGGGAAACGGTATCAAGTTGTTTGAACTTATTTTTTTGCCAGACTTTCCCCTTCAGTTAGTCTACCTTATTTGCTGCTGCGTTCCTTCACCAGTGTTCAAGATGCTTCCAAACAGAGCTTCTGAAAACTTTTGTAAAGTATTCCCATAAGAGCTATGCAGTCGGTGCAACAACAAATCACTGTAAATGATGGGTTAGGAGAAGATGTATAAATCACTTTCAAACAAACGCGTAAAATGCTGATTTGAAGCCAAAAGGACATTTCCTTAAATTTGTATACACCAGCGGGACTACGGCAGAATTAATCTGGTAGCACTCTAGCAGGTAACAGTGCATGGCTTGATTCCTAGCATGTAAGAAAGGTACAGCATGGAGCAAATGCTGTATAATCACCAGTTTAGAGGCATCTGGGCTGAAGGATAGGTAGAGTTATTGCAAAAAGCAAAAGAGCTTATTCTTTGCTCTGACCTTTCCAACTCAATCAACGTACATGACACTGATGCTTGGCATGAGACTGCAATCATCCCCCCAGATCCTAGCTCAGTGGATCGTGTTTGTTTAGGTATTTTCTACCATGCCCAAGTACACTGTGTGAGCAGAGCATCAAGAAGTTAAAAGTACACAGCAAATATTTATTGGCTGACATACATTGTGGAAAGCAAGGATCCATACTCTACTAAGTGGAAGATCAATATAGTCATGACCCAAAAAGTGACATGCAAAGCATCTCTGCTGGCCAAGCCTGCTTTGCTCCTTTGTGCAGGCTGCTTCTCCATCTTGTTGAACTGCCATCTTTCAGTTCTCTGTATTTTTTCCTAAGGGTTTTAATATCTTATTATGTCAATAGTTTTCAGTCCTTGAATGCCTCCTTAAAACTGTCTCAATTTCACTGATGCCTGCATTTTAATATTTCTTGCATGGCTTTAGCACACAGTCTCACAGTTGGAAATTATTCTCTCAGCAAAACAGCCAAGAACCCACAGACACACTGCACCAAACTGGGCCTGGGATCACACAGATGAAACCTATGTGATGGGATGTGGTTTACAAGACTTCTGGAAGATAGGTGATATGGGGAGTATATCTAGACTTGATACAGCTGATTTGTCTTTCACTGAGAAATCAAGTTTCAGTTTTTGCTACATATTTGAAGATAGATGCTGACTGGTTGTCATGAAGCCCTACAGTTTTTAGATTATTAGAATCTACATGAAATGGTCTTCAGAAGATTAATGTTAGTCATGAATAAACAGTTCATCACAAGAATTCACATTTTAAAGCAAGGAAGGAATCTTGATTATCTTCCAATAACAACAAAGCAAAATAAGACAACAAAAAAAATTAGATCAAGAAGAAGGACGTATTCATAATTCTCAATAGGACACTTCACTTTCCACTGCATTTGAAAACTTACATCAATACAATTGACTGGAAACCAAATAGCCCATTACAACATATTAGTTAAGAAATGAATAGTGTCTGATCATTTCTAACATGAATGGGCTCACAAATAAATACAGTATTGGTGGCATAAATCTCTCATGGATGTGAAATCTAAAGATGAAAGGCCAGCACAGTTTTGCAGTAATGTATCTAATTGTCTTCCAGAAATGAAGATCCTATGCCTAAAACTTACTGGAGGCTTAAACCCCCACATAATAAAGCACTTTCTATCTGTAAATTGCTATTTCTTTTAGCTACAAATGCTGAATAGGTCTTAATGTTTACATAGCAACAGGATTTAATCTGCTCTGCTCAACTCAATCTGATAGTCCCAAATTCAACATCAATACCTGAAGTGATCTGGAGAGATGAAGCTACTCATAAGTGTTCAGTTCAGCAACTGGTTGCACAGAAAAGGTTCTGAATCTATAGCTGTGCATCCGTAAGACTGGAGCATGGAAAAAAAAACTTAAATAAATTAATTGTATCAAAGCAAGAAACAGAATTTATTTCTACCCTACACCTCAAAAAAAAGAAAGAAAGAAAAAAGAAAGAAAAAAGAAAAGCTTTCAGACAGCAAAATAAATTGTGAGGAAACCAACGCAAAAGAAGATAGGAAAGAGACCCATACAATGTGCTGAGTGCATAAAAGCAGAGGCAGAGCTCTCCAATCTGTTTATCAGAGTAGGTAGAACATGCGTTTTGGTGACAGCTTAACTACAACTGCACATTTGTCTTTTCTGATGTCTAGAAATCCAGAAGACCACTTTTCAATGGTTAACCTTTGAAATTATCAGGGTTTGCCAACTTTGGCTTTTCATCTTTAATTTGCAGGCAAAACATGGCCTGTTAACATATTTTGTGGAGTTAATTTGGGGTAGACTGAAACAACATCCATTAAGTTTAGATTGACATAATATGCACAGTCACTGATGGCAAAATAGTGATCTAGATTGCATAGGTCATCAAAATTATACCAAAAATAATGTCTTAACTAGAAATTCAGTCACACAGAATTATCTGCCCAATCGGAGATATTAAATAAGTTGGGTAGACTTTGAAAGATATAAATAAACTTATAATACCTCAAATATTTTTCATCCATGTTCAAGATTATCTTTCTTTTCTTCTATGGCAACTTTTGATAAACTTGATATGTTTAAAATAACATATATGAGTACTTAAGTCCACATATATTGCTGTAAAAATCTTACCAAAAAATCAGATGACACATCCTAAAAAATCAGCAAACCCAAAAGAGAATGTCTGAGGACTTTCAAAGGCAAGGATCACAAGCACTAAATGAACGCTATGACAAGATAAATGTCTCCTAGTTGTGTTTAGAGAATAGCATATATGTGAAACAGAGCACTTGTGCTGCTTTTCTTTCATGATTAATACATGCCTTTCTTGGTTTTGGTGTTTTGGGTTTTTTTTAAAGCAATTTATGCATTCCACCAAATATTTTTATGCCTACACAGAGCATCTCAGTGGTTTTAGGTATAACTTCCTTTAATTAACGGATAGAGAAGAATCCTCATATCTGGAAAAATATGAAAGGAATTACAAAGAACCAAACCAAGAAACTATTTTTTTACAAAAAGGTGAAAAGGTTGTATTCTCAGCTGTTTTAAATCACTTTAGCTCCACTGGCCAGATATTGCAGGGATTTCAGTCTCATGCTCCTTTCTAAAGGTAGTACTGCAGAAAAGACTACCACCCTGGAGTATGTTATCACAATTTTTTTGCCAGAAGTTGCTTATCCATAACAGAATCAGCAGAGATAACAGTTTCCTGGATGCTCCAGTGCAAATTTTCACATCTTTCCTCAAGATTACCTTGAGGAATTTATTACCTCAGGAATTTATTAATGACCGATTAATTCTTGGACTAGAGCAGAATGCTGTCTTCTGATAAACATGCTAGAGTGGCAGGAACCTTCACGAAAAGATGGGGGCTAGCACTTTCTTAGTATCTTAAACCAACTCAATAGTGGAAGAGCAACAAATAAAAAATTGTGGGATTTATTTGCATGTGTACCCATATGTTGCATTTAAGGTGATGAATTAATTTGGTAAGAGATGCTTTCTAGCTGGTCCTCAGAGATTAGAGGGGCTAGGGACAGCTGGACTTAATAGGTATGCCAACTAAGGCCATAGCTACAGGCCTGACACCAGATGCACAAATAGCCTGCATGGTGTAGGTCTGGTTGCATTCAAAAGAATCAGTCTGGTTCGCAAATAACATGGTTTATTCTTATGCAACATTTACAGATTCTTTAAGATTGCCTATGATAAATGCACAAACTGCAGGTTGGCTACATAGCACTATAGACAAATGAAAAAAATTATTGCAATCACACACACTTAATTCCCAGGTAATCACTTGGTGTAGCTGAGGGCCCAAATCTTACCAAAAAGCATCCCTTCTGTGAGGAGCACAAACCATCGATTTGTCCACCTGAGTTAGCTAAAAACTCAGTATAGTATTTATCTGTGTGAGTGGGTGTGATTGTGGTCAAGCCATTATCTCTTGAGTAGATTCCTTGGTGCGGGTGTGTGTGTGTGTGTGTTTGTGCGCGCGCGCTTTTTTTTGTGGGAGAAGAGAAAGAATGAAAGACAAGGTCTGCAGAGTACTGCAAAACAGTCCTTAAGAAAAGTGGAAGAGCAAGAGATAAATCTGTCCTTGAGGTAAGTGAAAGAATGGGATCATACAACCTCCACCTCATTTCACATTTCTCTTTAATGCCATGGCAAACACAAATCACTAGATCTCCATCCCATCCTGTGTTTGTTCTGGGCACCACATGTCAAGGAAATGTGTGTTTTACAGAGTTTCACTGTTTTGCTTTTCCCACACTTCCATTATCATATTATACTGGAGAGATCTCCATGAGGCCTTTTCACATGAATAAGCATTTACAATCAATGGTGATCTAGAGTGTGATACTTATGGTACCAGTCATCCCATTTTACAGTAAACATCTAACATCAGGCTAATCATAATCTGAAGTGGCTGTTCTGCTAGGGGAATTACAGAAACCCATATGGCTGCACTGCAGTTCAAAACCTTTAGGCTGTGGACATCCAAAGTTAGGGAGGATGAATTTTGGCCATAATGTCCTGACTGAGTAGTACAACATGATGGGACTTAATTCTTACCAAGTGAAGTGGCTTTCCCAGGCTATCAGGAGAGTAATCAATCTTAAGCGGTTTCCCCGATGAAGGCAAATACTCAAATATGGCTGCACACAGTTCCCTGATATTTGTGGACACTCAGTTGACAAATAGAAGCTTTGTGCTTCAATGACAACAATATCTCAACTCAAGCTGTGCTGTTTAGCTACAAAAGAGACAACAGCTGATCTTTTGTTAGGTATTTTCTACATTGTCTCAGACATATCAGATAAAGAAAAACAGGCAAACCCAGAAACATTCTTATTACCTTTGGGGATTTTTTATGAGGAAGTCCAAAGAGTTTAGGAGTAGGGGCACATATGATGTTTTGCCAATTATTAGGCCTAGCATAAAGATGAACCAATAACCAAATTGTATTTGATACACAAGGGTCAGTACATGGGTGAGCGCTGGGGGTACAAACAAGTCAATCAGAGTACACATAATCAACATCAGTCCCACTGACCCCAACAATAACACCACACAAGCAACAACAGGTGGAATAAATGGTGAAATGCAATCTCACATAGAAGGGGCAGAGGACAACCAGGTCAACAAGCCAAACACATAAGACCAAGGAAGCCACATACTGAATCTCTACACAGTCCACGTTTACAAAAGCCAGACCTGACTGGAGCCCAGTCCCAGGGAGGCAGGAGGTCCTTCCCCAACAGGGAACTCTGCACAGTGCATCCACCTCACAGACAGACACTGCCCCTGACTGCAAGTGGTTCCAGCTTTTATCCCTCAGTGGGACACCTGACCTTTGCTTACTTACTGCAGACACCTGGGGCTCATTTACCCAATGGCTCTGTCTGCCAGGCCGGCCCCACCCTGGAGAGAAGCCTAAAGGCAACCCATCCCTGCTTTGTGAAGGGCTGTGGGAATCACTCATATGTCAACCTTCATTTGGGGCTTGGGGTTGAAACCCCAGCATTTCAGATGTGTGTCTTAGGGACAGAAAAAATGCCTAGTGTTTTACCAATTAATATAAACGTAATCCTAATCTCTTCATATAGATGCCTGTGTTCCAAGTATGGAGTCAGTGGGTGAGTCCATATCAAAGGCAAAGCCTTTCTTGGGTTTAACTGATTTCAGAAGAGATTCTTCCCCAGTGAGTGTCTCACTGACTCCTCTGGCATCCTGTGGAGTACCCAATATCATAGAAAAGTGTCCTTTGCCTCAAGATCCTTCTGCTTTGATTCTAGCAGCCTTGAAAACACATACACAGTTAAAGGATTTGCATAGTTCTCATGGATGAGTCATTTTATTCAATCCTGTCTCCAAGAAGGCTGTAATTCATCCTATTTCTTAGAGAAAATGAGAAATTTGGGAAGGTACTTGTTGGAGATGATGATCTTGAATTACAATATCTTGACTGATCTAAATATTCCTAGAGGAACTAGAACAAAGTTCCAGAGGCAAATTTAGAAACTCACATCACTTGTGAGTCTCAGGATAGAAAAACTTGGTGTAGTTTGCTGAAATATTTTCTGAAATTAGCATGTTTTCTTTTAGTGTGTCAGGCATTCTTATGTGAAGTTCACATATATTTGTCCTCCCATAAATGCAATTCCTTACAATACATTGCTTCATCATTGTTCATTTCTCTCTCCTGCTTGTTCTTTATTATTCTCTCAACAGCCTCAGATACCAAATTCCTGGAGGTTCTATAAGCCTATAGCAGTGTTTAAGATTAAAAAAAGCCACTTGCTGATACATAAAGTCAGTGATATAAACTAAAAACCTTAGAACTATATATCTTTGGAAAAACAGACTTGGTTTAATTTAGGAAATGTAATGGTGATTGAAAAGTTGTCCAAATATAAAATAAGCCATTATCAAAGTACATATGCCTTCTAAACACTTGCTAGCAGTGGGTAAACAACTTTCAAGGTGACAAGCAGAAGTTGGAATTCAGAGCTTAACAGCTGTGGATCAACTTCAGGCAAATGTGAACATCCACGCTCCCAAGTACTCCACAATTCAGCTGTAATGCTGGTGTGGCTGTGTGGGAGACATCGGCCTGTCAGCCCTGCACAGCCCCTGAAAAGCAGCTAGGCTTTGATGAGAAACAGGCCTTGGGAGGAAGATAAGAAACTGCTGAGGTGTGCCAAGATGGCACGGAAAAACAACGGACAGCTGCAACTTGAAATTGTGGAAAAGTACTGAACTGTGAGAAGTTACCGCCGCGTGAACAAGAAGTTGATTGATCTGCACAGCGTGTGTTAGAGTGGTCTTAGGCTGATAGGAGAAAAGGTTGATAACTGTCTAATTGCTGATTTGCTAATTATGAAGTAAGAGCTTTGGTGAGAGCATAAGTATGTACTATTTAAAAAAACAAACGGCTTTGCTTGTTATAACTCTCATAGAGTTGTGCAGGTCCGATATCCTCCTGCAACATGTCTGTATCATGTTTGCTTCTGAAATCTGCCATTTTAGTGCTCCCTTTAACTACATTGTATTTCCCAATCTAATTCTATCCTGTACCTTTTTCAAGTCTAACATATTTTTCTTGTCTTTGCATCAACGTTTAAATACATCTGTTTCCTTTTCAGATTTTATATTTTACTTCTATAGCTGGCTTTTTAGGTCCATTCTTCGACTTTAGCCTTTTTGCTCTGAGGATCTCTGTCTTTGCAGCTCCTGAGCTAAACTCCCTGTGACTAAACAGCAGCATGAAATAAAGGTCGAGTTAGTGCTTCTGAGATACAATCTCCTCCTCAGAGAGCAGCCTGCTCTGATGATTCCCTTCAGGATGATACATCCACTTCAGGTATAGTGCTGAAGGTATAAGAAACACCAAGTCGTCCCAAATTACTAATACCCATTGTGTATCTCCCTGGAAAGAGCATAATTCATTTGTATAGTAAGGCTGAGTTAGACATTGTCTCCTCAGGGATGCAGTATTTATCCCAAACGCAAGAAACAGAATGAATGCTGAATAGCTGTAAGAACAGTATGTTAGTATCTCTTGCTTGTATTCTCATGTGAATGTAGAGTTTATACCATCATCCCTCTTAGAAATTCTTCAGGGTAACATCAATAATAAGTGGATTCCTCCTGGAGCTCTATCACATCAGAATGTTCTTCCCATCCTGAAATATGAAGTAGAGGATGGAAAAAATTATCAGTAGTACTATGCTCTTATATACCTATATTACTACTACTACTAACTGTGATGACTGCCTCACCTAAAAATATGTGTAATTTACAGATTAATAAAGGCAGATTTCTGGCCTTCAGTATTAATTTTCACCCTCTCCTTGCATTTCTAAGTGTCGCTTTATTGTTGCTTTTTCTTTAGTCCAGATGTAGATATTTTACTTTTTTTTTCTCTGTTCCACTCCAAGATATAAGGGAAGCACTTGGGGAAGTAGGGACATGTCATCACTTTTTCCTGTTTGATTTTGTCCTCTGTTTGGTCCAGATGGAGAATTTCATAGCAATCCTAAATGACACAGGAAACAGTGCTGCCTTATTGACTTAATCTTTGCATACCAGAGCTGTACTGGGAATCTGGCACTTCTGTGCATAATTGTGGTGAAACAAATTCAGACATTCTTAGCAATATGTATTTTCTTGTGTATGAAATACACTTGAAGCCATTGATTGATGCACTTTGAATTGATTCATACATCGTCTGTATCCATCTGTACACACTTGCACACTGTTTTAAAATCTATCTTGATCACCAGTACATAGGGTAGAAGTAGGATTTTCTGTTAGTAGAGTGTATTAATAAAGCTTGAATAATATCTTGCTTCATTCAGTACCATCAAATACATTCGAAGTATGATTAGTTTAAAATTAGAGAAGTCTCAGTTAACATATGTAAATGCTTCCACTTCCAACTCTCAGCAGTCACATGAAGAATATTGCACAGAGCCACAGACACGTTTTGGCAGAAATCAAGGAGTAGCAGTTACAGTCTTTATGACTAAAAAGTCATTTTAAAAAACTGTTTTGAAGCTTGTCTCCCTTTTTTATATAACTTCCTTGGCCTGACAGGAAACATGACCAACATATTTGAAAGTTGTCTTCTCAAAAAATCTTACAGAAACAGTCTTGAAACAGTACCCTTTTGACTCAGGCCTTCTCATTTATATATTACGTTACATATATTTCAGAACATATCAGTGAGACCTTTTTCCACTAATTATCAATTCATTTCTATTTAACGTCACTGGAAATTTGTTATGAATATAATGACCTTACAAAATACAAAGTGATTTTAAATATAGCCCACTCTAATGGAAGTCCTCCCATCCTTTCTGGCATCTCACAGAGCAAAGCCCTGTGATTTTTTTCTTTCTCGTACTTGTGTATTTCATGCTCCTGACCACCTCTTGCCCAATGGTGACCTTTAGTACAAATTTGATGCTCACACTGTGAGATATATTACCTGAGTAGGACTACTTCTCTCCAGCCCTTCCCCTATTTCATGGTATGTCCCAAGTAATGGCAGGTGATCCCCGCAAACCTCCACCTACCAGACTCATCAACCTTAGATTTCTCTTCTATTTTCAAAGCAAAGCTAAATTTCTCTGTCTCCTATTGCAGGTTTTATAAGCACTATGTGCAGCAAATGATCCTCTTCCTTGGCTTTTTGTGCCTTTAAAATGTTGCCAAACTGTACAGCCATTGCTATGTTACATACCTTCAGCCTTGGAAGATGCAAAGGAAATGGGTCACAACTATAAAACAGTTACATCTCACCTATTATGCCTTAATTTATACTTTATGGATCTTTTATTTCTCAGAGGACAAGGGCAGGCCACACATCCTCCCCTCCAAAAATTTTGAAGCACAGCCCTCAATTATTTTGAAAAAACAGATTACCTGTTTCCACTTCCCAGGATATAACCTATAGCCCTATTTAGCAGCCTTTTATCACTTGCACACCCCCAAACCCCAGTTTCCCAACTGGGACTCCCAGGTTCCCCAGATCAAGATCCCAGTGATATACCCTATTTTTCTCATCCTCTTATCCTACATTCCCACTTCCTGACCATTGGCACCTACCTCCTGTTGAGATTCCCTGCAGTATCCGAGACAGCTGCATAGACATGACACAGTATTGTAGAGCATCTCAGAGGGGCAGCTGAATCACTCGCTGGGTATCTACATGAAGGTGGGCACACATGAGTTGGGTATTCAAGACTCAGTTCAATTTTCTATAGTATATAGTATAGATATACTATATCTAGTATGTACTGCGATACTATATAGACTTCATGTAGCATGTAGTGTATTTTCTCTATTGACATTCGAGAGTATTGTCTGGTCTCTGTCTTCTCTCCAGGAATGCATGGATGACTCTTAAATCTTGTATCATCCGTAGCCCTATAGGGATACCTCTGAGCATCTTGAACGTCACTAGAGGATTATCTGAGGACAATTAAATCAAGTCCCTTGTGTGGAAGTCTTGTGCTCACCTCAGTACACCTATATACGATGAGCTGAATCAGTCTCTGAAGTCCACAGACAGCAAAGAGTAGCTTTTCATTGACTATAATAGAAACATAGCAGCCTGGCTTGCTTGCAGACCTGCATGAGGATGCCCACATATTGACGTCTTAGTCTGCAAATTGACTTTCATCCAGAGAGACAGAGGTGAGAAGTAATGAATATGACTCAGAACGACAAAGGTGAGAGGTAATGAATATGACTCAGAACTTTAAGCTGATGTCATTAAATTGAGCAGAAGTTATTTATCTGGACCTTTTTTAATGATGGCATCATTTTACTGAGTCTTAATTCCAGATAAAATAATCAGAAAATATGGAACACCACCCATAGATATGATGGGCTTATTACCAGGCACAATTCTTTGCCTTCCCAGACGTAAGCTAGGGATGACTCTAGCTGAATATTTTAAAGGGATTCCTCAGATGTATATTTCATTAGCTGCATAATTTCACTCCCTAGTTCTGAATTTGGAATTTTGCCTTGACACAGTAAGCTCTCAATCCACACTACACCACATTTCTCTCCATTCATAGAACTGATGTCTCCTCAGAAGAACTCATTTCCCAACAACACCAATTGCTGTCACCTACTTTTACTTGACATTAATCACAAGACAAGCAGAACTAGCTATACTTAGGCCTGCTAGGCTGATATGCAACATATTTAATAGCTGCATTTATGCTTACTGTTTGGTACAGTAGTACAGAAAACAGCTAAGATGCTTTTAGTTCAGGGAAAAAGCTTTTCTTGCTTATTTTAGTTTTAAGAAACCCATCTAAGACAAAACGGTCATTGGAAATCAGGCAGTATAGGCAGCATCTCTCATGTATGCACTTAACCAGTAGGGGGTGGTTTGGGGTTTGGTCTTGGTTGCTTTCTTGATAATACCCAGAGGAAACTGATTAACCCAAAGTAAATTATTTCAGTCAGAGCATGCTTATAGGGAGGGAAGGTGAGGTGTCAGCAACCATTTTAGCTAGTCTTTGATAACAAAAAAAATGTTAGTTCTTGTTATCTTTTGCCTATCCTTGAGAAGGCAAGAACTAAGACATTGCATATGGACCAATGATCGGATCATTTCTATACCTGTGTTTACATTGCCTACAGTAGCAAGGCTGAACTGTCCTCAACCTGCTGACTTTCAGAGGATCAGCATGTGATAATGTAACCACACATTATTAATGCGATAAACTGTGATAATCTGTGTATAGACCCACACTTAAAGCTTTTACACTCTAAACAGATGTATTGTGACTTGAATCTATGGTTCTGTTCAGACACAGTGCAATATCCCTAACCACTTCATCTATCTCTGTCTCTATTTCTTGGTTAATAAGGAGTTTAATAGCATATATACCACACTATTTTAATACATTCAAACAATTTAATGGGAGTAAAGTGCAGGCATTTCCTCAAGGAGCAGGCAGTGGGAGCAGGCTCTGTTTTTAATTAGATTAATGGAGTTCATTATCCATAGCTGGCCTTTATTTACTTACAGCATACACAGAGTAGGAAGGTAACATACCTCATGGAAGAAGAAAGATCCAGAAATCTGATGTCTGTGTTGGTTTTGCCCCTAACATGCTTCAGAACATAAGGCTGCACTCTATTTCTGACACCCTTTATCTTGTCATTCCATTTCAGATATTTTAGTGCTAAAACAAGAGCTGTCTTTCACTGGATTTTTGTATAACACTTAAAATTATGTTTCCCAGGTTATAATTGCATACCGTGATAGGGCATTTTCCACTTAATTATCTAGTTCTCACAGGCTTTTAGATATGAAGTTCCTGTATAAGTACCTAGGATCCATTAATTCCAAAAAGAAGCTTATTGTTGTAAGAAATTACTGTTGCAATTGGGTTTGTTCTAGGACACTTCAGGTATATTTGGTCTTCAATAATGTCTAAAGCTTGCAGACTACACCTCTCTATGTGATCAGTGGTGAGGCATAACTGCTAACTCTCTCAGTGGTGGCAAAGCTCCATATTGAAGCCTTTTGAAGTCCTACTGGGCATCAAAATCCACCTTTGCCGTCCATGGGGTCTATAAAGCATATATCTATGAACCAACTGTAACTTGAAAGAAATAGACCATTTTAAGCATGGCTTCTCTGACATATTTGTAGTGTCTGTATTTTTGATAAAATGATCTGCTCCCAAAAAATCTCATTTCTTCTGATGCTAAGAATCATGGTTGAAGATGTCTACACTGCATATGTCTATAATTGGTCAGGCACCAGTCTATATTTGCAATTTAAATGTTCATCAGCTGATTCAGTCTGAAACATGAAACTTCCTCATTCTTAAAGTTCATTTTATGAAATTGGAATAAAATGTAAACTGTTGTTTGTAGTCAGGCAAAAGATACTCTTTCAGTATGCAAAGACTTTGAACAAAATAACATGTTTCTGGAGAACCACTGCTGCCTTTGTCTTATGAATATTGTGACTGCATTTCTGAAATGGAGAAGCTTATCAGACACTCAGCTTTCTGGATATTTTTTAATCCCTAAAAAGCATTTCTTCATATATCAGCTCTTCCATGTTTACAATCTACCCACAGAAGCACATCTATCTAATAGTGCATACAACTAAATGAATAGGATTTTAATATTAACAGGGGGAAGTACTATAAAACCAAATAAGATTATGGTACAGAAATTAAATCAGATTACATTTTAGCTACCAAAGTCAATGGGAGAATGGAGGAATGGACAGTATTAATTATGAAATATAATGTTTAGACATGCATTAATGTCTATAAAAAGGCTGATTGATACCAGATATTTGCCGAGGTTACCATTGACTGAGTTGTCTAACTGAGGTTGGAAGACAAGGTATATATTTGAAAAGTTAAAAATGCTATCCTTTGGACTTGGTTTGCAGAAAGGAACTGCTGCCACAGTATTTCTATACTGGAATGTCTTCTTCAGAGCACCTTCAACTCATTTACTACAATAAGGTTTGGATGGGGCTTTTAGAGCATATCAGTGCTATGCCAAGCTGGCTTTACATGAGCTAGCACTGGAGCACAGTGCTAACAGAACTTTCTAGCACCTCCTAAATTTTGCAGCCCACTGAGAAAGAAGTTGTGATATGCAGTATAGAAATTGTGACTGCTTTTTGCTATACACGGGCACTGGGGTAAATCTGCAGAAAAATGAGAATCCCTAATCCTGTGAATCCTTATCTCTAATATCTCCCCAGTCTCCTCAATAAAGCAAATCACATAAAATTTGCATGTTTTTCTGTCAGAACAAAAATCTTATGAACCTCCACCCTTCCCACAGTAAAGTAAACCTAGATTTGAGAAAACTGGAGCAGAGAGAGAGGACTTTTTTCCAGGAATACTCCCTTAAATCATCCTGAAAGCACGTTTAGCTGCCTGTAGCATTTCCTTTTGACAAAGAAAAAAGTAATAACCATCTCCAGCTGTGACCCTAGCCATAAACACATTCCTACTGTCATTCTTAGGCCATAAACCCACAGTTTCTTTGCTGGAAACAAAGAATCATTCAGGTGCCAAGCATGAAGGCCCGTTATTCGTACAAAAAAAGCTGAGCTTTTATGGGAAGTTCACAATCAGTGTCAAGTACATGTGATTTCAAGCAGTGTGGATCCCCCACTTTCATCAGTCTTCATATCATCTAGTTTACGATGACTTCTTTCCAACCACAGAAAACATAGAGTTTAAAATGTTACTGTGCTCTTCTAATTCAATTTACCATCTATCTCATGATTTAGATGGCTCTCCTTCTGTGGACCTAATTCTACTTCCGGATATACAAGGGTAAATCATCATTATAAATTCCCCCCAATAGTGAGTTACTTTGGAGAGGAAAAAAAAGTCTATACAAGTTCCCTTTGACACAAGGACCATACAATAGCACCAAATGTCTTAAGATATAAAGAAAGGGATTCCAAGAAACAATGACAATAATACATATCTTTTTCTTTGACTTCAGCAAAAAGGCGCTTTTTTTTTCCTGAAATAAGACACATAGGCTTATGGAAATTTATTAAGTATTTCGTTATTCATTCATTTAAATTTTGAAAAATAATAATTATTATAATGTTATTATGACCCAGAATATCAGCTAATTTTAGAGAACTAAGATTGTCTGAAAGGATAAGATTTATCTCAGCATAGGTACAGTGTAGATGTCTGCACTTTGGTTGTTTCAACTCTTTCAGAATCACTAAATTAAGGATTTGCTGGGTATGATTCATCTTATGTTGAAATTAGTGTCTGAAACCAGGTAAAGGAATCATATGCTGAATAGTCTGTTTCTCGGTATTGCCCATAGGAAGACTTTCAGCTACAGCTCTGCTATAGCTGAGATATATTCATCAACAATTCAAATATCTCACTTTATGTGAAATAGATAATCATGGGGCTAGACTGCAAGGTTATATTTCTACAAAGGGAAAAATAATTTTATATTTTGATGTAAGAATTCTACCATTTAAATTCAGGTACTCACATGTATTGTGTTGCTGTTCACTATCATTATTCCCTCTTCTTGAAAGTTTTTATGGGGTGATGAGGATGAACATAGTGATCAAGAACACAGTGAAAGTGAGTCAGAAAACTGTTTGATCAAGAACACTGTGAAAGTGAGTCAGAAAACTGTTTTCCAAGTCTGTTTCACCCATCTCTGCTTACTATGAAACACATCCTATAAGTTACTGTTCTTCCAGTAAACAGTAGTTTTGTTATCCAAAGAAATCTGCATCTCTTTGTGGGACAAAATTACAGTTTCACTGGACTTCTACAGAAATGGAGACTGGCTGGAAAGGAAGGAGTTGTGCAGAAATCACTTTGAACCGCATAGAGCTTATATACAGTTCACTTGTAGTTACATCCTCGTATCCAAATCCCATTAGAAACCCCCAAGTTCCATATTTTCCATGGTTCCTGATGGGTTACCCTGGCTTTCATCTCTCTTTATTAGATGTTGAAAATCCAGATGAGTGCAAATTATGTTTTCTTTCATTCTTGTTCATTTTATCACAGCAGATCCCTGCCCTTTACACTGCTCCTGACTATAAAGAGGAGCACACAGACCTTAAGCTTTAAGCATACTGTCAAAAATAATTACCTCTTCTAGATTTCTTATTGCAGGAAATACAGGTTGTTGAAAAAAGAAGAAAAAAGACCAGACACTTGGAGTATATTTCAGGATGACACTTTATCCTTAGGATTCAGAGATATTCTATAATGGAGTGATAAAAGTGAAAAACACTGTGGGGCGTTTTGTTGTAGGTTTTTTTTTGTTTTTTGTTTTTTTTTTAATATAGCAAAAAACACTGGGGGTTTTTGTTGTGTGGTTGTGGTGGTTTTGTTTTTTGATTTTTATTTTTTTTCTGTGTGTGTGTGTGTGTCTTTTTTTTTAATATAGCTGTTACTACAGACCTGCACATCTGCTCAGCAATAATTAGAGACTGTATTTTTTGTCATTTTCTTTGTCCTGACTGTCTCTGTGAAACCTGAGGAGTAAGCAGGATGCATGGCAGAGAACGAGATTTAACAGAAATAACACCTTTCCTCCTGAATACCCCTCTCCACACTCTGTATGCTTTAATATTTCATAGTCACTACCTCCTATGTACAAGGCACTCATAGAAAGACTTATGTGACCCACTATACGGCCTTCATTGCTCCATCATCCACCCTATGGTTTCTGACTGCTACAGCCCTCCTTCCACTGGCAAGAAGTGAAATCTTTGTTTTGCCGTGGAAGAGAAAGTTGAAGGAGCCAGTGTTAGATGCTGGTCACCAGACTTTCCCTTGGGGTTGACTAGAGCATGATAGTAAATAATGTCCTGTCTTGGAAGGTGACGTAAAAGCAGTGAGACTGAGGGAAGCAGTGAGAAGTATCTTAGCGCACCAGAAGACACATTACAATCCTCAGAAACACTGATTGTGATCTCTTTAATATCTGGCTGCTGGATTGTACTGAGTTTCAAGTTTCAGGGCCGATGAAGACCAGTATTAACATCCCTTTCCCTGCATACAGACTGGCAGCATCTTTGTTATTTTTTACAGAAGGGAACAAGGACAAGAAGCTGAAGGACTCAACAAGTCCTGAGAATATTCTTTCAGCGTCTAAAACCAATTTGATAAAACTGTAGCAACACTTTCTAAACCTTCATATAAAACAGCTCTTTTTCCATGCTCTGCTGCCCCCAAAAAGCTTTTCTGCTTTAACCAGTGAAAGCAAGTTGAAAGAACACCTGGCTATCATGTTCTGTGACAGGGAAGATGACACATTGTCTGTCCTTTCCTACAAACTTTCCTTCATCCTTCCCTAACTCTGTTCATTGTGTTCAGCTAATTATATTTTCTGAGATGCTGTTTAATTCCAGTGGAGGACAAAAGAGCTGGCTGTAATAATGTAGCACATCCCCATAAACACAGGCAGAGAAAGTGAGAGAGAGAGATATTTCAATTCCTCAATAATTCCATCTTCTGAGAGGGTGATAAATAAGCTCAGTCAATGCTTGGTTGCCAGCTGATAAGATTATTGTAAATAGGCTCTGCAAGGCATCATTTTTATGAGTACACACTTGTCCAAATTAAGTAATAATCTTGTTGATATTGGAATTAAATAGTAATGTGGGGATATCAGGCACCGATCACTTCAAACAACAACAACAAATACCAATCTGGTATCTTATTAATCATAAAAATTAGCCCTGTGAAAAGCAGCAGACCTTCAGCTGGTATGCACTGACATTTCTCCACTGAAATAAGTGGCATTGGATTAATTTTCTCCTATGGGGGATTTGACCCATTATTTTTTATAATTTTCCCCACCCTGCATTGTTGTTAAATGTTACGTTAGATCTGGCACTGTGTCTAGACTTTGTAGACATAGATGTACATGCAAGAAAATTATTGTTATGATGGACTAGACTGTGAACTCATTTCTTTTTTGCAGTGTTTCAATTTTAACATGCTTTATTTAAATTTGGAACATACTTGAGACAGATAGAGATGAAAAGCAGATTATGGTATTTCAAGGAAAGATATGTGACTGAGTACATGTCAGTTATTTTCTCTTATGCACCCATACATTATAGGAAGAGGCAATATTCCCCTGTGTTGCTCAGTCCATCTATGAAGCAGAGAATAATATTCTATGCAGAGGCCTCCATTATAAAACAAACAGTTAAAGAGCATATTTCTCTTAAGGATTCTCTTATTTTCTCTTAAGGATTCATTTTCAGGTTCTAATTATCACAATTGGGCAAGTCAACCAAGTTGTTGTAACAGCCCATATGCACAACATAAGCCATAGGAAACATTAATGCATGATAACTGAACTCTTTTATATGGACATTTGGCCTTTTCATAAGTGCTAAATAAAGGAATTCAGCTTAAAATTATTCCAACGAGTTTAAATTATGCTACAGTTCATTATATGTTCCATGTGGCTGACAAAGTTCATCTGATCAGTAATCATTGCCCAGTTGATGATATAATAATTTTAATTGGGTCATTAATTTGAACCTTCAGCTTGTACTTTATAAGTAAAATTTTCCTGGCCTGTCTCAGGTGCACAGCCTTACCAAACTGAAAAATTCTTGTGAGCAGGGAAAATGTCTTCTCTTAATTCAGTACAAAACAGAAACTTGTCTTCTCTAGATGCCCAAGTACTGTCTGCTTCATCTCGCATCAGATTCTTGATTCCAACCAGCTGCCACCACTCTACTTTGTGAGCCAAAAGTAAACATGCTGCTCCACCAGGCCAACTTCTGTAACAGCACAAAATTCCTTGTTTTTCCCATCCAGTAATTTTGTCTCAAACTGATCTTGACTCAGAGATGCTCACAGTGAAGATTTTACTAATGATCCCTGTCATGCTGCTTTACAATGTGTTCTCATTTGTGGTTCGATTTGTCTAGTTTCAATTTCCTCTCAGTGTTCTCTGTTTTCACATTCTTTGCCAAATTTTAAGGGTGTCAGAATCATAAATTATATCTTTTATAGGTACTTAGATATTGGACATAAAGGGATAAACATGGTTCATTATTTAGTTCCTTTCCTCTTAGTATTTTTAAAAGTTATTAATGTATAAAATTTTATGGTATAGATTGTTGGTGCTTTTCATTATCATTTTATGTTATAATCAGCTACAAAAATCTTTCAGCTAATTCAAAACACCCATGAATTAATACTACAAGCCCATTCTGTTTTATTTGGCATCCTGTCTAGATAGACTGCTGGTTCTGCTCTGAAATCAGTTATGCAAATTACCCATTGATTTCATAAGGGGATGGCCTTGTGCATATGTACCATATTGATGGAGTCCAGCAGAAGGTGTTATCCATACTGAGTGTCTTTTCACATTGATATTTGGAGTTATTAGCTCAGATGCACAAACTATAAAACTTAACTGATGTAATGTTGTGTCTAGGCTAATTAACCCTGGTTCTATGTGGAGTTAATTAGCTTGGGTGTTGTGCTGTGGTGGCAGAGCTGTCCTTTGTATGATTCTGGTTCTATCTTGTTTACCTCCAGCTTAAGGATCTCTATACCTTTCTTTCATCCATGATACACACACACACACACATCTAAACATGAAGACTACCCCGCAACAAAAGACATCAGTCATGGCCATTAATCAAGGTATCAGACACTTCTCATGTACTCTTTCTCAATATACAGGGAAACTTCTCTATGTCAAGATCTTAGAAATGTTAACGAAACTCCCAGGTCCAAATGAGTGACAAACCCAGTCTATCAGAAAAAACAAGTCATGTAAAAGAAGGAAATGACTGGCAGACGTTCTGGGAAGTGAGGCTTTTCAAATCAGTTTTGAGTTTGGATCATTAATTTCGGTTATGGTTAATAACCTGAAGACCATCACTAGCAGTTGACTTTATGTAGTTTCCTCAGTTTTCTACCCTTGTGCACTGGAAGAACAAAAGAGTGGGAGGCAAGTTTTATGAAGAGCATTGGAAGGGTAATAGCATCATTCTACTGGAGAATCTTCATTTGTTGATGGTCAGCGTAAGAAGACAGGGGAGGAGATTCTCAAGGGCCAATTTTTTTTCAGACAGACAATCTTCCTGGGTATCTTTGACAGTCTGGAGGATTCCTCCCCCCGCCTCCCCCTCCCCCAAGGAAACTGAAAGAGGTGAAATAAGCTTCTGCTTTGAATCAGGCTCTAGAGAGACTGCCTGACTTTGTTGACTACACTATGAAGCTGAAGAACTCAAAATCTCTGTGCTAAATATCCTTCCCTCAAAAACAACATGGTATGAAGATATCTGATGCAGATCTCATTGGGAACAAGAATCATGCCTACTGTGTCACTACCCAAGGCCCTGGCTGGCTGTGGGTAGTTGTACCATGCAGCTGTGATGGGACTTGGACTTACCAGCTTCAATATCTTGACATCATATAACATAGTTAGTTATTGATGTATGAGTGTAGGTTGTTCCTAGTTTAAGGAGGAAGGGGCATTGATTGCCTTAAGACACTATGGAAGGCTCTGAACACTGCCTCTAAACCCAGACTCACCTAGAAGACTCATGATAAGAGGCTGTATTAAAAAACAGGAAAAGAAAGGAGCATTGAGTAGAAGAATCTTTGCTTATGTAGAAGATCCCAGTTCTCCAAGCATCCAAAATTCCAGCAATTTGCATTGCAACCTTCAAAACTTCAGGTGATCTGAAGGGATGATGTATTTGTCCAAAGAAGCTTTGCAAAGCCACCTGACATTCACCTATCACTCAGAAGTGCCAGGATCTTTGACAGCTGCACAAATTCAGTTTCACACCTCCAGTGCTACGTGCTTTTCAGCTACTTTCAGGGTTCAGAATTCTGTTGAAGGGTCTGTGTGTCTAGCAAATTATAATGATCTGCCATGAACATGTTTGATTTTGAGAAGATACCAATGTCATACTGACACTAGATTTAAAGAAGTCCCCTAATAAGACTTGGATTCACAAGGTCATGGCTTCCTTGGAACACTTTACACTTGAATAAAAACACAAGTCCCTTTGAAGTAAAGTGCAAAGTATTTGAACTAGTTGGATTTGTTGTGTCTGTATAAGAGTTTTTTCTTAGTGGATGTTTTTGGGGTATATTCTGATGGGGAAGCAACTTCTAATTGATGTTTGGAGAGGAATCTGAAATTATTTGCTCAATGTCTTGCTGGAATCACGTCTGACAGAAAACAAAGCAGTGATAAGGTCAAAAGAGGTTGTAGGAGGCAACATGCTAAAAGCTCATTACACACATAGTTCTTTTACTCACTCTTTTGAAGCATAACAGAACACAGATTTTTGCAACCAGTTCACAGTGAAGTGAAGAGAGGAATTAAGGCAGGACATACTTTGACATAATATTCCCCTTCTCTAGGTAGAAAATTTGGACAGTAATTTTAAAATTAATCTTAACTTGGAGCAACCCAGTCCTCTATTACACCTGGTGTGTTCTGTGGCAGGAATTAGTTGGTTACCCCTTCTATTTATTTGGAGTGGCTGATGCTCTATGAAGTGGCAGTGTTAATATGACTTATGTTTAGGAGACATGAAAGAGACAAGCTATTATGCTTAACAGGGCCAGGAAGAGTCCAGCTCCATGGCCATCTTTGAAGGAAATGATCCCAAGAGTGCTTGTATTTAATTCTCTACCTTTCACATAAATGAAGAGTTGTGGTGGGTTGACCTCAGGTGGACATCAGGTGCCCACCAAGCTGCTCTATCAGTTTCCTCCTCAGCAGGACAAGGTAGGGAGAAAATAAGATGGAAAAAAACTCAGAGTTTTTTGCACCTAGGAGTTGAGATTTTATTGGGTCTGCATGGGGTGGAGTTAATTTTTCCCATAGTGGCCCTCATAGTGCTGTGCTTTGTATTGGTAGCTAGAAAGGTGTTGATAACACAACCGTGTTTGGCTACTGCTGAGTAGTGCTTGCAGAGCATCGAGGCTGTCTCTACAATATTAACCCCTCACCATCAGGCTGGGGGTGGGTAAGGTCTTGGGGGACATAGCCAGAACAGCTGACTCAAGCTGTCCACAGGAATATTCCATACCTTATGATGTCTGTTGAGTGATAAAAGCTAAGAGAAAGGATGAAGAGTGGAGACATTTGTTATTACAATGTTTGTCTTCTGCTACACATACTGAAGCCCTGCTTCCCCAGAAGTGGCTGGTCATTGCCTGATGACTGGAAGTAGAGAATAAATATTTTGTTTTCCTTTGCTTCCACATGTGACCTTTGCTTTTGCTTTATTAAATTGCCTTATCTTGACCCATGAGTTTTTTCTTACTGCCCCATCCTGATGAGGAGGAGAGTGATAGAATGACTTGGTCAGCAACTGGCATCCAGCCAAGGTTAACTGACCACAAGACTATTACCAGCTTTTCATATTATTTCCTCTAGGCTAAAGCACAACTCCATCCATCTTTGTTCTTTGACTATGTATTCTTCTCCATGATTGAGGAGGGTAGAACTCACACTATGTGTTACTTAGATACTTCAATAGGAAAAAAATGCTTATAGGATATGATTCACATAAAACATTCTGTGCATCTCCTCTGAGTTTAGATCAGCATTTAGAAACTATATCTCAACTCCTTGACCATGAATGAATAGGAACTTCTGCTGGAAATAAAATTTTAAAAATAAATAAATAAATAAATAAAATCCCCTACATTATATCAAATAAATTATATCTGTGTTCCTCTGAAGTGTGTCTTCATTCCACTACAAGGTATGGATTACCTGAGTGGGGGGAACAAGAAGGATCTACATTTCTGCATAACCAGTCAAACTGAGTCACATCCTTTTCATTTGTTGGCCATACCTGTTGTAATATATGTATGGAAAATTTTAAAGGTATCTGTATTGCTCATGGCATATTTTAATAATCACGGTGCTTTTGTTTAAAAAACAAATAGTTTCCTACTGAAGAAAACGGTTCAGTAGGAAAAAACAGAAATAATGAGAAGAAACCTTAGTAGATAGATACATATAATTTAATAGTTTTTATGAGGGCTCTGCATTTCTGACTTTGATACACAGTCTGTTGATGTACACTGGATAGCTACATCCCTGATACATGCAAAATTAGCAGCAAGATATACATAGCAAATACTTAAAAAGTACTCACTAGGCAGTCATTGCTACCTAGTTATACTAATGATTCAAAAGAAATGTGAACTGGTAAATGGGGATTGCACTTTAAGATGGAGCTTTTAGAAAGTCTGAACTGGGGGACATTTTAAGGCAGTCTGCAGTGCAACAGCAATAGAGGAGTTGTAGAAGTATGGTGATATTTTAGGCAAGGCTGTTGCATGAAAGTTTGATCAGACAAGCAAAAAATAAGCCATCTGTTTACTTAAGTAATTAAATCATGCTTCCTGGTGAAACAGAGTGTAGTGCACTGCCACCAATAGTGAGGATTTCAGGCATAACACTGTTGGTGGTTACATTTAATAGAGACTCTAATAGGACCTGGTAAAAGAGAAGGAGGTAGAAAAGAAATAATAGACAAATATGTTGAATAAGAATTTTGCTGCCTTTAGCTGCCCAAAACTTAGCTGACTAGTTCTAATTAGGCTCCTAGGTATCCTCCATCATCTGTAAAGAGAGGCGGATACTTATAGAGAGTGATTCATCTCATCTTAAAATAATTGTTTAAAATATCTACAAAAATGTGGCTTCTAGAAGTACCTTTCTCTCTCCATTGACTGTAAAAAGAACCTTATCAACTGGATAAGATTATTTATATTTAAATTCTGAATAGCTATCATTAGATTTTAAATGATGTTTGGAGTTTATTTTTGAGCTTGACCAGGGCTGTGATTTAAGGGCTCAGAAATATATCAAGTTGTTGTAATGACATGTATTTGATTAGAGCAGGTTGAAAATTTTCCAAGTGGATATTTTTCCTCTTCAGAAAGTGCTGGTGCACAAGAACAAAAATGATTCACAAATAAAAGATTTTTATAAGGACATTATACAAATACAGAATACATAGTCTTAGTCTAATCTTGATATACGCTTTAAAACAATCTCCATGTGGAGAAGACCACAAGGTTTGTCTGTAGTTTGGTCTATTGCTTCCATACATTAATACTGCTGCATACTCACTTTCTTTCAAAGGTGTAACAACATAAGGCTGGATCCTAATGCAAGGAAAAAAAGAATTACCTCCAGTCAGATATGAGAGTTCTCATCTGTCTTCTTTGTAGCTATAGTATCTGGGTCCCTCTGGCTTATGGTGCTTCGATGTAATTGCTCTAGCACAACACTCACTGTCTGTATTTGTGTCTCTTTTCTAGATTGAATAAGCCTCCATAGATTCCTACATGAGTGAGATTTCAATGTTTAAATGTGTATAAAAACCAGTCAGCCTAGACTGCCTGCAAAATCAAGAGTGATTAAATCAATAGAATCAGTCTGTACAGTGTAACTGAGGTCAAGTTAAAACAGATGGATCACTCTCTAGAGGTACTGTGTCACAGGGTAGACATTTAAAGCTATGTGAGATGACTCCCATCATCTGCATGCACCTACTTTGAGATCAGTGTGGGAGAAGATTTTCTCAGTACAGCACAGTAGTTCCCTTCCACTGCTCAGGGCAATTTGGCATCAGAGATTTATGCCTTAGAAACCTGTGACTAGTGCTACAGTGGTAAGAAATTTCATAGAATCATAGAATTACATAATGGTTTGGGTTGAAAGTGACCTTAAGGATCATCTATTTCCAACCTCCATGCCATGGGCACAGACACCTGCCACTAGACCAGGTTGATCAAACCCCATCTAATGTGGCCCTGAACACCTTCAGGGTGGGGGCATGCACAGCTACTCTGGGCAACCTGTTCCAGTGTCTCACCACCCTCACAGTGAAGAATACCTTTCTTTAATCACATTCTATCTTTTTTCAGTTTAAAGCCATTACCCCTTGGCCTATCACTGCTCTCCCTGATAGTCTCTCCCCACCTTTCCTGTAGCCCCCTTTAAGTACTGGAAAGCTGCTGTAAGGTCTCCCCAGAGCCTTCTCTTCTCCAGGCTGAACAAACCCAGCTCTCTCAGTCTGATCTCATAGCTGTGGTGCTCCAGCCCCCCGATCGTCTTCGTGGCCTCCTCTGGACCTGCTTGAGCAGGTCCATGTCCTTCTTATGCTGGGGTTCCCAGAGCTGAAAAGACTCCAGTTGGGGTCTCATGAGAGTGGAGTAGAGGGAGAGAAACACCTTCATTGACATGCTGGCCACATTTCTCTTGATGTAGCTCAGGATACGATTGGCTTTCTGGGCAGTGAGCACACAATTGCTGGCTCACAGTCAGTTTCCCATCCACTAATACTCCTAAGGCCTTCTCAGGGCTACTCTCAATCCACTCATCACCCAGCCTGTATTTGTGCTTGGGATTGCCTTGACCCACATGCAGAACCTTTCACTTGGTCTTGCTGAACTTCATGAAGTTTGCATAGGTCCACCTCTCAAGCCAGTCTGGGTCCCTCTGGTTGGCCCATCCCTTCCCTCCAGCATGTCAACCACACCACTCAGCTTGGTATTGTCATCGAACTTGCTGAGGGTTCACTCAATCCTACTTGTCCCTGTCACCAACAAAGCGGTTGAACAGCGCTGGTCCCAATACTGACCCCTGAGGAACATCACTTGTCACTGCTCTCCATTTGGACATCGAGCCATTGACTGCAACTCTTACAGTGCGACCATCCAGCCAATGCCTTATTCACCACGTGGTCCATCCATCAAATCCACATCTCTCCAATATAGAGACAAGGATGTCATAAGGGACAATGTCAAATGCTTTTTACAAGTGCAGGTAGATGTGACCAGTTACTCTTCCCTTATCCACAAAAGCTGTAACCCCGTCATAGAAGGCCACCAAATTTGTCAGGCACGATTTGCCCTTAGTGAAGCCATGTTGCCTGTCACCAATCATCTCCTTATTTTCCATGTGCCCTAGCATAGTTTCCAGGATGATCGGCTCTGTGATCTTGCCAGGCACAGAGATGAGACTGACTGACCTGTAGTTCCCTAGTTCTTATTCTTTTTCCTTTTTAAAAATGTGGGTTATGTTTCCCTTTTTCAGACAGTGGGAACTTCTCTGGGCTGCCATAACTTCTCAAATATGATGGATTGTGATTAGCCACTTCATCCACCAGTTTCCTCAGGACCCGCAGATTCATTTCATCAGGTCCCATGGACTTGTGCACCTTCAGGGTCCTTAGATGCTCTCCAACCTGATCTCCTACAGTGGGCAGTTTTCCATTCTCCTAATTCCTGACTTTGCCTTCTGTGTCTTGGGTGGTGTGACTGGAGGACTTATCAGGGAAGACTGAGGCCAGAATGTCACTGAGTGCCTCAGCCTTCTTCATGTACCGGGTAACCAGGTTTCCTCCTGGAGAGAGCTCACATTTTTTCCCAGTCTTCTTTGTAGCACTGATGTAGCTAGAGAAGCTTTTCCTGTTGGCCTTGTTGTTCCTGGCCTGATTTAATTCTATCAGGCCTATCTAACCTGTTCTATGGCTACATGTGTATTCTCTCTGTATTCCTCCTATGTTATCTGTCTTACTTCCACCCTCTATAGGCCTAATTTTTTTTTTGTTTGAACGTGTCCAGGAGCTACTTGTTCAACCAAGCAGGTCTCCTGGTGCTCTTACCTATCTTCTTTGTCAGGATGCATCGATCCTGAGCTTGGAGGAGGTAATCCTTGAATATCGACCAGCTTTCTTGGGCTCCTCTTCCCTCCAGGGCTTTATCTCATGGTACTCTGCCAAGCAGATCCCTGAAGAGGTCAAAGTCTGTTCTTCTCTTTCTTAACACACAGACAATATGTTCCATAGTTTAATAAAAGTGTGGGAAAAGGATGTTGGGAAAACAAGCAGCATGTAAGTATTTGTTCTTTTTATATCTTTCTTCATTCTAGGGCACCTGCGTTATGAAGTGTAGTTTAATCTCTCAAAATTCCTCTGATGAATCAATTCAATTTCTTTTTGGAGTCTGAGATCCTTCTGTGAGCTTAGAAATGCAACTCCTCCATTCCCCATTTTAACATATCACATGGTAACATCTACTCAAAAAAAACCCCACAGTAGCCTAAAAGTAACCATACTACAGAAAGGGGATGGAGCCAAAGATTTTGGAGAATATTGGGCATGTTAAGTCAAAAATCTTCACAGTTTTCTAGTAGAATATCCATGAAGAAATCTTTGTATGATTTTGGAAAATACTTTCTTACTTTTTTTTTTTTTTTTTTTTAAAA